>NW_027206180.1:2462500-3062500 GCF_024711535.1 Dipodomys merriami
TCTGAAAGGAAATCTTTTAATTTTTTTCTCTTTGGTGTCATTTCTGGGGCTTGAACTTGGGGTATGCTATCCCTGTGCTCAAGGCTACTGCTTTTCCACTTAAGCCACAGCTCCACTTTGAGGTGTTTTTTTTTTTTTTGGCTAGTCCTGGGGCTTGAACTCAGAGCATGGGTACCCCTGAGCTTCCTTTTGCTCAAGGCTAGCACTCTACTGCTAGAGCCACAGTGCCATATCTGGCTTTTTTTCCTTCTGTTTATGTGGTACTGAGGAATTGAGGCTGGGGCTTCATTTATGCTAGGCAAGCACTATACTACTAAGCTAAATTTTCACCTCCAACTTCATTTATTTATTTTTCTTTTGTCAGTTTTGGGTTTGAACTCGGCCTGCGTGCTGTCCCTGAGCCTCTTTGTGCTCAAGATTAGCACTGTACTCTTGAGCCATAGCATCACTTCTGGCTTTTTATGATTAATTAGAGATCAGAAGCTCACGAACTTTCTGAGTCTGGCTTTGAACCATGATCCTCAGATTTCAATCTCCTGTGTAGCTAGGATGACAGGTGTGAGTCACTGGTGCCAAGCATTGAAAGGAAATTTAAAAGGTGATAACTAGAGAATCCTTCAGAATACTGAGGGAATGTAGGACCAAATTCCTGAACTAGACAGAAGCAGGAAAAAATAGAAATGAAAACCAAAACTCCAGAAAAAAAAACAAAGCCATCACTAAGGATAGCAAACACACCCCCCCCCCCGCCCCCGTGAGACATTTCATTTTAGGAAAACAAAAGCCACTGTGTACCTATTTCTTATGTCACATAATCAAGTCCCCCAAGTAGAAGAATTCTGTAGTGAGTTGTAGGCCAGCTCTTCTCAGTGTGTGTGTGTGTGTGTGTGTGTGTGTGTGTGTGTGTGTGTGTGTGTGTGTGTGTGTGTGTGTGTGTGTGTGTGTGTGTGTGTGTGTGTGTGTGTGTGTGTGTGTGTGTGTTCAGTAATGACATTTGCTGTGATTGTGTATCAGCTGTTTTAGGGAAGAATGTTTTTCCCCCAAGCATCCCCAACTGTAATTGTTGACTAGATCTTTCAGAAGGTCTCAAGAGAAGCTGGACAGTGGCAATGGATTTGAGCTAGCTAATACCTAGGCCTGTCCCTGAGGCTAAGTCTAGGCCTTGGTGAAATAATTCAGTGCAGTGCAGGTATTAGGAATTCAAGTTCATAATGTGAAAGGCTGTCCTTCTGAGGGATGATTTCTCACACCGGGTACCAGTGGCTCACATCTGTAATCCTAGCTCCTCAGGACGCTGAGACCTGAGGATTGTGGTATGCAGTTAGCCCAGACAGACAAATCTGGGGGACTTCTATCTCCAATTAACCAGCAAAAGGTCAGAAGTGGAGCTTTGGCTTGAATGAAGAAGGCCAGGGACAGCACCCAGGCTCTGAGGTCAAGCCTCAGTAGGGCACCAAAAATTTTTTTTCTCCTTTCAGACCTAAGCATTACAAAGCCCCAGATACTGTTCATCCAGCCTCGATTCAAGTTGAGATGAGACTAAAGACCTTTCCCCCAGCACACCCCCCAGCTTGCCAGGGAATCTAAAAGGACCCAGAGGCCCTTGAGAAGGTCTCAGATTACCTTATTAGCTAGAGCTAGATAAGGTAGATTGTATATTGATATTCCAGCTGTCATTCGCTTTAGATTGAAATCTATTTTATTTTGTGCTTTGTCATCATAAAACTGACAGTCTATGTAGGTTTTTCACTAAGTAAATAAGAAATGCGAGATTTATTTTAATAGCTCCAAGGACTATGGCTTTCTGAGGCTGTGACTATTTGTCATAGGAAACGACTTGTTAAAATGTTGGCTGTAGGCAACAATTTTCAAACTGTGTGTTAGAAGTTGATTGATGTGCTAAGCGATGGTGGCTCACGCCTGTAATCCTAGCTACTCAGGAGGCTGAGATCTGAAAATTATTGTTCAAAGTCAGCCTGGGCAGGAAAGTCCATGAGACTCTTATCTTCAGCTAACCACCAGAAAACCAGAAGTGGCACTGTGGCTCAAGTGGTAGAGCGCTCACCTGAGCTGAAGAGCTGAGGGACAGCACCCAGGCCCAGAGTTCAAGCCCCATGACCAACAACAACAAAAAGTTGTTGATTGATGCCTTGACCTTGGATTCTGATCACCTCCCAGATCCACCTCTTGACAGTAAACAGCCCTGCCCAGGACTTCAGAAGTAGGCATGTGGTTACAAGTGTTCACCTATGTATGAAGTTATTATTCAAATAAAGTAAGCAAGTACTGCTAAGAGCTTTCAAATATAGAATCTTATTGCTCACCTTCCACCCTCCCGTGTGTGTGTGTGTGTGTGTGTGTGTGTGTGTGTGTGTGTGTGTGTGTGTGTGTGTGTGTGTGTGTGTGTGTGTGTGTGTAAGTGTAAGAAATTACCTAGTGGTTCTGTCTCATCTCACAGTCTCTAGGCACAGACAGGTCTCTGGGCACAGACAGGTTCTCTGAGTTCGGCTTCAGGGTCTGAAGGCTCCAGTGAAGGAATCACATGGGACTCTGTTCTCCTCTGGAAGCTTGAAGAAGTAGCATGGATCCTCTTTCAGATTCACTCACAAAATCATTGAGGGATCACTTGCTTTCCCTCCCTCCTTCCTTCTTTCCCTCCCTTCCTTTCTCTTTTCCTTCCTTCTTCCTTTCTTCCATCCATAGCATCCATTCTTTACCCAGATTTCACTTCTGGCACTCCCATCTCCTACAGCTAGATAGCCAGAGTTCATAGCTTTAAGTTTTATAATTAAAGTTCTGCCGTGTCCCTCTGCCCCAAACAGTACCAACAGCACTGCAAGGCCTGGCAGAAAAGATCCATACGTATATCGCCTAGTGACTTTTGTGTAATACATGAAGCAGCATGGCTCTGTACCATTTTTAAGTCCAGTTAGAACACTGTTACTGCTAATTAAGATCTTCTGTATGATGCTGTGTTATGGTTCCATGGCTCATTTTGGCCGCTTAGCTTTTAAACAGCATGGTGTGTGGCTGTAGCAGCCATGTGGGCTTTCATGGCCTTTGGGAACCACCAGGCCCTCGGCATAATTAATATATCTAAATCCTTTAGGCAATGACGGGAAAATGGTGTGTTTGAGCAGCAGCTTATTAAAATGGCCTACTTAATTTAAGAAAATGATGACATCCACGCCCATTATAACCTGGATGTTGTCCCTGTTGGATTTTATATCCATTCTCTCTCTCTCTTTCTGTCTCCCTCTCTCTTTAAAGAAAAGGAAAAGGAATGGAAGGGCCCATTCTACTTCATCCAAGGTGCTGACCCTCAGTTTGGGCTGATGAAGGCCTGGGCCACCGGAGACTGTGACAGTGGCGGTGACGAGTGGGGACAGGAGATCCGGCTCACCCAGCAGGCCGTGCAGGCCATCAACAAGCTCAACCCCAAGCCCAAGTTCTTTGTTCTGTGTGGCGACCTCATCCATGCTATGCCAGGTAAGCCTGTCCAGGCCGGCCGGGGCCTTTTCTCCTTCAGCCAGTCCTGACTGCATGGCCGGAAAACACAGATTTCTCTCCAGAGATGTCTCTGTGCGGTGGTGGCCTATTCCTCCTCCTCCTCCACGCCGCTGCAGTGTCGTTAAACACCAGTTGCACACTCGTTTTATATTTGGAATCAGGTAAGATTAATTACAGCAAGTAGAGGATCAGCACTTCTGATGATGCAAGCTTCATATGAAGAATGAAACAGATCCCCTTGTGTCACCTTCCTGCCTATCTAGGGACCAGTGGGGACTGCTTCCAGACACCGGATCCAGAAGTAGAACTGTCTTCCTTCTCTCATCTTTCCTAATGATTTTATTTTTCCCTGTATTGGTGCTTTTTTAGTTTTTTACTTGCAAGATAGAAAAATCCAACTGAAGCTTGCCTCCCTCCCTCTCTCCCTCTCTCCCTCCCTCCCTCCCTCCCTCTCTCCCTCACATACTGTCTCATGGGACTATAAAGTTCATGGGCAGAAGTCCTGGGTTTCAGGTAAGCTTGATCCAGGGTGTCTTAGTCTGTTAACTTGTTCTTTCCCTCCCTCAGCTCTGCTCCCATCTGGGTGGACTTCCTTTGTGCCCAGGCTTTGTAGTGGTGGCTCTTTGGAGCTCTCAGCTTAGGTCCTTTATACATAAATCCCAGTAGAGACAAAGTGCTCAGTTTGGGGCAGTCCAGTCAGAGTCCTAGACTATACTCATCTGGCTCTGAGTGTGAGGTTCAGCTCTAGTTCAAATGTGTGGTCTGAAGAATGGGTGGTTTCCCTAAGGAAAAGTCAGATGCTGGCAATATACAAAAAAATAAGGCCTTCTAGAACAATCTTCCTTCCTCCCCAACTGACACCCTTCCTTCTCCCCCAGGCAGGGCTGAGCCCAGTGAGCAGGGATTCCTGCCCAGCAGGAGGTACAGCTGGCACCCACAGCCTCCGCCTCTCACCTGTCTGCTGGTCTCTGCTCAGGGGAACAGACATGACCTGGAAACCATGGTGGACAATACAGCTCTGGCTGTGGATTGTTCTTCTGGTGGTACTGGGCTTTGAACTCAGGGTCTCCTACTTGCTAAGGGCCTGTTCTGCTGCTTGAGCCATTGCCCTAAGCCCTTATTGCCTTAGTTATTTACTGACATGAACCACCGTGCTTGGCTTATTTGTTGAGACAGGGACTCATAGCTTTTTTGCCTTGGCTGGGCTCAGACTGGGATCCTCCTGATCTCTGCCTCTCAAGTAGCTGAGACTATAGGATGAGCCACCACACTCTGACACATTTGTTTCGACTGACTTTTTCAGCTCTTCTAGAAGTTGAGGTAGTTTGCAGGAAGCTGGGGTGCTGCAGCCCATGCATCCAGAGCAAAGCCCAGTGAGAAATCTGGAGGCTGGGAAAGGAGCATTTGTGCATGCTCTGAAGTTGGAAGGACCCCCCAGGTCCCCCTCATTTTCTGTGTGCCTCTGCCTACAGTAAGTCATGCACAGAGACATCCCCCCCGCAGTGGAAGTCAGTGGCACCACCCTGCGGGAGCCCTGACCTGGTGTTGGGCTGCTTGGACCCAGCAGACTGGGCTTTCAGCGTACTCTGCACTGGTGGACCAGGGGAATGTGAGCAACCCTGATCTCAAGGTTCCTGTGTGAGCCTAGAACCCATGGAAGCAGCAGGCTCTAAGACCTCGGTCACCTGGGGCAGCGAGGTAGAGCATGACTCTAACCTCTGCAGGGAGATGGTGTCCTGGAAGCTCTGTGCAGCAGCAGGGCACGTGTGTCAGGATGCTCCTGGGTATTTTGTTTGTTTCTCTGGTTGTGGGGCCTCACGCATGCTAGGTGAGCATCGTAATGTCTGGGCTATGCCAAACCTCCAGGCTTTATGTGTGTAGTTTGCTTTTCAGATAGGATCCCAGGCTGGCTTTTGCTGGGATGACTGGTAGGCATCACCTTGTCTTGCCCCTTGGTTTGTTCTGTAGAGAAGTAAAATAATAGCTGCTGGTGAACTTGGTGGCCAAGGGTACAGGGTACCAAGTGTGCCATGTGGAGGTGACCGTGGAGCCTGGGCTTCCACCTGGGTTGATATTGAAGGATTGAGTTTTCAGTCACCAGCCAAAGTGATGTGTTAGTTGACTGAACACCTGGTTTGCAGCTGGGGCTGTCTCTGGGATGGTAGGGCCCTGTGTACTGTGTGCATAGCATGTGACGTCACACAGGACCACAGTGACCCAACTTCCGCTGCCGTTGGCACCCTTGAACCTAAGCTGACAAATGTTAGCATTTTTCTTTCCAGTGAATTCTTTTCTTTCAAAGTGGAGTACTCCGAGGCCCACTGGAATTATGTAACATGTTCTTGTAGATGTTTACCAACTTGTTCTGAATTATGGTAATGTATTCAGTTATATTTCAAAATCATATTTAGAATAAAAGCCTTCCGCACAGTTATGCTGCTTCCTAAGTCAACCAGACTGAGCACAAGGAAATGAAAAGGTACAGGTTTTGTGACCAGTGCCACCAGAGAGTCCCAGGACCTCCTGAGTGGGAGCTGGCAGGCTCCCCGCATGGCCGTGTTCAGGGTAACAGGAGTGGAATCCACAGTCACCTCTCAAGATTCAGCCTGTTTTGTAGGGGTTTAACAGAGCCTTGAGAACGCTTTGAATATTGTGGTCTGATATTAAGCAGAGCATTTTAAATCTAGTTACCATTTTTTTAATATTCAATAAGTGGCCTCCCTCCCACTTAGCTCATTTGCAGGACAGACAGTAGAAAAGTAATTATTTGCTTTGACTGTTTTAGCACATTGTTAATTAACCAGTGCACATATTAATAGGCAAATAAAATCAGAAAGCATACTTCTAATTCCACCATAAATAATATCTGGGGCCAAGTAGATATTGGTTCAAAATGAAGCAAAAGAGCTTTCGGAGTAGTGTGGGGTTTTTTTTAAAGTGAAAGCAATCACATCATGCTTTTCCATTATAAACACCCATCATAGTACCCGTTCATGCGTAGTATTCGTTGAGTGCTCGGTAAGTACCAGTTACGGTGCTGGATGCCTTGGTGATGTCTGTGGGAAGGAGGGGGCAGGTCCTGGTGCCCAAGTCCAAACATGGAGGGGAGGGTCCAAGCCTCAATGCTGTCTGCTTTGTCTTTATTTTGGACAAAGCTTATTTTGTACTGAAACACATTATCATTCTGTAGACATCCCTGTGGTTTTCTAGGTCTTTCTCTTCCTATACAAAGCTTTCTCTATGAGGTGCGCCATATTCAAAGTACCAAATGAAGATTTGTACATCCATTGATGTTCAATCCTTCACCTCTGAGTCCAGGCTTCCTTTCAAAAATCAGCCCTGCTGATACTGAGCCATCGACCCCCCAAGAGTGGCCCCAGGAGCCTTGTTAGACTCTGGCAATTGCTTGTGCAGCTGACAAATTGACTGGTGCTGGTCTGATTAGAGGACAAAGGATTTCTGTGGGCCAAACATATGTGTCCATGCCAGTCTACGAAAAAGTGCCATAACCAAACCAAGCAGTGTCACCAGTGGCTCAGTGCCTCGTTGGGAAGGGTCCTCAGGTAGCTGCTGGGCACTGTCTGTATCGGCATCCGGCAGGACTTACCTCAGGAACTCCCCTGCTCTGCGCTAAGAAGGCAAGCCTGCCCTCGCGTCTATCATTCCAGCAGATGTACATTCCTTTGCTGTAGCTGCTGGGGTGGCTCAAAGCCTCACCCCCATTCCCTGGCAGTCCTGAATCTGCAGGGCTGTGTTCCTTCTCCAGGCTCTGGCACCAGAGGGACACCTGTGCTCCTTGGCTCCTGGACCTCCATCTCCAAGCCAGCAGCTTCGTGTCTTCTCTCCTCTCTGCCCCACTTTGCCCTCTTGTACGTCCCCTTGTGACAGCACTTGGTCCACCCAGTAACCTGGGAGGCCCTCTCCTCTCAGTGTCCCCATCCCACTGTAACACAGCACAGTCGCAGTTTCTGGGGATCTCGGTGTGGGCATCCTGGAGGGGTCGCTCTTCTGCCCAGCACAGGTGGTCAGAGATGGATGGAACTGAGGGTCTGTTACTTGGCAGGGTCTGTGCTGGTTACTGATCTACTCAGGACATCTTTGGAAAGATGCTATTGACATTTCATTTTAACGGATGGGGAAGAGAAGTACCTTTCCCAACGTACACAACCATACGTGGTAGAGTAAAGATCATCATCCACTCCCCACTGCAGTCTCGCTGTTCTAACAGTGACTCCAAATCAGTAGCCAGAGCTCCTCAGGATCACTGAATCTCAAACTTCCAAACTAGCAGGACAGAGGGAGCATCTTTTTAGAACCCTCGGGTGACTTGATGAACACTTAAGCTTTAAGAAGCCTTTAGCCATGCTAAACACTGTGGTGTACATCTGAAATCCTAGCTACTCAGGAAGCTGAGATTTGAGGACCATGGTTCAAAGCCAGCCTGAGCAGAAATGTCTGTGAGACTCTTAATGTCCATTTAACTACCAAAAAACCAGAAGTGGGGCTATGACTCAAGTTGTAGAGAGCCACCCTTGAGTAAAAAAGCTAAAGGATAGCACCCAGGCCCTGAGTTCAAGCCCCAGTGCTGACACAAAATTTTTAAAAAGCCTATAACAGACTAAATTGACAGTACTCTATTTTCTGCTTTTCAGTGTACTTATTAATTTCTATGTGTATGCCAAAATCCACCTTAAATATGAATGAGAATAGCAGTTAGCAAGAGAACCATCATACCTTTTATGTTTATGCTCAGTGTTCAAAGGACACACTTATGAGTCTGTGGGTTTTTGTTTTGCTTCCTAAACAGTTTGTGAGTAAAGCAGAATGCCCCCTGTAGAATACGCCCGCCCCAGACAGCGCGACGCACACAGAGTGCAGAGTTAAAGGCTTGGCCTACAGGATGCTCAGGGCAGCCAAACTGGGTTTTTGATTTGGGTCATCCCTTATCTACCATTCCAAAATTCCAAAAGGTTTGAAAATTTGATTTTTCCCCCTTAAATTAAAACTGCCTACATTGGCAGCAAAACTGCTCTGAGTGATGTGAAGCTGTTGATGGCTCTTACTTATCTAATAGTGAGAATATTCATATGTTTTCTTGCAGAATGTTTCTGGGTTCTATTACAGGTTGCTACCCAAGCTCCTGCTTATTTAATATCTCCTCTCTGCCCCCATATTGCCATCCTAACATTTGAAAATCTTCCGTTTCAAATGTGATCTGGGCCCAAAGATTTGGGGTACGAGATCTGCAGTTGTCTTTTGGGGTTTGTAGATGAAGAAATGTCCATCACTTTCCGCAGAGCCTTTCCCGCCTTTGGATACTTGCAAACATTGTTCTGCTGTAATCACATTGTAGTTTTAGAGTTAAAATGGGCTCAGATGTCTTAGGGTTGAAGTTTGGGGATCAATTCTGTTGGGACCAAAGGTACTCTGTGTGAAAATGGATTGAATCCAGAACTGATTCCAACAAATTGGAAGAGAGGATACATGCATCAAGGTAATGCTTGCTACCAGTACGGGCAGAATAATCTACTTAAGCAGAAAAGTCTGAACTTCAAGGTAGAGAACGGCTGGGCTTTGCAGATAGGGCAGCGAGACCCCAGAGAGGAGGTGAAGCCAATCAGCAGTGTGGTGGTGGGAGCCAGAGGTACCTGGGAACGCAGGGCTGAGAAATGAGCTGTGCTTTGCTCTTGGGAGAAAGACCTCATGAGACTTGGATGCTAGTTCATCTGGTGTGGTCACTTTGACCTAAGTTAGGGCAAACCTGGACTAAAGTGTAGATAAAAGTCTCCATGGCCTTAGACCCTCAAGACCCCTTCTCTACCCAGAGAGCTAAGTCTGAAGATGCAGAAGTAGGAAATAGAGTTGTGCACTGGGCTTTGGGCTGTGGGTCTAAGGAAGCTGGTATTCCTTGTGTGTGTGTGTTGGGGGCAGGGAGGGTTGGGGGGAGTTGGCAAAGACCCAGACACATGAACATGATGCTGGTACATGACAGCATTAGATAAGCAAAGCCTCTGAGGCATAGTTTTGAAAAACCAAGATTAAGGCTCTGGTCTGGGAAAGGTCTTACCTTACTCTACCAACTCTTGGAGTTCACCTTCCTTCAAGCTTAGTTTTGCATTCCTAAAGGATGTGGGTGGGGGGTGGGGAGAGTGAGTGTAGGAGACAGAGAGACTGGTTGTGAAGTAGATTTCTTGGGATCTTCAGTGAGTGACTACACAGCATATGGCAGGCATCATGCACTAATTTCAGGCATGGTGGTATGTGCCTGTAATCGCAGCTGTATGGGGAGGTGGAGATGGGAGGATCACAGTTCAAGATCAGCCTGGGCAAAAATTAGACCCAATTTCCACAAGCAAGCCAGATGTGGTGGCACATCCTGTACTTGCAGCTGTGCCGGAGGCAGGGATAGGATGTTCATTGTCTGAGGCCAGTCCCAGACAAAAACTCAAGACACACTGCCTGAAAAGTGGCTAAAGCAAACAAGGGCTGGGGGCATGGTTCAAGTGGTAGGGCACCTGCCTAGCCAAGTACAAGCCCTGAATTCAACCAGTACTAACACCCCTCCCCTTTCCCCCTTCCCCCCACCAAAAAAAAAAGTCCAGAAGAGGTGAATCAGTAATCAACTTGATTATTTAATAAGTTTGTGTGCAGTGCCTGCTTTGGACCAGGTGCTGTTGTAGCCGCTTGCTCCCCATCAGTGAACTGACACAGCCATGACCCGTGCTTCCCCTGAAACTGAAGACTAGAGACAGAAGCAGGGCACGCTATCCTAATCTCTTGTGGGATTCAGACTAGGGTGGAGATGGATCTTTTCCATGATGATCTTACTAGATCTCTAAATTATATGAGGAACACGGGGATCGATTTCTTCTGTAGATATTTAGAATAAACCAGGCGCGTTCTTCCCAGATTCCAGGGTCACAGTGGTTCAACAAATCCAAGCAGCTAAACCACCTTTTCTGAATGTTAATCCATGTGGTTTGTGACTAACTTTTTTTCTCTTTCTGGACAGCTGTTTTATAGTGGTACAAATGGGTTTACAACAGGCTCTCCACAGCTGTGGACTGCCTTGCACTCATAGATGCTTCCTAGTGGCTTAGCCCTCCCTCCCCGCCTTAACTAGCCATGATCCTGTTTGGAGCTGATCTAAACAGCTGCTGTGTGGCTAACCATGTGCGCTCCCTGAGGTCTGCAGTCAAAGTTGATGGGCTATATTGGGGGTCTGCTCTCCCTGTGATTGGCACTGAGTGAGCCCTGGCCCTTTTGTGCTGTGAGTCCCTAGAGGACCTGCCTCAGGGACAGCACTTGACTTCTACAGGATCTCTCTCTCTCTCTCTCTCTTTCTCTCTCTCTCTCTCTCTTTCTCTGTCTCTTTTGTCTGTCTCTCTGTCTGTCTATCTATCTATGTCTCTCTTATTTGTAATGTGTGTGCCAGTACTGGAACTTGAACTTAGTACCTGGGCTCTGTCCTTTAAGTCTTTCACTCAAGACTGCTCTACTATATGAGCCACAGCTCCACTTCAGCTTTTTGTTGGTTAATTGGAAATAAGGGTCTCCTGGTCATTACTGCCAGGCTGGCTTTGAACTGTGATCCTTAGATCTCAGCCTCCTGAGAAGCTAGGGTTACAGATATGAGCCACCATGCCTGGTCTACATGAACTTTTCTGTGCAACCAACATTCCCAGTCCCTGTCATGTGAACCTAGTTCCTATGCTACCTACTCCATGCAGAAAGCTCCTGTTACACCAAAGCCCTCCTATCCATATGGAAATGGGACTTTGCTGTTTGTTTCTAAGTTCAGATAATTTACACTCATTTCCTCAGCTGGCAATTACAAGATTCTATTTTCAAGTGCCTTCTCCAGGCTCCAAGAAACACCAAGATTTAAAGACATTTGTCATGCAGTTCTACACACAGACACGGGGCAGGGGTGAGTGTGTAAGAATGGGAGGCCATGTCCACGTATGGCTAAGCTCCATGGTCGGCGGGGCTGTCTGTCCCCCTCAGCTCTTCCAACAGGCTGTGTGGGGCCAAAGCTGCACTGTGCCCCCCCAGAGCAATCAGCCGAACCCCTCACGAGGCTCCTGCTCCTTCACGTGTTAACCAGCGCCAGAACAGCCAGGCAATCAGCCACAACACCTCCCCTCCACCGAGGCTGATTAGAAGTGGTTTCAGCCAATTTGCCTAATATTACTAATTAGGCAGCTTGCAGCGTTACTTGGGAAGTCGCTTCTGATTAGGTGTGTCATCATCCACCCTGCCAGCATCTGCCTTGTGGTGGTGACATGGAAACAGTTCTGAGGCAGGGTTGTCTTCACATGCCCTGTGCCCAGGACCCCTTTGTCAGCTTAAAACCCTGGACCACATCATAGAGTGATTTCTTGTTTGTTGGAAGTACTGGGGGATTGAACTCAGAGCCTCTTGCCTTCTCAGCTTACTTGCTTAGCTGGTGCTCTACCTTTTGAATCATTCTTCCAGCCCAGGTTTTTGCTGGTTACTTTGGAGATGGAGTATCTCAAACTTTTCTACCCAGGTTAGTTTTGAACCATGATCCTCTGGATCTCAGCCTCCTAAATAGGAAAATAAAACATGTAGGATTTCCAAGAAAACCAACCATATTGAAATAGAGTTAGCAAACGTATTTTTAAAATTATTTGTTGGTTAATGTGCGTGCTTCTTTGTTGATCTGTTTATAAGACAGTCTTAACAGCAGAGCTAAGAGCTCAAGGATAGTGCTCTACCACTTGAGCAACAGCTCCAGTTCCAAATTTTCTGGTGGTTAATTGGAGATGAGAGTCTCAGACTTTGCTTCTCTCCACTGGCTTCAAATCATGATCCTCAGATCTCAGTCTCCTAAGTAGCTAGGATTACAAGCATGAGCCACCCCATGCCAGCCCACAGTTGCCTTTTGATTAAGGATGAAAGAACGTCCACATTCTCCCTCTCTGGGTTCCAGCATTTGGATTGAAAATGGTAACTGAGAGAGCTTCACCTTACTTCCTTGCTCGCTCCTTGAAGCACTCAAGAAGGCTTAAAAGGATGACAGACATAAAATTAGAAAGATTAAAAATAAATGTAAGTCAGGACCACAGGAATATACAAGTTCATGTACAAGTCAAGACTAGAGGCAGAAAGACAGATTGAGAAGTTCAGCCAGTGATAAACAACATCACACTTACATCTGAGAGAGACAGAGCTGTTCCCAGAAGTCTTGTTACATTTAAGAGGAAAACATGGTGAAGGTTTTCTCCTGGAGCATCAAGTAATATGTTGTCCAGAAAGGGCAATTTCTAGGATCAGTTCTTTTAGCCTGAACGAGGTGTTCACAAACAGGCTTTGTCCAGCCAGGAAACACCGAGAAGCTGGGCAGGATTCCCAGGTATTCTGAAGATGTCCTGGGAAAGTGGTCGGAAGACTTCACAAGGTCAAGGGGTGCCAGGTAGCTGGGTGTCCATGAGGGTTTCTGGAAGCAGTTAGCGTGTACAGCAGTTGAGTGAGCAAAGACCCCCTCCCCTCCCCTGGTCGTGGGTGGCATATCCAGTCCCACCTGGGCCTGAAGGAAAGGTGGAGGGAGGGCGAGTTGCCTCCTCTGCCTCTAAGGATGGTGAGAGCCACCTCCCACAGTAACCTCCTCCTCTTCCTCCTCTGTGTCTGGCAGCTGCCCTGTGCCTGGCCGCCCTGAGCGTGGGTTGGCTTGCAGTAGCCCTGCCTGTGGGGGCCTGGTGGTGGGCTGCACAGAGCCACGGGGCCCTCTCCTCACCACCCAGGAGCTGGTGAGTGGATGCCCCCAAAGCTCGCGGAGGCCCGGCACACCCACGTGGCGTGGCCGGCCAGGGCATTGCAGCTTTGGTTCAGCAGACCCAAGAACATCATGTCTTCTATTGTTTCTGCTCTGAGCGCGTATTTCCCAACAGTAGAATATTTCACCTCCTCCATAGGTTTATTTTCTGCAACTAAATGAGGTTACTAAGAAGGGACGTGACCTGAGAGGGGTTCAAGTGATTGGAATGGTGGGGGCTAAGGTGACGAGGGGCTGGGGGCTAGAACACAGGAAGGCCAAAGCTGCTGAAAAGATGTGGGTTTTACACAATGCCTCCCTCCCTCCCTCCTCCGGCTTTAGACACTCTATACACACATTTCAAATCCTGTCTCGTTTTCCCCGATGCCTAAATAGCTTATTGGGAAACCATTGTAGGTTCTGGTCAGTATGTATATTTGGCTTGTATAAAAAAATTACGTTTCCTTCCTTGGTTTATGTTTTATTGGCGTGAAATGCTGCCATTGTATTCCATAAATATATTTATACAGAAGTTTCGTATTGATCTGAAGGTAAAGCATGAACAAATCACACTGGGTATCATTTACCTTCTTCCTACTTTCCTTTGTCTTCCCAAAAGTACATCAAGCACACTAAAATATAAATAAACATATTGTAGCCCCTCATGGTATCTGATAGTTAAATTCTCCTTATTAATTGTACTCTACTTTGGCTAGCAGTACAGATTACATCATGAATTGCTATGAATATCTAGAAGCAGTAAGTATAATTGTAGTTTTTAGATGCGAAATTAAATGAATCTTGCCTAATAATGTATATAATTTAAAAACTGGTAGAACCCAATTAAGCTCGATCTGTTCACAACGTGGCCCTGGGTCGCTGCGTGAGTGATGTTTATGCCTGCACAGTTTTAGATCAATGCATTTACGTACCTCAATTAATTAGAGAAAGATAATGAAAGCAATAGAGATGAGGAGGATTATGACCGTAAATTCTCTAGGACTTGGTGAAAGCAAACGTGCCTAATCAAAGGAATAAATCATTTTCTCAAGTTCTCCTTATGGGCAGCTTGTCCATCCACATTCCAGTTCTAGTGAGGATGTAGATCATGTGACAGGCCTCAGATTTTTATTTTTTATTTTTGCAAGACACCCTCTCTTCCTCCTGTCAACTCACTGCCAGCCCTCGGCTGCTGGGGGCTGAAGTCAAGCCAGAGACCCTGTATTCATTTACCTATTTGTTTGTCTTGTTAATAACAGCAAATGTGTATTGAGGTTCTACTTAGGCCAAGTACGTTCGAAAGAAGCAAGAGTTCTGACCTCAGGAAACTTCCAGGCTAGTCAGGGACAGGCAGAAAAGACAGGTCAAACAAAATGGCAGTCCTCAGTGGAGACCACTGGTGGTTGGAGCTGTGTGAAGCCCTGCTCCAGTCCGGGAGCTAAAGAAGGCTTCCTGGAAGCCTGGCGCCCGTGGCTCACACCTGTAGTCCTGGCTACTTCAGAGACTGAGATCTGAGGATTGTGGTTTGAAGCCAGCCCAGGCAGAAAATCCCTGTGAGACTCTTTGTTTTTGTCCATCTTGGGGCTTGAACTCTGGCCCTGGGTGCTCTCCAGCTCTTCAGCTCAAGGTGAGCTCTCTACCACTTGAGCCACAGCGCCACTTCCAGTTTTCTGGTGATTAATTGCAGATAAGAGTCTCACAGATTTTACTGCCTCAGCTGGCTCTGAACCATGATCCTCAGATCTCAGCCTCCAGAGTAGCTGTGATTACAGATGTGAGCCACAAGTGCCTGGCCTTGTGAGACTCTTATCTCCAATGAGATAAAACAAAAACCAGAAGTGGTGCTGTGGCTCAAAGTGGTAGAGTACTAGTTTTGAACAAAATTGCTTAGGGGCAGTGCCCAGGCTCTGAGTTCAAGCCCCCAGCTGACAAAAAGAAAAAAGACTTCCTTGAAACTGAGGTATGACTGGGTTTAGACATTCAAATCAAAGAGAACTAAAAGACCTCCAGAAGAAAAGAACAGCCAAAAGACTTAAATGTTTTCTGCCACCCGTGAAGTACTACTTCTCAGAAAAAAAACTACAGTTCAGAGTCTTTTGTGAAAATTATTAAGTTTACATATATTTGCAGGTGTAGCTTTCTATTTAGAAAATGCAAATGGGAGGAAAAAAACATTATTGTTTACTTGGTTGTTATTGTCTGGAGCAGCAGGTTGGGATGCATTTCCTGTTTTTATGGAGAAGCTCTTAGTGTGTATTTAGCTGGATCCCACCTTTGGTGAGCTCTGAGGTTACTTCCTGCCCTAATTTCTTCTGGCTGAGTTTTCTTATCTGGAAAGTGCAGATCATAAGGGGAACAACTGAGTCAGTTTCTGGCTTTGATTAAATGAGATTTGAGAACTGCTTAGAGGACTGTCCCTCTCCCCCATAACTGCAGTTACATGTTTTATTTTTATTTTTTATTTTTGTCGGTCGTGGGGCTTCCACTCTGGGCTTGGGTGCTATCCCTGCGCTCTTCAGCTCAAGGGAAGCACTCTACCGCTTGAGCCACAGCACCACTTCCGGTTTTCTGGTGGTCAATTGGAGATAAGAGTCTCATGGTCTTTCCTGCCTGGGCTGGCTTTGAACCATGATCCTCAGATCTCAGCCTCCTCAGTAGCTAGGATTGCAGGCATGAGCTGATGTTTTATTTTTAATGATGGCGTTATCAAATTAGAGTTTCCATACTAGACAATTCATCCATTAAAAGCTAATGATTTGTGTGTGTGTGTGTGTGGATCCTGGGACTTGAATTCAGGGCCTGGGTGCTGTCCCTGAGGTTCTTTTGCTCAAGACTAGCACTCTATCACTTGAGTCACAGTGCCACTTCCAACTTTTTTGGTGATTAATTGGATATAAGACTTTCCTGCCTGGGCTGGCTTCAGACATCGATCCTCGTATCTCAGCCTCCTTAGTAGCTAGGATTACAGGTGTGAGACTCCAGCACATGCCTTATACTGATGGTTTTTCATTTATTCACAGGACTGTGCAACTACAACGACAGTGAATATGAGGAAGTCTGTATTCATTCCCCACTTCCTCCCCTTCCCCCTCAGCCCATTGGTCTACTTCTCTTCTGTGGGTTTCCTTGGTGTGCCTTTGAGACTTCCTTCTTGCCTAGCCCAGTGTTCTCCTAATCCATCAGTATTGTAGCGGTGGCTGAAGAGTATTCTACCTGTGGAAATACCACATTCCTTTGTGCATGGCGACTACGTGTTTCATCATTCTGTGAGATGAAGTCTTCAACGTAGATTATTCAATGAGCAGATTCAGGAAAATGGAAATCAGTCCTTGGTCCTGGGACAGTTTAATGGTTTTACCCCATCACTAAATAATACCACTCCTGACCTACAAAATGAATTCATTCATCTTCTCCTTTGCATTGCACGCCCTTCCCAAAGAATGAGCACATGAGAGTTTTTAGTGTAAGAATGTAAATTCCGAGGAAGTAGGTGGTGTGTCACGGAGGGGGGTGGTGGTAGACCTGCCAGCAGCCATGGCCCTGCCTCCAGGCAGAATCCAGACCCATCTCCTCTACATATCTGACAGATATTTGCTGTAGGACTCTGCTTCCTGTTTCCACTGTAATGATGGATATTGTGTCTGAAGATGAGACTCAAACTTTTGGAAACTTAGGAAGTTGGCTAAGTTGAACAGCATTGCCAGTGTGTCTATCTAGATAGATAGATAGATAGGTATATATGTATGTATATGTACGTATGCGTACATATACGTATATATGTATGTGTAGATGTACGTGTGTATGTATATACACACACGCATATATATATATACATATATATGCGTGTGTGTGTATATATACGTATATGTATATAGTCATTTCAGAGCCCGTTGGTAATGGCAGGTTCCTGGATTCCCTGAGCCTCAGCTTACTTATCTGCAAACTAGGGGGTGTGCCATCCACTTTCCTGTGTAGCTTGAGAATTGAACAAGACATTATTCCAGCCATGATGGAACCTCTGCAGTCCCAGCCACTCAGGAATAGAAGATTGGAAGGATCACAGTTTGAGGCTGTGGAGGCCCCATTTCAAATCCATTAGCTTGGCATGGTGAAATATACCTGTTATCCTAGCTGTGAAGAGGCTGTAGATAGGAAAGTCTTGGTCTGAGGCTGGTTCTATCTAGGCAAAAAATGCTCCTAGGACCCTGTCTGAAAAAAACTACAGTGAAAATGGGCTGGGGGAGTAGCTCAAGTGATAGAGCACCTGCCTATGAAGTTGAGGCCCTAACCAAACCCTAGTGTCCCAAAGACATAATAAATAAGCATAATAGTAATATGTCACGAGGGTGGTGACAGTGAAGGGTGAGGTCATTGTTTTCCTTCATCGTTTGGCACCTGGCTGATACCACATGGTACCAAGTTCCTTTTCCTCCAGGAAACAGAAGCCTAAGAGACTCCAAAGGATCTGTGTTGCCTCCCCCTTGCCTGGCCAGCCCTCCTTCCAAATATTCCAAAGCTGCATGAAGTGACAGCTGAGGCAACCTATGAAAACAAGTGGCTTTTTGATTGACAGCTTGGGTGCCCTATGGAGACTTACAGCTGTTTGAGTGACAGTTGGGATGTCCTGTTCAAGCATGTAGGTATTCACTGATTTGTTCTGCCATTCGTTGCCACACATTTTGTTCTGTTTTCAAGCAGTCTTGGCTATCAATGGAAATTTATTTGGAAACAGACTCTCCTCAGTCAAATGTCCTGACATACCACGGTCTCCCATAAATAATGACACAGTGTTTTAATCTGACATCATCTGATGACAGCCTGCCCAGGGGACTCATTATTCCTGTTTTCAAAGGCTGCCATGAGGACTGGTTTGGCAGATCACATGGAATGAATGAAACCGTCAGAGACGCCAGCCGTGACTCCCTCATACCCGGGACGGGAGGAGCTTCCAAGCCTCACGTTCCCACCTAGGGAGGTCTGTGTGATTCTGGTGGGCACACCCCGGAGGCAGACGGACCACATTGTTTTGGGCACAGTTTCTGCTTGAACTCTGGAGTTGTGTCTTCCTCAGGGGTCAGGCACTGTCCTGCCTGCTCTGCTGAGGACGGGCCTGGTTTCACTGGGAGAAGGAGCCACACTCCTGGGCAGTTGGAGACAGTTGAGTAGGCACAGGCCTGAGTTCAAACACTGGTACCACCAAATTAAAATGGCATGCTATTTGCATGTAACCTATGTCTGTCTGCCTGTGTACTTTTAGTCATCTGGATTACTTGCAATTCCCAATGCATTGCAAACAATATCTAATCGGTTGCTGGAAAGTTGTTGCAGAAGCAGGGGTAATGGCTGCTACGTGTTCAGTCCAGGCATAGTTTCTCTTTTTTTTTTTTTTTTTTCCAGTCATGGAGCCTGAACTCTGGACTTGGGCGCTGTCCCTCAGCTCTTCAGCTCCTCTGGGCCTGGGCGCTGTCCCTCAGCTCTTCAGCTCAAGGCTAGCGCTCTACAACTCGAGCCACAGCACTACTTCCAGCTTTTTCTGCTTATGTGGTGGTGCTGAGGAATCGAACCGAGGGCTTCATGCATGCAAGGCAAGCACTCTACCACTGAGCCACCTTCCCAGCCCCTCTAAATACTTGTTTTAATCTGTATTTGGTTGAATCTGAATGTGAAGCCCACAGGTACGGAGGGCTTAGCTTTGCCGTTTAACCTGGATTTTGCATCACTTTATCCCACTTGCTTCTCTTAAGTTTGCTGAGCATGTTTGGCTGTTGTCAAGTGGTAAAAGCAAGTGACCAAAGTTGTTCCCCCATGGATATTGGTGTCCTAGCATCGTAACAGGCAGACAGGTAAAGGTGAAAACGAGAGTGCTTGTCAGAAGATACCTGCATGTCAGACCAGTACCCGCCCACCCGGTCCCCCCTTCCCCCACCCACATGGCCATGCTTAGTGATGCACCTCCCAGGCCCTGAGATCCTGCAGAGACCTGGGCTCCGCTGGCGGCACCTGCCTGCATCTTTCTGTAAGCAGAAGTTTTGCAGTGGAGTCTAGCCCAGTTTTCTCAGCCACACTTCCCTGTTTTCTTTAACTTGGTCCATTGTGGGATCAAAAGAAAACCTGGCCTTCTTTCTTTTGGTCACTCCTTCTCAGCAGTGAAGTTCCTACAAAATTAGATTTTTATAAATAGAACTCATGGATCTTGGAGGAGCTCTTCAGGGAACCATTCTACCAGGTAAAGAATTCTTCTTGCCACAAGTGTTCATCCCTTCAGCCTGTTGCATCAGATTTGTGCAGATCAGGTTTAGAACTTGTGCATGCTGCTGGTGGGGGTGGGCAGGCAGGCGCTGGTCACTGGTAACATGACATTAGACCTTCAGCCAGTGAACATTTGCTCATGACTGTCGCCGTGGACTCGGGTGGCCTTGTCAGGGTTTGTGTTTGACTGGAAAACATGTTGTCGAAATGATCTAGAGATGGAGCTGGTTTACAATGAATCTTCATTATTCCATTTACCATCAGAGGATCTAAAACCTGGTACAGATGGGTCCCCAGGCTGCCTTATCCCTGGGAGCTGGTCTTGCCACCTAGGCAGAAATATATCACTGTAATTTATTTTGTGCAGTCGGTGTCTCTCCTGTTCATCGTTCGTTTACCTGCTGAGGTAGCCCTGAAGAAGCTGCTTTTCAGAGCTTGAGAAATTCGATCTGCATAGCACAGACACAGATTGATTTGTCCTCAATCCAAAGGCAGCTGTCGCAAGCCAAAAGCAGTTAGCTGGGGTGAAGTGGGAGCAGTCGAGGCTCAGATGAGCTCCAGTACAAGACATAGCATGAGAGTTCCCAATCAATTGCAGCAACTCATTAAGCCCAGACAGGGTTCAGATCCTGATCAGGTATCAGCTGGCATGAGGTGGACTTAGTAAGAGCAGAATCTGCCCATGGCCACCCATCCTCGCTCTGGCCTTTGGAGTACAGCTCTCACCTCTGCTGTCTGCTGGTCGTGCTAGCTACTCTACCCTGACAAGGGACAGCCACATCTTCAAGGCACCCAGGTGCTGCGGGGCCCCATCACCAGAGGCCGGAGGAACATGCTTGGCCTGAGGTCAGAAAAAGCTGCCGTTACTAGCAGAAACCATTGTGCTGCCAGCACAGAGAAGGTTGCTGATGAACTCCTGAGGAGGCTGGCTTGGAGCCCCTCCCTGGGTGCCTCCCTCTGCTACAGTGCATGCATCCCCCAGAAGTAGCCAGGTCTGTAAAACTTCCTGCGTGGGGACTCGAGTCTCTACGGCCAGCGTGCCCGCGCCCTGCGCCCCCACCCCACGCCTCTCCCGCTGTACAGGCAGAGCCGGCTGTATTTGTAGGCATCGTTCTGGCTCATTTCTAGGGAGTATTCAGGCACGGGAAACCCATCTCATTCGCACAAGGCTTTGATAGAGCATAGTCGGAAAATAATGATATATTCTTAAAAAACTCCAATTTCAAAAGCAAGAAGTTGGCCTTTCCATGCAAACATCTGAACTCAGTGGATACAGAGAAGCACTCACTCAGCCTTGCGTTTTTAGAATTGTCATGTGATCAGCAGTGTGTTTCCCTGCCCTGCCTTTGGTGAAAAATACAGTGTGCCTCCCACAGCCAACAAGGTAGAAGCAACTGTGTACCTGGGAGCCTGGATCCCAGAAGGGCCCTCCCACACCTAGGGAGGAAGGGTCTGCTGTGCTGCACATCTGTATGCATCTGTACAGCTAGCGTGGTGGATGTGGAGCCCCCTCCCCCAGGGACGATGTGGGTGGTGTTTGGGACAGAGCCTGACTGGGAGGCCAGCCCCAGTAGAAACCCTGGGTGCTGGGTTAGCACATGTGGTCATGTGCTTCCTGTGGATTTTGTCCCCTGACTGACTTGTTCCATACCTTTTACCGAGATAAATCATGGCCACGAGGGCGCCCACGGGTGCCGTCCCCTGAGACCTCGGGTGCGTCATCTGGGAGGTGGGGTAGTCTGGGGCAGTCTGAGCAGCCTTTCCCCTCTGCTAGCAAAAACAACCTGGAGAGCTACCTCTCGGAAAGCTCCTCACTGAACCCCTGCCCTTCCAGATGCTTCTCAAAGCGCCCAGCACGTGCCCGTGTCATTCAGTAAATGTCCATTGATTACCCCAGGGGAGGCGCAGGGAAATGCCGCCCGTGGTAGCTTGGAGGGGGTGTAAACATTCAGCCCTAAATCCATCTTCCTTCTTCCTTTTTCTTTCCTCCCACCTCTCCCTCTCTCCCGCCCACTCCACCCCCTTCCTTCTTTTAGGGCAGTGTGGTACTGGTGGTTGAGCTCAAGTCCTCATGTTTGCCCTCCTGCCTGAGTTGTACATCCAACCTTTTCCTTGTGGATTGTCTTTCAAACCGGGTCTTGTGCTTTTCCCTGGATCCTCCTGCCTCCATCTCCCAAAGCGGCCGGAATTACATGTGTGCGCAGCTCAA
This sequence comes from Dipodomys merriami, assembly GCF_024711535.1. Lineage (NCBI taxonomy): Eukaryota > Metazoa > Chordata > Mammalia > Rodentia > Heteromyidae > Dipodomys > Dipodomys merriami. The sequence goes on from NW_027206180.1 coordinate 2,484,247, forward strand.
CAGTAAATCTTTCAGGCAGGTATATTTTGTTTCAACAATTAGTGACCTGAGTTTTCCCATATTGTTTAAAATGAGCACCTGTAATTTTTTAAAATCGTCTCAGAGCGGTCATTGTGCCTATAGTATCTTTAGTTAGGAATCTTCGCCTTCTGGCTCTTTGGTTATTCTGCAGGTCTCACCCGCCTGCCCTTGTGTGTGAATTCTAACTCAGCAAGCTGCTCTGGCAGTAGCTTCCGTTCACAGTGCTCATGGCTGGCTCCGCAGTGACACTAAAGTGGCTTAAAGAGATGATTTAATAGTTATTTACAGTTTTCCTCTACAAGTGCTATGAGCATTTCCATATAACGGTTGTCCATGTGTTTATTATAACGGCGTCTTGGGCATGGCCAGGAGGCAGTGTGGTGTCTGTGGTGTGGTTGGTGCTACATGCCAGGGCTGAGCAGTAGGCACGGTCCTCTGAGCCCCTGCCCAGATGTCAGGCCTGTCCACCCCACGCCGTGCCTCTGTCCCTTGCAGTGCACACACCTGCCTGATTCTCTGGGGCAAACAGAACGATTGTCCTTCCAACTTTCTCCCATAACGAGGGGAGGCAGGCAAACACTGCCCTGAACGGAGCCTAACACCCGGCTCACCCCCACAGCGAGCAGGGCCACCGCCCCCCCCTTCTTTCTCCACTCACGCAACAGAAAGGGCCTCCAAAAGGGGATTTATTATTATTGCTTCTGCTGATTTTTAAATGCCCATTTTCAGCCATTCTCGGCATCTCTGGTGCCGCTGACAAGGCAGAGCCGTTCTGTCCGGTGGTTTCGCCTCACTGCCGCCCAGCCCACGGCATCCCCAGGCCCGCCAGCTAGCCAGTTGGCCTGTTGTGACTGTCATATTCTGTCCTGATTGGAGCCCGTTCTATTGCTGTGCTGGACCATTTTCCTGGCTGAAATGGAGCCGGTCCTGAGCTCAGTGGAGTTGATAAGAACTTCCCAGAGGTATGGCGTGACGTGGTGTGGCCCCTTCCTCAGCCAGAAAAGCTAGTGCATCACCCAGGGGACAGTGTTGATCTCAAATTATCTGATGGGAAAAATGGCCGTGCCTGGTAATGTTCCCTTGTATACATGGAATAATGTTGGGCTTGAATGTGTCTAGCTCTAAAAATGTATTGTTTTCTTTGTTCAGAAAAGCATTCAGAGCCCTTCCTTATGGCTTTATCAGACAGACGGATGGACATTCTGTGGTGTGTCTTGCTGGTAGCACAGCTGCACCGGCCACATTATCACTGGTAGTTTAAAGCAGGGACCTGGAGGTCTGACTTTGAGCAAGGCAGAATCCTGGCTGGCCGTAGCCATATTCACTCACCGGGTGAATGCAGCCAGGATGGAATCCTTTCAGAGACTGGGGAGTGTCCCAAGCTGCGGTGGTGACAGTCCTGTGTTCCTTAAAGAAGGGCCTTTAAAGAAGAGCCCTGTTGACCATCCCCCCCCCAAGGCACTGGGCTGATAGCCGCTCATCAAATAACCTGCCCGCTTGCCTGTGATGGCTTGGATTACTTAAAAGGGAAAGACAAGCCATTGACATTCTAAACAGACTCTGACAGCATCTAACTCTAGCCACACACTCCAGGGAGGCCGGCCCCTCTGGTCTGCCTCAGCCTGGCCCAGGTTTACAATTTCCTGCTCAGTGTGCCCTCTGCAAGGCCCCCTACCCAGCACCCTTGTCCCTTGCCCCAGGACTGGGCACCTGCTACTCACCCTGCCAAGAATTTTGTCCTTTAACCCTCCTGCCCCAGCATTACTGTCACCCTGGAGTCGCCCCTGGCCTCCTCAGCGGTTCCAAACCCGTAGTCCTCAGCCTCAGCGGACAATAAGCTCCAGGACCAGTCAAGACTGCAGTCATGAGTATATTCAGAGGATATGGCCACATAACAAGGCTTCTTTTGGCTTTTGCTCAGTTGCCTTACACTGTCATGATCAGTGTCTTTGCCATTTTCTTAATCTTTTCCTCAATTTTGCAAAATGGCTGCAGTAGATCAGCCTTTACTTCTTTAAGAGACATAGGAAGGAAGGGAGGCATGGCTACTGGCTTCTGACTCTTAAGAAAATGCAAGTTTCCCTGGAATCCCCTGGGGCCAGTTTCTGCTTTGCTTCCTTGTCATCTGTCTACTTTCACCTACAGAGGAGGCTGAAACTACCTAAGTGGCTTCCATAGCCCCTGTCCTGGAGGTGAGCACACCTGCTCTGGCCATTCACAGTCCACAAGGAGCAGTCTCTGCCCCAGGCACACGCCTCTGCTTTTCCTGTCAGTTCTGGCAAGGTGGATATTGTTCTTGTTTAGCGGTTAGACAGGGTCTCAGAAGAATAAATAACTTGCCTGTGCTTACACCCCTCTGGAAGGGGCGGGGTCAAGACCCCAGCCCTAACCTGCCTCACTCCCAAGCCCAGCCTGTTCACCTTCCCAGGGCCACTCTTGCCTCCCTCTCCAATGAAAGCGTTTGTCCTCAGTTGCTTTTCTACCAAGGGCCATGGCAGTTCTGCTGCACTGTAGCTGTGCATTAACCAAGCTTTGGCAGTCGTTTACTAAAATTACCACAGCTGAAAAGCAGTAATTCAATTACCATTTGGGGTGATTTTTATATTTGGGGTCTAACGAAGCGCCATTCATTTTCTGAGTTGGTTTTTAGCACCACGTTTACCCAGCGGTTTGTCTGTACTCTTAAGGCCTTCAATAATCGTGTAATTGTTCCGGGGTGGGGGGGGGGGAGGGAGGGAAGGGGGGGGGAGGTCTCTGCCAGGCACTCAAGCCCTTTATGGTGCCTGGAAAATCCCAGAGTTTTTGTTCAGAAGAGAGGAAACTCTGATCACCTATATTCCTCTCCGCAGCTTCTGGTTGGGCCTTTTGAACGCTAAAATATTCAGAGACATTTCATCCCCATCAGGTGTTCCCATAATGGGCCTCTGTGTGTGTGTGTGTGTGTGTGTGTGTGTGTGTGTGTGTGTGTGTGTGTGTGTGTGTGTGTGTGTGTGTGTGTGTGTGTGTGTGTGTGTGTGTGTGTGTGTGTGTTATAAAAGTAATAGCTGTGCAATTGAAAGAAATTTGGAAAGCAGAATAAAAAAAATCACTTGTAATTCTCTACCACCCAGAGGCAAGAACCAATAACATTTTTAGCATATTTCCTTCCTAATTTTGTTTTTGCATAGCTGGATTCACACACTATTTGCAGAGTCTGTACAGCAGTGTTCAATGTAAACAAGCCTCCTCGTTCCAGCAGGGCCCACCGAGGATGGAATGGCTGCAAAGTTGTTCATCAGGGACCACCTGTCCTTCACCCCTTTACATGCTCATGAGATTTTCAAGGTGGGCCTTGAATAATCCCAATGCAAACACCATGCTAACAAGTCATCTGCCAGCACCACGCACTGTGTTAGGCCGGGCATCTACCACATGCCTATAATCTCACCACTCAGCAGGCTGAGGTGGGAGGATTTTAAGTTTGAGGTCAGCTTGGGCTACATGGTAAGACCTTGTCTCAAGCAGAGAGCAGTGTAGCCAAAGCTTGTCTGAAAGCTCAGCCTGGGGCAAGTGCAGCCTTGCTCGGAACCCTCAGGCTCTGCCCATTGCCCTTGGTCCCGTGGTGGCCACCAGGCCCTGCCTGCTGCCACGCCGCCGCTCGCAGCCCAGTGCCCAGAGTCTACCTCGCTTCCCTTATAAGAATCTTGAGGCAGTGCTCTTTGTGGGGTGCAGAAGTGTGTCGACTGTTTCTGTCTGGGGCAGTTACGAACAAAGCTTTTCTGTCATCTAGTCCCGTGCACTCATTGCTTGGGTGTGTTTAGAGGAGCAGGATTCCTGGGTCTTTGGAAAGTTGGGGGTTTGTCTTTGGCAAATACCACCAGAGAATTCTCAGAGTGGTTGTGCCAACCCAATGCTAGTGGCTTCTCTGGCCAGCTGGGCCCATTTGCTTTCTGCTTTCCGCTTTCCGAATTCTGTGGCTGGCTTCCGTCCCCTGCGTCTTTGTCTTGGGGTGGGTGGGGGCTGTCTTTACGGAGCAGAGCTAGGATGCCATCCGCCATCTTTGCCAGAAGCCTCACGGGGTTCCGGGGTGGCACTCAGTTCTCTGCGTTCCGGGAAACAGAATTGCCCTTGTGTTCCTCTGAGCCATTTCTGCGTAATGGCTTTATAAAAGCGGGAGGTTTGTGCTCTCAGCCTTTGGCTACCCCAGAGACTGTTTCCGTGTTCTGCATGGCCAACAAAATGACAAGATAATTCCCGTTCCATGTCTTTATCAGATGCATGATTAATAATGGCACAAATTAAAGGCTTGGTTTGGAAGATTCTTTCTGTTCAGTCTGCTTCCCTGAGTTCACAGAACTCTGAGTACACTTCTATGTCAACTTTTTAAGCTGAGCAATCACAAGTCTAGACATGTTTGGATGCTCTCCCCCTGCCCCCCAACCATGGAATTTCCCAGTGGATAACCGTGTGATGTCCCAGCTGGTGCCTAGCTGTTCACTCCCTGCCCCAACGCCATATTCTCCATTTAGGAGGGCTAGGGGCACAGTTGACCTCAGAGTGGTACACACACAGACACACACAGACACAGACACACACAGACACAGACACACAGACACACACACACACACACACACACAGACACACACACACACACACACTTGCTTCTCCCAATGCCAAGATGGTCACATCTCTGCTCATCACTTTCTAGGACCATCCCTCCTGCCCCACTGCACCCCTGGCAAGACCGCGCTCCCCTCCTCCTGAGCAGGGGCCCCTACAGTGCCCACCAGAAATGTAGCCTCTGGTGCAGAAACACAGGAGTGGCCTTGGCATCACAGCCTCTCTGGCAGCTCTGATGAGCTGCCTTACAAGCCCTGGGCAGATGGGATGGCCAGAGCTGCTGGTTCCCCTGGCTGCCAGCTAGAATGGCTATCTGAATGATAAACTAGACACCTTTCAGCAGCGTCTAAAACCTTCTGTGTGGATACTCATGGAGTAAACAAATGCTCCTGGCAAGAGGCCAAGTTGCGCATGGTCTAAAGCACGAGACAGCTACTTGCTCAGGATGGTTACTTGCATCATTCCTGCTCGGAATGGAGTGGACGCCTACCCTCCCTGAAGGGCCAGCTGAGGAGAGGCTGGCGGGAGAGGACTGGTGCAGGAGAGGGGGAAATCCTCCCATCCTTCCTCTGCCCAGCTGGAAAAATCATTTGGTTTTCGATAACTGCTCCCGCTTCCTCCTTGCAGGCCATATTGATCCCGCTGTGCCTTTCCTAGCTCCTTGTTCTAAGCAGGAAAGCGTGCTCTGCCTCCGCCTGAATCACCTTCCTCCACTTACTAAAGTCGCCTGCTGCTGGTTTCACTTTCACATTTCCAGGAAAGGGTGAGTGTCCTCCACAGGTCTCATTGGAGGTCCTGTGCCACTGGGAATAGGGATTACAGAGGTCTTACTTTGGTTAACTGAACTGCATCCTTTCTTCTCTGTCTGCCATAGCATACATTGGCTACTTGTTCTCGTTGAAGGGGAAAACAACAAAACAGCTTCTTAGTGCGTCCATAAATGGATTCATAACACTATTTGTGGTATCCATTATGTAGACATCCCCCATAGGGGAGAGAAAACATTTGGGATGTGCTCTGCCACTTGAGCCACAAGCTGTCTTCGGCTTTTTGGTAGTTAATTGAAGATGGGTCTCATGGACTTTCCTGCTCAGGCTGATTTCGAACCATGATCCTCAGATCTCAGCCTCCTGAGTATCTAGGATTGCCAGGTATCAGCCACCAATTCCTGGTTGATGCATGGCTGTTTAGCAGTAGTTTGCCAGGGGATGCTGGCTCTGTGCGCACCTGGCTGTCTGGCGGGGCTGGTAAGGAGGGAGAAAAACCCAGGGGGGTTGCTGCTTTTTCCTGTAGGGGTACATTTTGTAGCAGCTCCATTCCTCCTCCCCAGAGAGGATGACAGATTGTGTGTTACTGAGGAGGTCTGCACTTGGCCAGCATTGGCATGCTGTTTCTGGGGGGTCTGCCTCTGTTCCTTGTTGACACAGACATTAAGGGAATCATCTCTTCAGAAGTCACAGCTCTAATCTGGAAAGAAATGGCTGCAGTGTGGACCTGTGTGGAAATGAAGCCGCACCTATGAATTGTAGCACATTAAAGTCCTGCGGAAAGCCTGGTGGCTAAGAGTTCATCTCCACACAGGGGTTTACCATTCCTCCTGAAACCTGGCTGGATTCCCAGGGGTGAGCAAGCCATCCGGCCACCCACAGTCCCTCTTCCTCTTATGTGCCCCACAGACTGGGGGCTGCAGGGAGTGAGCAAGTGGGCATGAGGTTTTGTCCTAGTAACAACCTATAGTTGGTTATTTTTCATAGAACTTGTAAGAATTGAAGAGCTCATGTTCCTCTCAAAGGCACAGAAAACAAAAGAAAGCCCTCAGCTGAGACTGGGGTACACAGATCCCGGGGCGGAACTAGTAGCTGAGCTATAACCAGCCGCACGCGAGGTCTGCTCTCGGTAACAGCTAAGAAGAGCGAAGAAGGGAGGCGAGCTGCCATCCATCTGTCTCTAGGGCAAAGGCTGCTTCTCTCCAGAAGACCACGCTGCAGATACGGAAGGCCCTGGTCCCACTCCGCTCTCATCCTCACAAAGTCACAAAGCAGACATGCACACGTTCCCTGAGGAAGCCCAGCTGTGCAAAGCCGTGCATGCTCCCTCCTGGTCCAGGGCCATATCAGGTCACTAAGTCAGTAATGGTGTGGTCACAGCACATGTACGCATGTGCCTGTGTGTGCACATGCACGCATGGTGTAGTTAACACGCCTGTGTGTGTTTAGTTTCTCCTGTGGGGACATGTATCAGGTCCTGCGTGTGAGCAGGCAGTGGAGGTCCACCTTCTCCACACCTGATGCACACACCTTTCCTCGTCATTGCTAAGCATGCTTGTAATGTCTTCATAGTTTTTCTTATAGGTTTAATAGAGAGGGATTTGATTACATGAACTAAAATGTAGAAAGAACAAAAAAATGTCAGTTTTTTTCCCAACCCCGCTCCCTCCCTGTGGCAACAGAGAGCGCCTATTTTCTTTCTAGGCACCTTGCACAGAGGGTGTGCGCATATGTGTGTTTACTCTTTGTGTATGTGTGTTTTATTCTATTATGTATATATAAGTGGTAGTGAATTATGTGCACTGTATTGATCTTGTTCCTGCCTTTATGCTGCATTGACCTTGCTTCTTTCCTGGGACCTAGACAATCCATCCCAGTTCTTTTGTGCTGAGGAACTTGGGGGCTAGACGTAGGCATTGAGGTGCCCAGGGAACAGGATTTGAGGAGGCTCTTCCTTTCAGGATTGCGCATATTCAGGCTCAGCACCTGCACAAACCTCGGGGTTGGGGGAGGCTCCTTAAATTCTGTTCCTCACTCCCTTCATCCTCTCTCCAGCCCAAATATGCTCTTGCAAATTGACTACAATTTAGAAAACATCTTGTTTGTGCCTTTTTTTTCTTTTTGGTATGTATTGTTTATTTTCCAGTTTCCACAAAAGGAAACTATTTACAGCCCAGCCAGTGCTTCTTTCCACGGGCCCTCACCAATAATTGCAGTGTCAGTAATTGGAAACGTGAGGGAAAGTGTGGTTGGCCAGCTGTTTAGAGTCAGACCTAACTCTCATGTTGACTCTCCACATTGAAATTCACGGGTTGAACTGAAGCTCCCACCTTGAGTGTTCATCTTGGGTATGTCATTGGAGCCACCAAGGAGGCCCTTTTCCATTCCTTGATCAGTACTCAGTGCCCCTTAGCACAGTCATAGGAGTCAGGCTGGGTCAACCTTGCTCTGGGATTAGGCTCATTAACCCAGGTGACGGCCAGCTCAGTACAAATAAAAATACAGGAACAGTGTTGAAAGGGTTGACATTGACCAAGGTGGTTTACGAATACTGCTTTGAGTGAATAGCAACTCCTTTGTATGACTGTTTAAAAATAATAAAAGTAGGGGCTGGGAAGGTGGCTCAGTGGTAGAGCGCATGCCTTGCATGCCAGAGGCCCTGAGTTCGATTCCTCAGCACCACATAAGAAAAAAGAAAAAAAAAGCAGGAAGTGGCGCTGTGGCTCAAGTGGTAGAGCCCTAGCCTTGAGCTGAAGAGCTAAGGGACAGCGCCCAGGCCCAGAGTTCAGGCCCCACGACCGGACCCAAAAAATAATAATAATAAAAGTATTTTTTTAAATACAGGAACATCAAGAGTGTGTGGAATACACTTAAAACTAAACGAAGTGATCCGAAGTTTAAAGTTAAGCAGGCACCTCATACTTCCGCTGGTAATCTTATCTGGGCTAAAACTCTCTTCCTTGATCCTGGATTTCACCCAGATCTCAGAATAGTAGACACCTAAAACTAGTCATAGATTCCACGTAGACTCGGTTAGCCTATCTCTGTTTCTGTCCCCTCTTCCTCTCTCTCCCGTCTCCCCTGTGCTGGTGATGGAAGCCAGGGCCTGGTACACGTCCTGTATATGCTCTACCATTGGGCTTCGTCCTTGGCCACTTTGTGTTGGCTGTGGCAGTCATCTGCTCTAAAATACAACTCTGTTCTGACCACAATCTTGTTACATATATTTTTAATTGAATGTACTCATTGTGATTGTAAGAGTTTTAGAGAGAGAGAGAGAGAGTGTGTGTGTGTGTGTGTGTGTGTGTGTGTGTGTGTGTGTGTGTGTGTGTGTGTGTGTGTGTGTGTGTGTGTGTGTGTGTGTGTATAACTGTCTTTCTGGTGTTTTCTCCATTTCTTTCTCTGAGCAGAAAGAACTGGTCTTAAGCATCAGCCTTGGCATTTGCTTTATATTTGTTCCATTAAAATTACGTTTGTTCCCATACAGCTGCTTACCTAATGAGCTAATTTTAGTAGATCTGTGATTTTTTTTTTTGATGTCTTGATTATTTCTCTGATTATAAGAGTGATTTGTGCTCAGAAAACACTCAGAGTTTACAGGAAACTGAAATGTTTTGTCCTCTGTGAATAATCACTCTTAATAGCTTACCATGTTTTTTCTAGACATTTCTATCTCTAGCTTATTGATTTCTTTTTTTTGGGGGGGGGGGTCCGGTCATGAGGCCCAACCTCTGGGCCTGGGCGCTGTCCCTCAGCTCTTCAGCTCAAGGCTAGTGCTCTACCACTTGAGCCACAGCGCCACTTCCGGCTTTTTTTTCTTTTTGCTTATGTGGTGCTGAGGAATCGAACCCAGGGCCTCATGCATGCAAGGCAAGCGCTCTACCACTGAGCCACCTTCCCAGCCCTTGATTTCTTTTTTATTCCTGTTTTTTTTTTTCCTGGCACCATGGTTTGAACTCAGACCCTCTCACTTGCTTAGCTTTCTTGCTCTCAGCTGATACTCTACCACTGAACCACACCACCCTCCTGTCTCCTTGCTGGCTAACTGGAGATGGAGTTTCTGGGACTTTCCTGGCCATGTTGGCTTTGAACCTCAGTTCTCTAGGTCTTGGCCTTCTGAGTAATTAGAATTACAGGCATGAGCCACTGGCCACTGGCTTTACTTCATCCTTTTAAACATTCATTTCTTACTCTATAGTAAAAGCGCACCATCAGTTCCCTGAGAACTCATGTTGGAGGCAGTCCAGATTTTCTCTAAAGCTGGTGCTTCTGTGAGCAGTGTTTACATTTCGTAACCTGAGGTTATCAGTGGTGTCCAGGGTCACTGAGGAGGGTGAGAGGGCTGACATTTGAGCTGCTATTTCCTAATTGATCTCTGACATGAGTTCTGATGGTTGTGGTATGAATTTTTTGCCACTTAAGGAGAGCCCTGATTGACTATTGTGTCTCCACCCTCCCTGTAGAGCGGAACCCCTTGCTGCATGTACATGCAGGGCCGGTGCCGGGAATCTTGACTTTGGTAACACATCACCTGGTACAAGCATTTTAGCCCTGTCTCATCATCTACCCACCTGTTTGTGGCCCAGATGTGGCCTCTAGAATCCACAGACCCGTTTCTCTCTCTGTCTCTCTGTCTCTCTCTATCACACACACACACGCACACGCACACGCACACACTGATCTGTACGATTCAGCTGGGGGTTGTTCCCTGAGCAGAACACGCAGGGCAGATCATTGAACACCTGTCCCTTCTCCCCTCTTCTTAGGAGGGCAGGGCTTCCACCTCGTGGTCTTCATTCTTCTTTCTTGATAGTGTCCTCTTATTTTTTTAATTTAAAATGTTGAAGTGTATTATCGAACATTAATAGTATAAAGGAGTTTCATAGTGGAAAGTCCATAGATGAATTCAGTGTACTGTCAACAGGTTCACAGTGGAAATGTGCTTGAGGCCCCACAGTTTAAATTTTCATGAGACCCTCCATTTGCCTTTTTGTTTTGGTCCTGTGTCAACACACCAAATTTTGTATTTTAAAAAATGGAAGAAAAATACTTGATGTCTGCCTCTCTTTTATTTCTCTCAGGCTTTTCTCCAGCATGACCAAACTCCCAGCTGTTCAGTGGCCTCCCAGTTAATTTTGAGTTCTCCCTTGCTTCACATAGGTGGCATAACATGTGTTCCAGCCATCCCTTCTCCCCAGATGCCTCTCAAGTCCTCGCTCCGCCCAGCTCTTCATTGGGAAATGCAGTTGACCTTTGTTCCCATACTGGCCTTGCATCCTACCTAGTCTCCCTCGTCAGTGCTAGGAGCAAGATTTTGTTTCTGGAAGGTTTTCAGTCTTTTTTTTTTTTTTTTTTTTGGTTGGTCCTGGGGCTTGAACTCTGGGCCTGGGCACTGCCCCTGTGCTCTTCAGCTCAAGGCTAGCGCTCTACCACTTGAGCCACAGCCCCACTTCCGGTTTTCTGAGTGGTTTATTGGGAGATAAGAGTCTCAGGGTCTTTCCTGCCCGAGCTGGCTTTGAACCGTGATCCTTAAATCTCAGCCTCCTGAGTAGGTAGGATTACAGGCATGAGCCAACGGTACCTGGCCCTGGAGGCAGTCTTAACGTTCTGAAAATAGGCTTCTTTCTTTCTCCCCCAGGCTGCGCCCTGTCTAGGCTGTGTAGTGCGATGTCAGTAGGAGTAGGCAAGCCACCTCCCTGCAGGTTCTGGTCTTTGAGGGAGAGCAGTCAGTCTTGGACCATCAGGTTCCATGTGTATTTCTCAGGGATGTTTCCCATTAGGCTAAGGATGCTGATGTCTCTTCCTTTTTTGTGAAGAGATTTTTATCAGACTATACTTGGAGACAATCATCTCTGCCTGACTGGATGTTAACAGAAATAAGCCGTCCCATTTCTTTCTTCTTTTATTTTTTCTTTTGTTAGTCCTGGGGCTTGAACTCTGGGTCTGGGCATTGTCCCTCAGCTCTTCAGCTCAAGGCAAGTGCTCTACCACTTGAGCCACAGCGCCACTTCTGGTTTTCTGGTGGTTCATTGGAGATAAGAGTCTCATAGACTTTGCTGCCCAGGCTGGCTTTGAACCATAATTTCAGCTCTCCGCCTCCTGAGTAACTGGGATGATAGGTGTGAGTCACCGGCGCCCCACTTAAGCCATTACACTTCTTGACATTCACTGATTCAGAGTCAATAAATGATGAACTAAGTATTTTCCTTTTGTAGTTATGAAATTGCCTTGTCACCTCTTGGTTTTATCTCATGTCATCAGGTTTGTGTTAATGTTTTAAAACACTTTGCAACTTTCTACAGTGCCTGTGAGCCCCATCCGGGCTTCCGCTTCCGCTTCTCACAAGTGCCTCACCCCTTCTTGAAGGCCTCCCTGGAGTTGCCCTTCTCCTCGGTCAGTCATTGCTTGTCATGGTTCAGAATCTTCTCCCTTCTTCCCCTGCTTCTCCCCCAGCTCTTGCTGTGAAGTAAGCCCTATTTGAGACATAGGATAGATCTGCATGTGCCATTTGCTGTGCTGAGATCTGGCTATAGGCTTTGTTCCTGTGCACTTGCTGCTAGCCTAGGGCTATGTTAGGAAGCTATGTTGAGATGTAGCAAGCTCTGTGCTGATTCTGAGGGGTGAGCGAGATTCTGACTCTCAGGAGCTGCTCATGCGCACAGGCGAGGGCATGTTAAACGTGGCGCAGACATTTTCATTAACGTTGGCTTATTGTCATCTAGCATTTACTCTTTTAAATGCACAACTGAAAATTATTTCTCTCCTGGGGAATGTTTTCCTGCCTTTAGAAATGGTTTATTGATTGTGGTGCCCACACAATGGGCTACTGATTTTAAGAAAAAAGAAATGGAAAATTAATTTGATCTGGCTAGGGGTGGCGTGGAGGAACACAGAAGAAAGTGTTTTTTTCAGACATTGTATCAAATTCTACATCATCTTGGTTTGAATCCTATGGCTACCCCCAGAGGAACCGAGGTGCAAACCCCTGGCACACAGCTCATGAGAGACAGAGCCCAGGGACCAAGCCCAGATCTCGCTGGACACCACTGGAGACATGGAGAAAGCGCCAGGAGCACCGTGAGGGAACCTCATCTAACATTGAGGAGGCTCACGGCAAATGGGCTCCGTGTTCCTAAACCAGTTTGGGGGAGACCTGTGGTTCCCCTAGAGGCAGCATCCTTACAAAGTTAGGAAACAGATGCTGATGACTGTGCAGATGTCTCCTTCCCAGTCTCCAGCCAGCCTTTAGTGCCTCAGTTAATGCACGGAACTGTGGCAAATTCTTGAGGAGAGCAAGAATGGTAGATCCTCTGCACCCCATCCTGCAGATCAGAGCAGTCAAGAGACATCTCCATGGACCTAGAACCTTCCTTTGAAGCAGGACTTGTAAGGAGAGGCTGTGCTGTAGACTAGACCATGGGTTGAATCCCTGCCCCTCACACCGGGGCCCGGTGGGCGTGAGCAGTGGCGTTTGTAGAGTGTGGGCCTTGGAGCCATGCACGCGGGAGGGCTGACCTCCCCAGACAGTGGGAACAGGAAGGAGGAACCTTAGGCAGGGCCATGCCTAGGAGGTGGCTCCTCAGGTCAAGGCCTCAACCACCAGGCTGTTCACAACCCCAAGGAACCAGAGAAGCCTCAGAGAGAATCAGGTAACTCAGCCCACAGGTCAGCCACTCAGGTCAGCTCGGATCGGGGCCAGCACATTCCAGCTATGAGGCAGAGGCTACCTGTAGGCACAGTGCCAGCACTACTACCAGGAACGCTTCCTGGTCCCCTGTGCCAGGCAGGCCTGCTTCTCCCCAGGCGGAGAGAGCAGGCCTCGGCTCCCCCAGGCGCCTCTGCCGGCCCTCTGCCAGCCCTCTGCCCCACGCAAGGCCCCTGCTCCCCGAGACCCAGGCTGGGGTGGAATGCAGCCCGAGTGGCCTCCTGGATTTTCTTAGAGCCCTAGGATCCTCAGGCAAAATGCACCCCTTTAAAAAAAAAAAAAAGAAGGGCTGGGAAGGTGGCTCAGTGGTAGAGCGCTTGCCTTGCATGCTCGAGGCCCTGGGTTCGATTCCTCAGCACCACATAAGCAAAAAGAAAAAAGCCGGAAGTGGCGCTGTGGCTCAAGTGGTAGAGCGCTAGCCTTGAGCTGAAGAGCTGAGGGACAGCGCCCAGGCCCAGAGTTCAGGCCCCACGACCGGACCCAAAAAAAAAAAAAAAAAAGAAAAGAAAAGACTTTTTTCCTTTTCTCTTCAGTGATTCTGAGGTTTGAATTTAGGGTCCTACACTTACTAAGCAAAATCTCTACTCCTTGATCCATACCTCCAGACTTTTGCTCTTCAGTGAAAAATAGTACCTACACTTGGGGAAAGAAAGAAGGGAAGGGGAGGGAGGTAGGAAAGAGATTAAAGGTCTCCCCCATAATTACGCAGAGTTAGATGTTCTGAATGTTGGAATACTCAAAACTGTGCCGCAGTCTCAAGAGTAGCAAGAATGGCAGATCCTCTGCGCCGTAATACATGGACATCTGTAAGCCTTTTAACGTTCATGTGGGAGCTTCCTGCAGCAGCTATAGAGCTCTACCTCTCCTTTATTTTTTCATTGAAATTATAGATGAGAACACTTGAATGGAATGTTGGATCCCTGAGTTTTTAGGCATCTAATAATGTACTAAAAGAAAATCAGTTGGCCTGGTGCCTCTCAAGAGTGGATCTACATCCAAGGCCCAGAGGCAAGAATAGAGGTCGGGCTGTGAAGGTAGCCTGGGGGGGGGGGCCGCTGGGGCGGGCGGGGACAGGAGCTAGGGAATGCTGCTCTCCCCAGCTCGGCCTGGTGTGGGGGCTGTGAAGAGCATCTCCCCAACAGCAGGGTCCTCAAAGGTGTCATTTCTGAAGGTTTGGTGTGTTTTCTTTTTCTTTCCTGGGTTCTACTGGTTATAATTGCACACCTACTGTTTTATGTATGAATTGTGGGCTTTCCTAGATACAATTCCTTCATAAGGTCTTCTTTTTTTTTTTGCTTTATTTTTGTTTTCAATTAACATAAAATGATTGCACACAAGGTCATATGTTGACTCGTGTATGATGCGTAATACCCAAACCAGAGCAACGTGCTTATCTCGAACATGTTTCAGCTCTGTGCCGGGATTCATTTGGCTCCCTCCTTTCTGGTTATGGTGAATGGAAAATAAGTTATTTTCAACCCTAGTCACCCAGCCTTTCCTCGGATCTATGATAGTTCTGGTGGTTTAGTGGGCCTGTTCCTCTTCACCCATGTGATTCTACCCACGTTCCTCGGGGCTTAGGTGGTGTGGACACACGGCCCTGCCCTGCCTCGGTTTCCTCAGCAGTGTGTAATGACACCAGGGACATGTGTGCACATCTGTAGCTTGCTTGACCCACGGTGGACACACGGTTGGTTTAGAGGCGAGTGGACCTCACTCCTGGCCACCAGCTCAGTGCCCTGCACATCGCCGTCATTCAGTGTGTGCTTGTTGACTAGCTTCACAGAAGGCTGCCCAAAACAGATGTGGAATTGAATTGGTCATTTTGAGATCCAGTTATTAAAGCTTTAGTGCGTCCTTACAGGAAGTGTGAAAGCCCACAGTCTAAAGGAGGAGGGATCTGGTCACCCACACATTTTCTAGCTCTCTGGCTAAATAATCATTTCCATTCTGAATCTTATGGGGTGGGGGTTGGGAGTGGGGGGGGGGCGGAGCAGGAGAGAGAGGTGTGTGGAGCGCTGACTGCTGAGACCCCTGCTCCCCAGTAGGCTGTCAACGGGATGTAAACGCCTCTTCCGTTGCCAGGGGCACTTGGTAAGATGCATATGCTTTGTTGGTCCAGCTGGTTGGCTTCTAAGGATTTCTCCCCTAAGGGACTGGTGTAGTTTGTGAGACCCCATGGATGGTAAGACTGCATATAGCATCATGGGACTCATTTCCAACATCGGGAACATGCGCCACAGGAGTGTCTGTACCACAGCGAGCTGGGGAAAGTGGCAGCCATCTGTACTTACTGTTCTTTGAAATGAAACTAGAAGTTAAGCTTCACTGGTGTTTATATCAGCAAGAATGCCACACCAGCACTCAGCAGCAACCTTGTGGACACTCAGCTTCCAGGGTCCTGGGGAGGAATGGGGGGAGGGGGAGTTTAGAGAGTAGACAGGCACATGGGTATGGTGGTACATTACATGCCTATAGTCTCAGCCACTGGGAGGCAGGGGCCAACAAAATACAAAGAGGCTTGGGGAACAGGCATGGGTGGCTCACACATACAATGCTAGCTGCTCAGAAGGTTGAGCTCTGAGATTCAGAGTTCAAAGACAGCCTGGGCAGGAAAATCCATGACACTCTTATCTCCAGTTGACTACCAAAAAGCCTGAATTGGTGCTGTGGCTCAAATGGTAGAGCACCAACCTTGAATTAAAAAAGCTTAGACAGTAGCCAGACCCTGAGTTCAAGCCCTAGTACTAGCACACACACAAAAAGAAGGCTAGGGGCATGGATCAAGTGGTAAGGGGTTGTTCGCCACCCTGAGGGCTCTGGATGCAGTCTTCAGTATGCTGTTGGCCGTCTGTGTGTGCCCTCGCTTGCCCTTCCTCGTGGTCTCCCCGTTTACCCTCATCCGGGTGTCCTCTCACCCTTCCAGGGACGCCTTGGCGGAAGCAGCAGACGGAGGACCTGCAGCGCGTGCTGGGGGCGGTGGACCGGGAGATCCCGCTGGTCCTGGTCAGCGGCAACCACGATGTGGGCAACGTGCCCACGGCGGAGACGGTGGCGGAGTTCCGCCAGACCTGGGGCGATGACTACTTCAGCTTCTGGGTCGGGGGCGTGCTCTTCCTGGTGCTCAACTCCCAGTTCCTGCACGACGCGTCCCGGTGCCCCGCGCTGAAGCTGGCCCAGGACCGCTGGCTGGAGCAGCAGCTGGGCATCGCCCGAGAGCGCCAGTGCCAGCATGCCATCGTCTTCCAGCACATCCCGCTCTTCCTGCGGAGCATCGACGAGGACGACGACTACTTCAACCTCACCAAGGCCGTGCGCAAGGAGCTGGCCGACAAGCTCACCGGAGCAGGTAGCGTGGGCCCTGGTGGGGGTGGGGAGGTGGGGAGTGTTCAGGCCACGGCAGGTAGCTTTAGTGGCAGGCCACCCCAGGCCCTTTACTTAATGACCTTCAGACACAGAACAGGGCTAGGGCAGTGTTGGCAACACCAGATTCGGGGGGGGGGGAGGACGAGGGCAGATCTGCAGGCGGTGTGCCCTGTTGGGTTGGGGGGTAGGGGCAGGCTGGCTGCCAGGGGCCTGGGAGCTGTGCGCACCCCCTGCTCACGATGCACGTGGGGGTGGCGAGGGTCACAGCAGTAGAGCTCAGACTCATTTTGGAAAGCCAGAAGTTCAAGCAATATTTTGTAAAATTCATTAATTTGAAGACCGTGATAAAACTGGGGGTGACGATGGCAGATGGTGTTTAATGTTGCCGTGAACCCTCTCCCCCCACAGCACCATTATTTATTATCCCTTAATACTATTTCCGTCTCATTTATCTCCTTGTGCTAAAATGCCAGTTCTCAGAAATATGTCAGAAGCTCATCCGACGATCGGGGTAGCTTTTAATTACGATAATTGTGTTGTTATAAAATATCCTTTTAAAGACCACATCCCTCCCCAAACCACCATGGAGGTGAAACCCTGCTTCCTCCCAGGGAGTTCATGAATAATTCTGAATCATTGTGTGGGATGAATAAATGATTTAATAATGAGCACCAGCAGCCACCTCCCTGCTCCGCGTGACTTTACCCTGAGGATGAGGTCGGCGGGGAGGAAGGACAGTCACTGTGCCACGGGCCACCCCGCCTCTGGGGCTGTGCACTGTGACCCAAAAAACAAAACCTCCAAGCTCAGGTTTCCCTAGAAACGGAGGCTTCCTGCTTCTGCTTCTGAAGCTCAATAAGAAAACAATAAAAAATAATTTTTAAAAAACCTTCTTTTTATGTTACAAGAATGTTGTCAATAACTGGTACAAATAAACAGACATCAGGTCTGGACAGATACACAGACATGAAGTGGCACCTGTCACTTTCCTTCGCCTTTTGTTCTGCCTGAGGATAATCAATATCATCACATCCAAAGGATGTCAAAATTGGTTTTCCCCTTAATTCACCTGATTCCTAGTTGGAGGCAAAAGGCAAGAAAGGTAATGAAATCTTGGTGGAAGGAAGCTGGGCATTGCCTCCATCCCTCAGGACGCGTTTTAGTGGAAGGTTCATGTGTGACCTAGTTAATACACGTAATTTCAAAACTCAATCTTAAAAAATAAAAGGCTAACTCTTTAACTGACCGCATTTCCCTTGAGATCCTGATACCTTTTCTTTTTTTCCATTTTCAACGTAGAGGTTAGAACTGTGTATTAAAGAGCCCGGAGCAAATTTAGCAATTATAAAAAATTCCAACAAGTTGATCTTTGCTGCAAAAGTTAATGGGTAATTTCACAGCATTAGGGTTTCATCTCTAGTATTTATGTTTAAAAAAATGAGAGAGGGAGGGGATCCTGGCCCATGATTATGGGCTAAGAATTGCAGTTTTAAAGAGCACAAAGGTTAGATACGTTTATTTTACACTTTGTAAGATAAATAAATCATCTGATCCTCCTCTAGTGTCAGACTGAGTTGTACCGTGTCTTCTCCAGTTTTCTTGGTGGTCATAAGCTCAGCCCTGAACCAAGACTGTCACTTAATAACCCCTAATAAGTCAGTGTCAGTTCAGTATCAGCTCACCAGTTAGCATCCCCACCCATGGACTGGTGTTGACCAGCTGCGTCTCAGACAGGAAAGGCGTTGCCTAGTGCAGGGGAACAGACTTTTCCTGCAAAGGAAATACTTGGGGCTTTTCCATCCTGACTGTAGCAGCTGCTCAGATCTGCCCTTGCAGAACCAGAGCCAATATACAAACAACTGGTCATGACTATATGCCAATAAAACTTTATTCACAACACCAGATGGTGGGCCTGCAGGCTGTAACGTTCCAAGCATAGGCTTCAAGAAGGCATGACACTCTTGCCTTCCATGGACCCTGTTGTGTCTGATTCCTGAGTGCTTCCGGTGGCCCCACTGTGGAAGGGGCCTGGCTTATCGAGGCGTCTGCCCACAGCATGCTTCCTGGCCCAAAATGGAGGCCTTGTCTCGGGGAGCCACACACCACACCGGAAGCCCACAGTGCAACTGGGGGGACTGGGGTCAAAATGGAACGAGAAAGACCGTGGGGACACTTTAAAAGGTGTCTCATGTTTCTTTCAGCATGGGTTGGCAAAAGCACAAGTAGCTCACCAGTTTACAGACAGTCTTAAGTATGTCGTGGTACAGGCAGGAGACAGATGAAGAGAGTTAGGAGGGTGACACAGGGCAGCTGGTGTTCAGCCCTGGAACACTCGTCTTTCTCTGTACATCCCTACCCTCTCCCCTTCAGTGCGTCCCCTAGCCACGTGGATTAAACATCCTTCTGTCTTACTGTCTCTCTAGTAATGTTAATATGAGGGCATCCATCCTGACCTCGTAAGGTCACATAAAGCAATCATGTGTGGAGCACTGGCACCAGGCCGGCACTTGGAAGCTCTCAGTTAAGGATGCCCGGAGGTATATGGGCCTGAACTGAGTCTCACAGCAGCCCTTAGCTGGATCTGCACGCGGCAGGCCGGCTTCCTTCTGGAGCTCACTGAAAATCGCCAAGCAGGATAGGCAGCTTAGCCTTGAGGACCCGCCTCAGTTTGCCAGCTCTTAAGTTGTGTATTACGCAAATTACAGAAAATGCGGGTAAACAAAATCCTCTTGATTCCTTTCCTAGGCGCTGGTGGCTCACACTTGTAACCGTAGCTACTCAGGAGGCTGGAATCCAAGGGTCACAGTTCAAAGCCAGCCAGCCGATGCAGGAAAGTCCATGGGACTCATATCTCCAATAGACCATTCAGAAAAAAGTTGGAAGTGGTGTTGTGGCTCAAGTGGTAGAACACTAGCCTTGAGCAAGAAGCTCTGGGACAGTGCCCAGGCTCTGAAGACTGTTTAAAAAAAGAATCCTCTTGTCCCCTGAGGTGGGAGTGAGGGGAGATTGCTGTGAGCCCAGCGCTCTTCAGGTAGATAATAACATGTGTTCTTTCTAAAGGTTTTATGATTAAGGGCTACCAGCCTTAAAAGTTAGGGACCATTGAATTAGATGGACAGTTCTAGTGGAACTTAATGATGAAACTTGACTTTTTTAAAGCACAGATCTCACTGTTGAATGTGTGGTAAACAACCTTTGTATAATTTCATTGTCAGATTTTCAAGATTCTAGCAAGCCTGTCCAGTAGGTAGCCACCATCACCTTGCATTCACCCCCTCCAACTCCCCTAACCCTGGCGTCAAGTACATTTTCAGAACTTCTGGGTGCTTCTTTTCCAAACTGGCTTTCTAAAAAGAATTGACAAACAATCCTCTCCTAGTCCAGAGTTTCCAAAGCCAGAGCAGTGCCGGAAAGTTTACCTTCTTTGTTTCCTGGCTGGCCCTCCACCAAACTTTTTCCCAGGTTGGATGCGCTTTGTGCCTTCATGCATTCCCATCAAACATCATGCCTTAGCCGCTTGTGGTCTGTTATCTTGTTCCCTGTAAATCAGATAAAAGACCAATTGCCAGAGCTACATCTGATGTGCTGGGATGGGCCCTGTTTCTCACGTTGGAGGTGTCCTTCACAGTTGGGCTAATTAAAGTGGAAATCAAGTCCCGATGGTAAATATTTGTAAGTTGAGAATCTGCCATGTGTGAATGCACACCACTAATTCCTGAGTTAAGTTGGCATTGACTCATTCACCAAACTGCACCAAATGACACCAGGGCCAGAGGAAGGATCGGCAAAGCAAATTCGCCGCAGAGGCTCCTTCTCGGCAGCTGTGCTTCACTTTAAAAGTCAAAATTAAAATGTTACTGAAAAAAAAAACTCTCACTGCAACATTTCAGACCTGCAGGAGCCTCCTGGGCCTGACACCACAGTGTCTCAATTTACAATCAAAATATTTTATCCTCACTTCTTTAGATCATGTTTTAAAAATAGCAATTGGTGTCATTTTGAAATTAGCACTGCGATTCCTTTGGAAGATCCCAGTGTCCCCAGTACCTTGGTTGGTTTTCCACTGCTGTAACTGAACCAGGGATTGCTGGGCTGGAGGTGCTCAAGGTAGGAGTCCTCCTGCTGGGGGGGACTGGTGCAGCCCCCACATTGCATGCTTGCAGTGTCCCATTGGTGAGTCCTGGCTTGAGTCTCTCCTCAGACCCAGCAGCTTGGGGCCCCGCCCATCCTAAAAGTCCCACCCCAGTGACCACCCTTGATGACACACCCATCCTCTTGATTCCTCACCATGGGGTGAAATGGTAACAGGAGTTGGGGGCAGAGGAGGCTTCAGCCCACAGCTCAAGCAAAACATCCTGCTCCCTGTGAGAACTTAAGTTGTTAACTTGGCTTCATTTCAAAGTCATCTGCCCACCATGCAGTACACAAAGCACATAAGTACAAAACTAGACCATGACTGTGGGAAGTAAGCAGGAAATGGCTTCCGTGTCACCGCCTTCTCATTTTACTCACCTGTCCTAGGGCATCTGGGCTGTTTCTGTAACTTGGCTATTGAGAATAGTGCAGCAGTGAACATGGATGCACAAGTGTCTTTACCATATCCTGGCGTATGGCGTTCTGGGTAGTGGCCCAGGAGTGGCATGGCTGGGTCGTAGGGAAGGTCTGTGTCTAGTCTTGTGAGGAACCTCCAAACCACCTTCCAGAGTGGTTGTTCAGTACCAGTGCAGTGCAGTAGGTTCCTTCCCCACATCCACCAGCATTTGCTATTGTTTGAATTCCCCGTGCTGGCCAATCTTACTGGTGGTGAAATGGAATCTCAGGGTTGTCTTGATTCGCATTTTCTTTATGGCCTGGGATGTTGAGTATTTCCTTATGCGTTCTTTGGCCACTCTTTCTTCTCCTGAGAAGACACTTTTTAGCTCCTTTGCTCATTTATTAACTGGTTCATTGCTGTTCTGGACTTTTCCCTAGTCTTTAAAACAGAAATGGACTTACGTAAGGAAGGTGCTGGCGTTGGAATGGCTGTGTTCCTCCTCCTCCAAGCCACAGCTCTTCCTTAACATCCCCTTCAACCCTGTCTACCCCCCTTGAATATTTTTGGATGGATTTCCAATTTGATACATGAGCATTCCGTCCGTCAAAACAATCTTTTTAATGAGCCTCTTGTCCTGGCAGCTGTGTTTAAGATAGGGCATGGAACGCGGGTAATGGAAAGCTAGAAAATTGTCCATTCTGGATTAAACCCTTAATGTGTGCCCCACACTCCATCTCCCCCACGAGCCTGCCAGCTTCTTTCAGAAATAAAGAGGAAATTATGAATAGCGAGAAAGTTGTAATTAGTGCAAATGAAGGAAAAAGCAGATCTGATCAGAAAGATGGGAAGAGAGTGTAATTATTGAGGACGTGACACACAGCTTCCTGCCGTGCGACCCTGGGATCGTGGCTGATTCCCACTAAGTCCTCACAGTCATGCAGGTGGATGGGCTGTGCCCAACCACCTTCAGCAGAGAAATGGAGGCTCAGAGGCACGGAGGGATTGTGTTCCAGGTTTCAAGCCCGTGGTCCTTGGCTAAGTGGATTCTGAGCTCCTGGTGAGGCAGACCATCATGGCAGCAGGATTCTAGGCAGAGGCTGCTCACCACATGGTGGGCAGGAAGTTGCCAGGGCAAGATGTAGTCTCTAGGGCCTGGCCCCCAGTGGCCTGCGTCCTCTAGCCAGGCCCCTGCTGCCAGCTCAACCCTCCCCGTGGGCGATGGCATCATGCAGATGGATTCATCAAAAGGGTTCATCCATTAGCCGCAGGGCCTCAAGACCCAGCCTCGCCCACCAGCCGGGCAGCCGCACCCCTGCAGAGGGGACATTTCACATTGATGTGACTTAAGGAAGCACACACTCCACAGAGGTGTGAGTGTCCTGCTCCTCAAGAGATGGGAAACAAATTGAAAGTTGAGTATGGCCTCCCTAGAGAACCAGAGTCAGGGGCAGCGAGGCTAAAGGTTGCAGGGCTTCAGAAAGCAGTTACTATTATTGTCGGGATTCCCTCTGTGTGTGTGTGTGTGTGTGTGTGTGTGTGTGTGTGTGTGTGTGTGTGTGTGTGTGTGTGTACACGCGTGTACGTGTGTACGCACGGGCATGTGTGCACCAGTCCTGGAGCTTGAACCTAGGGTTTGGGCACTGTTCCTAAGCTTTTCCACTCAAAGCTGGCACTCTATCACTTTACCCACAGCTCCACTTTTGGCTTTTTTGGGAGTTAATTGGAGATAAGAGTCTCACAGACTTTCCTGCCCGTGCTGGCTTCAAACCACAATCCTTAGATCTTAGCCTCCTGTTGCATAGCCGGGATGACAGGTGTAAGATTCTGGTGCATAGCAACTGTCACATTTCTTTTTTTACTGATGAGGCACATAAATTGAGTGTGCTTGATTCCCAGCCCCATTTTCTCTCTGATTAGATGGTGATATAAAGATGCACGGAATTTTCATAAACGTACATTTACACAGGATAAAAGTGACAGCTGTCCAATTACAGTGCGTTTCCTCATTCCAGGTCTGTCAGGAACGCCAGGGCCACAGCTTTGCATAGCAGACTGTCCTTGGCAGAACCTGCATCCTGATTTCCTGACAGACTTGAAGCTAGTTGCAGATATCAGGATATTGAACAGATTTTGTCCCAACCTTCTGATTGATTGTTTTCTGCATCTTCATGGCTTAATGCCATGGGGGAAATAAATGCAAAGCTAAGCTAAGGAAGCCATGCCCTGCAGATTTGCCTGTCTGCTGGGAATTCTGTCCTTCCGGCAGTAATGTAAGAAGTTTGTCATCTCCATACGGCAGTCCATAACTCAAAAGCTATCTATCTGTTACCACTCAATTAAGAAGCCACAGAAGCATGTCGGCCACAGATGACCGATGAACAGCCAGAATGGAAATTCTGCGCAAGTCCTGAAAACTCCACCAGAATCAATCTGCCATCAGGGAAAGCATGATTCATGAACGCATTCTTTATTCCTATCGAGTTATGAATCGATGTGCCCCCTTCAGCGCTAATGCAGAGTCAGGACCAGGGGAAACTTCTTACAAGTCTCCTCAAACAAGAGCGTGGACTTTAGAGTTTGGGGTCCGCGCAGCCGCTGCCCTACTGTGGAGGGAGCCTGTGGGGCCTGGGCGTGGGGAGGACTGCTGTTCGTCTTACAGACGAGCTGAGACGCTGAGAGGTCCTCCAGACAGAACCAAACCCGCGTCTGCAGGGCTGCTCGAGGGCAAGGCTGTGCCCATGTGGGGGCCCGAGCTGTGTGGTCCATGTGGGTTTCTTACCCTCTCCGGCCACTTGTTGACAGGAGTCCCTAGGACCTGGGCCCATGGGGAGGATGGGGAGGGGCGGGGAGGAGAGGGCTCCAGTGCTGGACGGCCCCTGCGCTCCCCTGCACCCAGCCTCCTGCACGTCCCTCTGCCTCCACCCCTGCTCTTACTCTCAGCCACACAAGGAGGGCACGTTGAGGCTCACAGCACCCCACTTTCCAGGGAGGTCCCACCACCGCTGTTCACCAGGTGTCCTCTGATCTGGTTCCCACCAGGAAGCAGCACCCCTCCCCCCCCCCCCCCGCCACATCCCTGAAGTTTCAGTGACCAGACCCGACCAGCGCCCCACTCACACCACTGGAGTCCAGGACAGAGGTCCTAACCATCCGAACGCCTTTCTTCTTTTTCTTTTTTAGTGGGGTTTGAACTTGGGGTCTTGTGCTTGTTAGACAGACACTCTCCTGGCTTGAGCCCCATTTCCACCCTCAGGCTTCCTGCTTTGGAGACAACCCTCGGCCTGTCATGGACATCCTCTTATAAACCTGCCACGTGGCCATCAGTGCCCTATTCAGGATCCTATTCTGGCGGTAGGGACAGTCCCTGTCCCTGGGACTGGGAGGTCCCTTGTACAGTAGCCGTGTACGTCTGTCCTCTTCTCAGATCTCTGCTGTGTTAAGCATCCTCGTCTGGTAAATGTTATGCTGGGACCTTAACGACAAACGGCAAGCCACCGTCAGGAGCGAAGGCTGCTGTCCCAGCCCACCAAGTGGTGACTGACCAGTGGCCACAAATGCGCCCATCTCCACCAATGCCATCGCATGAGGCGTGAGATTCCAGCATAGACAAGCAGCTGCCAGCTTGTGTCAGAATTGCCCAGTGTTCATTCCAGAATAATCCCATTTATAGATAGCATTTAGAATCCACCAAACAATGCCAAGTGCTCTCTGCCCTGCCGCTGCCAGCTCCCAAGGCAAGGCCGGTGTCACAGAGAGGGCACGGGGGCCAGAACAAGCAGTCACAGCCACAGCCCCTCTCCTCTCCTCCCCCCCCCCCGGGGCCGCATGATTGGAGGTGCTGGCAAGGATGCACAGGGCACCCGGCCCAGCATTTCCAGCCTCAAGGACTAGTATGGCAGTGCCTGCGGCTCCCGGCCTCTCCGTGGCTGTATGGCTTCCCCTGCCTGGATCATGCTTCCTTGGCACTTTGCCTCTGACCACGTGGCAGCCTTAAGTGGGAACTTCGGGGAGCAACTCCTGAGTTTTCCTCATGTGCCCGTGAGTGACATGAAGTGTCATGTGATGCCGGCCTCAGAGCCCGTGGCCCTGTGGCATCCCCGGGTGCTGTCTCACTCGAGCCTTGCCCGCCCCGCTCTTTCTCCAAGGCCCCTGAGTCTTTTTCTTTCCTGAGAGAATGGTTTCCAGGAACCCAGGTCTGAGCCCAGTGCCAGCACTGGCTGCTGGGTGGGGCCTCGCAGGAAGGCGGGCACCAGTAATAAACACCCACTCCTGAGCCACCTGCAGGCCACGCTCAGCCATCACCCGCCCGAAGCCGTACCACGCAGCCCCGGGCCTGGGGCTTGAACGCAGAGCCTAGGCACTGCCCCTGAGCTTCTTCACTCAAGGCTGATGTTCTACCACTTGAGCCACACCTCCACTTCTGGCTTTTGGGTGGTTAATTGGAGATAAAGAGTCTCACAGACTTTCCTGCCTGGGCTGGCTTTGAACCACAATCCTCACATCTCAGCCTCTTGAGTAACTGGGATTACAGGCGTGAGCCACTGGTGCCTGGTACCATGTAGATTTTGTTTAAGCCTCCTCTCCTTCCCAGAAATTGTTCTTGTATTTTTTATTGAGCTATATATAATCCATAACATAACATTTGTCATTTTTACAAATACAAAGCAGTTTTAATATATTCACAAAGTTACCACCCTCACTACTTACAGACCATCCTACTCATTTCACAGAGAAACCCTGCACCCCTCTGACTGGCAGGTTTCCCCACGCCCCGGCCTCCAGTGACAGCCTACTTCTTGTTCCCCCTGGACCTTGCAGGACCTCACACTTCTCAGCCTTTCAAACCCATCTTGTAGCGTTAGCAGTGCTTTGTTACTTTGTTACTTTTGATGCCTGAATACGATTCCATGGTGTAGGGAGACCACACTTTGTTCCTCCATATCAGCAGGTGGGGATTTTTGGCTATGGTGAACGCCGCGGGCGGCCGTAAGCGCGCCCATGCAGCTGTTTACACGAGCATCTTCCTCTCTCCCACGTGTTTCACCTACAGTGAAGTTTCTGGGTGCTGGCAGGTACATTTGGGGGAAGTGCCAGTGTTTTCCAAACAGCTGTCCCATGTTGCCTTCCACTCCCCGCCCTATGCCAGGTTCTAATCTCTCCAAAGCCCTGTAGATGCCCCTTACCGCCCAACCCCGTGTTTCCTAGGGGCCCACACCCCAGGGGGTGTGAAGTGCTGTCTCATAGTGGGTCCGGCTGGCTTCTTCCTAGCAACTCACAGTCTGCAGCAGATTTCATTGTTCAAGTCTTTGGCCTGGCTGATCACTGAAGTACCATTTGGCCAGGAGTCTGAACGTTCAGCCCCATCAGCTGTCGTGAATCATCTCCTGTTCTGTGGTGGTTTTCTTCCCTCCTTTCTACCTCCCCCTCTCTCCCTAGCTCTCCCTCTCCGCTTTTCTTCCCCTGCTTGCCTAATTTTCCTCCCTCCCTCCCTCCGTCTCCCTTTCATTTCTTTCTCGCTTTCTCCTTTCTTCCTTCCCTCCCTCCCTATCTCTATTCCTCCCTCTTTCCTTTTCTCCCAAGTAAGAGCACGAGACCCTAGTTCAAGCCCCAGTACCAGCATGGTGCATGTGTGAACTGTCCTGGAACCATCGAGCAGTCCCTGCACTGCCTTTCTGCCACCCCCGATGATGCTCGTGTCACGTATCATGTTGCCGTTCACAGCGCGCACACAGAGGCCCCCATGCCTTCCGTGGAGGCCCCGGGCCCTCATGTCTCTCCCCCTTCCCCGCAGGTATCAAAGCCGTGTTCTCTGGCCACTACCACAGGAACGCGGGAGGCTCCTACCAGAACCTGGACATGGTGGTGTCCTCTGCCATCGGGTGCCAGCTGGGCACAGACACCCACGGGCTCCGCATCGTGGTGGTCACGGCAGAGAAGATCGTCCACCGGTACTGCAGCTTAGACGAGCTGACCGAGAAGGGCCTCGGGGGCGACCTCCTGGAGCTGCTGCGGGAGTGACCTCAGCCCGGCCCCTCGCTCTTCCGCACCAGCTGCTCCCAGAGCTTGGCCTGCCTGGACCAGCGGCCGCCACAGCCCCCGGCCGCCAGGACACACGGGCCAGGCAGGCCTGCTTTTGTACCCTTGTGCATAAATCACAGCGCCGGCTCTCATCCTAGATGACGGCCTAAGTTATATCCGACATCAAACTGCCTAACCCGTGATAAGGAGAAAGGTCTGGAAATACCTTCACTGTGCCAACCTCAGACTCACTGCCTGACCTTTGGGGGAACCCCTCTGCTCCTGGGGATGGGGGGCGTTCTCTCAGCCTATGATTCAGGTCTGCTGTCCGCCTCTCTAGCAGCCTGACACCCAGTGCGTCTCTCACAGTTCTTCCAAATAAACTCTTGTGATTGTGCTGCGTGTGGTTGTGGCTCCGTGCAGCAGCCCTGCCAGCCGCCCCTCTCCCCTCAGCCCCGCACGGTGACCGGGAGCCAGCCCGTCTGTCCTGGGCAATGGGGAGGAACAGAAGCAGAAGGAGCTGCACACGTCAGGACTGGAGGTAGCAGATGGGGTTCTCATGGAAATCCCCCCCCCCCAGTTATCAGCCTTTGAACTGTCTCTGCTTACAGAAAATGTATGGAACGATGCAGACATCTAGAAAGCAAGCACACGGGATTGCTGGGGGCCAGGCCGGCGCAGCGGGGCCCAGCCTATGCTGTGTTGAGGGCCCCCGGCCCCCTCCGAGGAGCCAGGGCTGCTGCCCTTCTGACCATGTGACCCCCTCATCCAGCTGTCCAGCACTGGACCCGGCAATTGGGGACATTTCCTAGCATTGACAGCCACGAGTCCTGACCCCCCTGCCAGCACTGGCGGCTTACAAATGACCCACAGCCACTACACTGAAAAAACGAAACTCCCTTGTTAAAAACTCTTCGTGTAGCAAAACTGTGAGAAATTAAATAGGAAGATAATTGGATATGCTAAATTCCTAAGGAACAAAGAGGAGAGCTAATTATTCTAGAGTGGTGACACACCATAGCTCATTGGTATGTGGCCCAAGGAAATTCAATTTCCCCACAGCCGGCGTGCCATCCTGAAGTGTTGTTTTGCGTTTGGTTTTCTTTTTGTGAAGCTCGATACGGAAGATCGGATGAAGCAGCGAGCGGCTCGCTGGGCACAGCGCTGCCGTGGTCTCATGGGTGTGACCCCACAGTCGTGACTAGGGAGACAGACCACAGCCACTCTGTCCTGTTCCACGGCAAGTGCTCTGCACCATGACGCTTGGGTTGGGAGGATGTGGGGATGATCAGAAGTGACAGAAATAAAAGCTGGGCACCAGTAGCTCAGGCTGTAATCCTGGCTACCAGGGAGGCTGAGAATGGGAGGATTTCTGTTGAAGGCCCACCAGTCCCAGCAGAAAAGTTTGTGGGACCCCTATCTCAACCCATAGCCAGGTGCAGTGGTGTACACCCAGCATCCCAAGCTACGTGTGAAGCTGACATGGGAGAACCACAGTTCCAGGTCGACCCAGGCAGAAAAGGCCGAGGCCCGCTGTCTCGGCTGGAGGAGGTGGTGGCACACCTGTCAGCCCAGCAATGACAAGAAACTAAAATAGGAGGATCACAGTTCCTCAGGAGCACCAGACAAGGAGCAAGACCCTACCAAAAACAGCCAGCCGAAAACAGGACTGGAGATATGACTTAGCTACAGAGACACCTGCATAGCAAGCACAAAGCCCTGAGTGCAAGCCCCAGTACTGCAGAAAAGGCAAAAAGGTAGTGGAAAAGAAACCAAGGCAGTTCCTTTCCCAAAGAATGTCTAATGCAGGTTGATTCAAAACACCCCCCAAATATGCCCACCCTTTAGTTTGTTTTATGGTGCTGGGAATTGAACCCATGTCCTTGTACATGGTAGGCCAGCATTCTACCATTGAGCTATATCCTAGCTGCCATCATTTTAGGCCACAAAATATTGTCTTGTGCATACGTACACGTGCACATGCACAAATGCAAACGATGGTAAGAGGCTCACAATGAAGGTGGAAAATGTATGTGCAGATGAACTTGTGCCCCCAGATAATGATTGTTGTTAATGTATCCAGCAGGACCCCTTGGTCTTTTTAAAATGAAAAAAGCCCTCACACCTGTCATCCTAGCTGCTCAGGAAGCTGAGATCTGAATATCGTTGTTCAAAGGCAGCCCAGGCAGGAAAGTCCGTGAGACTCTTATCTCCCAACTAACTACCAGAAAACAAGTGGGGTTGTAAATCAGAGTGGTAGAGCACTAGCCTGGAGCGGAGGAGCTCAGGGACAAAGCCCAGGTCCTGAATTCAAGCCCCATGACTGACAAAAAGACTAAAGATTATATAGTCCTTGTTCTGTAAGAAGCAATAAAGGAGTGAGAGCAAGCCCCATGGTTGTGAGTGGCTCTTTTGTGAGTTTCAAGTAGCTCCCGGTCGCCAGCATTTGGTGGGGATGGGAAGACCAGGGCGCATCCAGAGCATGTGCCCCTCCCCCATGCTGCACATCCTTCCCCATGCTGAGAGGCGGGCACCGCTGCACCACCTATGCCTGACGGTTGGCAGCACCAGGGCCAGCTGGTGTCACGGTCCCATCCGGAGGCCGAGAAGCCCTGGCGGGGCCCAGGTTCAGGGAGTGACGCTGATGGAGCTGTGTCCCAGGCTGGACGCCGCTCTGTCCACAGCAGTGAGTGCACTGACCCTTACTCCGGCATGGGTCTGGAATACCGCTGGACACAACTGGACCTCCCAGGGTTGGTAACTCGGTCCCCGGTGTGGCCAGGCCGAGAAGGGGCTGGCAGAGGTGTCCAGGTCTTGGCAGGGCATGACTCGTTCCTGCCTGGCCCCAGCCGGACTCTGGTGTCCTGGCTTGTGGTGTGATTTCTCCATCTTGACACCGTCCACCATGGAGCCTGCATGGAGCAAAGCTGCTGGCCACAGCTGCCTGGAAGCCCCAGAACCGGGAGCTAAATGAACTTTCTTTACAGCCCAGCCTCAGATACGTCATTATGGTCACGAAAACAACTAGTGTGCTTTGCTTACACTCCCCACCCCAGTGTGTCCCTTTTCTCCCCTTTTCCAAGGGATTCACTGGATTAGAAGACACAGACTGCTGGAGAGCGACGGGTCTCGGGGATGGCCTCGAACTGGGTTGCTAGAGCACAGATGAGGGAGGGAGGGCCATCTAGCCTCATCTGCTCGTATGAAAGACAAGTTTACCTTGAATCTTCAGCCCTGTTTCTCCCACGCTGGGGACACAAGAGGGGAGATCTGTCCCGTGCACCCAGCGAGCAGAATGTGTTGTCCCATCTGGATTTCCCACGTCATGCAGTCCCCGGCCACTGCTGCAGGTACAAGCCCGACACTGGCTGCAAGCCTGAACGCGTGAGCCGGGCCAGGGCCTGCTCGCCTTCTACAAGACACTGAGACGCGTGCCGCGGAAAAGCGACGCACACGTAACAGCTTAAAGTCGCAGCCTGCAGTCTGACAAGCTCGGAGGAAAGAGAGAGAAACATCATTTGCATTTACTCGAAGCCACCACAGGCACAGGCACGCCCCTAGCGGGGCACACAGCTCCATCTGGAGTCACAAAGCTAAGAAGGGTGTACTGAGCGGGGAGGGGGGGTCCTTTCAGAGACACCCCAGATTTCTTAGACTAACCTTAGCAGTTTGGTTGCATCTGCAAGAGACAGAATCTCACAAGCAATATTGTTTGTAACTTTGCAAAATGCGGTCGTGTGCCCCAGGGGAACTGTGTGTGTGTGTGTATATACACACTGCATGTGTGTATGTATATGTGTGCACACAACACAAAATGAGGGACTCTTGGAATAATACTCCTAGAATTTTTCTAGAAGTTTTACTGACCAAATCTCTTTTGCCTCCGTTGAATTTTTATCTCCATACTTCAACGTTGATTTCACACACACACACACACACACACACACACATTGGATTTCTTTCTTTAGGCTTTAGGTATGTAAATACTTTGAATAATCACACTGCTGCTTGTTATTCTGTTCTCACAGCTGCCTTTGCAAACTCAGCTTCCTCGTTTATGGGCCTCTGCACCTCTCAGTCAAGTCCTTTCTGGGCCCCCCGGCCTCCTCCACTCTGCCCGTGTGCGCCTGCCCCACCACCACCTTCCTCCCCATCCCGCAGGTCCCAGCCTCCGCCCTGGCCATCTGTCTGCTTCTCATCGTCATTTGGTTCCTGAGTGGAGATGATGTCACTGAGTGGGGGGATGAGGTCACCGAGTGGAGATGACATCACAGGCAGGGCAGCAGAGGCTTCCGGACCTGAGCCAAGATTTGTCCTCTGATCCCAGCACACAGCCCTTGGGAGCACCCCCAGATCACCCCGTGGGTATCTTGCCTGGTGTCCCAGAGCTGAGTAGCATGACCACGTCCCCTGCCAGGGCCACGCTGCCCCCTGCCATCCCTGAGAGCAAACACATGGCTGAAGTTCCGTCTCTGACAACAGCAGTGTATCTACCGCATTATTCAGTTCACTAAAGTTTTTTTTTTTTTCCTTCCCTCTCTTTTCTCCAAGGAATTGTAGCAGTGAAGGCGCACAGTCCTGACGGAGGCCCCGCAGAGGACTCTGGGGCTAGTCTTCCACCTGTGGGAACCACAGGATGGAAAGAAAGTTCCAGTCGCTGTATTTATTTCTGCTAGCGTAACCGGGCAGTGGAGACTAAAGACTGATGTCATGTCTAATTAGCAGAGGCCTCTGCTCTCTGTCACATGAGTGTGGCATGGTGGGGAGCGTCTTTATGCCCGTCTCCCGTGGAGATGCTCTAATTAACTGCGTAGAAAAACAAGCTTTTTGATGTTGTGTAGGTGATTTGTCAACATCTCCCCAACAGGGCGGACCATGGCAAACACCCTCGCTGAGCTTTTCTGAAAGCTAAGACGGGTTTCTGGGGAACTGGCTTTCGAGACCTGCCCAGGCCCCCGACCCATCCCGGCTCCGGCTGGTTCATTCGAAGGTTCTGATTTATTTCCCAGGCCCCTGAACTATCCCGGCTCCAGCCAGGGCATTCAAAAGCTCTGATTATTTGCTTTGAGATATATATATATATATATATATATATATATATATATATATATATATATATATATATATTTGGTCACGCATCAGACATTGTGGTTAAACAAAGCAATAATCATTGTGCCTCTGAGTACCATTTATTACCATGAGGGCGAACAGGTCAATACCAAGCCAAGAATGCCGGCTGCAGAGGCGTGATCTGTGGGAAGCACTGAGCTGTGTAGGAAGCGGCCGGGACGGCCGGCTCGCCCCTTCAGCTGGGCTCCTCTGAGCGTGCAGAGGTAAAGTTTGGGTTTTTTTTTTTGCCAGCCCTGGGGCTTGAACTTGGGGCCTGGGTGTTGTCTCTCAGCTGCTTTTGCTCAAGGCTATAGCACTCTACCATTTGAGCCACAGCACCACTTCTGGAGTTTTCTGTGTATGTGGTGCTGAGGAATCGAACCCAGGGCTTCATGCATGCTAGGCAAGCACTCTACCACTAAGCCACCTTGCCAGCCCGAGGTAAAGACTTTTAATAGAGTTAATTACAGTCTAAGATGTTAAAGCATCAGCCCTCAGCCCTGTGCATCGCAGACAGCCCGCTTCCTCCCAGCTCCTTCTAGAACCTCTCATCACCTCCCCTCATGGCTGTCCCTAGCTCATAAGGGCCTCTCTCTTTCTCCTTAGCCCTCCCTTCAGTTTTTCTTCGATTTTTTTTAGAGACAGGGTCTCACTATGCAGCCCAGGCTGGCCTTAATCTCGAAGTCTCCTTGTCTCCGCCTCGCCCAAGTGCTGGAATTACAGGAGTGTGCCACCATACTGGCTCACATGCCCAGTCTTCTATCAGTGCCCAACCCCAGAGCTTCTGCTCATGTTAAACAAGTCCCTCTACCTTTATAGTCTTTTCTGAGCCCCAATTTACCTCCCCATACATGCGCGTACGCACGCTCTCACACACACACACACACACACACACACACACACACACACACACACACATGCACACATGCACGAGCCGTGGCTGTCCACACCCGACCTTCCTTTGCCTTCGCTTCCCGTGAACATAGACTGCAGCTTCAACTCTGACGCACTATGCACACTGGCTCAGCAGTGGAGAGCACGTAGCAGCAGTCTGGTGGGCACTCGGGTTATATGTTAGAGCCAGGCACAATGGCACAAGCCTGTAATCCTTGATACTTGAGAAGTAGAGATTAGAAGATTGTGGTTCAAGTCAGTCCAGGCAAAAAGAAAGTTCTTGAAACCCCATCTCAACCAATGGCTTGACACAGTGGTACACACCTGCCATCCCAGCAACACTGAGAAGCACAGAGAAGGGTCACAGCCCCGGCTGGTCAGGTGTAAATGGAAACCTTACTTTGAAAATAACCAATGCAAAAAGGGGCTGTGGGTGTGGCCCGAGTGGTAAAGCACCTGCCTAGTGAGTGTGAGACCCCAAGTTCAATCCGCAGTACTGTCAGAGAAGAAAACAAAGGTTATATGTTGCCTGCTTTTAGAGGACTGTATGCAAATTACATCCTCCAGAAGAATAAGAGAACTCTGTTAGCAATTCATACCTAGTCGTAATCTCTGATTTTCCTAATGAGGAAGTGCTTGTTCCATCACAGGGAGAAGCGGGAGGAGGAAGTCAGGTTGGCCTGACAGCCTGGTCGTGATCTAAATGCTAAGCACAGCCAGCGGAGAGAAAGGAGACACAGATAACGGGGACCATGCTCACTGCCAAACCAGAGGACCCAAAGGTTGCAGGCAGGTTGGAAAAGAGTGCAATTATAAAGCTGTCCAAAACGCTAGCCAGGGTCAGCGCCTCGGCCTGTCCCTCCCGGCCTGGCGGGGCTGTGGCGGGGATGGGGGTGGGGGAAAGAGCATTGTGGGGGGGGGCACATGCCTCGTCCCCTCTTCGTACAGCAGAGCCTGTGAGCGCCTTTCCAAGACAGCCCATCCCACCCTGCAGCGACACACACAAAGGTCAGCCAGCAAGCCACTTTCAGCCACCCACCCATTAAGCAGATGGGGTCCTTCCTTTTCCATCGGTAATGACCCCGTCTCCGGATAGGCCACCACCCAGTGTCTCTTTGGAGCAAAGGAGAAGATCACTCACTGATCACCAGCCTGAAGTCAGTAGTTTGGGGCCAACACACGCAGCTATGGGTAAATACACCATGTTTGTCTCTAATCAGTACTCTGTGCTTATCAGGAAAGGAGCAGCTGGTACAAGATTTTATCAGATTTCCAGGACACAAGCAGATATTCAGCTGGGCACTGAAGTCTACAGAAGGCTGGGGGGGGGGGGAATATGTCATTTTAGAATGTTAGGTGAAGCTTACGTTCAATCTTCTTTAAGAAGTCCTTTTTTGGACACTACTTTTTAGCACTTTCTGTTGTACTTTCCTGTTTCTGTGTAAGACCCCGGGGTCCCCTGGCTATCACTCGCTCTGCCCACCAGCACACGCACACTGCATGACTGTCTCCCTGGCCAAAGTCGATTGGTCCAGAAGTAGACACATGGCCCAAACTGGACCAATCAGATTGGGCATGACCAGGCTGGTCTTCTCACGGAGGCAGCATGTATCTGGGCCATTTTCTACACTCTGCTCTGAAAGCAGGCTGGTGAGGGGGAAGAGTAAGACAGATGCACCAGAAGAAGCCACCACCAAAGACAGGAAGAGAGGGCTGGCTTGGGCACCGGAGCCTTATGAGGCTGTTACACTTGCCGTGTTTCCCGGGGGGACCCCATAGACATCGCACTGCCCGCATCCTTACGCCAAATCCTCCCCATCTAAAAAATGGCATCTTGAAGCCATCCAAGACAGCCCACAACTGATTTTTTCCTAGATCTTAATTTCTCCATCGATAAAAACATGAGTAATAATAGTTACCTCATATGAGTACAATAAAAGTTAAATAAGATGATAAATCTAGGCACATGGGGAACACTTACTAAATGTTACATATTACCCCTTTTGTTATAAATTGTGAATATTTCAAGGCAGAGATGATTTCATTTGTTTTTGTAAGTCACAGTGCCTGACAAATGTTTGTCATTGAAATAAGTAGCCGACACTCGTGAGTCCTGATGAGGGCTGAGGTTGCCTAATACAACCCCTCAAGGTAATTCGTGATTATGAATTCTCATCTTACCTAGGAGAGAACGGGCTCAGAGAAGTTGAGCGAGTTCCTTGAGGTTGCACAGGAAGTGCCACCCACTGTCTTGGGCCTCTTGAGCTCATACTTGGCTTCAGACTGGCCCCCTATGACTTCCAAGACCGAGTCTCCTTTCTGGAACTGTAGGAGCGCTGAAGTTCTGCCAGCAGCTGGAGCCCGTTTGCAAATGTGTACCAGACACCGGCTGTCCAGGGCTCTTCTGACACGCAAGCCCCTCTCTGCAGTGAGGACCCCGCTAACAGCTCTGCCACTTGGACTAGGTGGAGGCATCAAGACCCATCGGGGTCCCCTAGAAATGGCGGGGCTTCCCGCTCCAGCTGGGATTTCACACACCCTATGCACGTGTGGAAATGTCACAGTGACACCATGCTCATGAGAAGGCCGGCAGTGGGAGGCCGGCGTGGACTGCACAGTGTCCCCTAGCTGCTGGAGCGGCCGGGACTGCTCAACAGGCTCCTCCCCTGCCACGCCCCGATGCTGAGAGACATTCGGGGACAGCAGGGACGGGGCGGCATCCTGGGCTGACACTCAACCTGTCACCTGAATGCCAAGGGCAACTCCACGGAAACTCAGGTATTGGATGGCGGTAAAATTGTATCCAGAAGATCAAAGGGAAGCATATCAGAGCTACTGGATGGAAGTCAACAACCATCCCAAGGAAGCCACCCAAGATGGCACCCAAGGTTAGCATCGGTGAAAGTCAGAAGTTTGGGCCCATGTGCCAGTGTTGGCCTAGTGTTCACAGGACCTGCCGCATGGCAGGCGAACAGGCCGATGTCCTGAGCACTCACGTGCATTCACCACTCTCCCGCCAGCCAAAACCATTCCAACAACAATCAGAACTCCGTGACACGTTAACTTTGTTTTCCTTTTTCCATTACTGAGGCTTGAACTCATGCCCTCATGGCTCAGCTGGCACTCTACCACTTGAGACATGCCTCCAGGCCGACATCTTGCTGAGGTGTTATTTTTTTGAGGGGGGGGAGACGCAGAGACACACACGGTTCTGCCAAGCCCAGCCTCAAACTGTGAGCCTCCAGGGCTCAGCCTCCTGAGTAGCTAGGATTACAGCTGTGAGCCACCAGCGCCCGGCTGCAATGATAACTGGAAGGCTGGGCAGTCCTATAGTCGCAGCCCTGGAGCCAGAAGCAGGAGAGTCTTGACTGAGTCCAGGTTGGGCTGTTGCCAGACCTTGTCACACACAAGCAAAAGCAAACACCAGCACAAACCTGGAGGTGAGGGAAGGGCTCGAGGCCCTCGTGGAGGCTTCCCGGGTGCGCACGGTGTCCACTCAGGAAGGGGAGGCGGACGTCCTGACACCCGGAGAGAGCTGGCAGCGCGCCTGCGCCCGGCGGAGGAGAAAGAGGGGAGGCCACGTCAGGACGTCCTCAGCGGCAGGGCGAGGGCGGAGGGCGGAGGGCGCGGGGCCGCGGGCGGCGGCAGGTGTCTGGCGTTGCGCGGCTCCAGGGCTCACCGGTGGAGCCGGGTTCATCTGCCGCGGTTCCCGCCCTCGTCCTGGGCCGCTGGGAAATGAGTGGAGCCGGGCCGGGGGTGAGGCTGGTCCCTGGGCGCTGAGAGCCGGGCCGGTCCGCCGGGCCTGGACTGAGGCTGGTCCCAGGGCGCTGCCTCCCCGGACCGCGAAGACCGAACTCCGCCCCGCGACGCCCAGCCGGGCCTGGCGGCCGGGAGCGGGGAGCGGGCCCCACCGGGAGCCCCGAGGCCCCGCAGGCCCCGGGCGCGGGTGACCCAGGGGAGGCCGGCGAGGGCCCGGCGAGCCGGGGCCCGCAGGCCCTGCGTGAGGGAGGCCTGGTCACGTGTAAAGTGCAGGCATTACTACATTCTGGAAGCTTCTTCGCGGCGAGGCCCCTTCCTTTGGTTCCCTCGCAGGCCGGGCCTAATGAGGAGCGGCGCCGGCGAGGACTCGCCGTGGCCCGGGGCGCTCCGGGCCTCGTCGGTAAGTTGGGGGGAAGCTCGCCAACCACGTCCCCGGTCCCCGAGGCCGGGGCTCCGGAGCCCGACGGCTTCGAGGTCCCGGCCGAGGCCGTCCGGCCTCCCCGCCTCGCCGCGGCCTCCCCGCCTCCCCGCGCCCCGGCCCCGCGGCCGCCCACAGGCCGCAGGGCCGCTGCGGCGAGGCCTTGCGCACCGTCCGCCCCGGGGGCTCGGAGCCCGCGCTGGGCCTCCGGGCGGCTGGGGTGGCCGGGGAGCCGCGCAGCCGCGATTTTCCCGCGCCCCGTTGCGCCGAGGCCGCGGCGTCCGTCCCGGGGGCGGCGGGGCTTCGGCTGGGCGTGGGTTGCGCTCGGGCTGCGGCTGTGAGGCGGCTCTTCCCTTGGGTGGTCGCGGGGTTCGAACCTGGGCCCGGAACTCGGCGCGGCAGGCGCGGCGCCGCCTCCGGCCAGGGACGCGGCTATTCCCCGGGCGGCAGGTGCGGCCGGCGCCGGCCTCCTCCCGAGTCCTCTCCCCGCCAGCGGGCCCCGCTCCCGCCCCGCCCGGCCGGGCGCCCCGCGCGGGGGTTAAGGGTCGGCCGTGGCGCGGGGGTTTCTCCTCGGTGCCTCGGCTCCTGGCCCCGCCGACTGCGCGGGGCGAGGCCCGCAGGCCGCGCGCTGCCATGGCGAGGGCGAGGCCCGCAGGCCTGGAGCCCGGGACACGGGGTGCGGCCGCCCCTCAGGCGGGAGCCGCGCCCTTGCTGAAGGAGCCTGCTGCGGGGCCGAGGCGCGCGGTCCGGGGCGGGGGCGCGGGGGAGCGGCCCGGCGGGGCTCCCGGTGCCGGCGCCGGAGGCTGGAGCTCCCTAGGCCGCTGCGCGCAGCTGCAGGGTGGAGGCCGGGCCGGCGCCCACCCGAGGCCGCGTGCGGGACCCGCGCGGGGGGCGGAGGCGCGGGGCGGAGGCCGCGGCCGCCTGGAGCAGGGGCGCCGCCCACGGGAGCCCCGCAGGACCGCGGCCCTCGGCCTCGAGTGCACGGGCACGCAGCTGGACCACCGGCGCCATTTTGCCCTCCGTGTTTGCCTTGTTGGTCCGTCTCGGCCGGAACTCTGGGCCTGGGCGCCGGCCCTGAGCTCCGGTGCTCACTTCCAGCTCCTGAGCTCCACTTGCAGCCACAGCGCCACGTGCGGCCTTCTGGAGGTTCGTTGGAGATCGGAGCCCCACGGACTTCCCGGCCGGCCTGGCTCTGAACCGCGATCGGCAGATGGCGGCCTCCCGAGGCGCCCGGTGTGCGCGGGGCGGGGCGGGGCGGGCGCCTGCGGGGAAGGCCCAGGAGCGCACGGTGCGGGGCGGACACCGCACAGCCTCCTCCCCGCCGCTCCAGCCACGCCCATCCCACCCGCAGCCCCCACCCCACCGGCCACCAGGCCCTTCTAGAACAAACGGTGGCTCCGCCGGCCTTGCTCACACCAGTTTGTTTTTCCTAACTCTTTATTGTGATCAAGCGATCACAGCACTGTGGGATAGTGATGCTCAGTTAAAGTCAGACGCCTTCTAACCTCCATGGGGCAAATTGT
This sequence comes from Dipodomys merriami, assembly GCF_024711535.1. Lineage (NCBI taxonomy): Eukaryota > Metazoa > Chordata > Mammalia > Rodentia > Heteromyidae > Dipodomys > Dipodomys merriami. The sequence goes on from NW_027206180.1 coordinate 2,522,960, forward strand.
CTATCACAGTCTATAACATTTATTATGAGTTCATGAGCTTTGCCATAGTTCTTTCTTCCACACTGGGTGATGTGTACATTTCTTTTGTTTTGCATAGCATCAGCTGTTCCCTCTTTCCCACTCGTTCCCTCCCTCCCATCGCTGCCATTGAGTTGCTTAGTTCATTTTGGTCAATGTTCAGTGCAGCTGATGGGTCCCGCTGGTGTATGTTTCCCCTGATTCCCTCTAGTTCTGTGTCATCCTCCTGGTTTCCCCTCCCATGTACGCATATACACCATGCATGTGATCAGCAGCATGGGGTTATTTAGTAGTGATTCAACCAGATGAGTGGAAGTCCTTTGTTTCTAAATCCTGTTAATTTTGTCTTATCACCTAACATTTTGGATTTAACATCTACTTATCAGGGAGAACATGTGCCATTTGTCTCTTTGCTCTTGGCTTACCTAGCTCAACATGTTTCTTCTAGCTCCATCCATTTCCCTGTAAATGCCATTATTTTGTCATTTCTAATGGCTGCATAATATTCCATTGTGTATAGATACCACAATTTTTGGATCTATTCATCCGTGGTGGGGCATCTGGGTTGTTTCCATATCCTGGTTATTGTGAACAGTGCTGCAATAAACATGGAGGTGCATGTGTCCTTGTATCCTGGTTCCTGTTGTTAAGGATAGATGCCTAGAAGTGGTATGACTGGGTCATAGGGGAGGTCAATGTTTAGCTTTCTGAGGCCCCTCCAGACTGCTTTGCAAAGTGGTTGTATAAGTGTACATTCCCACCAGCAGTGTAATAGGGTTCCTCTTTCTCCACATCCCCTCCAGCACTTGTCGTTGGCTGACTTGAGGATGTGGGACATTCTGACTGGGGTAAGGTGGTATATCAGGGTTGTCTTTATTTGCATTTCCTTCACCACCAGGATGATGAACATTTCCTCATGTGTTTCTTTGCCATTTTTTATCTCTTCTTCTGAGAAGTTTATCTTTAGTTCCCTTTCCCATTTAGTAATTGGTTTGTTAGGTTTGGGAGGGATTAGTTTCTTGAGTTCCCTGTATATAATGGATGTTAACCCCTTGTCTGATATACTGCTGGTAAATGTTTTTTCCCAATTAGTTGGTTGTCTTTCTAGCTTGATTGCGATAGATTTAGCTGTGCAGAAGCTTTTTTATTTTAAGGTAGTCCCATTTGTCAAGTCTCTCTCCAACTTGTTGTGACCCTGGGACTCTGTTTAGGAAGTTCCTTCCTGTGCCTATAAGTTCAAGTGTCTCTCCTATTCTGTCCTACAGTAGTTTCAGAGATTCAGGTTTGATGTTAAGGTCTTTAATCCGTTTTGAGTTGATGTTGGTGCATGGTGATAGGCTGGGGTCCACTTTTAGTCTTCTGCATGTGGCCGCCCAGTTTTCCCAGCACCAGTGGTTGAAGAGGCTGTGTTTCTTCCGCTGTATGTCTTTGGCTCCTTTGTCAAATATCAGCTGACTATAGGCATGTGGTTGTATTTCTGGATCTTCTATTCCATTGGTCTTTGGGTCTGTTTTTGTGTCAGTACCATGCTGTCTTTGTTATTATGGCTCTATAGTAATAGAGTTTGAAGTTCAGCATCAAGATCCCTCCCATGTTGTCTTTTTTTCCTAGAATTGTTTTGGTATTCTAGGTCTTTTGTTGTTCCATATGAATTTTTGGACTGTTTTCTATATTTCAGAAATGTACGTCATTGGGATTTTAATAGGAATTGCATTGAATTTGTATATTAATTTTGGCAGTATTGCCATTTTTACTATATTAAGTCTGCCTATCCAAGAGCATGGAAGGTCTTTCCATTTCCTAGTGTCTTCTGTAATTTCTTTCTTTAACTTTTTATAGTTTTCATTAAGTAGTTCTTTTACATCTTTGGTTAGGTTAATTCCTAAATATTTTATTTTGGGGGAGGTTATTGTGAATGGGGTTGCTCCCTTTATTTCCCTCTCTTCTTGTACATTGTCAGTGTATAGGAAGGCGACTGATTTTTGTGGGTTTATTTTGTATCCTGCTACTTTGCCAAAGTGGTTTATAATTTCTAAGAGTTTGGGGATGAAGTTGTTGGGATCATGAAGGTATAGTATCATGTCATATGCAAAAAGGGATAGCTTAACTTCTTTCCCTATACTGATCCCTTTAATGTATTTTTCTTGCCTTATTGCCCTAGCTAAGGGTTCCAGGACTATATTGAAGAGGAGTGGAGACAGTGGGCATCCTTGCCTTGTTCCTGATTTTAAGAGAAGTGGTTGTTTTCCCCCATTAAGTATAATATTGGCTATTGGTCTGTCGTATATGGCTTTTATTGTTTTAAGGAATGTTCCTTCTATTCATATTTTCTCCAGAGTTTTTAGCATGAATGAATGTTTTATTTTATCAAAAGCCTTTTCAGCATCTGTGGAGATAATCATGTGATTCTTGACCTTGGCTTTGTTGATGTGTTGGATTACATTTATTGATTTACTTATGTTAAACCATCCCTGCATCTCTGGGATGAAGCCTACCTGGTCACAGTGTATGATTTTTTTTATGTGCTTCTGGATTCTGTTAGCTAGAATTTTGTTAAGGATCTTTGCATCTGTGTTCATCAAGGAGATTGGGCTGTAATTCTTTTTTTTTTTTTTTTGAGTCCAGTCGTGGGGCCTGAACTCTGGGCCTGGGCGTTGTCCCTCAGCTCTTCAGCTCAAGGCTAGCACTCTACCACTTGAGCCACAGCACCACTTCTGGCTTTTTTTTTTCTTTTTGCTTATGTGGTGCTGAGGAATCGAACCCAGGGCCTCATGCATGCAAGGCAAGCGCTCTACCACTGAGCCACCTTCCCAGCCTCCTGTAATTCTCTTTTTTGGTTGGATCTTTGCCTGGTTTGGGGATGAGTGTGATATTGGCATCGTAGAATGAGTTTGGGATAGCTCCCTCCTTCTCTGAAGAGCTTGAGGAGTATGGGTATTAGTTCTTCTTTAAAGGTCTTATAGAATTCTGTTGTGAATCCATCTGGTCCTGGGCTTTTCCTTGTTGGAAGACTTCTGATTGCTTCCTGTATCTTGTTGTAAGATATTGGCTCATTTAATTGATTTACTTCTTCTTTGCTCAGTTTGGGCAACTTGTATTTCTCTAAAAATGCATCCATTTCTGCCAGGTTTTCTTTCTTTAGAGAGTATAACTTTTGAAAATAGTTCTTTATAATTATTTGATATCTTAGGTACTTGTGATTTTTCCTGTGGCATCCCTGATCTTGTTAATTTAGGTTTCCTTTCTTCTTTTCTTAATTAATCTTGCCAAAGGTCTATCAATTTTATTTTTTTCAAAGAACCAGCTTTTTGTTTTATTAATTTTATCTATAGTTTTCCTATTCTCTATCTCATTGATTTCCACTCTTAATTTGATTATCTGGCTCCGTCTAGTAACCTTAGGTTCCATTTTTCATGTTTTTCTAGCTGTTTTAATTGCAACATGAGATTATTTACTTGGTCTGTCTCTATTTTCTTGATGTGAGCACTGAGGGTGATAAATTTGCCCCTCAAGACTGCTTTTGCTGTGTCCCACAAGTTTCTTTGTGATGTGTCTTCATTTTCATTGAATTGTAGGAACTTTTTAATTTCTTTAATTTCTTCAGTTACCCAGGTGTTGCTTAGAAGTGTGCTGTTCAATTTCCATGTATTTGAGTAATTTCTGCGGTATGCTTTGTTATTGAAAACTAGCTAGATTCCTCTGTGGTTGGATAGAATACAGGGGATCATGTCAGTCCCCTTGTATTTGCTTAAGTTCCTTGCATGAGCTATGATATGGCCTATTTTGGAGAAAGTTCCATGAGCTGCTGAGAAGAATGTGTACTGTGTTGTTTTAGGGTGAAATACTTGGAAGATGTCAGTTAGTTCCACTTGAAGTATGGCCTCACTTAATTCAGTAGCTTCTTTGCCAATCCTCTGGTTGGTAGACCTGACCTTTGGTGAGAGTGGGGTGTTAAAGTGTCCTAGTATTAGCATATTGGATCTATTTTATTGTATAAGTTTGAGAGTATTTGCTTAACATATTTGGGTGCTCCAATGTTTGGGGAGTGTAAGTTGATCATGCTAATATCCTCCTCTTGGATTGTTCCCTGTATTAATATGTAATGTCCTTCCTTGTCTTTTTGTATTGATTTTAATGAAAAGTTTATTTTGTCAGATTATCAGGATAGCTACACCTGCTTTCTTACTGGGGACATTTGATTGGTAGATCCTTTTCCAACTCTTCACTCGTGAGTTTGTTTGTATGTTTGGCTGAGAGGTGGGTCTCCTGAAGGCAACAGATGGATGGGTCATGTTTTCTGATCCAATCTGCAATCCTTTTCCTTTTGATTGGTGGATTAAGCCTGTTAATATTTAAGGTTATTATAGAGAGATGCATTGTGGTCCCTGTCATTCCCTGTTTTCCAAGTTTTTCTTCTTTCCTTTCCTCCTGTGCTTACTAGTTAGACTTCTATTAATGCCTGTTTGGTGCGGGTCCCCATTCCTGGTTGCTTTCTTCAGGTTGTGTTCCCCCTCTTAGTATTCTTTGTAATGCTGGCTTATTGTTTATGATTTCATTTCATTTTTCTTTACTATTAAAAATTTTCAGTTCTCCATCAAATGTGATGCTAGCTTTGCCGGGTATATCAGTCTGGGTTGGCAGTTATTGGTTTTCAGGGCTTATGTGATACTTTCCCATTTCTTGCATTCAGTGTCTGTGTGGAGAGATCTGCAGTGATTCTGATTTTTTTCCCATTGTAGTATAGCTCATTTTTGCTGCATGCAAGATTGTTTCCTTATTATTCGGAGCTATTTTTTTTACTGTAATGTGTCTAGAAGTGTTTCTCCTGGGATCCTGCTTGTTAGGTATTCTATATGCTTCTGTTATGTAGGTAAGATGATTTTGCATTCCTTTGCTTTGATATTCCTCCCCTTTGTCCAGTCCAATTATACAAAGGTTAAATTTCTTAGCACTACCTGCTTGCTCTTGGATTTCCCTAGGGCATAATTTAAGTGATTTTTCCATATCTGTGATTTTTTTGGTCCAGTTGGTATATTCTGTCTTCTGTATCTGACATTCTGCATTCCATTTCATTCACTTTGTTAACTGTGGCTTCCATTGTGGTTTGCATGGAGGAAATGGACTCATTTATGGATTCAATGTTGGCTCATCTCTCCTCTTAGTGAGGTGTGTACTGTCTCTATTTTTGCATACACCTCCTGTTTGAGACCCTGCATCTCTTTCAATATTTCGTGCCTGTGTTCTTTAAGTTTCTGTTCTATTTCTCGCTTTATTTCTTGAGTCACTGCCTCCAGCATGTCTTGGATGTAGCTTTTGTCTTCCATTCCTGCTTTGCTCTCACTGGTGCTCTCCCCTGGGTGGCTGCTGGCTTTTGGGAGTAGCTTGCTATCCTAGGTGTTGATAAACCTTGTAATTTTTCTTTGTGATTTTTGCATGAGGATTCAGGGATTATTGGATATTAATCTGAAATTTTGTTTTGGTCCATAGGTGTCTGTCTTTGCTTGTTTGCTGTATCTGGGTTGGTGGAGAGTCTGTACCTGGTCTCGGTTCCATTGGGGGCCCACCTCCTGCTGGTCTGACCCACGTAGGGCTCTCAGCTCTCTGCTGTAGATCGCTGGCAGTTCCGCCTTTAGAAGGGTTGAGCGGCCTAGACTGCTCCTGTTTACTCCTACAGGTGCTCTTGGTGAGATCGAATGTGCTGGATGTACTCTCCCAGTTGCTGGAGTCTGCTATGGGCTCTTGATGTGTTTTTGTTGTTGTTGTTGTTTTGTTTTTTTGCCAGTTGTGGGGCCTGAACTCTGGGCCTGGGCGCTGTCCCTCAGCTCTTCAGCTCAAGGCTAGCGCTCTACCACTTGAGCCACAGCACCACTTCTGGCCCTTTCTGCTTATGTGGTACAGAGGAATCAGATCCAGGGCCTCATGCACATGAGGCAAGCACTCTACCGCTGAGCCACCTTCCCAGCTGAGCTCCTGACTATTATCAGGTGCTGGCAGCCTGCGTTGTCCAATTCCCAGCCTGTGATATATGGGTCGGGTTCTGGTGGGGTTTGGGCTTCTGGTTCTCTTGTCCTGGACACCCAGGTCTTTTGCTGTCACAGGCGTGATTCCCAGGGGGTGCAGTTCCCTGTTTTCCCCCCTCTGCTGAGGCGTGTGCTCAGCTTCTGGCTTCAGTTGGGAGGAGTTGGTTGTGTTGCTCAGGCACCGGATCTGCAGGCCTGGTCCCGGCCCCCGGCCTGGGGCACGCCAGCTGCACCTGTGCTGCTGTGTATCCTGTCTGGAGTGCACAGTTCAAATTTCTTCCACTGTTGGCTGTTGTGACCCAGGGGCGCTGTTCCTGGCTTGTGCGTTTAAGCTCCCTTCCAGGGGTGCTCTTGCTCTAGCCTGGCCAGCGGAGTGTGCTCCATGGGCTGGCGGAGCTCTCGAACAGTTCCCAGTTTTAGTGGGCCCTGTGGTCCAGGTATTGGGGTAGGGGTCTGGGGCAGGGTCTGGGGGTTCCCACCAGCTCTGGTCTCCCTTGAGGGATACACTGTCCCCTGCGAGGTACTCACTCTGGAGCTAGTTGTTGTTTCTGGGTGATGTAGGTTGCTGGCTGCCGCTGCAGTCAGAGTTCAGTTGAGGTGGCTGTGGGCTGGGCCGGGCGGTGGTGGCTCTGCGTGTTTCTCCTCTGTCTCTGCCTCGGTTGATGTTGATGCTGTTCAGGTTGGCACCCTGGGATGGGCCTTCAGCCTCCGGCTGAGCGGTGGGGGCGGCGCCTCCGTGCAGGTTCTGAGCGCTGGGGTTTGTCTCTATTTGCGCTCTCCGGATCAGCACCAGTACCCTGCAGGTCTTCTGCTCTGGCGTTCTGTGGGCGTCCCGTGTCGTTCTGGGGTTCCCGCCGTGGGGCCGAGTGGCTTTGGCGGGATGGAGCCCCTCTGCTAGGAGAGCAAGGGGAGGGGTGGGATTTGTGCAGGCTCCAGCTCGGAGGTTTCTCTGTTCCTCGCTCTCAGCGCGTCTAACACTGGGCTCACACCAGGACTTTTGAAGCTTTGACCTTCACCTCCATCCACGCCTTTTCAAGGCAGAGTAGTATTCGTTGGGATGGAAGGAGCCACTGCTGAGTTTCTCAATAGTTCTCAAGTTTGGGGTAGGATGGATAAAGAGGAACATTGCTGGCCTTCAGACTGCAGGAAAGGTAGACGCTTCACGTTGGTCCTGCCAAGTTACGCCCTTCTGAGAATTTGCTTGTCTGTCCTCGGCGCCTTTCCCATGGGTGCATTGCGTTTCCCTGACTGACTGTGGTGTGCTTGTGCCTGGTGCATTTAGCCCCCTTCACAAAGGCGTCTCCACGGCTTCCGTTTTTATTTTGTCTTATCACTTATTACAGATGTATGTGTTAGGCTTTCTTCTGGTCAGTAGCTTAGCAGTTTTTGTGTTCTTAATAGCATACCTCAGTGTGCACAAATTGTCAGTTTATTTTGCAAGTCCTGTGGTTTGAACTCAGGGCATTGTACTTACTTGGTTGGTGCTCCACCACTTGAGCCATGCCTCCAGCCCTGCTTTTTGCTTGTTATCTTGGAGACAAAAATCTCATGGGCTTTCTGCTTGGCCCCAGCCTTGAAATGATCCTCTAGATCCTCAGACCCCTGAGTAGCTAGGATTACAGGTGTAAGCCACCAGTGCCCAGCTGAGAAGGTTTTATTTTGATGAATTGTCTATTTGAACATTTTACAATTTTATGCCTTTTATTTCTGTGCCTTGTGTGAGAAATGTTTGCTTGTCCCTGGTTGCTAGGATACGCTCAGCTTTCTGGAAGCTTCCTGGCCTCCGCAGTTGCATGGGTCCTCAGGTGTCTCCTCATTCCGAGTCTGACCCCCTCCCCCTCCCCCCAAGTTTCCAGCTGTAGGTGTTGAAAAGATTTTCCTTCCCATTGGTTCTAGCGTCTTTTCTCAGAAAAATAAAGGTAAGTGTGGGGCTGTCCACAGCTCTCTCCTACCTCACTGCTACAGTGTTATTGCGCCTTGTGTCAGAACCCTGTTGCTTTTCCCAGCTTGTCCAGGCCAGCTGAATTCCTTGCCCTGCTGTAGAAATTTTATACCTGAGAAGGAAATCCCGAGTTCTGGGCTTCAGTGCGTTAACCCCGTGGGTGAACTTGGCCAGAATCGATCTCTCCAGTGTTGATTGTTAGGCTCTGTGGGCATGCTCTATTTAGGATCCATCATTTTCAACAGTGCTGGGATTTGAACTCAGGGCCTTGAGTTTGCCAGGCAGGCATCTGCCCCCGGTAAAGAGAACCCTGGGGCTTGTCCTTGAGCCTGGCTTGCATGTCCTTGGACCACAGGGTCAGAATTCCCTTTCTCCTGAGTTATGTATTCCATGCCCATTGCTTCTCCCTCATGAGCTACTGTGCGTGTGTGTGTGTGTGTGTGTGTGTGTGTGTGTGTGTGTGAGAGCACACACCTGCATGTCAGTCTTGGGGCTTGAACTCAGGGCCTGGTTGCTGTCTCTAAACTTTTGTGGTCAAAGATGGTGCTCTACCACTTGAGTCATGGCTCTACTTCTGGCTTTTTGCTGGTTAATTGGAGATCAGAGTCTCATGGACTTTCTTCCCTGGCCTAGTTTTAAATGTGATCCTCAGATCTCAGCCTCCTGAATAGCTGGAATTACAGGCGAGCCAGTGGTGCCTGGCAAGACCATTGCCTTGACAAGTATTTGGGGGCCCTGCACCCCTTTACCCTCGTGTCTGCCAGGGTAGTGCTGCTGCAGAGGTGGCGATTCCACGCTGAATGCTTTGAGAGTTGTTTCCCCAGCGCCTGGTGCTTGCTGGGTTCCGGTTTCTTCATAGCCTCACTTCCTGGCTGGCCTTGGAGGCTTTGCCTCCAGACCTCCACCTCCCACGTGAAGATGGACGCCTCAGCCACAGGTGGGCGTTGAAGGCTTCCAGAACACACGGCGGCTGGCCGCTGGGAAGCAATCTGCTAGGTGCTTGCTTAGCCCAGCTGGCCGGTGCTGCCAAATGCCATGGTCTTTGCAAGGTCTAGAAGGAAGGACAGATACGTTCCCAGTGCCTTTCATCCAGCCCCCAGGGGGCTGGTGGGGGCTGTGCGGTCAGGGACCCCTGGGCCCCATGTCCGGGTCCTCTGGCGACGGCGCCTGGTCAGGGGCCCCCCCGAACACCGCCCGCAGCCCCGATGGTTGCCTGGGAGCAATCGTCATCACAGATCCAAGCAAGCGTCTTATTCTGAAAACCTCATGATTTGAAAATGCCCCTCTTGGGTTTGTTTCATAATATAAATACACGCTGACACGCATTTCCTCATTTCTAAGGTTAACCCTTGCACGGCTCACGCCCCGCACACAGAGCGGGAGCACGCTGTCGCCGCCGTCCCTGCTGGCCCTGCTGGCTGCCGGCCCTTTGCCCACCGCACCTGGCCACGGCCTCCCTGTGGCGACTTCGGCTCCTTACCCAGAGCCAGGGCGCGCGCGCGATCAGGTCAGGCCCACCCCAAGTCTCCCTTTGATGAGTGCAGAAGGCCCCTGCAAACCCCCGCGTGCCCCACCCCGGGGCCCGCCACGCGGGACGGAGAGGAATGGGCCACAGCTGAGCCACGACCCGAGTCGGTGATGTTGGGGTGGGCAGCGCCCGGTCAGCAGAGGGAGGCGCGGCCGGTCGTAGGAGCCATGGTGGACCGGACATTGCTCACCGAGGGTGGGGCCTGGGGGGCTTGAGGAAAGAACTGGATGCCAGCGGCTCCCGCCTGGCATCCTAGCTAGAGGGCTGAGATCCAGGATCATGGTTCAAAGCCAGCCCAGGCAGGAAAAGTCCCTGAGACTCATCTCCAGTGAAGCACCAGAAAACCGGAAATGGCGCTGTGGCTCAAGTGGTAGAATGCTCGCCTCCAGCGGAAGAGCTCAGGGACAGCGCCCCGGCCCTGAGTTCAAGACCCACAACCAACAAAACAAAAGCAAAAACTGTTTCCTGTTGGGAGGCAGCAGCAGGGGCAGAGCTGCTGGGGTGCAGTGGCTGCTGGGAGCCGGCGGCCTGGGGCCAGGTGGGGTCCCTGCTGGTGAGGGCAGCGCAGGGGTGGGGGTACCATTGCGGAGGGCAGCGCCACGGCCCGCGTGAGCTGCCCCCCATGTCACACCAGCCGGAGCGGCTGTGCTCCCGCCGAAGCCTGCCCTGCTGGGAGTGGGCCTCCACATGGCTGGCCTCAGTTTCTCCCGGGCTGTTGTACATCAGTGTGCAGTGCGGCTCGTTGGCTGAGCTGGGGTCCTGCGGCTGGGGAGCAGAGTCCAATCGGCTCCAGCAGAGGTCGGCGAGACCACAGCCAGAGCCACGCCCCTTGACCTTGCTGGGCCAGGCGCCCCTGGCGCCCGCTGGGTGGCCCTGTGGGACCAAAGGCTGTGGGGCCTCTCACCACTCCCAGGACTTTGATCAGGCAGAGGCTCGGGGTAGAGGCTGGCGCCGTGACTCCAACCGGTACTGGGGGCAGGGGGTGGGTAGAAAGGGGGGACGGCTCTCTGCCTGGCATGTCCTTGGATGCTGAGTGGACAGGATGGAACGTGGCGGGGTGGAGAGGAGGGAATTGGGGCCCTTGGGTGCCGCAGGGCACCGGACGTGGCCAGCCTGAGCCGTCGGACCTGCCTGTGGCCTGGCTGGGCGGGAGAGGCAGCGTCTAGACTTGACAGGTTGAGCCAGGCACCAGGGGCTCAGCCGTCATCTTAGCTACTCCGGAGGCTGAGAATGGGAAGATCCTGATTTGAGGCCAGCCTGAGCAGACAGCTTCTCCAGACTCCATCTGAACCCACAGCAGCGGCGCACTCGCCTTCATCCTCACAGTGAGGGAAGTCTGGACCGGCGAGGATGGTCAGGTCGGGGGAGGGCAGCTGCTTGTGAGGCGCAGCAGCAGCCGCCGCCGCCGCCTGCCGGGGCACGCGAGGCCCTGCGCTCACACCCAGTGCCACCAAATTCCCAGTGCTGAGTGTTGTGTCAGCAGCGGAGGGCGGGCGCCAGTTCCCAGCCGGGGAAGCCGGGCGTCGCTGCAGACGGGGCAGGTCGGATGCTCATTAAGCTGGACAGGAAGGGACACGGGTTGGAGGCACCCGCGTAGGGGACTCTGCGCTCACCTGCCTCTGACGTCACGATCTGACGCGTGCGGGTAGGCTGAGGATGTGTCCCCGTCTCCATCTTTTCTTCCTAATGGGGTTATGGGAAGTTGGAGCGCTTTAGGGGTGTGGGTGGCTGGTGGGGGCCCCGGGGTGGAGGTGTGGGACAAGAGGGCGTCTGAGGGGCACGGATGGGGTCAGTCGTGGAGGCTGGGCAGCTCGAGGTGCCCTGGGGACATTTCCCGCTGGGCGGGGGACAGCTGGGCTGGCAGGGAGGAGGTGCCCAGTCTTGGGGTGTCATGGCAGAGGGTGAGGCTGGGATGCCCTGCCACCACAGACGAGGAGGGGGGACGCCAGCCAGGCCGGGCAATGGCAGGGAGCCGGCCCGCCACAGGCCAGCCTGTGAGGAGGGCGGGGCAGAGGCCCCAGGGCGGGCATGCGCCGGCCGCTGCTCTCCGATCCTGTGGATTTCCCACCGCAGTCCCACTGGGTGGTTGGGTTAAAAAGAAGAAAAGTCTTGAGGTTTGAACTCGGGGCCTTGTACTTAGTAGGCAGGTGCTCTACCACTGAGTCATGTAGCCAGCTCCAGCCTTTTTTTGTTTGTTTTTCAGATAGGTGTTGAGTGTGTTTCTTTTTGCTAGGCCAGCCTGGATCACAGTCGGCCTAGATACATCTCCTGTGGAGGTGACCACCACACCTGACATATTGGTTAAGATGAGGTCTCACTTTTTTGTCTGGGCTGGCCTTGAGCCTGACGTATCTCTGCCTCCAGAGTTGCTGGGATTTCAGAAGTCAGCTACCACACCTGACCTTTCTTAACTCCATGAGTACAGACCTGGCATGAAGTTTATTTGGTTTTGTTTTATTCCCTGTAGGGAATTTTGATTCCACACTTCCAAACTAGGCAAATCTGCCTGATAAATATAGCTACAAATGGGACTTTGTCCCATTTCATTCACACAAATTGCTATTAGTCGAACTAAATCCTACCACCCTGGGTATCATGGGAAATAATGAGTGAACCTTCTGGAAGCTTGCCATACCTGGAAAGAACTGAGACAAAGAAACAGACCACGCAGGCCAGTGCTGTATAAAACGTGGTGCTTTATGTCCTCTCTGGGAAGAGGTTAGTCTCAGCCAGACTGTAACAAAATCCCCGCAGCTTATTCCAAAAGAAAGCTTTAATACAAGAGAGTTTAGAAAATTAAATGTATTTGTTAAAAATTCTAGTGTGTAAACCTTAACACGGGGCAGCTGGGTGCCAAGCGCACCGTGGGCGGCAGGCCCGGCGGCCTGGTGCTGCCCGCCTGCTCCCCGCACCCCTCAGCCTTTGTGGGGTCCCTTAGAGATGCCAAAGGCTAGGGAGCCCCATTCTTCTGGGGACCCCACGCTCCAGGACTTAGCAACTCTGGTGGCAACTGTGAGGGGCCGGGTGGCCCCAGTGGAGGGGGGCGGGCCATGGGGTACAAGCAGGACAGAGAGACACAGGACCAGCCAGGCCTGGCATCAGAACTTGGTGGTTCCAGACCCTTCTACAGTGGTGCCACTCAATCTTTTCTAGTGTGCCTTCTACTTCTCACAAAGCCTCTGGGTACCTGGGAGCCCGCTGCAGTCGGGGGTGGGCGGAGGGACCCGAGGGCTGCCGCAGACAGCGGCCTGACTGGGGCGCTGGGCCAGGGTGAAGCAGGGTCTGGTTGCCTCCGGGCCGGAGCCGCCACCGAGGCCTGTGGTGAGGAAGCAGGGACGTGGACTTCGTGGCACGGAACTGGAAGATCAGATACACAGCGCTAGAGCTGTGCAGACTGGCGCGGCGCCCACCCAGCTGCTTCCTGGGGCTGGCGGGGGGCCGGGAGAGGTGTGGAGGCCTTGTTCAGGGGTGGCGCCTGCTCCCCTCTGCCTCCACGCGGAGGCCCGCGCTGCAGGGATGGAGCAGGTCTGGCCCTGGGCGCGGGGCCGCTGTGACTGGGGGACAGTGGCAGGTGCCGGGAGGGGGATGACGTGGCAGAGCTGGCCCCACGGCCGGCGCACAGATCGTGCAGGTAGAGGTGAGCGGCTGCACGGGGCCGGGGCCGCACAGCGGTTCTGTGCCTGCTGTCGGCTCGGAAGGGTTCAGAGACCCACGTGTATGGGCCTGGGAGGGGTGGGGAGGGCGGGGCAGCCAGGTGACCCCAAGCAGACGTCAGGAGCTCTGGGCACTCTCGGCTGGCCTCGGTCTTGGCTGTGCATGCTCGTGTCAGTGAGGGTTCGGCAGGGGAGGCAGCCATGGCCCTCTGCGTGGACCACGGCCAGGGCAGGCACCGCACCACCGCGGTCCAGATGGCTGCACGGCCACCAGTGCCCGCGGGGAGCAGCCATGGCTGTCAGGAGGGCTGTGGTGGTTCTCTGAGGGGGTTCTCTGTTCCCCAACAAGTCTCTAGTCAGTTCTTGTTCTCTGGTCCCCAAAGCAGTTGTACCCCAATTGTGTGCAGTCCTTTTAACAAACTCCTATCTGCTGGGCTCCTGGCGGGGCCCGTGGGGTTGGGGACCCGTGCAGCTCGGGCTGCGTCGCGGGCAGCCTGTCCTGGGGGAGGGGAGGGGTGTGGAGCGTGGCTGCCACGCGGGATCCTCGTCCTGCCCTGAGCAGGGAGCAAGGCTCGGGGGACACAGGGCTCAGGGTGGACAGGACCAATCAAGTCTTGAGGGGCCATCGTGATCTCCACAGGAGCTAGAACCTTCCACAGAGGTCCCCACAGCGCCGACCCTGGGGCATCCTGAAGCCAGCCGGGACGAGGCACGGCTCTCCGGGACCAGCTGAGCAGCGCCGCCGGCTCCGGCAGGGGACGGGGAGGAGCGTGGGGAGGAGCCACCGGCCGCGGTGCAGCCCTGCCTCCACGTGAGAACAAGCGCAGAGGCCCGTGGCCACGCTGGCTCCCATGCGAGTCCCCCTGTGCCAGCAAACCCCGGGGTTGTGCATCTCGCCCACGGACTCCGAGTCCGGCCCAGTGCCCACCCTGCTGCCAGCCTGGCTGGAGAGCAGGCCCCGTGCCCGTGTGCAAGGACGGGCCTGGCAGCCGAGGGACGGTTTAATCAGTGGCACGTGGCGGCGGGGGAGGTGTGCTTGCGGTGCCAAGGCACTGGGCCACGGCCACGGTGCGTGGGATGCAGTGGCCAGGTCTGGATTCCTTGAGGTCAGAGGTCGCCGCTCTGGGGCTCCACGTTGCGCAGCTCCCGGGGGGACCCTCGGGACAGCCGGGAGAAGCGGGAGGCCGCTTTGGGGCGGCTGCTCTTGCTCAGCGGCTCTCCGGGAGGGGCGACGTCCCTGCAAGACAGCGAGAGACGTGGGTGAGGCGGGCGCTCAGCCTTCCCAGACACAGGCAGATGTCTGAGCTGGCTTGGGGGCCACAGGCCAGGGCCCGATTTAAGGCGTTGAAGGCCTTGGGTCTAGACTCAAGTAGGTCCCAAGTTCAAGCCCCAACACAACCACACCAAGAGCATAATGACGGGTGGCACTGGGGCTTGAACTCAGGGCCTCACTTGCTGGGGGGGGGGGGTCTACGCTGCACCAGGCCTCCAGCCACAACCATGGCCTCAGGTCTGTTCCTCCTTGATGCAGAGTCGCACATGCCCGGGCTTCTCACGACATCTGTCCTGGGGTTGCCAGCCTCTGGTGGCCAGGACAGTCCCCGCCCTGGTGGCTGGGGGTGAGGGATGGGGGCCACGTCTACCCCACGGGGCCTGCTCCGCTGACCTGCACGCTTGCTCCGGGAAACCCCGCAGTGCGCAGGGGCAGGCGCTCTCCTCGGTACTGCAGAGGAGGAGCCGTGGTCGCTACAGGGCTTAGCGGCAGAGGGCAGGATGACCAGCCTGACCAGGACTGGGCAGCCAAGCGGCAGAGGCTGTCCAGGAGGCCTGGGGGCAGCAGAGCGGATTCACAGGCCTAGGGAACTTGGAGAGTAGAGTGTTTAGACCAGCGCCTGGCGTGGTGCAGCAGGAGGCTGAGGCAGGAGGAGGACTCTCCCAGCCCCAGAGGGAGGAGTTAGAGCCAAAGCACAAGGTCTCCTGCCTCGATGGCTCCCCGAAGTTTCTTTCCAATTCAGTGGAACAGTGCGGAGCTTCCCAGGCCGTTATGTGAAGATCACTCGGCTAGAAAAGGATCCTTCTAGAACCCAGCCCCAGCTTCCTTAGAAAGGAGATGGTGAGACACCCCTTTCCCCTCCAGCCACTCGAGCTTCTGGAGTAGGGCAGCAAAGGCAAGCGCATGAATCGCGCGTCTGCACAGCCCCCGCCGGCAATGGCGCGGGCGAAGGCGTCTGCTGCCGTGCGGCCGCTGTGCTGTGCGTGCACCCGGCACTCGCTCACTGCGGATGCTAAAGATGGGGCCTTCCTCTCCGAGACTGAAAGCGGGGGGGGGGGGGGGGGGGGAGGGGGGCTGTGTGTAGCTCAGCCCTGGCACCTTGGCACAGGCTGGCACCCTTACAGCGCTGTCTGCGAGCCTCCTCCGCTCTGGGAGGGGCGAGGAGAAGGGGGAGCCGGGGCGCCCGGCCCCCGTGTGGAGCCACTGGGGAGACCCAGTGCCCTGGCAGCGCAGGGCGAGGGCGCCGGGTTCCCACGGGATCCCGCGGACAGAGCCGCCTGCCTGCTGCTCGCGCCAGCACCTGCAGTGGCTCCCGAGGACGAGGCCGGAAGCAGCCCCCAGAGCCCGTGTCCTGTGATCCACCAACGGGTGCAGAAACAAAGGAATCTGTGCGCCTGA
Source organism: Dipodomys merriami (assembly GCF_024711535.1). NCBI lineage: Eukaryota > Metazoa > Chordata > Mammalia > Rodentia > Heteromyidae > Dipodomys > Dipodomys merriami. The sequence continues at coordinate 2,538,792 of NW_027206180.1, forward strand.
GGCACGGGCACCCACGCCAGCTAAACGCAGAGCAAACGGACACCTGACACCAGCCGTGAGAACTGAGTCGCCCACAGAAAACTGAAAAAGGCCCGCGGCCGGCCTGTTACACAGCACAGGGAGTCCCTGCCAGCAGCTGAGCCCCGCGCCCAGTGCGATCATGGACAGCCTGGCTCTCGGTCCGCCCCTGCTTGCCACAGTCCTGCCACTCCCGGGGACGACCCACAGATGACTGTACGCTTTTGTCTGGTGACAGGGTGCCGCCCCTCTGGCACCCGCCTCGTCACCCCCCCCCCGAGAGCGCATATGTTGGCCTTGGACAGGGCCTGCGACGGCTTGTCTCTCCATGCCTGGGTGGGGCAGGGGTCGGGGTGTGGACCCTGCCCCGGAAGGGAGCCTGGCCGTGGCCACCATGCCAAGCATGGGCGGCCCTGGCATCGCGTCCCATCCAGCACCACAGCCCTGTCCACTGCATGGCACTGAGCCGGGGAGAGCCAGCCAGGCCAGCGCCACTACAGCCGCGGCCGCCCTACCCATCGCTGAAGGACGCGGGAAACCCAGAGCCCCGGCACCGGCCAACCCGCGGCGGGAGCGGCGGGGCAGCGCTTTTCGGGGGCAGCGGCGCCGCTTCCTAGGGCTTTATTGGTGTTTTTTTGGTGTGTGTTTTTTAAACTAACCTCAAATGGTGCAGGCTATTGTGCTCAAAATAACCTCATGTTTCCCTGTCTCCAAACTGGATTTTCAGATGCTCCAGCGTTTAAAAATACAAGCCAGGAAGTAGGGCAAGCTGCCGGGGCCGGGCGTGGCTAGAGCAGTGAAATGGGGCTGTGGCCAGCGCAGGTGCCCGTGCCCCCGCCAGGCCAGTGCTGCCACCACCCCATTGCACAGCTGGGCCACGGACTCACTCCAAAAAGAGGGGACCGGGCCCCTTGCCGCTGGCTATGGACCCAGCGAGGCTGGCCCAGGGTGCCAGACACGTGGGACAAGATCAAAGTGGCCTGCCTGCAGGCCGGGGGTGGCCACGCCAGGAGCCACGAGGACGCAGTGTGTCCCGTGGATGCGTGCTGCGGGCGCCTCTCCTGCCGTCTCGCAGCACCGCCCGCAGCCCCGTCAAGCGCCCAACCCAAGGCCACCAAGATGGCACACAGGGTCTCACCTGCACCTGCAGGGGGCTGAGCCCTCCTTCCCCCCTCTCCCCCCCAAACATCCAGGCATCTGAGGACAGGAAGGGGCTGTGGGAAGCTGCGGAGGGGGCAGCAGCCTCCGTCCTCCCAGCCCATTTCCCAGTGCTCGCTGCCTCTGGCCTGGGGAGTGACCCAGCAGGGGGGGACGAGGACCCCCACAGCCACTCACCGCCCCTGACAGCTCCGGCTGGGAGGGGCCGCTGTGTAGACAGTGCGGGGACCGCAACCCGCACTCCGCTGAAAATGCAGAGCTGGGAAATGGTGGCAAGGAGCCTGGCGCCACCTCCAGATGAGAAGGACCAACCTCCGAGGGGTGACGGGACAGGGACAGAGGTGAACAACACGGGGGGCTGGTCAGGGTAAGTGGACCCGTCTGCTGGACCACGCAGCTGGTCTCACATCAGGCACGCGGCCCCGGCCGACAGCTGCAGGACGCCGGGCTGGGGAGGCGCTGCCGGCGTGGGGCGCACCAGTGCGCAGAAGCGGCCCAGATGACACTGGTGGCGTGCTCCCGCCGAAGCAGTGACAGATGCCACCTGCTGCACGGGCGACAGCTGCTGGGGGAGGCCCCACCTCACCTGCCCCTCCACCCATGACACGGATTCCCCGTGTCTCCAGCTCCCGCCCTCCGCTTCCTCGGGGCAGGGCGCCTTCCCCACACGTGATCTGCACACATCTGCGCGGGCACAGGGAGCAAGCGTCCTGAAGGACAGGCCTCGGGATTCCCGGGGCTGCTCGGGGACTACCAGCTTGCTTCGCTCGCTATTCTAGAAACCCCAGAGCACTGTGTCACAGGAAACGCGAGGCTCGGGGGATGTGGAGCAGCGCAGCCTGGTGTGAAGGTCCTCGCCGCGCTGCCGGACGGACAGCAGCGCTCATCGCATTCTCCAGTCTGGCTGAAGCCAGGGGGCCATGGACCCCACGCTCCTCCTGACCCCTGCCCTCCACCCGCACTTCCTGCTGCGTCCTGCACCAGGGACCTGGACCGCTGCCCCTTAGCTTACTCCTTCTGGAAACAAGATCTCACCATAGCCAAGCTGGCTTTCAATTCTTGACCTTCCTGCAGCATCCTCTCAAGTGCTAGGACTACAGGCATGCGCCACTATTCCTAGCGCTTTCTAACTGCTGTGAAATTAAAATGTTTCCCCCACTTTGAGTGCTTTTTCTTGAGGTTTGCGATTGAGAGAACTGTAAGCTTTGAAGAGACAAGCAGACCACAAAGCCCCTGTCCCCACCAGCCCAGAGGCGTGTATGCCTCCCACCCCGGCACCAGGTCCACACAAGTTTCCCGTGTCTCATCCTCACCTCCCCGATCCGTGTCCTGTCCCTCCACCCTCGGACACAGCCCCTCGCCTCGGCTGGTCTTCGTTACCCCCACGGGCTGCCCATTCTCGTCCCCAGGTGGAGACACTGGGGCTGGGGTGCTGCAGTGTCTCAGGGGTCCGTCCAGACACTTCCATGTCAGTGGGCCTCTAAGAGTGAGTTTGTGCTGGGCCCACCACCCACTGGAGAAACCCCTGGCTGAGCGGGAAATTGAGCTTTCCTTTGATCTACTAAAGGAGCCGGGTATGGTGGTGCATGCCTATAATCCCAGGCCTCCTACCTGAGGTCTGGGACTGAAGCTGGCTGGGGCTCCACAGTCTCAAACGTCAAAGAGACAAAATCCAGAGAGATGTCAGGGCTCGGGGCCCGGGGCTGACAGCAGCCCGCGGCCGCAGGCGCCTGGCACGCACAGCGCTGTGGGGGGTGCCGAGGGCTGCGCGGGGCTCCCACACCGCGGTACTCACACGAAGAAGGGCATCAGCTGCACGAGCGTCTCTTTCTTGGGGCTGGCGGCGAACTCGGGCACCATCTGGATGACCTTGTTCATGACACTGCGCAGGTAACTCTGCAGCTGCTTCCGCCGCTCCTCCACGAACTTGGCGTCCTGAGAGCACAGAGACAAGCATGCGCTGGGTTTGTCTCCCTCGCCTGCTCAGGAGCCATGCCCCCCCCCGACCTTGAACGTATGTGTGTGTGTGTGTATATATGCGTGCGTGCGTGTGTGTGTTTGCCTCCCTCTCCTCTCCTGCTCAGGAGTGACCATGTGGGCTCATCTCACTCAGCTCCCCCCAGAGCCCATAACCCATGCGCTGCTCCCCCCCACCTCCTCCGTCTGCATTCCAGGTCTGCTCACAGGACTGTCTATGGAGGGCGCGCGCGCGCGGCCCTGCGGGTCTCCCGCTGTGGCACACAATGCCTGGGGCACGTGCTAGGGACCGCAGTGGGCACAGGGGCCACTTCTGAGGCTCTCGTGGGCTTCACAGGCCAGGACCGGGACAGGTGCACAGGCCTGGTGACCGCCTGGGTGAAGACAGAATTCTCCATTCTGCCTGGACAGTGTTTTGAAATGCAAACCCATTTTCCTTGCTTCTCTTAAACGGCACACACAGGCTCACAGGCTCACAGGCTCACAGGGCGGAGTGGGAGCTCCCCCTGAGGCCCCTCTGGGCGGGGCTGGGAGAGACCCTGCCTGACTTCGGAGCCCCAGCTGCTGGTGCCTCCACCTCCCCCCTGGTGCCCAGAGGAGACTTGCCAGAGGGGCGCAGGGCGCAGGTAACTGTGCCAGCCCTGCGTGGACACTCTGCTGTGCGTGTCTGCTGCTGATGAGCTCCCACTTGACCTGACCCAGAAAAATGTTCCAGGCACAGCGCAGTGAGAGGTTAGAGGGGCGGGGCGGGGCTACGGAGCTCCAGGAAGGTGACCCCACCTCCAGCAGAGGCCAAAGGCTTTCCCCCAGTCTACCTCCCCCCATCCAGTCCCCAGTGACCTCTTGTTGCCCCGGCAACAGCAAGTTGGTGGTCGGGGCCTCACCTGGAGGCATCCCACGTCCTTTCCACACACCCATTTCTCACAAGAGCCGGCCCCGAAGCCCAGGCCTGGGCCTGGTCCAGGAGAATCCTACAGGCAAGCCAGCCGCCGGTGGCCCACGCCTGGAACCCTAGCTGCTCAGAGGCTGAGGGCTGAGCGTCGCAGTTGGAAGCCGGCCTGGGTAGGAAAGTCCGTAAGATTACCTCTGAATAAACAGCCAGCCACTCAGGTCTCCAAGCAGCCGGACAATTCCAGCTGCCCCCAAGACACCCGACAACCTGCAGCCTACACGACAGACCTCCAGGCTTCCTCTCAGCAGCAGAACAGCGGGGTTCAGGCTGCATGACTCCACATGGGCGCGAGCGGAAGCCATCTTCTATGGGACAGAGGCCGGAGGAACTGGCTGACCTCTGACCTTAGCCCCTAGACGGGACCCTTCCAACACTGAGGCTCCGGGGCATGAAGACCACCCATTCTTCTCTGTGACTGGATGTTTTTATTTTGCGGTGTAAAAACTTAAATACATCAAAAGACAGAGCATTCTAATGAGCCCCCCATCCTTTTCTAATAGTTCTAACCTTGCCTGCACTGGTTCATCATTCTGACCATTTTGTTAAGTTGTTTTAAAGTAAATTAGCACCAGCATGACATTTCACTCTTAAATACAACAGTGTGTATTTTTAAGAGATTAGGAACATTTTCTTATTTAACCGAATGCCATTATCACTGCTAACAAAATTTATGCTAATTCCCTGGTGCAACCTAGTAGCTAGTGCGTATTTGTAAATGCATTTTCAAGTGAGTTTCTGCTTCTGGATTTTTTTTTAAGATGGGGCGTCTCTAATAGTCTATACTAGTCTTAAACTGCCCATCTTCCCGCCTTGGCCTTGGAAACGCTGGGATTACAGGAGCCACCACGCCTGTCCACTCTGGCATTTTCAGGGGTGTGGTACACCCCTCAAAGGAATGAGCAGGTCCATTCAACATGGCTCAGAACCGACTCCCCCCGGGGGTTGGAGGGTTCCAGACTGGTAAAGATGGATCCTCGCTTTCACAAGCCCTGTGGGGGTTCATGGACAAAACATGCCCCATGGCTATGTTGTGTACGGACGGAGCCGTGTGTCAAACGATCAAACCCGGAGACCTCTGACAAACACCCGAATCCTGACTTCCCTTGAAAGATGAGCCCGAGCACCCAGACACACCCCCAGCTGAGGCCCTGCCCCTGCCCCAGACAGCTCCCCTTCCCTCCTCCTCCTCCTCCACCACCACCACCACCACCACATGCCGTCCCAGGGCTGCTATCAGCGGCTCTGCGGGCTGGGGCTACCCATGACTGCGTTACCCCTCTATGCTACGCACCAGGTGGCTGGCCCAGGGAGAACTTTCTTGTCTACGCCTGGTAACTGTGGGCCTCTGTCGGTGGTGCCTAGAGACCCAAGCAGGATTCTGGGCTCCAGCGAATTCAGCCCAGAAATAGTTTCCAGGTCCCCAACAGCAGAGACAGGCAGGGCAGTCCATGTGCCCCTGAGGGCTACGGGCCACTCCCCTCCCCTCCCCAGCCCTCCAGGTTGCACAGCCTTGGATCCCAGTGTCAGCCAGGCTGACAGGTGGCGCACACACGCCATCCTGTGCCAGTGTCACCAGGAACAGCGGTGCCCTCACAGCGCCTCGCATCGCTTCACACCGATGCCAGTCACACAGGGTCTAGCTTGAAGATGCTCAGAGGTACTGCTGATAGTGGTGGCATCTTGTGGGACCCTTCTAACTGCCCCCACAGTCCTGTGAACTCCACACTGGGGGGTTACAGGCAAGCAGCACTGCGGGCTGAGCACAGCACCGGCCAGGCACGCTGAGCGCCAAGAACTGCTCGTTGATACTTGTGCATGCCTCCAACCCTCCACACCGCATCCGCGAGGCTCCAAGAAGTTAAGTGTGGGACCAGAACCAAGTCACAGCTGAGGCGTGGAAGAGGACCATCTTCCTTCACTCAGCCTCATGGCCCGGAGGCCGACCCAACGCCACCGCAGGGGCGGGAGGAGCGACCACTGGGCGGCGGAGAGGGCGACAGCTATGTGGGTGAAGGACTGCAATGCTGGACAGGCACCGTGGCGGGGGGCCAGCCCCGCATGCTCTGTCTTTGCTAGGCAGAGCCATTAGCTAAAAATCTCTCGGCTCTCACATCAGTCCACAGCTAATTCAAATGCCTGATCGCATGGCGCAGACCAAACAAAATTTACCGTCAGGCCTTCTAGAAGCAACAGAAGAAATCGAAGGTCATCACAACAGAGCCCTGTAGGCGGGCTCCGCCCTCGCCTCACAGCTCATGCCGCCAGCCAGCCTCGGCAGCCAGCGCCTGCTCCGAAGACCAAGTGCAAATACGCAGACGCAGCCGGGGAAGGCAGGCAGGGCTGCCCAGCTGCCCTCCAGGGCGAGGCTGGGCATGTGCAGGTTCCTTGGACTCCTGGCATGACTGGAAGAGCTGCAGACAACACACACTATACCCACAGGAGCCACCCAGCGGAGCACCGTCAATGGTCAGGGGCCAGTGGCGGGGAGCGCTACTTACAGTCCGGGATGTAACTTGTCTTGTGTCCAGGCTAGAACTGGAATCTAGTGTGAGAAAAACCTTTTCTATCTAAGTAGTTTGCTTCCTTTCTGTTAATCTGGAGACTTTTCTGAAGGGTTCCAGCTTTGACCAGGTGGCCTGGCCCTTGTTCACCACATTTTGGTTGCATACATCCTTTTCCTGAGCACTTTAATCAGGACATCCTGTTAGAAGCTCCTTGACTTTTAATTGCATCATGTTCATTGAGCCACAGCCTTTTGCAGATTGTGAACCTGAGCTCAGCCAATGGGAGCAGAGGGGCGGGGCCTGCTGGGTTAAGGATAAAAGGGGGGCAGCCGGCCTGTTCTGTGCTTGCTTGCCAGATTCGTGGCCGATGGCACCCCTTCTGCAGAAGTAATCTTTGCCTTGCTGAGTTCCCTTTGAGTTGGTGTCCGTATTCCTAGGTGACACCCCAACATTCCGAGCTATTTCTTTTGTTTTTTTGTTTTTTGGGGTTTTTTAATCGGTTGTGGGGCCTGAACTTTGGGCCTGGGCGCTGTCCCTCAGCTCTTCAACTGAGCGTCAGCCCCACTTCCGGCTTTTTCTGCTCATGTGGTGCTGAGGAATTGAACCCAGGGCCTCAGGCATGCAAGGCAAGCGCTTTACCACTGAGCCACCTTCCCAGCCCCCCGAGCTATTTCTAACACAGGGTCTACTCAACTGCCAGGTACAGTTGGTCTACCACCCTATGGGCCCTCTACATGCAGAGAAGCTTACAAAACATACATTCGTTTCTAGAACCTTGGCTAGCCGCCACCACATGCCGGCTGCAGCCTGAGCTGGGACGATGGGAGAGGCTGAGGAAGAAGCCTGACTTCCAGGACATGGAGCTTAACCCAAGCCAAATGGACCTGGCGGAGCAGGGGGGCGAGGGGTTATGTTCAAGTTCTACCTGAGCGTGTCATCTACTCTGGACAGTCACAGGCATGTCCCGGGGAAGGAAGGTAGAAATGAAGTCAGAATCCGGGAAGGACTGGCCCCTGGCTGCCATCGGGGCGTGCCCTGACTTCTTTATGTGTCCAATGAGACGAGAGCTGCCGCCGCCCGCCCATCCATTCACCCACTGAGCAGAGCTGGGCGTGGGACATGGGGGTAAGCGCGGCGGCAGGGGAGAGCTGGGCTCGCCTCCATTTCCCTCTGCCACATGCCTCGAGCCGCTGGAGCAGATCTAGGCTCTGGCGGAGGACCCAGCTCTGGCAGGGAGGGCGGAGAGGCTCGCGGCGGGGGCACAGTGGCCACGGAGGATCTGACTCCCCCTCTCTATTTGCCTCAGTGCCCCTAGCAGGTGCCGCTTCTCCTCCCCTTGGCCTCTACTGTTCTATGGCTGGCTGGACAGGGACTGGTGATCTCCACAGCACAGGCCTGCCTGGCGGCCCGTGATCGCACTGCAGGAGGTAAGATCGCTAACAAGGGCAGGAATGAGACAGAATGGAAGTCCGTCATCTAGGCCAGCACTGGGCTGGCCGGCCGGGCGCTCGTTCACCAGCACATCCGCCTTGCATCCTCCGTCCCACTGCAGAGCAGCACGGGGCTGCGAGTGGGTGAGCCGGGGTGGTTCCCCGGAAGCAGAAGCATGGGGGCCTGACTCCCAGCACCTGCTTCACGTGCAGCCTCAAGCACGTGACTCCCAGGGGCCCCCCAGTCCCTGCCTGCCCAACCTTCTGTCAACACTACCCCGCGCTGACACAGGAACACAGGGGACATCCGTCAGGGCGAGGGCACCGTCCAGTCACTGATGCAGACCCAAAGTCAGAGGGGAAATGGGGAGCGAGGAAGCTGGGTGGCGCTGTCCTCGACGCTAGCCAGTGGCCACAATGTCACCCAAACTGGGCAAGGATCCTGCGGAAGAGCGGGCGGCAGCCCTGAGAATTCAGAAAAGATACCGCCGCCTCCCGCCCCGCTCAGATGCCGCCCTGAGAACACGGAGCGGGGCCCCGACGCCCAACCCGCTAGGAAGGGAACGCTGTTCCGTTTGCTCACTTCCGGAATACAAACCGTCCCCAGAGCAAAGACTGGGGGCGCTGACACCGTCCCACCTCCCACCGGAAACCCCAGACGGCAGGGATCACTGCTCCCCCAGGCTCCCGGCAGAGGCGCCAGCGAGCACAGCTCGTGCTGGGGCTGGGGGACGCGTGGAGGGCCAAGGAGAAGCGAGGCGGGATGCCAGCTCAGCCTTCCAGGGGCCCCGAGGAAGTATGCTCCTGTCCAGCAGGAAGGGCGGGCACTGCCCGCGTGCACAGACTCTGTGCTGGGAGAAGGTCACGGCAGGAAGACAGGCCCTGCCAGCCCGAAGCGCCCGCCGCCCCGTGAGCTGTGCTTCGGGAGGAGCTTTGGAACTCCACTCTAGTGGAAAAAAAAAATGTCGCCAAGCTACCAAATATACAATCAGGTAAGAGGAATTCATCACGGTGTCCCCTGGCCTTGTAGGATAACCATATAGTCTTTAATAGTCTATGACGTCTTTCCAAATAATTGGAAAAGAGAATCTGCAGGTTTCCAGCACATGGAAATGATTCATAATGAAGATATGAAAACACTACTTGCCCTGGTTTGATGATTACGCATTGTCTGCCTGTATCACATTGTCATACTGTGCCACATAAACATGTACAAATATTATGTATCAATTAAAATATTTTTAATTTAAAAAATGTAGCCCAGGAGATTCTATGCTATGTGATTCTAATTCAAACTTCCTCTAAACAGGCAGGGCCCAGGGCAGCATTAATGGGCACACAAGTGGGGAGGGGTACCCAGGAAGATGCCCAGGGAAACACTAACCAAACAGGGACCCTGCAGCCCAGTGTCCGCCCGAGAGGGAGGGAAGACAGGCACTGAGCAGTCATGCGGAGACTATCAGAGAGTTGATGAAGCAGAATGCCAAGAGGCCGAGTGAATAAATCTCAGAAAACCTAATAGTGCAAGGAATACAAGTTTGGAAAGGATGCATAAAGAATGGTACCATTTATAGGCAGCCATAAAAAGAAAACTCTCTCATAACCCTTGTAATAAAAGCACAGAGCCATGACAGGAAGGAAACAGAACAACTTTCCAGGGGGTCCCTCTGGGCTGAGGGACAAGGAGAATTCAGTTTTATTTATGATGCCTAATTTCTAAACAATAACATTTATTAAATCTGATGTGATGGGCGCTTGTTTGCCTCATTTCTCTGTGTAGCACACTGAGAACATTTCCTGTGTTTTTCAGAGTTCAGAGGCAAGTGTGATGCCATGAACAGCTGTGATGGTGGGGCACAGTATCGGCTCTGGTTCTGAGGGACAGCTGGGGGCATTCAGAGCAGGGCCTGCAGAACCAGAACACACACGTGGTGCCCCTTCGGCAACCCTGCCCACAGATCTGCAGAAGTCACGGCTGCGGCTTGCAGCAGACTCATACGAGCATGCTCAAACAGCACAGCCACCCCTGCACCATCCCCTGACATGCAGAGAGTCAACTGTATCCTCACACGGTGGACTATTACACAGCAATGACCAGCAATGGCCTTGCCGCAGCACGGGCAAATCTCCCAACGTAATGTGGATAAATGGAGCCAGGACGCAGGAGCCATGGGATTCCCTTTTGCATAAGGTCTAGAATATGCAGAACTGTTGCATGGTGTCAGGGACAGGACAGGGCCCTGGGGGAGGGACAGGAAGAGGCTCCAGTGCTCTCTGCATGGGTGTGTCAGTTGTATAAGATTCCATGGATCTTGCCTTAAGACTGGAAGAACGCAACATCTCAATTTCAAACATAACAACCCAGCCCACTCCCCAACACATCGCAAGGTGAGAAATGAATAGACACAGGGCCAGGGGAGAAGGGAAGAAACAAGACCCAGGTATGCCCTATCACCAACAAATGGATCAAGAATATGTGGTACAGGCAGACAGTCGAGAACTAACCAGCAACACAGAATGACATCATGTCATTTGCAGGCAAACGGATGATGGAGAACATCAGACTAAGTGAAGTGAGCCAGGCACAGAAGGGCTCCTATGTGGACGCTAGACATAAAACACGAACATAGAAACATACACACGTGGTCGACCTGATTAAAACACACAGTGGGACGAAAGAACATTAGAAAGTTGAAGCGTGTCTGGACGGAGGTACGGGCCCTGGTAGAACAGAGCAGCCAAACTGAGAGGAGGAAGGAGGGTGAATGTGTACAAAGAGAAGGGGGAAACTCCTGAAACCAGCTTGGGGAAGGAGGGGGAGATGGTGGAGGGGTAACTCTGCTCAGGATGCACTGTCTACATGAATGGATGTGTACAAAGTAGTCAATACGAACTTTACAAAGAAAACACACACAAAGCAATCAAACATTTGTAAGTGTGAGTTACCATGAATTACCAAACACTGGAAGCCAAACTGGCGAGGTTGCCCGCAGCCCCATCTTCCATGCCTGGCACACGGAGGCTTGAGACACGGCAGGTGAGTATCACCCAGGCAAGCTGACTTCTCCAGGTCATGCCATCAGGGTGTGCCAGGCCAGCGGGATTGCACAGCCCAAGCTCTTAGCCAGTGGGTCACGTGGCTCAAAAGCTGCCCACGGCTTCTGGGGAAGCTAAAGAGCTCTGAACCCCAGAAAGGTGGGATCGGGGAAATTGCTACAATGCCACACGGGAGACTGAATGTATTTGTTCCAGTGTGCTAAAGATGAATGCGGACGGCAATGTATCGTCCTCGGATGTTAACGGGACACTGGAGGGGAAGGCAGCAATTATTTTTGAATACTCAAGAAAAGAGCAAGAGTTGAGAAGGACCTTCCACACTGCAATTTCCATCAGCTATCCAGAACCGAGCGGAAACGCAGCAGACAGAACACAGGCTAAGCACATTCAAAAGGCGGTGATTGCTGGAGGGGGAGATTAATAATAATGAGATACAAACACCCAGGCAGCCCCAAAGATGTCGTGGGCAACCTTCAGTGCGCGCAGCAGAGACTCAAATGTAATTCATGCCAACAACAAAACCAGAGGGCTCGGCACCGATGTGGGCTCTCAAGCCTAGCTTGACTGAGCCAAATGGAAGAACAGGCAACTGTGCTTGGTTAATTGGGTAAGTTGGGGCCTAGATGCATCAAAGGATTCCTCTCTGTCACCAGGCATGACTGAAGACCCTCTAAGTTCCACCAGGTCTTGGGGGAGAGGACCGGGAGGGTGCGGCGGAAGCAGGGGAGGGAGGCTGCCCAGAGGCGGCGTGAGGCCTCACCCACAGTGGGACCTGTCAAGTCTATGACAGAAAATAAGCAGGGTCTCGTGAGCGCCATGTCATGTGCACAGGTACAAAGCACGGGAACAGAGCGGGGAACAGAGCGGCAATACCTTTCTAGTTGCGTCAGAAATGTCTATGGCTTTCGTCGGATTTTAATTTGAAATTATAGAAATGTCTTCCCCAGAAACCCACTTACTAAATGCATCCACACCCACCCACGCCTCGTCTGCGCTCGTCCCTGTCTCTTCCTGGGGTTTCCTGCGAGACGAGCTGAGCAGACATCTAGAAGATGTCTGTGCGGCTTCCACGGCGTGAACAGGAAGCGCCCTGTGCGGCGGGGGCGAGCAGCTCCCTTTCTTCGTCTTGTGGTACATTAAGCGCCAGGACGCCGGACACAGGGCGTGGCAGCGTGCCAAGCAAAGCCGAGCGTGGGTTTAATGGCTTCACTGATGGCACTCTTCTCCCTTCATTCTCTCTGGACATCTTGCTGCTTGTGGGAGGGGAGTTCTCTGCTTCTAGTCACAGTGCCTCCCTGTTTAGGGGCGCTGTCTCCCCAGGAGGAGGGAGGCCCAGACTGCAAGCGGCTGCCGTTGCATACAAGCCCGCTGTCAGTGACTGAACTTCCGGTTCCCATGTCTGGGGAGCACCGCTGAGTCTTGCCTGCCGCGCGTGCGCAGGCTGTGGCTGTGGCTTTGGCAGAGTTTGACCGATTCCTGGCTGCACATACAAGCTCCCTGGCCTTGGTGGGTGCTTACTACTCTTGAGCCTGGGTTTCCTCACTGGGTAATGTCACCAGAGCTGCATGATGAGATGTGAGCATTAAGCCCCCCCCCCCCCCCCGCCGGCCCTGTGTGCCTGGCAAGCCTGGCATGGGCTGGGAGGGACCTCTGCCCCCTTGTGCCCTGCACGGGCCCAGAGTCCCGGCATCATCAGGGATGAGCACATGCAGGCCTATTTCCCGCCCCGCCCCAGCCCTGCGCGGCAACACTTCCATTAACAAACGCAAAGGCGGCACTTACCATGCGCCGGACACCACGGAAAAGATCTTACAAATGTCACCACAAAAACAACACTACAAATGCCCAAACCACTCCTGCAGCGTAGAGAGGTCAAGTTAGTGCCCAAGGCCACACACAGCAAAGCCATAGGAATCTTTCTCACTCCCCACCCCCATCCCTTTCCTTCTTTCTCTCTTTTCAGCTTCCTTGCTCTCTTCCTTCCTTCCCTCCTTCCTCTTTGGCTCTTAGAGCCTCCTACCTACAGGGCTGGCAAAGTCCTCTGAATGAACACGTGTCTGTCTGTCTTCCCTGCTTGGCATTACTGGGAAGGGTTCTGGAAGTCTAGAGCAAACTCCAAGGACAGCGTGTCTGGCTTCATGAATGGCGCCCAAGCGCACGGGGTGCTGAGCAGGGTGAGGCGCTGCTGCCCCGAGCCCCACAGTACTGCAGCCACAGAGATGTCCCCGCTGAGCAAGGCTGCTCATCCGCGCCTGGTTCCAGAGGTCCAGAGCTGGGCTGGACTTGTAGAGACTGAGGGCTTGGGCCTCAGACTGGCTGCCTGGGCCAGACAACACCTTGACCCTGATGGCCTGACCCCATGCCTGTTTCCCCATTGTCAAGAGGGGCAGTAGGAAGAGCCCTGCCCTGGTTAGGCATGTAGCAGGTCAGAGTGATGCTTCCCCAAAACATGTCGGGGCCCCCCTGCTGGGCACCTAGAGTCTCCTACCCTTGCCTGGTAAAGGGACTCTTGCTAAGGTGATTCAATTAAGGGCCCTAAGAAAAGGGAGGCCACCCTGAGTTAGTTGACCACACGCCCTGCTGCGACCGCAGAGGAAGGCTACAGAGAGGTGGGACCTCATGCCAAAGCACATGGGAGCTGACTCCCAGCCCCCTACCCCGAGCCTGTGGGACAAGCGGGTGCTGCCAGTGCTATGATCTGAGCAGCTGAGCTCCACAGGGAACAAGAGTGAAGGATGCCATTGTGAGCGGCAGGCATGTGGTCATTTGCTTTGGCAGCTGTCGTCATCTGGGGGGAAGGGATTTGCTGCTATGCCCACTTGCCCCTCCCCCCTTGTACCATGCCTTCCGCACCAGTCACCAGGAGCCAAGCCGGGCCTGGCCAGCCCTGAATTCCATGCCTTCCTCTCCTGGGCCTCCTTCGGCTGCCACCTGCTATGCTGCATTTCAAGGCATCTACCTCCCAAGGAGCACAGAGGAACTTTCCACAGCTCAGTGAGCACCAGTTGGTTCCGGCACCACACACGGGTGGATGTGTTTTTAATGAGGATTTTAATGCATAATTTCTCCAACAAGTTGAATTATCTGCAGCTCTGGGAAAGCGATTTGCCTTGCCTTAATGCCAAATGAACTTTCCCAGAGTGAATCTATTATTGCAGGAACGAATGACAGTCTCTCGGTTCTCATTTGCTCACTGAGCAATCATGGAGGCTTTCAGTAACACCATCAAAAATGTGTCTTTACCGAAGCCCTCATGCCTGCAGAGACTTCTTAGACAGGGAGCCTGCAAGTCAGCTCTGCAGACCATCCGAGGTCACCTTTCTGTCACCAGAGCTTGCTTGGGCTCTTGCCCAGCCTGCAAAAGGCCGCCAGAGTAGAGGGAGCGATGCATCCCCAGTCACCAGAAGTCATTCTGCTCAGCATGTTGTGTCCCTCCCAGGAGCTAGGGCAAGGAGCGCGCAGAGCAGGTTCACAGCATTTCCTGCCCCTGATGCTGCTACACAGCAGAGACAAATCACATTGGAAAATACAAAGTCATCATTTCAGCCTAGGCTTTCTGCTGGGAAGAAACGGAAGGAGGAGGTCTGGGCAGGAGGGTCACTGAAGGGACAACAGGGCTCGGGAGAGGACAGAAAGCCGGAGCCAAGTCCTGACACTGGAGGATCTGGGATGCAGATCCAGGCAAGGGAAAGGCAGGCACGCAAGCCCCGCGGTGACACACTGTGGAGGCTGGAGAGCAGCCGCGTGGCTCGGGGAGGGGTTGGGGTAAGGCAAGAGATGAGGTGGTGGGCAGAAATCGAGGACAGTTCACAGGACACCATGCCGTGGGTGTCACCGGAGTAGTCCCCAGAGACACTATCTGGTTGAAGGAGTGCAAGGCCTGCTCTGGTGTCAGCCGCGTGGCCTGCTTTGGAACTGTCATGTGTCACTTCCAGGAGCAGCCTGGGAAGCCATCGTCAGAGGGGCCCTGATTGTCACCACCATGGCAGCACATGGAGACGAAGCATCAGCAGCCTGGTCACCATCGTGACAGGCAGCGCTTCCGTCAGCAACACCCCCCGCCCCCCGCCAAGTGCGGAGATGACCCCGAAGCACATCTTTTTGGCTTTGGTCTCCTGAGACTGGAGCCACTCACTCCCCAGCCCCTCCATGTGTCCTGAGTGACCAAGTCCATGCCTGTGATGCGTCAGCGTCCTTGAGTAACCTTGGCATACCGGGTGTGTACCGGGGTCTGCTCTAGCCTGGACGCGTGTGTGTGTACGTGTGTGTGCGTGTGTGCATGCGTGTGTGTGTGTGTGCGTGCGTGCATAGGGCATGAAGCAGGCTGTGGATGGCCAGCTGCAGCTGGCAGGGCTGAGAATGCGTATGTTCAGCTGGGGGCTGCAGCTCTGTGGCAGAACGCTTGCTTAGCACTCAGAGCTCTGGATGGTGTCCTGTTACCACAGAGCACACACAGATAGAAAGCTGCGTGGCAGTGGCTCACACCTAGAATCCTAGCCACTCAGGAGGCTGAGATTTGGAGGATTTGGATCAACTTTGGGGCAGAAAAGCCCCCAAGATCTCACCTAAAAATTAAAAGCGGCCTGGGGATGTGGCTCCATTGGTAGAGCCTAGCCTCACAAACAGTCCTGAGATCGAACTCCAGGACTGAAAATCAAAACAACAGAGTGTGTGTGCACCAAGCGTCAGGTGAGGTGGAGGCTGCTGCCGGTGGCACATTCAGCCAGCACGGGGCAGTGGGCCTCCTCCACACCGCCCCAACTGCTCCCGTCCCGAGAAAGGTCAGGACTCTGCCTCATCCCACTGGAGGCCCTGCCAACAGGCTGCTTAATGCTCTCAAACTGTTGGTGTGCCTTTCCCCTTCTTGACGCTGAGTTGGGCTCTATAGCTTACGGTGCTCTCGAATCATCTAGAAAGCGCAGAACCTCTCTTTGCACAGGCCTCTCCTCCACAGCCACTAAAGACAAGCAGAGTATGGCTCACTGTTTTTTAAAGCCCCTAGAGTGGTGGGGGGTGGGTGCAGCAGGGGTGGGGGAGTGGGAGGGTGGAGAACTGTTCCACACACAGCCAGGGGTGAAGAATGCCAGCCAACTGAAAGTGCAGACTACTGAATGTGCCCACACCAGGCTTAGAGCTGCATCTGACCCAGCCCCTTCAGCCCTGGCCCAGCCCCTTCAGTCCTGGCCTAGCCCCTTGCAACCAATGCCTGCCAGACCAAAGAATAGTAGCCAACCAGACAGGGTGCGGAACACCAGCACCCTGTTCCTCATTCCTTGGGGTACCTGAATAAACACTGAGGGACATGATATCCACCATGATGTGAGTGGCCCTATGACAGGAGAAAGTTTTCTAAGCAAGTTCTGTGCACAGCTGCGCACACTCACGGAAATCATACGGTGAGAGCTGCACACGAGGGGGCTGGCAGCCAGCTAGTGAGTGCGCCTGCGTCAGGGCCTCCACGCGAGAAGGGCGGGTGCGCTGAGAGGAGTCTGCGGCCCAAACGCTACACCCCTACCCGGGAGAGGCTTGCGGGCCACACACACGAGAGCAGGCGAGGGGCACGGGGGCTGGGTCTCCCACGGCTGCTCTCTATTTCGATCTTTTCTTACGTCCACCCACTTTTCTGAAAAGATCGCAACTCTCTGAGCAAGTGACAGGAAGAAGTGACGAGCTGCGGAGCGGAGTGCGGCGGGGGCGCGGGCTGGGGGCCCGGCGGAGGCCGTACCTTATTCCCGATGGCCTTCTTGGGTGGGAAGGTGTAGGCCCGCACCTGGGGGAACGTGCTCTGCAGCCTGTGGTGCAAGCTCCGGAATTCCGTGTACCGCCGGTAGACATTCCACTCGTCGTCCTTGATCCGAATGTACACCTGCCAGAGAAGGGAGAGGGTAAGATGATGTGAGCTCCTCACGGCCCTCTCCCAAAGGGGCGGGGGGCCGGGTGGGGGGCCTTCCCGTGGAAAGCAGGGCTGCATCTGTCTCATGCTCCATGGAAGGCCATGCCCCTGGCACAGACTCAGTAGAACTGACCGAAAGGTGACCAGACAAGTGACAGGTACTGCCGGCTGGACATCACCAGCTGTCCCAGCAGCAGCAGCAGCAGGGGTGTGTTTTCATGCCCATCTATTTGCTTCCAACATGTACAACAGAGCACCAGCGCCTCCCTCCACGTGTCACAGGCAGAGTTCAGGGGCGTCAGGCAGGCCTGGGGTCACAGACCACTACGCCAATGAGGGGGAGTTCAATCTGGGACAGGAAGGAAGGTGCCAGGTTGAGATCTGTCCTGGGGACAGGATGCCACATCCAGACGGGGGAGGCGCAGTGGGGGCATAAAACATCTTTATTGTAGTCATGCTTTGACTCTCATTTGTATTTTTGAGGGTACAAAATGCAAGAGTAAGTTCACCAGGCTTCCTGTCACCCTGGCACACGGAGCAGTGACATCCCCAGGAAAACTGGGCGTGGGAGAGAGCGAGGACAGCCCAGGGGTGACATCCACAGTGACGCATGGCTGTCACACTTTCTAAGCAGGAGTCATCAACACGCACTTAAAGATCTTCCTAACCACGAAGCCAGATGCCTCTAACGTTCATGCCAAGTTCTGTGAAAACCACCCATTCAGCACACAAGTTTAAGCCCTTACATTCTTACATTGAAAAGGCAAGCTTAACAAAATGCAGGGTGGGGGGGAGGCGGTCACCAAAAAAGCCTGTTTAATCTTAGTACTCATTACAAGGTCTTTGTGGTAACTTCTAGAATAAAGTTGTTGCAAGTGCTGTTTTATTCTGAGCTGACCTGACCAGGAAGCTTACTTTGAATGTCACCTGCTAAAAGATGGGCAGACATGTTCAGAGAGGCCCAGGTTAGCTGGACTCTGCCATAGCCCAGCGGCCATCTGGAGTCTGGTGGACGATGGCAGAGAAGACAAACCAAGCCTTGAGTACTTGACTCCATCTGGAGCAGGGCATGGAGAGCCATGGGGATCAGGACACTGGGCCGCCACAGGCCCTGCTAGGCAGGCACAGGCCTGCTCAATGACAGCAGGTGACAGTCACCCACTTAGTGTCCACATCCTCAGTATTGCTGGGTGACAATGTGCTCACCAAAAACAAAACAAGACAAAAAGTGATTTCTGGGACAGTCTTGCTAGCACAGGAAGTCAAGAAGCTCTATGAAACACAGCAGGGGGAGGAAGGAGCGCCCAGGGCTCACAGAAGTGAACAACAAAATGTCAATTCAAGGGCCAGGGGCTGGTAGCTCACGCCTGTCATCCTAGCTACGAAGTAGGCTGAGATTTGAGGATCACAGTTCAAAGCCAGCCTGGGCAGGAAAGTCTGTGAGACTTTTTTTTTTTTAAGTGGTCATGGTGCTTGAACTCTGGGCCTGGGCACTGTCCATCAGCTCTTCAGCTCCAGGCTAGTTCTCTACTTCTTGAGCCACTGCACTACTTCTGGTTTTCTGGTGATTAATTGGAGAAAAGAGTCTTATGGGACTTTCTTGCCTGGGCTGGCTTTGAACTGCAATCCTCAGATCTCAGCCTCCTGCGTAGCTAGGATTACAGGCGTGAGCCACCGGGCCAGTGAGACTCTTATCTCTAATTAACCACCAGAAAACTGGAAATGTGGCTCTGTGGCTAAAGTGGTAGAATACTTGCCTTGAGCTGAAGAGCTGAGGGACAGCGCCAAGGCCCAGAGTTCAAGCCTCATGACCAAAATAAAACAAAACAACAAAAAAAAAAACCCCAGAAATGTCCTCAACATTTTCAACAGTAGCCACTACTAAAGCGCCTACTATGCACAGCGCATTCAGCCAAGCTCTCCAAGCGCTCTCGTCATCATGGTGACTCTGGCAGCAGGCAGCAGCGAAGGCTCCCAGAGGCCTTGTCCTTTGCTCCACAGGTCATGTGACAGCAGAGCGGCCTGCTTGCTACCAAGCCCCTCAGTTTCATTACCTGGGAACTAATCTTAATGGAGTGCCCTTGAAATCACAGGGCTCAGGACCAGGTGATCCTCAAGCACAAAACTTTCAGCAGCCCACATGGAGAAAACTGCACTGTGGTTTACATCAGCCTGACCACACCACAGATTTATTTCACTGAAGAATTAAAAGGGCTCATGCTTATAACTGCGGGGGTTGTTTGTTTATCTGAAGAACTCCTCCTTCCAAATTATGTTTGATTAGACCCAATTCCCTCCACTTGGGCTATAAAGATAATAATTCCTCAGAGGGATAAAGAGAATCAACCTCTTGGGCACAACTGAGCTCCCTTTTAAATCGAGCAATAAAAAGTGACTTCAAGTCTAATCTTGATTCAGCAGAAGGGAAGTACAATAGGAGAATAGGAGAGTATTATCCTCAAGCAGGGGTCAGATGGAGCCAGCGTTCCTTCTAAGAGGAAGTTCACATCTGGAGATTTCCTTCCTATTGGGAAGAACTGCCTAGTACTGCTGGTAATGACAGGAGGCAGAGAGGGAACGGGAAGGAGGCAAAAACCTCAGTTCAGGGGTCAGGGGTGTGGCTCAGGTGGTAGAATGCCTGCCAAGGAGCATAAAGTGTCAGATAGCCAAGTCCAAATCCTGGCTTCAGACTGGAAAAAAAAAAAAGAAAGCAGTCCGTCAATGAGGGGCCTGGCCTCGCTGGGCCTTGAAGAGAACCCCTGGAGCATTCCCACGGGCGCTCTGCGCCTCCCATCCGCAGGGTTCCTCTGCTGTGCTGCACACACATTTCTCAACTTGATCTAGACACACGTACCACGTAGGTGGAGCCGCTTTTTCTGGCGCCTTCCTCAAAGCTGTGTTTGTGAGGTGTATCTTGTCACCTGTGCCTTGTCGCAGCTGCATGTGCCTGCTCTGCCAGGCAGGACACTGAGGATGGTTCCAAAGCCACACGCGTGGCGTCTGCACTCATTCCTTTTCAGATCACAGACTTAAATGTGGAAGGTACAATCACTAGGCTACCAAGGAGGCAGCGGCAGGGTGTCTTTGTGACTTTGCGGGACGGGGGGGGGGGGGGGGAGTCCTGCCTGGGACCCAGAAGAAAAGGAAGGAACCTTCTGGGTACGAGGATGCCCTGCACCTCCATCTGAGCACGGTCACAGGAGTGTAGACACAAGTAGAGATTAGCTGCACTTAAGAGGCAAGTACCCATGGCAGTTATGCTCGTCCTGAATTTAAAAGTCAATTTCCCTGTCCTCGGGGGTTACAGAGTGAGAGGGAGCTGGGCGGGAGAGGATGAAGACTCACACGCCTGTTTTCAGGTAGGAGGTAAAGGTCTGCAAACACACCATCAGGTTTGTTTTTTTCTTTTTCTTTTTGTCTGTTGTGGGGCTTGAACTCTGGGCCTGGGCACTGTCCCCACGCTCTTCAGCTCAAGGCGAGCACTCTATCACTTGAGCTACAGCACCACTTCCGGTTTTCTAGTGGTTCATTGGAGATAAAAGTTTCACAGACGTTCCTGCCCGAGCTGGCTTTGAACCATGATCCTCAGATCTCAGCCTCCTGAGTAGCTAGGATGACAGGCGTGAGCCACAGGTGCCCGGCAGGTTTGTTTTTCTTTAACCTCGAAGTCATGGGATCCTAAGAACCCAGTGGTAGAGCAACAGGGCAAGGTCTGTGCACTGCTGGCTTGCACCCCGGCTCTCCCCAGTTGTTTGACCCTGGGTCACCCCACCACCACCTTGAGACTACAGAATGAGGGCGGGCCGGTCTCACTGGCCCAGGTCTGGCTCAATAAGCAATGGCAGCTGTTGATACTGCAACCCTATCACCCCCGTCATCCACTGCCTTTGTGTACATGAACCTCCCTATTACAGAATTAGGGCTAATTATAGGATGTGCAATCACGAAATTAAAGCAGGTAATTACCATGCCTAATTAATTGTCAAACGCAAGGCGGGTGAGGGAATGCAAACATGGAGGCAAGTGTGGGGACCGGTGGAATGGGCAGCTCGGCACCCCTCCCCTGGCACAAAACCCAACCCAACCCGAGCAGCACAGTCCGGCTCCCCCCTCTCTCGGGAGGGCTTCTGAGCACAAAGACAGAATATGGAGGGTGTGAGCTGGGTACCCCTCAGTGCCGGCTGAAAGCCACCGGGGCATTTATACAGCCCTGTCACACGAACACCCAGCGTCCTGGACCAGAGAGCTATTTTAGGAGGAATTGGTAGGAGATACTTGATGGCCGCCATAAACCTCTGCTAGGATTAGACCTCACAGAGAGGCTGCCCTCAGACATGGGACTCACAAATAAACACGCATGGCAGGTTTAGAACCAAAACATCAGGATGCCCCAGCAATAGAGCATGCGCCAAGCCCTTCCCCTTCCATTTCCAGCGTCGCGGAGCCCCTCGGAGCTGCACGCCTTGTTCTGCATGCTTTAGTAGTTAGGAGGGAACACAAGTATGGCCATCAATTTCTGGGACTTATGGACAGTGAGATACTAATCTAGTAATGTATTTTGTGTGCTGAGCTTTTACCTAAAATTGTCCCCAAAGCCCTGTAATTTTATAGGCCTTAAAAAAAGAGTCACAGAACTAGAAAGAGACGGTGTGGAAACCAGCGGAGACCCAGAACTGGCCTGCCCAAAGCTCCATTCTTCCCTTCCTCCTCTGCCTCCTCTTCCTCTCCATCCAGTGAAAAACAGCCTTCCAAACTCACCCCCTTGTGAGGACGCTCAGGTTGCACACCCTCTTGTGAGGTCTGCTAAGTGCAAAGAACAAAGATTCTCATAAAAAAATTGCTTCGGGTTCCTGATTCATTTTGCTCCCTTAATAGCCAGAGACTGAAATGATTTGTGTTTTGGTTCGTGGCCTGTGTTAATGTAACCCAGCTAAACTTTTCTTTTAATGAAATGGCTTCATGTGTTATTAACTATAAGTGTCCTCAGAGCTTGAACAAAATGTCCAAGTTACTGCATGCCTGTGCTGATGGAGAGATATTACTGTGGCCAAATCCCAAGAAAAAGATGAACAACTTAGCCAAAGAAAAACGACTTCTTGGTTCACTGGGTTATGTAAAATGAGGCAGAGGAAACACCATTTACTAAGAATTGCCACATAAACCATGGGCCTTTTAAAGAAAGGATGCAGAATAAGAGGCTGGAAGTAGAACAGGGCAGGCAGCAAGACCACACTCAACCGCATGGCAGATGAGCACATGCTTTATCTCAGCAAGAGAACTGCAGCGCACAGCTCTGCCCACTCAGCTCAGGCCAGAGCGCTGTTGGACATTCAATCTCCAGATTCACAAAGCAGCGTAGTCAGTGATCCCCAACCCCAACCCCCAACCACCAGACTGCTCATATTTGGTCATCATGAGAGGCAGACACTAGATTCAGGAACTCCTCCAGACTCAAGTCAGCCCACTCTCCTCTAGCAGAACCAGGTGCTACCTCTTTGGGGTCACCTCTAGTGGCCTCTTCTGAACCAAGCTCAGGCTGGCCCTGGGGAGAGCTTGGAGAACACAACCAAGGGTAGTCCCTTCTCTCCTGGGAGCTCGGTCGGCCAGGAAGACTCTGGGCTAGATGCAAATCACCTCACAATTTCAAATGGAGAAAGGCTCAGAGCACCTCCTCTAGGGGAGGTCTGTGAGGCAGGAGGTTGGCTGAGCACGGATGTTTGATCTGGAATAAAAAGAAAATGAAAGCAAGAAATAGACTGGCATATGCCAGGCTGGGAATGTGTCGTAAGTGGTAGAACACCTGCAAGACCACCGGTTCAAACCCCAGCATCACAAAAATAAATAATAAATACAAAGGCAAGCAATAAGAGAATAGCTGTCATTTAGAACAAAGAGACAATGTCCAAGAGTAAACTAAACAGTGGAATGCTCGCAGGGAGTGGAGCCCGCGCCTGGGCCCTGGAGGTGTGCAGTAACGATTTCATGCCTGCCTGAGCTTTTTCAACTTGTAAAAAAAAAAAAAAAAAAAAAAAGGAACAGAACCCCTCCTGGAAGGTCTGGTGCTGCAAGTCATTTTTAGCTCCTGTGACAGATGGGAGGTGACTGTCCCCTGCAGCCCAGAGCCAACAAAGCCTGGATATAGTTGCTGGGGCACCAGGCGAGTTTCTGAATGCTGCAGAAAGAGACAAGGAGTGGGGGCTGTGGGGAGAGCTCACTGCCTAACTGCCTATCACTGAGGCAGGCAGACAGACAGACAGACAAAAATAAGTCCATTGGAGCTGAGTGTTCAGCTCAAGTGAAGCACAAAGCCAGTGCTGGGAAGGGTGCTGTGAAATGTAGTGGGAGGCCCATGATGAGGGGTTCCAGAGGAGATGACATCTGACACAGGCCTTGAAGGATGAAGAGGAGCTGGCCAGGGGCAGGAGGGGACCTTAGGGCAAGCCAGGCTGGAGCTTCAGGAGTGGCCGCCTCCTGGATTACACTGAGTCCTTTCCAAAGGTTCCACGCAGCATGGCGATAGCAGAATTTGGTGTGTGAGCAAGCAATGCCCTCATCTCCAAAGATGCCAAAGAAACAGCTGCCCCTGGAAACCAGGCTGAGGCCCTGTTAGATCGTGAAGAGCTTTGGTCCCACGGAACTGCAGTGTGGTCCCGGGCCTCCGAGATGTAGGTTGAGTAATGGAGTGTCATACTGCCAAGCACTCTGTGTGAGCCCATGGGCCAGGAAACGGGTTACGGACCACACTCTGCCTCTCACTGCTGCGGCCTGTCCTTCAAGGAATTCTAGCTCCACTCACCATGTAGAATTGGCCACACCAGGCTCTGCTCTGCCTCACCACATCTATCTGGGGATCTGAATCAACAGGGAGCCACAAGCTTCTCTCGGGGACAGAAGCTATCCACCAGCCCAGCACATGGGCTCAGACTCTGACCACCGCCAGGTCCCTGAGGCTCTGGATCACAGGGAAACTTACTCAAGGATTCAAAGGCATCTTAGGACCAAGTTCCGGAAGTGTCGCTGGCCTCTTGAAGGGCTACATAGGAACCAGAGGCCACCTAGAGTCAGGCAGCTCTGCTTCCTTCCCCTGGGCCCGCTCGTTCTCTTTGCTGCAGGCTGGCATTCACCTTTAGAACTCACAGGGCAACACTACACCCCTGCGCCACAGTGCCTGGCTGATTCATGCAGCCACCTGGTCCCCGCTGGCCTGATACCACACAAAGCCACCCGTGGACACAGATTCTGCCCAGCCTCCGTCTCTGCGCATCTGCTGGTCCCACCCCAGCTCTGAACAGAGTTCAAGACCCAGCCAATGGGAGCCAATGTGGGTAATGAGTACAAGATGGAATTGGAGCTGATGAATCATCAGGTAAGGGCCATTCCCAAGCAGTCCAGCTGCAAGATGCCTCTGGCAGCCTGGCGGGAGTCAGGATCAGTCATGCTTCTTGTGTGCAGTCATGCCTGGTCTCTTTGCAGGACCTAGGCATTCCTAACTTGACCCAACAGAGACCTGTCCCCACCAAAGTACACGGGGACGTTTGAGTTAAATAATACAAACCTATTATTTTTAAGTCAGCTTTGGTCCATCTAGGATTGGTGTGCATGCAGAGGGGCTGGTGGTCTCTGAATGTGCCATGGGGAGCCCAGGGCTGGCGGCACACATGGTACCACTTGGCCTGGAGCAAAGCAGATGTACCTTCCTCTCCCACAGCTGTGAGACTGACATCTACTCTTTCATCTTCCTGCGTGAAGAGCACCACTTAAGGATTTTCAGTAATTTTTTCAGAGTAATGAAAAACAAACAGAACAATAGACCCTCAGACACATTGCATTCATCCCCAGCCCTCTCTGATGCATGTTTAAAACAGGTGTATTAGTCACTGCCAAGCTTTCCCTTTCATCTCTCTACACAGCTGAATTTCACCAGTGTGCATGGGACAATCATCAGGACATAGCCCAGGATCAGCTTATACCATGGCATCAGGACACAGCCCAGGCCCAGCACACACCACAGCATCAGGACACAGCCCAGGCCCAGCACACACCACAGCATCAGGACACAGCCCAGGCCCAGCACACACCACAGCAGCAGGACACAGCCCAGGCCCAGCACACACCACAGCAGCAGGACACAGCCCAGGCCCAGCACACACCACAGCATCAGGACACAGCCCAGGCCCAGCACACACCACAGCATCAGGACACAGCCCAGGCCCAGCACACACCACAGCATCAGGACACAGCCCAGGGCCAACACACACCACAGCATCAGGACACAGCCCAGGCCCAGCACACACCACAGCATCAGGACACAGCCCAGGGCCAGGACACACCACAGCATCAGGACACAGCCCAGGCCCAGCACACACCACAGCATCAGGACACAGCCCAGGGCCAGCACACATCAAAGCTTCAGGACATAGCCCAGGGCCAGTGCATACTGGTCCTTGATCAAGATATTCTCTCTCTCTCTCTCTCTCTCTCTCTCTCTCTCTCTCTCTCTCTCTCTCTCTCTGCCTCAGTTTTAACAATGGGGATACAGCTAGCACTGATCTAGTCAGGTGGCTGCAAGGTGACTATAGGAAGGTAAGACCACTTGACAAGGACAAGGCAGTGGGGAAAGGCCTGTGTGATACACAGTCAGTGCCCACAGAGAAGGAGGCACAAGCACAAGGCCTCCAGTGTCACAGCCAACTCTGGCAGCTGGATCCCAGCACACTCACAAGGCTGAGACTCAGGCCACTTGTCCTGTAGACTGCTGGCAGGTGAGGGCCCAGGGCCCACTGGCCTAGGTGATCTTGAGTGGAAACACCAGCTAAAACAATATCTCTAGAGCACCAGTTCTTCCTTCAACTCAAAACTGCAGTAAGCTTGTTATTGACATGCCTGTAATCCCAGCACAGAGGCAAGAGGGTCATGAATTTGAGGCATCTGGACTACCTAGACCTGTGTCAAAAAGTAAAAAAAATAAAATAAAATAATAAGAATGACAATAGAACTAGAGTTCTGAAAACCAAAAGGCTTTGGACTAAAAGCTTTATACAGAGTCATTTGTCAAAAGAACTCGTTGAACTGCAAGGAGGGCGTCAATGAACATGACTCACTTTGCTTGGTGTCAGTGTTCTTGTTTCTCTGAGAGACACTGAAGTGTGACTGTGGGTGGTTGCCCTGCGCTTCTGCATCCCTGCTTGCTCCTTTTTCACACTTAACAAGAAAACAAAAACATCCATCTTGAATAAAGTTGACCTTGAAGGAAGGAGAAACTTTGTTCTTTTCAGCCCAGGGTCACAATTACCTTCCTCCCCCAAAAAATGCCTCTTAAGGATCCTCAAAAGACTAAACATAGAGCTTCCCCATGACCCAGAAACTCCACTCCTGGGAATTTATCCAATTGACCACAAACCAGTCCACACTAAAGCCACCAGCACAACCATGTTCATCACAGCATTATTTATCATAGCCAAGATATGGAATCAATGCAGATGCCCCTCAGTGGACAAATGGATCAAGAACATGTGGTATATACACACAATGGAATTTGATGCTTCCATCAGAAAGAATGATATTATTCCATTCATAAGGAAATTGAAAGGCTTGGAAAAAATTAAATTAAGCGAAGCAAGCCATACCCCCCCAAAAAAATAGGTTGGGTAGGCTCCCTCATTCATAGTAATTAGAATGTACTATACAAGTAAACACAGTGGATGGTAAAAGACAAAAAATTACACTTGAACATGATAAAGCAAACATTCACACAGTGGGACTAAAAGAGGACATTCTTAGGATAGGATCAAAAAGGCTTAATAGCTTTGTGCACATAATCATATCAAATGATGCTATGGAAATGGACTCTAAGAAGTAGAAACGAGGTTTTTTTTGTTATTTAACTTTTTGTGTTTTTCCCCCACTTTGTCACTACTTTTTACTTCTGTACTTTTTGTCTTGCATATAAATTTATCTGTTTGGGGGAGGGTAAAGGGGAGCATAGAAAAGGTTGAAAATGAACTATACCACTTGTGGGGGAGGGGTCTTGAGGGGAAAAACTGGGAGGAAATAAGGGAAGAAGTGACACTGTTAAAAAAGAAATGTGCACATTACCTGGCTTATGTAACTGTAATCCCTCTACACACCACCTTTACAATAATTTTTTAGGGAGAAATACATTAGATCCCTTCTCTGTCCCCCTCTTCCTGTTTCCTTCCCCAGCCTGCTGGAATATTGGATTGCCAGCACAATTGTCATAGACTTGGTAATTCCTTATCAGAGGCAGAGTTTGACTTTAAACTTGGCCACATAACTTGCTTTGACCAACAGGCTACTACTAGTCAGTATCCATTGAGCAGAGGTTTAGAGAGTACTTGTACATGGGGCTGGGAAGGTGGCTCAGTGATAGAGTGCTTGCCTTGCATGCATGAGGCCCTGGGGTCAATTCCTCAGTGCCATATAAGCAGAAAAAGCCAGAAGCGGTGCTGTGGCTCAAGTGATAGAGCACTAGCCTTGAGCTGAAGAGCTCAGGAACAAAGCCAAGGCCCAGAATGCAGGCCCCACAACCAAGAAAAAAAAAAGTACTTGTACCTTAAGAGCTGGTTTGGAGATTCTAGCAGGGCAGCATAGCTACTCGTATATTTGACTCAAGACTGGATCGTGCAGCTTTGGGAGGGACACACATAGAGCAGGGAGGGAAGAAGGGGACAGCTGCCTAGCCAGCCAGATCAGCTAAATCAAACCTGGCAATCAATGGGGTGACAGATGTGGCAGCCAGACTGCCCTTACCTCCAATCATAGTCCTCATAGTCAGCACAGCAATACTCACACAAGACACTGTGATGGAAATGAACTTTACAACTTGCAGGGGAGGAGAGTCGACGGGAAGGAAAGTGGGGGAAAAATGAGGGTGGGGTAGCAATGTTTGTTTGACAAGAAATGACTCATTAACTTATGGAACTGTAACCCCTCTGATAGCACCCTTACAATATTTTTTTTTTTTTAAAGAAAGTACTTGTACCTCTGCTGTCACCTAGAGGACAATCCCTAGTCAGTCTGTTGGTATATGAAGAATAAAGACAGGACTAGACCTCCACTAACTGGCCTGTCACCAACACCTGCACAAGAACAGGCTTAAACCATGAGATTTGGTTGGTGATTGCACCACATTACCATGGCAACAGACTGGTACACTGGCTGGCCTAGGTGAACCTGCATAGCTGCATCTGTGACATGATTCTGTTGCGCGTTTACGATGAGCTCATTGTTTTCACTGTCCCACTGCCCACGCAACCCCACAAGGATTACTGTCTGTCCTGACAAGGGGGTCTTGCAGCAAGCAATGGACGGTGCCTTGCACAGTCAAGACCAAGGTGTACTTATGTAAGCTTCTGTGGGACCGCTCCCCTGGCCTTCTGCACAGATAAAAGACTTTAAAGAATCTAGTAGATGCAGAGAGCCGAATGTGGACAGTCAGAAAAAGGTGATCATGTGTGACAGAGGAGGTGCCCAAATCCAGACCCGAGGGATGAAGGGACAAAGAGCACGGAGAAGACAGAAGACATCATCCTCTGCTAGCTCTGAAACATCCTATAAGAGCAGGTAGATATCTGCTTGGCCTTCCTGCTGTCACCAATATCCAAAGTGTGTGGCCCAAATTTGCTCGATCTGTGCTGTAAGGACCCCATGTGGAAGCTGCCTTGCCCTGCCTAGATCAAACGGTCCCTGGAGTGGCTGGGCGGGTCACAGCCTTGGTGCGGAAGCCTGCAGGGTTGGAGCGAGTGGTAACAGCCTGTGGGGCCAGGACGATGCTGCTGTGTGGTACACCGCAGAGTAAGAACAGGGTCAGCCAAGAGGCCATGATGCTGCCTATAACTGCATCCCTGAGGAAAGGCTCACTGCCACAGCTGCCCCGACCTCTGGAAGGTGGCTGTGTACTGCTTGCCACAGGGAACAGTGTGCAGGTAACAAGTAGGGGCCCTAGGGAGAGGGGATCCCCTCAGGTCATGTCAAAGGCTGCTGTCATACTACCTGGTTAGCAAGAAGCACACCAAGGGCCGGCAGCAGTGAACATATGACAGGCCTGCTCCTACCAAGGGCAGGAGGGAGATTCGGGCACCTGCCATGTGCTGGGTGCTCCTGGCCACTCTCAGGCTGTGACTGGGGCATGGAGAGAGCACTAGGAAAGGCATGGGATCAGCCCAGCTTGGGACTTGATGTCCCTACTGCCAGCCCTGTCCAGTGCCTCACTTGGTCTGTCCAGGCCAGACAGCCAGCCAAGACTCAGCTCAGGTGACAGCTGCTCCCCACAAGGGCCCTCATGCCTGGCACAGGCGCCCCTCTGTACACTCTGCTCCTGCCATACCCAACCCCCCACTTTGCAGTGGCCTACACCCCAGTTCTCTCCCCAAGAGACATAGGTAAGAGTGCGGGGCCGGGGTCATCACCCATCCCAGCCCTGCCTACTGCACAGGCCCCTCGGGGGCTCGCCAGAGACAGTGAGGGCAAAGGAAGAGAAAGGAAAAAGAGCACAAAAGACAAACAGGAACACGAGCAAGGAGAAAGAAAAACGTCACCTGCATTCTGGCTAAGATGAAACAAGAAAGGATTTCAGTAGCATGAGAAAGAGAGGAGAGGAGAGGAAAAAGACAGAGGGAGGGAGGGAGAAAATGAGGGAGAGGGAGGGAGAGAAAGAGATGAGAGAAAGGGGGGTGGGGAGTTTGAGGACCTGCTGCCAGCCCGGCTTGCACTCTGAGCTAGAACACTCAGCGTCTTTCAGGATCTCAGGTCTGACACCTTCCTTTTACATACTCTGAGATGCCAGGCCTGGATTGGGCCACTGAAAGTACTCCAGCTTTAGCCCTCAAGTTCACAGGTAGGGGACACAAGTCCCAGAGGAGGGAAGGGACACAACAAAGGCTGCCTGGCAGGGCCCGGCCGCACCCCTGCAGGTCAGGGCCAAGGACCCTCGAGAGTCCTTCCAAGCATTTGTCATCCTACATCGGGAGCCAGGCAGGCACGTGAGCAGCCAAGACAGCCACTGCCTATCTGAGCAACAGGGGCGACTTCCTGAAATGGCACCTGGCAGGGAGGAAAGCAGCCAGGTGCCTGTGCCCCACTTCATCAGGCAGCCACACACCTTGCATCCGGAAATGTCACACGTCACGCTTATCCCAAGCTGTCACCTTCTCCCTGTACTAAAAATGGTACCTCGTTCCTGCCTCCATTCCTTCCCTTCTCTCTGAATAGAAACAGTCATCTGTGCGCACCTTCACCCACCGCCTCATGGGGCCCCGGGGAGGGGGCAGCCCTCACCCGTACTCTGAGTGACACCTGCATCATCAAGACAAAACTCCCTGGTCCATGAGAAGGCCTGATGGGATGCAACAGAGCCCTGTCTCCTATAAACCCAGCCCCTGAACAAGGTGAGTCTAAGAGCCACCCCACCTCAATGCTGTGGCTTTTGAGCCACAGCACCACTTCCGGCTTTTTCTGTATACGTGGTACTGAGGAATCGAACCCAGGACTCCACGCATGTGAGGCAAGCGCTCTACCTCCAAGCCACATTCCCAGCC
Organism: Dipodomys merriami; assembly: GCF_024711535.1. Classification (NCBI taxonomy): domain Eukaryota; kingdom Metazoa; phylum Chordata; class Mammalia; order Rodentia; family Heteromyidae; genus Dipodomys; species Dipodomys merriami. The sequence goes on from NW_027206180.1 coordinate 2,569,337, forward strand.
CTGAAGGGAAGGGTTTCTATGCAATCAAGTCTGCCTTTGCCCAACTCAGGCAGAAAACTTGCGCTTTACGTAACATGGATGGACCCACCCTTTCTGAAACTTTTTGCCAAAGGTCAACCATGTCTTCCTGAAGAAATGAGTCTAGTTCACTTTTTTTTTTCTTTTATGGGTTCCATCAAAGTTACATTTTTTTTCATTATACCAGGGAGCTGGGAGCATCACCCACACACTGCGAATCAATAACCTCACACAAAACAAAACAAAACAAACCCACCCAGAGGAAATAGCGTGAAGAACTCATCATCTAATGCTGCGCTCTCCTCCCCACGGAGCCCCCAGCCCTGGGAACGGGCGCTGTCCCCAGGACCATGCCTCCACAGCCCCTCTGCGCTGGCTGGCATTGTTCCCGGGGGCCCTCAGCCTCAGTTTCCCTCACTGCCCCTCTAGCCTAGAGCGGGCACCACTACCCCCTGGGAGGTTGGCTAATAGGTGGCCACGTCCACAGACAGGCAAGGCATTCTGCTTCCCCACACTTCCGCACCTCACTTGGCACTGGTGGAAATCACCACGGTCATGGCCACAATGACCGTGTATGGGATCTACGGCAGGCACCACAGAGAATGGTTCACTTTGGTCAGCTCTGGTCCATCCTCAGAACCTCCAGTTCACAGGAGATCAGGTCGAGGCCCAGAAGTGCTGCCTTGCCTGAGGTCGCAGCTCTCAGAGCAGAGATCGGGGTGGCTGGGGAGTGTCTGACTGAGGGAGGGCTGCTGCTGAGCCATCAGGTCCTGTTCCGTACAGCAGAGGCTAAGCCTTTGGAGCCCCATGTCCCCTGATGGAGCCTAGGCCTTCACAATCGCTATCTTAAACTTCGAGTGAGAGACACTGCTCCCACACTGCAGATGGAGAAAGCGGGGTGCATGCAGTTCATTGAATACGGATGGACACAGGGCGAGAGAGCACCAGGGTCAGGATTCAAAGCATCCACTGCAGAGCCTGTGCCCTTTCCAAGATATCACACTGCCACAAATCTATCTACAAAGATACTAAATACTAAAAATATGTAGAAAAATACTAACATACACAGCAGGCCAAAAACAACATGGCTAAAAATTAAGTGGGAGGGAATAGGGAGAATAATCTAAATGCTGGCTACAAAGAACAACCAGCTGGGCACTTAATAGCCACCAGCCTGTAAGCCTCGATACTTGGGAAGTGGAGAGTGGGAGAATCACAGTTCTTTGCTGGAGCAAAGAGATCACACAATTCCAACTCAACCAAAAGCTGGACATGGTGACACACACCTGTCATACCAGCTACCAGGGAGACTGAGAGAGAGAGGACCACAGTTCCAGGCTAGCTTAGGCATTTAAAAATTAAAACAAGGGGCTGGGAAGGTGGCTCAGTGGTAGAGCACGTGCCTTGCATGCATGAGGCCCTGGGTTCGATTCCTCAGCACCACATAAGCAAAAAGAAAAAAGCCAGAAGTGGTGCTGTGGCTCAAGTGGTAGAGCGCTAGCCTTGAGCTGAAGAGCTGAAGGACAGCACCCAGGCCTGGAGTTCAGGCCCCACGACTGGACCCCCCCCAAAAAATAAAAATAATAAATAATAAAAAAATAAAAATTAAAACAACAAAAAAAGCCCCTTCATGAGACCCTATCTCAACCAGAAAAGCTGGGTATGGTGTGGCACACTTGTCATCCAGCTATGACAAGCAGCATAAATAGGAGGATCATACACCCAGCAAAGAGCAAGACTTTATTTCAAAAATAACCAGAGTGATAAAGGGTTCAAAAAGTAGAGCAAACAAACAGCTTGGTTCAAACCCCACTATTGCATAAATGGTAAATAAATCTAAAGAATCTGGACGGAGTCACTATGGTAGAATGCTATACACACACTTCAAGGAGGGTAACCTGTCACAAGTTTATTTTAAAGTAAGGAAAGAACATAAAAGCTCATAGATGGGAGATACTGTCTAGAGAGAAAACGGCAATGGGAAAAACAGTCACCTGCCTGCCTTCTTTCTGAGTTGCCTTTATTTTCCATATTTTTCTGGAAAATTTTCCAGATTTCTGGACCACCTGGTGGTCCGTGCCTGTCATCCCAGCTCTGAGGGAGGAGTGAAGGGAGGACTGTGGACCAGGCCAGGCCAGATGAGACCTTGGCCCCAAAATGACTAAAGAGTTGGAGGCGAGGCTCAAGGGGTAGAGCGTCTGCCTGCTGAGCCTGGGACCCTCAGTTCAGCCCCCAATTATACACACACCACTAATGTCTAATTTCTTTTTAAAATACTATAGAAAGTAAACTGGCTGCTCTCAGCCAGCACTGAGTCTGCCTATTTCCATTCTGGAATGGACCCCTATGCTGAGTTCTGATTAAGGGTGAATTTAAACCTTTCAAATATCCAACTGATTTTTGAGGCAAATAATTGCATTTTATACTAAATTTATTTGCAGCTCAAATGCGCTCCAAACCTTGTTTTGATTACTTGTTTAGGGAAAGAGTAACATTAGAAATGCCTAAGAACTACATTTGCATGATGGATGATGAGATAGGAATTACAGTGGGGGAAAATAAAAAGAAATGCAGAAACCAAACATCTCTGAATATCTAAAGGCACTGCTGAATCTCAAGCCCATTCCCGCACTTACACCCAGTGAGCCCTGCTCCCCATTCCTCGCGCCCCCTCCCCCTCGCCCGCATCCTCACCTGGAGAATGCCCATGTGGCCAGGGAGGGTGCAGCGTGAAGGGGCTGCAGCAACTGAGCAGGCGGGGTCGCACTAGGCACGGCTGCCGGCCTGCAGTCCGCCTGTCTCATCTGATTTTACTGAGCAGCTGGTTTGGAACTTGCCCTCCCAGGGTCCTGTCTCCTGCTGTGTCAGCAGGCTTCTTCCAGGGTCTCCCCAGTAATGGAACCCTCCCTCTTCAAGGACACACACTGGGCCTCTGTGCCAACAGCGGCCAGCATGGAGAAGCCTGGTGTTGAAAATCAGCCAAGACATCCAAGACTACTCCAATCTCTGCCCGCTGTGATTTTTCTCTCCAGGCAGCCTGTCCTGATATTGGGCACTGCTTGGTCCCCTGAAATGGAATCATTCTCTGTAGACATCTACATTTGGTCTAGTCTAGATCTTTCTATTTCCTATGCTAATATATTTAATTATTTTAAGTGGGCCCAAACTATACATTCTCATCAGTTATTATCTGGGTTTCTTTCCACTTCGTTGCACATGCTACACAAGCTGACATACAAGGCCTGCAGTATCCTCTTCAACGGCTGCCTCACTCTTCCCCACCTTTGTGGTTTTTCTGTAGCAGGTGAGCACTGCCTGTGGGGGTACATTCCGGTTCATTCCACCAGGTAGCTCAGATGCTGCCTGCAGGGTCCCTCCGGTGGGCACATCCCCGCTTCCGGCTCCTTACCACCAGGGAGGCTGTGTTTCTCTTGGGGTGATGCTTGCCACCCCATGGCTTCTAAGCAGCTTTCAGTACCACAGCACGGCCTGCTCTGTCCCTCCCCCACAAGCACAGCATGCCCAGCTAACGACAACCTCTTCCTCCCAGAGTCCGGTGAGACCATGTGGAATACAGCCACAGCTAACCCAGGAAGGGGAAATAGACAGGCAATAAACCTATTGTTGTTAAGCTGTGAGGATTGTGTGTTAAGCAACAAACTAGCATTTAAGAGACCCGCCCACACTGCTGCATAGTTATAGATTTCCAGGCTCCTCGCTGTCTGGGACCCCCTCATGCATAAGTGGACGCCAGTGTATCTGTCCTGTTCCCTGTGGACAGGGGTGCATGGCTGCTATTTTGCACTTTTGCTATTTTGTCGCTGATCAATATTAGCGTTCCTTCACTGACTAACTCCATGGAGACAAGAATCTAGCTGCTCTTATGGAGCCATTAACATCATCATCACCATCACCACAACCAATCATCACCATCACTAACCATCATGGCCACCATCATCACCAGCACCAATCATTATGGTCACCCTCATCATCACCAATCCTCACTATCACCAACACAAATCATCATGGCCACCATCATCACCATCACAAATCACCATCACCAGACATCTTGGTCGTCGTCATCATCGTCATCATCGTCATCATCATCGTCATCATCATCATCACCACCACAACCACCAGTCATCATGGTCACCATCATCATCAATCATCACCATCACCACCATCACCAATTATCCTAGTTACCATCATCACCAATCATCACCATCCCTATTGTCATCATCACCATCAGCACCATCACCACCAATCATCATCAGTAATCAAATATTGCCACCAGCATCACTTCCAGTCTCCCTTCATAGGCACCCAGTTAAGAAAGAGGTGACATTTTGCTGGAGGTCTGCAGCTCTGCTCCGCTGTCAAGAGCTGCATTATCTAGGGCAGAGTAATACACCTGTCTTGCCTCGTCTTACCCACCTGTCAACAGAATGAAAAATACTTTCCCTTATGAGGTGCTGGTGAAGAATCCAAGCTGTGTGTCTGAAGACTCAATAAATACCCCAGGCCTATACATCTGTCTCCCTTTATCACAAGGGGATCAATGCAACTGGTGGGGAAGGAAGGGAAGGCAGGCTTGGTGCCAACTTAATGCAACAGTTCACTGTGCAACTTCCTTTAGCTAACGCCCGTGCTTATTTCCCCAAATCCTCCCCAGAAGCCCTGCTCTGCACCTGCCTCCTGTCATCTTGGCCCTGTTAGAGCCCTAGCACCCCAACACTAGAACTGAGGCCTTGTCTCCCATCTCCACATCTTGAGCGCTAACACTCACACTAGTCCCTAGACCCCAATGGGTAATACACCCTTCACTCTCTCAGCCCCTGAAAAGCAGCCTCAACACAGCTGCCAACTCGAGCTGCTTCTTTGAACTCCAGACAGCCGAGCAGTCTGGCAGAATCTCGCTCTGCCGGGAAACCTGGCACAGAGCTGGGATTCACAGCTTCTCGAGACAAGGCTGCCAGCAAAGCAACACGAAGGAGATAACCTTTCAAGGTGGGCTGGAAATGCTTTGCTGTGTGTGGAAGAGGTAGAGAAGGACTTGGAAGCTTAAAGCAACAGCACCACCATGTCTGCCTCATTAGGAGACCCTGGCTCTTCCAAGCCTTGCTCTGAAGACAGGAATCAAAGGGTCCCAGGCTTCCTGGTGTCACGTGGCAGTGGTCCAAAGATCAACCAGAAGAAAATTCAGCTAAGCCAAGGTAGGTATTCAGTCATTCCCCCCGCCTCCCCAAGGCCTGTTTCTTTAAACCCAGAAATAAAATAGTTATTATCCCCAGGCTGCGGCCCTGGGAAAGCATTTGTCATATAAACATAAGCCGCAGGAGCCAACATCTGAGCAGCTACTGCCGGCCTACAAACAGCTCCTGCAGACGGGCTGCCTCCCTCAACCCCGGGTCAGCACAGCGGAGCAGCGGCAGCCCCACCAGCTCAAGTCTTTCAGTTCCAGTGAAACTAACAACAAGGAAGTTAGTGAGTCCCTGCTGCAAGGGACAGGGTCAAATGTGGCCCGCGGTGGGCTTCTAACATCTATGAGAAGGGGTCTCCTTGGTAAGACCACCATGCCTTTGAGACACTATCCACATGCAACCTTCCTTATATAAAGCAGTCAATGACCAAGATTGAGCTCTGTGGTTTCTGACTATCTCCAACCACCAGGGGGCTAGATGGCTGCTTAAACAGAGAGATGAATAGGTCGATAGACAAATGAGTCACCACTTGTTTCATCTACCTTCCACTTACTGGTTTCTATTCTGCCCTGTGGGCCCTGGGACATCAGGTAGGGGAGTAAGAGATGCTGCTGCTTTAGTGCTGTGTGGCCATGAGCAAGTCATTTACTACGCATTCTGAACATCTCTGTGTCCATCTATCCAAAGGAAAGCATGGCTACAGAATCTTGGAGCCCTTGTGATAGAGAAACAAAATAATACACAATACGTAAGCAGGGCAAACACAAGGTTCTTTTCTTCCTAAAATTTTGGAGATCAGGAAGCAAAAGAACACATTTGAAAAACAACTCATAAACCAAGTGAAAAGATCAGTGATGTCTGAAACCTCTAGGACAGAGGGTGAGTATCAGAGGATCCTAGGAGGGATATGGAAGCAAGTGACACAGCAGAACAGAAAAGGATGTTACAGGCAGTTCACAAAATAAAAGTCAAAACAGCAAAGTAAAGCACAGGTATATGCTCAACCTCGGGCACAAGAAGGGAAACGTGCATTCACAAATCAAGGAAATGTATTTTTTTCCCTGTCAAGTCGGTAAGATTTCGATGATTGATTCTAACCCATGTTGGCAAGAATACAAGGATAGACGTGTTCTTTCACTTTGTGGTGTGACTAGAAACTTTGTTCTGCCCTTGGGCCTATGAAATAAAAAAAAAATGGAAATGCTCTTTACCATGGCAAACTCACTTCTGTTTATCCCAGAGAAATACTTACAGTAAGTACAAACAGACCCACACCAGGACAAGTCTGGCAGTTTTGTTTTTAGGAAACGAAGTATCCCATACCCAGGACACTTGCACAAGCAGCAATCCCTCCAAACTAGGAAACAGTAGGCAGACACTAAGGAGAGGACTGTGTTCAGAAGAGGAAGGCAGGTGTCCCGTGATCGGATCCACAAGGATGGAGCAAAACAAAGCCCGAACATCCTTCAGCGGGGCCACATGGAGTAGAGCAATTTTCAACACAGCAGTTTTGCTTTCCCAGGAAGATTCAGTAAAACTCCGGGGCCATCCTGATTTATTGCAATTAGGCACCAGGAGGTACTCTCATTTCCCTGTGTGGATCAATGACTCTGTCCTTCTGTGCTTACCTCCCTTCTCTTCCCTTTTCCTACCCCTCTGTCCTGCACAGCTCTACACACTGCTTACGGAAAAGTACAGAGCCTAGGGTAACGGACCCCTGGAGCCTTCAGAAGCCATCACAGGGAAGAGGATGAAAGAAAAGTTGAGAAGCGCAAAGCCTCAAGTGGAAAACACCTCCTCTTCTATAGCACCTGAAGGCCGCGCCGCCTGTGATCCATTATTGATAGGAAGAATGGATTTCTCTGTTCTCTCTCTCTCTCACACACACACACACATGCTCAGCCAGGCTAAACCTTTAAAATAACTTTTGGGTAGCAGGGTCTCTGTCCCCTTTTGTGGGTGCTCGCTAAGCTAGTCTTCTGGGGAACTACCTTTCCTACCAGCCAGTGGGGGGCAAGAAGCTATTCCACAAGAAAGGCTTGGCTGAAACAAAGAGGACCTCACTCTCTGCAAATGGAAACTGTCCCAGAGACCGTGCCAGATGGCTCAGTCCCACACAGACAGTAACTTCGGCTGCGCTTTCACCACAGGAGGGAAAGAGAGACTTAAGGGCTGATGTACTATTCTATGCCAACTGAGTGGCTGAAATCATTGCTCAAGAAACAGACAGGTGGATTGTTTTAAGGTCTAACTGGATTGGATATCAATACCAAACAAGATCTCAAACTTGGCGGGAAGGTGGGCCATTGGGGAGAGTCAGATCAAACACTTGCAAAGACATAAACTTAACATTTCTTGATTAACATAAATGCCAAACGGTTAGAAAATCCTACTGTGTCCATGAAAAGGCTGGAGAGTGTAAGCAAGACTAGGAGAAGCAGACAGCATTCCCTTTTGTTCCTATCCCATTGGTTGCTGCTTCCTGCTCCTGTGTGGCAAGCTCCTGCTGGCAGCCAAGCATGGTAGCCCAGCAGCTAAGAAGTACTCACAGATGAGAACTTCTCTGGATGCCAGTTATTTCCATTCTGAAAACTGCTGCCACCTCTGACTTGCGGTGGTGGGTGGAGCCTGCCTCAAATTCCTCAGGACACGGGCATGCAAGCCTTTCTGTGTGTGTGTGTATATACGCGCGCGCGCAGGTACTAGGGCTTGATCTCAGAAACTGAGAGTGGACCCTTAGCATTTTCGCCCAAGCCTAGTACTCTACCACTTGAGCCACAGCTCCAGTTCCAATTTTTTTGGAAGTTCATCAATGAAAAAGAGTCTCAGACTTTCCTGCCTGGTCTAGTTTGAACCTCAACCCTCCAATCTCAGCCTCTTGAGTAACTAGGATTACAGGTGTGAGCCACTGGTGCCCAGCAAGCCTTCTTTTTAAGTAGGTTACGTGCAGCCTTGTCAACAGACAGCCTTCTTACTAGAATTCTCTTTGCCTACAGCAATTCAGAGCTCTTCCCACAGCACAAGTGCTGAGAGTTGTGCTGCAGGAGAATCAGCTCCGTTTCTTGGGGCTGGGGAGTATAGTTCCTACGCCATCCTTCAAGGCAGGTTTTCAGGACCACTGACATTGCTCAAACAGTCTCTCCTAAGGGAGTGGCCCTGGAGCCCTCCCAGGGCCTCACCGATGGAAACCAGTGCCTGCTCTCACCATTTCCCAAAGCAAAACCACCTCAGACCTGGCTCTGTGGTTTGGTGGGCTTCACATTAATGTGGTGAGCACTGCAGAGGATCTGCCAGTAAAACAGAAAATGTCAGTCTTGGCTGCAGGTTTGCCTGCCACCTGCCATCCCAGGGGTGTGAGGGGGTGTCCATGCAAGGAAGGAGACCTCTATTAGGAGGACACTGGCCCCAGATGGATGCTACTAGAGAAGCTCAAGCTTATCCCCAGGCAGTAAGCAGGAGGGGTCTCCAAACAAGTTGGAATTGCTCTTTGGGCTGAAGTTGTGACAGAGTACAACATGCGTGCCCTTGTTGCCTCACCTACAAAACTGGGGGGCAGAAGAGAGTCTCCCCTCCCAGCACTGTGCCAGGGCCAATACAGCTCATGTTCACAACACACACGAACCAGCAACCGGACACTGCAGCTTGTTTCTTACCATCACTATTAATTTTTAATCTATCCATCTTTTCCACAGAGCACCACCCTTCCCTCGGAGCCGTTTTCACTAGTATCTCGTGTTTTGCTTCACGCTGACTCATTTGCTTTTTACTTAAAAGAATTCTTTCTGAAGGCAACTGTCTGTCACCACGTAGAATGGAAAAATAGAATTGTGCCGTAAAACTGCAAGGCCAGTGCAGAAATAAACACAACGACGACGACAACGTAAAACCAACCCTGATGAGGGCCCCCTGCATCTCCAAAGAGGAAATATAGGAGCTCAAGAAGCCTCACACATTTTAGTCCTCCAGGCAACACCTCCCAGCTCTCCCACGCTTGAATAAGACCATTGGTGTTGTCACTGTTCTAGGGGTTTGGGATAAAAAGGGAAACCCAGAGAAGAGGCGATGTGGAAATTTGTCACTGCTCATTCTTCTAAGCCACAGCCAAGAGCATCGTGGACATGTGGACTTGCCAGCCACTTGTTAACGCGTTCTGGGTTGAACACATCCATCCACAAAAGGGCCAGACTCCTGCTCCTCTGGCCATTAGGTTTAAGTAACCTTCACAAATGTGCTTCTGTCTGAGGCTGAGCAGAGTGATCGCTGGGGAGGCAGGACATGCACATGGATATCCGCTGAGGGCTATATACGTCTAATCTCCCAACAAGTTTACAAGGATTATCACTTGAATTTTACAGATGTAGGAACTGGGTTTACCTGAGGCCACAGATTTAAACCGTGAGTCCTTTCTCACCACTCTGTTCTCTGGGGAGAAGATCTTGACAGCTGAGGATATTTCTCCATGGAGTCTCTCCCACTAAGGAAAATGCCAACAAACCCTGGCTTTTCACAGAGCCTGGGGGACCCAGGACAAAATCGCATGAAAATTATTGTAATTCAAAAGGACGGGTAAGGTGGCTCATGCCTATAAGCCTAGCCATGAAGGAAGTAGAGAGCGAGAAGACTGCAGTTTAAGGTCAGCCCCAGGTAAAACTAGGTGAGACTCCATTTCAACAAATAAACTAGGTATGGTGGTGTGAATCTGTAATCTTGGCTATGTTGGAGCTACAGGTAAGAGGACCAGGGCCTAAGGCTGGCCAAAATAAAAGTAGGAAACCCTACCTGAAATATAGCATGTGCGTACGCATGCGCATGAGTGTACATACACACACGAAGCAAGAAAGCAGACCAGAGTCTGCTAAAACTAGCAGTTCCAGAATGCATGGGTGCAACAAGCAATCGACCACAGTAAGAAAGAGAAAGACCACAGTAGAAGTAGGCAGCAGGGAAAGAGACAGCAGAAAGTCAAAGAGAAGAAAAGCTGGGCTTCCCCTAGGGGTGTCGACAGCCTCTGCTTGTCAAGCTGCTGTTGCCCCTTCTTTTAACAAGTGGAGCCTGGCTTAGCATGCTGTTACACACCCGAAGTCCCAGCACCAGAGGCAGAAGCAGGAAGATCCCAAGTATTAGGCTAGCCTGAGCTACACGGTGAGACCTTACCTCAAAATTCCCCTGAAAGGAAGCACAGCCTGGATCTCATTTGGGGTACCACCTCCCTCCACTGTCAAGCACGTGGCCCCAATCCCAGCTCCAGTGAGGGTCACATGAGCCAGACAGAGAAGCCCATAGCCCAGCTCTAAGGCTCAGGGAGGGACTTGAGACCCATGAGAGAATAGCCAGCCTGGTCTTCACTGGAGCCATCTCAGCAGGCTGGCTGCTGGGGGACCATCCATCAGCCCACAGATAGGAAGTCAAGAACAAAAACACATGTCAGCCACAGCTTCCGGATCTGACCGGACCTGACTACAGAGCCAGCATGATCCACCCCTGGCTTTTCACTGAAAATCCCCACTTTTGCTCTAGCAGCCCAAGCTGAGCTTCTACAAGGGGCACACAAGGAAGTCCTGCCCGATTCCGCCAGCATAACTGACTGACGGCTACCCACAGCTTCCTCTCCAGTGCTGGACAGCTCCCGCCCCTGAGAGGTAGAGCTCCAGGGCCTAGCAGACAAATAGATGTGCCCAGGCCAGTGAAGACGTGTTCCTGAAGAGTAGGCACTCACCTGATACACGTGGAATGCGTTAGCTGCTTTGCCACGGAGAAATACAGATGGGATCCAGACATTGATCAGCGCCCGGTTAGATCTGCGTGGGAGTAGAGAGCAGGGTTGACTACTTCTACTCACAGGAAAGGACATGGGCAGGACCCAAGTCTGTCCCTAGAGGCATTCTGCCCAGCGATCTAGACAGCACACAGTCAGATAGGGACAAGCTTAAGTCTTACCACTCAGACTCCTGAGCCTACACTGAGGGCCACTTGGATAGCTTCCCCTCTGTTCTATCCAACCAGTGACCTTGGCCTATGACACATGTGCTCAAGGACACGGGAGGCAATACACGGTGACCCCTCAGTTTCTGGAGCAGTCCATGGAGTGCACTGCCCCTCACTGCACTGACCTCACCCCCAGAGTCCTGCTTTCACACTAGGAGAGTGGCAATGGCTTGGGGTGGAGGGACATGTCAGGCACAAATGCCCTCTTTTGACTTTTCCCCAAAAACTATACAAACCAAGAGTTAAATTCAACTATGCAGGTACAGTGGTTGCCGACTATGTGCAAGCCCTGGATTCGATCCCAGTACCACACACAGAGAACGACATTCTGAGTACCTGCAGTATGTGTCCTGGTGCTCTTGCCTGCACTAGCTGATTTGCTCCCCACAGGGCCTGAGTAGGGCACAGTCAAGGGTTTTCATGGTGGTGTTGTCGTATGGGAAGCCTGGAAACCTGTCAAGTCACCAAGCATACACATGCCCTCGCGGGCACATTTCTACCTTCCTAGACCCAAACCACACACAGCCTAAAGACAGTGCTGTACCTCTTGGCTCCTGCCTTTGCCTCTGCCGACCACCCTTTCCCAGGCTCGATGTGCTGCTCAGTAAGGCTCAAGAGCAGTGGGTCTGACCATGGATGGAAACCTATGAAACCAAATAGACCTTTTCTCTAAAGATGATTGCCTGGAATACTGTTACAGTAACAGAAAGCTGACTGACACAGGGTGTATTCTGTGGTTATGGGGTGCAGTGCTTTGTAAATAAATCTGCTGTGCCTGACTGGTTGACAGTCTTGTTTTCCTAGTGATCTTCCATCTAGTTCCTCTACAACCACATGGCCTTGGGCTGATATCATCGTGGCCTCTGCTTCCCACCCCAGGGTCACAGGGCCAGCAACACAGTCCTAGTCCTAAAGAACCCCTCATGAGTACACGCACAGACTTACATTTCAAAATCTGACAAACTCTGGTCTTCGGATGTTTGGCTCAGATCTCCGGGTACCTATCATTGGGAGAGAGAGGAGAGAAAACACTCAGTGGCTGCCATGGTTTGCATAATGACAGAAGATATACGCTTCTCATGACCCCCAAATGGTCCCCATTCAGAAAGAGGTGAACAGCAGTTGCTGGAGAACAATGGGAGACTGGGAGGGGGTGGCTGGAGACTCTGTGGCAGTAAGAAAAAGATGTGCCGTGTGCGATCTCAATTATCCTCCCGGAGAAGGGCTGGTAATCCTATTGAGATAATCATAGCCATAGAAGCTTGTGATTTCAGAGCTCTAAAGAACTAATTGGGATCTCAGATGCAAGATATCAGATGTGGGATGGAAAGAGTATCCATTGTCATCATAATGGGCAACACACACAGACACACCTACTAGTGAGCACAAAAGCCAATGTCTCCCCAAATGACCCCATACACCTCCCCCTCCCGGGGTGTGTGAGGCAGAGCATGTTGCTCCTGATTTAGGAGGGTCATTGGGTAAGAAGCAAAGTAGGGTCACTCTGGTCCCCCTCCAGTGCTGCCTGGGAGTCCTGACCATGCCCCTTGGAGGTTGAGTGTGAAGGCATTGGAAAGCAATGCATGACCTCCAGGAATCCCCATCCCCCAACCTCGGCTCCCCTGAGAGGAGACCAGGGCTGTGAAAGAATTTGCAATCACAATGTAAAATGCCCAGTGCTGGCAGATACCCAATAAAGGGCGATGTGATTCTACCCAGGGAATGAGCTTTCTTTTTGATGTGATCAGATCTGAATTGGAGCTGGGAGACTCATGCCTGTAATCCCAGCTACTCAGCAGGCTGAGATCTGAGAATCCCAGTTGGAAACTAGAGCAGGCAGGGAAGAATGTAAGACTCTTTTATCTCCAATTAACCACCAAAAAGCCAGACGTGGAGCTGAAGAGTAGTAGAACACCAGCCCTGAGGAAAAAAAAAAAAAGCTAAGAGACAGTACCTAAGCCCTGAGTTCAAACCCTAGTTCCAGGGGGGGAAAAATCACTTCTCTATCTCTCTTATCCCAACTACTTACAGAACTAAAAGATTATAAACAACCTAAAGTTCTAACTACAGACAAATGGTTCAAGTAATTGAGACATGTCTCTGTAACACAATCAAGTTAAAATTTTCAGTGGATTTTTTTTTTTTTTTTTTTTTTTGGTCCGGTTGTGGGGCCTGAACTCTGGGCCTGGGCGCTGTCCCTCAGCTCTTTAGCTCAAGGCTAGCGCTCTACCACTTGAGCCACAGCGCCACTTCAGGCTTTTTTCTTTTTGCTTATATGGTGCTGAGGAATCGAACCCAGGGCCTCAGGCTTGCAAGGCAAGCACTCTACCACTGAGCCACCTTCCCAGCCCCAAACTTTTTGAGGATTTTTTTTTTTTTTTTTTGTCGGTCATGGGGCTTGAACTCTGGGCCTGGGCACTGTCCCTCAGCTCTTCAGCTCAAGGCGAGCACTCTACCACTTGAGCTACAGCACCACTTCCAGTGAATATTTTCTTTTTCTTTTTTTTTTTTTTTTTTTGGTCCAGTCGTGGGGCCTGAACTCTGGGCCTGGGCGCTGTCCCTCAGCTCTTCAGCTCAAGGCTAGCGTTCTACCACTTGAGCCACAGCGCCACTTCTGGCTTTTTTCTTTTTGCTTATGTGGTGCTGAGGAATCGAACCCAGGGCCTGAGGCATGCAAGGCAAGCGCTGTACCACTGAGCCACCTTCCCAGCCCAATTTTCAGTGGATTTTACAGGTACGCATGTGTGCGTGCATTTGTACATGTGTGTGTACACATTCTCAAGGGTGTGGGCCTAACACTAATCTTGGAAGGAAATGTAGTTAAGTAGTAAAGGTGGCTATCACAAATAACAGATGGGGAGAGTGGGAAAAGGCGCATTTTCATTTCCTATTTTTCTGTACGATAAAAACATGATCTTCTGAATTGCTTTGAAAACTGCAAAGGTGCTGTTGAAGAGCAAGCTGGCTTTCTCAGTGCTGTTTTGACACAATCTCTCAGACAGATCAGCAGTGTAAGTGCAGGGTGTGTGCTACCGCGCTGCTGGGGTGCCAGCACAGAGAGCTGAGACCCTGTCATGTGTGTTATGCGTCACAAGGCCACAGCGGTGAACCCCAAGGTTTAGATCCAAGAGCCCAGGGGGTGCAGGCCGGCCCTGGACCCTGGCACCCTGCCACGGGGATGAGGCCACCCATTAAAATTTTTTTAAAAAATACTAGATCCCCCAGAGTACGCTGGGTAAAAGGTCTATTTTCTTTAATAAAAATGACTGCAAATGTCCAGTGTGGTCCCTGACAGTAACATACAGCCGCTAGTGTCACGTGGCTAGAATGAACAGAGGAAGAGGACCATGGACTGGTACTCAGAGAAAACTCACAGGAGTTTGACTTAACCCCTTGCACGTCTCTGCACTGAGTAACAACAAACAGATACAACTCTGCGCTGACCTGAGTATGTACCATATTATGAGGTAAAGCAAGTTCTCCTACATCACCTTTCCAACCTGTGCGCCGCCCTAAGACACAGAAACCCAGAGAGACCTTGCTTCAAGCTTACAGAGACACGAAGCGGGAAGAGGATGAGGCTGGGCTCTGGAGCCACGCACACGCCCCAACACCCCACTCTTCCCATGTGTGTGCACACTGAGTCCACAGCACACAGTCAGGACTCAGGCTCCCTCTCACAGGGGAGGAAGGCAGCCCCTCTGCTCCTCTCCTCTGAGTGGAAACTCCACGCCTGGTTTAGAGATGGTTCTCATGGACGCAGTGTGAGGACCAAGGGCCCGGTCAGGGGCTGTCAGGACAGCACGCCACTTCCTCTACGTCAGCCTCCCTCCTGGCAGGAAGTGAAAAGAGCTTTCCCCAGGGAGCTGCCCTCTGAATCTGCTCTGACCTCATGTACCCCAAAGGGCACAGGTGAGAGCAGGGAAGAAGAGTGAAGGAAGACAGGCAGGCTTTATAAGGACAACATCGCCAGGAGCAAACCGCTTCTGCAATGAGCCCCCACTTTCCTGATGGAGAAGCTCCCTTCAGGACTGTGGGGTCACCTGGCTGGTGAATGTAAGTACCTGGGAGCCATTAGGTCCCAGTGGCTCAAAGACGAGAACCAGGCTGGTCATCAGGCCAGCCCACCGCAGCTGTGTGCTGACCTCCGAACTGAGGGTACGATACACAGTAACAGAACACACAAAGGGAGCCTAAGGCCATGTGGTTAGTGAGTAACACAGGCCCAGAGTCCAGAGATGTTCCTTCTCAATGCAGAGTCCTGTGTTCGCCCCGGGGAGGCCCAGACAATGGGGTAACCCAAGCTCATATCTACAATCTTAGGTGGTGGAGCATCTCTGAAGGGGGAGCACTTTCCGGAGGACACTCAACTCTAGGAGGCACCTTCCCTGGCCACGCAGCTAAATAGACCCCCTGCCTGCCGTACCACCCTCCACAGACACGTCCTGGTCTGAAACCATACCACACTGCGTGTCTGTGATGGGCCCCCTATCTGCAGGCCTGGGGAACGGCAGTGCCTCTCCCCATTCACATGGCACTCAGCAGCCGGGTCTAGCACTTGCCACCTTGTAAGTACTGATTAAATGAATGAATCATAATGTAAGCTATCTTTCCACACCGAACTGTCCATCAATTTTTAAACTGCTTTGTAGCAAATTCAAAATCCTCAGGCGTGGCGAGATTAGGTTGGAGATAAAAAGAACCAAAGAAACCCAATCTTTATTTTCTCTCATCTAATTATAGGGCTCCCAGATTCACTGCGCAAAGGAAAAAAAAAAAAGGCAGAAAGGAGACAGGACGGGGGCAGCAAACTTGGTCCCAGTCCTGGCACAGCTCCCAGGCCTGCATTTGCCAGAGTTACTCTCATCCATTTCCAAACAGCCTTCCTCAAGCACTCGGTGTTCACTGCCCAACATGACCACATTCTCCACCTCACTAACGACTCGGCCATTCTGTTCTTCCTCTTTATTTTGACAGTGCTGGGGACTGAACTCAGGCTTTCTAGGCAGGTACTTTCCCATTTGAGCCATGCCCCCAAGTTCCTTTTAGAGTTGCACCATTGCACCACGCCATTCATTGAGACTTCCTGACCTTTTCTGCCTAGGCTGGCCTGGAACCTTCTCGGTCCCCAGATCTCTACCTCTCAAGTGGCTAGGACTACAGATGAGAGCCACTGTGTCCAGCTGCCCTCATTTTTTATTGAGAAGCAAGGTGTGAAGGGACACAGATCTTTCTCCCACCCAGCTGGGATGGCTAAGCAAAAGGAGGGACCGGAGTCCCTGCTGATCTGATCGAGATGTCGGCCTGCACTGTCCTCACCACAGGGGGGCACCAGACAGGGTCTGGACCACATCCAGGGTTCCGTGCTTGTCACTGTTAATTTGTTTGCTTTACAAATATCCAATTAGATGCTCCAGATCCAAGTGGTTTTAAAAACAATCAAGGTCAAGGACTCATTGCTGAGAGTAAACAATTGGCAGATAAGAGCTTTAAAGAGTTCCACGTTACCCAGAGTGCAGCCAAAATCTGGGACAATTATCAGACTTCTGTATTTTCCCCAAAGACTGTGAGGACCTCAGGGGCAGTATTTTCAGAGCACACAACAAGATTAGGCACACCTGATTGCTCAGCAATGCTCCCAGAGGATGGATGGATGAACAGACATCCAAACAAGAGAAATGGATGAATATCCAGGCTAAAGAAAGTAAGGCAAGGGAATGAGGAATGTAAGAAAATGACCTCATTTAGTAAGAATGGATGCTTGCTTTCTTTCCAAGCAATGCAGTTACTTGGATAACATATGTACAAAGAATAATCCACAGGGCCATTTGTTGCAGCACCAGTTTCTGAAGTGCAAGCTAGATACATACAAGTGAGAATAGTTACATAAAACAGGCAGGCAGAGCCAGGCTGTTTGGCCTCTCTGCCCACAGGGAATGTCCAAAGCAAGACAGAAAACAATATGGTAGAGAAGCTAGTGTTTTCAGGAAAAACTCAGGAGACACTTTATGTATGGGTTTAGGCAGAATATATGTGTCCATGTGGATGGACCATTTTTAGAAACTGAGACCAGACAAGGTAAGCAGAAGACCAGGGACTGCTAAACACCCAAGAGCAACTGCCAGTCTCTCTGCCCATCCCCTCTCAGTGGGCATATTTTAAGTCTTACTTATAAGAAAATTACCAGTGAAAGATGGGAGGATTTTTTTAATGCCTGTGTGGACACCAAGATCTGTAATACCACCATAACGAGTACACTGCTATCCTCAGAGAAAGATCTAGAAGGCTAAGCACTAGAGATCCTTGAAGAGATGGGGAATGGAAGGAAGGGTAGGTAAGTGGTGGCCAGAGGCTCCTATTGGGAATGCATTTCTGTATGAATTATATCTTTGACTTGTTTTAATAGCAGCAGCTATGGTGGGGTGAAGTGGATGGCACCCCCCACCAGGGTGTGTCCTCGGAACTTACCAGTGGGACCCTGTGTGGAAAGGCAGATAGCAGCAACCCAGGGGGAAACTGGCCTGATTTTTAACTGCTTTTTATCAGTAAGTAATAAGTGACTAAGTTCTGCTCAATAAAGATGTCAGGCGTCGCTGGGCACAGGTGGCTTCGTGCCTATAACCCTAGGTACTAGGAAATATTTGCAGCTTATGGAGGCGCTGGGGAGAGCGGCTAGCTGGGAACTATGCTCTCTCAGGGCGGGGAGGTCACATCTGCTGAGGACACACACATACACACAGAGGCTGGCAAAGACACTTCTGGTTGCCAGAATTTTTTTAAAAGGCCACTTTACTTAGAATAAAGCTCATCTCAGTTTATCAACATTCCACGTCACTAAATGCTTGGCCGAGTCAGATCTCAAATGCCAGACTGGCAACATCATTTACCTCTTAAACCATGGTCACTTGCCTTGGTGCAGACTTGCTCCCAGCTTTTGAGAATCCTTGGAGAAGACCACCCAAATAATGTTTAACTAAATCACCTCCCACAGAAACCAGGGCAGCAGCTCTGCAGAGCTCATGGGCAAGATGGCTATGGCTCACTAACACTTGAAGGTGGGCAAAGCCAAGATGTCACCTATCTCCAAAGGAACTCGTCAAGACCAACCAAGAGTTTGGCTTTTTACAATTAAGTTAGAGATTCCTTTTCTGAACTCTGGCCTGAACTCTGGGCCTGGGCGCTGTCCCTCAGCTCTTCAGCTCAAGGCTAGCACTCTATCACTTGAGCCACAGAGCCACTTCTGGCTTTTTTCTTTTTGCTTATGTGGTGCTGAGGAATCGAACCCTGGGCCTCATGCATGCAAGGCAAGCGCTCTATCGCTGAGCCACCTTCCCAGCCCCTAGAGATCCCTTTTCTAAGACACGTCTGTGTAAGACATCTAGGCATAATGCCCTTGGCAGTCCAGAGAATCAAACACCATGGAACACACAGCAAAATCTGCACTGGGCTTTGCTAGAAGGTTATGTAAGTTCACTTCAAGGAGATGAGGGAGCCTCCCAGAGTAGGCTGTTAGGAGTCTGGGAAGCTGCTCAAACTGCCACTTTCAGCACAGAAGACCCAGTTTAATGAAGGTTTGGGAGAGAAGGAAATCAAGATAAGCTTTTATTCTTCAGGAAAAAAAAACTCAATAGGAAGTAATCTTTTTCAAAGATGTACAAAGTCAAATACAATTACGGTAGGGAAAGTATGACTAATCAGAAGAGAACTCTATTAACATGGAAAGAAGAAATTCCTTATTAAATTAGAGAATAAGTGAGTATAATATATTTAGTTAGCGAGTTTGTACAAGTCTAATCGTGTAGCTATTATGTGCCCTTGGAATATTGTATGTCATTTGGCAAAAACAGAAAACATTAAAGGAAAAGTGAGATGAACACGTCTCAGCCAGCAGGCAATGCTTGAGAAGAATGGAAGAAGTTAAGGAGACCCCATGTTTTAAGATGAAGAATGGACCAGTCAAGGACACTGCTGTAGTCTGACCACCTTGGAAGGGAGAGCAGCCCAGACTGGATCCAACAGGAGTCCTGAATGCTTGCCCCAGTCACAGGATCCTGATCCACAGCAATGACCCCACACTGAGAAACCAGTCTGCCAATCGTACACCCTAGTCAAAAACAAAGCAACCCAGGGTCTTGTAATCACTGCAGTTGCTAACTGGGGGAGAAGGCACACTACTTACACACCACGCCACACTACTTACATATTTGCTCATCAAATCCTTGGGGTAGCATTCATTACAAGTAAGTTTCATAGATGTGGTATAACAACATGGAGGCGCAGTTCAGGTGGCCCCAAAGTCAGTTGGCAAGGGTGTAGATCTGAGTTCAAGTACAAGTAGCCTGAACCTGAAGCTCAGGCTCTTTTCATGCTACTAGCAACAAGATAAACAATGCACTCCACAAAAGATCCTACTTCTAGGTCTGGAAGCAGTGTCCATGGGAGATAAGGGGTAAAATCTGAGTGCACTTACTAAATCAATGGAAGCAGGACTTACTGGCACCAACACAAGTAAGTGTCATGAGCTCAGGATTCTGAGTAATCCAGTCTGTGCACCTGGGTCAGATGGAGCCTGAAGGACAGACAATGAGCTCATGTGGGACAGGACTTGGGTGATAATAAAAGGAGAATAGGGCCTAGGAGTGCTAAGAGCACCTTGGCTGTGGCTGCCTGCCACTCCTGCTGCAGGAAGGTGATGAGCAGCTAAGAGACAAAATGTAAAATGCAGGTGTCACAGTGGCCTCATGATCCTGGCTCATCTTCCCAAGAATCAAACTGGCCTAGCTTGGTGTGTCTCTACATCAAACCAAAATGCAGTCAAACCTTGGGGGTGGATGGCACATATCCTGGATTCAGACCCTTCTCTCCACTCTCAGGAAAGTCATATGTACCAGAGAGTTTGGAAATTTAATCATCTTGGACTTGGCCCATGCTTCGTACTTGCATCAAGGCAGGACAAGCTTTGAAGCGAAGCTTGCGCACACTGTATTTGCTAAGAAACACAAAATCCTCATCTCAATGGAAATATACTTTTTTTTTAACACTACACATCAGACTCCATCTATCCAAACCTGGTACTAGCCTGTGAGAGGTCCCAGTGGAAGTCAGCTGCCCAAGTTGAGGAGTAAAACTCAGGGGCGGTGGGCGGGGGGGGGGGGGGGAGCGCGCATGAAATCCAGTAATTCCTACATCGCAGAAGCATTAGCTTTGACCTCCAAGATCACATGACCTCTTGGCACTTGCCTATGCTCAGAAAGACATGGCTAGGATTGGGATGGGGCGTTGTGTTGTTCCTGGGCACAGGGAGGTTTCAAGTGGGCTATGCAAGCATCTTTTCAGATGATTTTTGTGTCAAGAACTAATGTTTCTGAGTTAAGCCTCTATGTGAGATATATTTTTAGTAGCCTCTTTTAAATGGCACTTTTCAGAATAATCGGCTTCAAGACGGTAGACGGTTAAAACACGAGTGTCCAAGTGCAGAATGAAAACGGTGTCTTAGAATTTGGAATGCGGTATTCAGAGTGCTGTGGGACTGCAGAGAACTTGGCACTTGATCGTCAGATATCCAGCAAGTGCCACGCAGCTGAAAAATACAATTCTTATTAAGCTCCTCTACTTAAATAGTGCCAGCCCCAAAATGAGATCAGTCCCTCTAAAGACTTCAAAATACCGAGAAAGTCCAAAGAGCATTTTATTTGAAGTGTGCCTTATTATAAAACTTCACAGTGGATTTTCCCTGTCTCCCGCATCCCCAGCTTGAGCCCGGCAGTGGAAAGAAGGCATCCCGTGAAAGGCACGGGCTGCTCACCGCGGGGATTAGCACGTCCCTGCCATCCAGCAGGGCAGGAGGGCATTTTCCTGCACAATCGAACGTCCTGGTGAGTGGAGTGTTGCCATGGACACACAGGTAAGTGACATACTCCAGACTCTAAGAAGAGGGACGGGAAGACACAGTCCCCGCGGCAGGGAAGCTCGCAGTCCCCAGGCAAGCACGGAAAGTGATGAGGCAGAGTGACACACAGATGAAGACTAGCCCACTGCGTGGCAAGGGGCAGGCGAGAGTCCACGAGGGGCTGGGTGGAAGCTGGTTCTGCTGTACCCTACTTCACTAGAACCTCGCGCTGAACACTAGATGGAAAACTGCTTCCATCCTGAAGGTAGATACCACCGGGTTCTTAAAAGGCCCCACCAGAGCACTGTGCTGGGGGCTTGACAAACACTGAATTGTGCTAGAATCACAGCAGGGGAGAGTGTGGGGATAAGGTCAGGGAGCCTGTGTTTGCATTCAGCACTCTTAAGCCTCAGGTGAAGCACAAGTCTTTCTGTACCTCAACTTGCTCCACAGAGAAATGAATCTAATAGGTCCATCATGCAGGACTGTCTAGAGGATGAAGGAGTCACATGCACACCAGACCAAGCCTTCAGCAAAGGGCTGCCAAAGGGTGATGTCCTGAGCACACAGATAGGGGAGGGGACAAGGCAGGGGGTCACCCCAGCAACACCTCAGACCTCAAATCATGCCAAACAGGCTGTCATTCCTGCTTAAGGTGAAGTGACCAAAAATAGGACTTGGGACAGAGAAACAGACCCCACTAAAGAGACAAAAAGAGAAGCCCACCTTGTATCACATATAGTGTAGACACATCTGTACCCAAGGGGAACAGACCTGAGGTTCACCACTTGCCTTGCTGTTGGCTTTCAACGTCATTGCTTTCAGTGCACTGTGAGAGTAACTCACCTCCACCTGCTGCCCTGTGAGTTCTGTTTCCCCGCCTCTATTTATTATTCAAACCAGGTGCTGCTCTCCCAGAGAATAATCAAATCGTGCACAAAGATTTTAAAAAAAAAAAAACAACTCTGCATTCATTCACATCTTATACCAGAGGGAGAAACATAATGAGAAGAGAGCCCTAAAAATACCTGTATTAGAAAAGAAAGAAAAGGGAAAAAATTCAACCCTTAATCCCAAATTCCTTCTCCTTTATAAAATAAGTAACCTAGCTTACAGTATGTAAGCTATTGAGAGAAATCTGTGTGTCTGCTCCCGTCTTACTCCTTTTTTAAATTCCTTTTTGATAAATATTGTTTTATATGATCAGAGGCTTGGCGACATTGCATCTTTGTGTTCCTCCCCTAGGAGTATCCTCCTCTGTCCTATCTGTCCTGTCTTTTTTCTTAATTATCATTTGGTCTATGCAGTCATCCTCTACTCTATAAAAATGAAGTCACCACAAGCAATCACTTATTGAGCCTCTAATACATATACAGAGTTTAGCAAAGACGAACAGAGCTGAAGGCGGCATGGCCCTCACCATGTGCCCAGCCCCAAGAGCCTAGATTCAACGGCACCTCCCACAGGCAGATGCCATATTTATTCCCTCTAGACAGGGAGGGGGCTGAGGTTTCTGGAGAGAGTACACAGTCCTGGCCCCCTCAGTCACTGAAACACTCTCGACAGGCTGGAAGTTCACTTCCGTTTCCTTTGTCTGAAAGTCAGGCCAACTGGAAATGAAGGCAAAAGAGGCCAATGGAAGATGCCTCTGGCTATGAAGAGGAAGAGAAGGCTCCAGAATTCACACTGAGTTAGAAACAGCCTCCTTCCTTCTAACCTTGGCTGTCAGGCCCTGAGATGCCTGGGACCTGAGGCAAAAGTGACAAGGTCAAGAGAGTCCCCTGAGGGCCACCACCCCAAAACTCTAACAGCCTAAAGGTCCTTAATGAGTGTGTTCCCTGTCCTACCCTTCTGCACATCACAACCTGCCAGAAAGAATGCAGGACAAGTGCACCTGCCTAGCAGCAGACATCATGGCCCTGGAGGGCATCGGGGCTGAAGCTGAAGGGGCACAGCACAGGGAGACGGTGCGCTCACGTCATGACCCCAAGGGAAACCCGATGCCACCACAGAGATCCATCCTAGGAGCCAACCCACCTTCATGCTGCATCTATCACGTGAATCACCAGGATTCAAAGGAAGCAGAAAGAAGCAGGGAACTGGTCTGGTAGAATGAGATGGCTGCCAGTGATGACATGATGGAACTTACATCGAGATAGGGAAAGAGAGAGATGTAAAGGAATGTGCTATGTGGAAAGTCTGGCCTTAGGATCAGGAAGGCTTCCTGAGGAAGGGATGAGGAGATTCGGGGTTGGGCTTGGGGTTGGGGCCCTCAGTGGCATTCCATGAGGAAAAAAAAAAAAAAGAAAGAAGCAGGTAGTGCGGCAGCTTTCTCAGTCATCATTCCTTTGGAAAGATCACCCCAAGACCGGCAGCACTTCCTGCCTCTGGATAGGAAAACTAAGGGGCGTTGGGGAGGAGGAGATTTATGATTTATTTTTCACCAACTTCTCACTGAATACCTTTTTTTAACTGCTTGACTCTTCAGCATGAGTGAAATAAGGTTTATCAAGAACCCCTCAAATTTGGTACTTTAAAAAAAAACAGTCTCTGAAGTCAGATCCAGATCCTGTCACTTCTCACTGTGGGATGCTGATTGAGTTGTTTAGTTTCTAAGCCTCAGTTTCCTCTTCTGTACCATGAGGACCACAGTGGTAACTACAGTTAAGGTACATAGGAAGTGCTCGTGCTTGAAGGTACTCTGTCAGCTTGTGGCAGATAGTAGTCACTCATGGAACAGCAGCTATTAGTATCAGCAGTTAGGATGGTATTAGCTGGCTGGCTGCCTTCGTCACAATGAGCAAGAGCAGCCACAGTGAGAGCCAACAGCAACCAGTCAGTCAGCATAAAGGGCACAGGAGGACACCTGCTGGTCCAAGCACCCGAAGCTAGGGAGTGAACTCCTGCTCCACCCCTGCCTGTCACAGCACAGCCCGTGGCGGAGTGGGCTGGCATTCCTTGGGTGGGACAGGGACATGGGAGAGTCTCACGAGGACCCCTCAGCCCCACTGTCCTGTCTCAGCTACACAGCCACAGAAGAAACACTAACCTGTCATGGACCTGGGAAGTGACAATACAAAAAGAGAGACAGCAGACTGTCTGTGACTCCTGATGGCAAACACACCCCAACAACAGTTGGGGTGTCTAAATTAAACCGGAGTCTGGATCCAGATGCAAATGTGAATTTAAGGAACTCTGGGAAAGAGAGGAGCATGCCAAACAGCACTTCAGAGATGCAAATGACCTAGTGTCTTCCATGGGCATGCAAGAGATAAAAATGAGAAGGACACGGGAGAACCCTATGAACAGAAAGAATCCACAGACACAAAAAGCAGAATGGCGGGTGCCCAGGGCTGGGGAGGGAGAGAAAGGGACTAAAGATGGCAGGGGGACAGAGACTCGGTTCAAGAAGGAAAGGTATACTAACACTACTGCCCTGCACCCTCAAAATGGTTAAGATGACACATTTTATCCTCTGTGTATCTATTATCATTTTTTTAAATATAGAAGAAAAAATAACCAAAGAGACATCAACCAATTACAATATGTGAGCCGCACATGGATCGTGAGCGCAACACTGAGCAGCCTGGGCATTTGAACAGTGGTATTTGCTGACATAAAGGAAGTGGTGATAGGGCTAATTACGGTAGAGAATTTACATTTCCACATTTTCACACATCCGTGGCAAGGGGACTATGGATTAAATAATGCCCAGTGTCCAGTTAAGTATCGTGGAGGGCAGAGGGCAGGAGTACTGGCCAGCACTGGCCAGCTGGGCGGTGGCTATGCCTGCCTACGTGGGGCACTGGGTCTTTCACATAGTGAACTAGATTTAAAATGAAGCGCAAGAGGCCTGGTGTGAGCATGCCGACAGCATGTTTATAATGGCAGATACTGGAAAGAACTTAAACACAGATGGACACAACATGGTGTGGCATTTCATCAAATGGAGAAGGGCAGAGTCGGAAAAGGAATGAGCTGGGTCAGAGGTTCACAACCAAGGGAGTTCTGCCTTCGGGGGACAAGTGCTAAAGTCTGCCTCCATCTGTGGTTGTCACCTGGGGGGGGGGGGTGATTACTGGCCTCCAGGGAGGGAAACCAGGGATCTCACAGCACTGAGGGCAGACCGCTCCCCTCTCCTCTCCCCCCCCCACTGAAGAATTAAATGACGCTAAATGTCAACAGTGCTGTGGTTAAAATTCTAATCCCAGAACCACAAGAATAATTTCAAACAAACCAAGTGGCCAGCCAGTATGTGTGTCCATAGAAGAGCACGCAGTGAGGAGCCCAAGTGGAACACGGAGCGAGGCTGTGCTCATGGAGATGAAGCTGTGTGACGTGGAGGAACACGGAGGGAGGGGCTAGGCCAGTTCTGGAGCAGGTGACTGCAAGGGAACTTGCCCCACCCCATGTCCTTTATCCTTGGGCCACAGCAAGCAAAACGCAAGAGAGCTCAACGTGGGCCAGGGCTGGGTGAATTACATGGATGTGCAATCTTTCACTTCCTCCGCTTTTCTACCCTCTTGATGCCCCATGAACAAACTGACAGAGGGGGCTGGCAGTCGGCAGGGCCCAGCCCTGTGGGCAGGGAGCACTCACCGGTCCCCGGAGGTCGATGAGCTCTTGTCTCATCTGGGACACGAGGGCTTCCTTGGCCACCAGGGCCCTGTGCAGACGCTCATTGAACTCGATCAGCTCCCCGTGCATCTCCGCCACCTGGAACAGACAACCACCGAGCTGTCAGGCTCAGAGGCAGGGTGTCCACCCCTGCTCTCCCGCCCTCTCCTTCCTGCCAGGTTTCAGCAAGGCATGGATTGGAGATGGTGGCAGGCTCACCTGCAAGTATGAGAGCCTGCACCGGTGTTCATTTTGGAGCTCAGTTCACAGTTTGGAGCCCACAGTTCAGTCAGACTACAACAGGCTCAGACCACTTCTGGACCACTGGCTCTGGTTCTTAACTAACGCATACTTTGAGCAAACAAAGGCTGTTGTGCCAACCTGAACAGTGGTTGCCAAGAATGCCCCTGTAGTGACGCAATGAGAGAGGCCGCAGCCACTCTGTTCATCAGGTCTTTGATTTTGAAAAGCCAAAGACACAACAGAGCCAGAGCCTTGTCTAGGATGGTGTTGATGATGGCGACAAACTACTGGGCCACCGTGACCTGAGGCCCTGGAGCTACGTGAGTCCCTGCTCACTCTGTCAGGATAAATCCTTCTCATGGCCTCCGCTAGCGCTGGGAGGTAGCTACCATTACCCCCACCTTATGGAAAAAGCCACCGTAGCTGTGGAGCGCAAGCTTTCTCTCAAGGTCACAGCCAGCAGAGGACCGACATGCAGTCATTCTGGCCTGCAGTGAGCCACGGATGCTTTCCAAAACTGAGTGCGTCGAGCTGTTGGCCGATCCAGAGTAAATAGAAATGCAAGTGGATATCACGTAGCCTCCGATCAGTGTGTACACTACTCAACTGTGATTTATGTAAACATTTACAGAACATCAGGCACCGTCCAGCTATGCTGTCCCACAACCCCACACGAAGATCCCTGAAAGCACCTTAGGAGAAACTTTCAGGGTGCAAGGTCAAGAAGACATTCATTCCAGCCCTGCCTTCCCACCCACCTGCCACATCCCAGACTCACCCCACATTCACTGCACCATGTGCGGTATGTAATTTTGTCAGGCCGTTTGTAGCAAGCACTTCACAGGAGCTGCGATAGTGTCAGGATAGGAATGGGGTACAGACAGAAGCTTTGGGGGGAAAGGAGGTCACTAGCCTGGGTCTCATCTCACGGGGATCAAGAGGGAGCCCTCCTTTGGGGGGGGGGGTAGACTTTGTTTTTTATAAGTGGAAAAAGGGCACAGAAGGGGCATTTTTTTCTATTGCTTTTGCTTCTCCTTTTGAATGGAGACTCATTTATCAGTGAGAGAAAGAATGGAGTTCATTCTAGAAGCAAGCGTTTCAGAGAGTTCAAACCCCACACCTGAATCAACCAACATGAAGCTTGCTCAGTGCCTGTCTGTCATCTGCACGCTTCCCACGGCCTGCTCGGACAGCTCCCCTCAATCCGAGGGCACTGCTCTGTCCCTGCGGTGCCCCACCTCTTCCAACTGGCGGGGAGCGCGAAGGCAGATGTCAGCAAAGACTAACTAAGGGAGCTAACAAAGGGAGAAGCAGGCACCTGGCCTCTTCTCCAGCTTTTTCACATTATGCAGAACAAAAATTAATATTCCCACTGCCGTATTGTTTCTTATCCCTTTGGTTCAAAAGCTTACGGTGATCTTCTCTTGGCCTTTCTCTCTCTCTCTCTCTCACACACACACACACACACTCACACTCACTCACTAATAATCCGAGTCCTCCACATGGAAATTCCATAAACCCCATGCCAGCTTCCTCGGGGCAGAGGGGATCCATCTACCTCCCAGCAAGCTGGAGGTACACAGCTGCAGGACTCCCCTAAACACCTGCTAATGCACCCTGAGAAATGCTAACCTTCAATACACAGCACCATCATTTCCAGACTGAGCCAGAGTTTGGGGGTTCTGTTTCTGTTTTGTTTTGCAATGAGAGCCAGAGAGCTACAACAGTTTTCCATAAATACATAAAACATTGGCGTATCCCAGCCTCAAGTGCTGTTTATCATGGGCTGTCAAAACCCTGGTTCTCTTTTGCAGGCAGAACAGGGACTTGACCACATCAGACAAAGCTTGCATTTTCACTGGGGAATGGGGGAGAAAAATCTCACTGAACAGAGGAGACAGAAATTGATGAAATAATTAACCATTAAGCTGCAGTGTTCACTGTTACCAAGCTAGCCCCTGAAACTCAGCATTTTTACAATCATCTGCCTCCGCCCTGCCACTGGTATAAACAGCTTTCATCTTACATAAGCCCAGGAGCTTGATAACGATATCCAAACCCCAGCACAACGAGAAACACATCCAGGACTCTGAGGCCTCAGAAGAGGAATATGAGATCACTAATAGTTCCCCCGGGCCACAAGGCCACAGGCTCTGGAATTTTCTATCTCCTCTGACCACCTTATTCTCAACAACCAGCAGGAAGTGCAGGGCCAGGGTCAGAGTGTGTGGAGCCCTCTGCAGCAGACCTTCCTTCACGCAGGTGCAGTGGTCTGCCTGAAGTCACCTCTCACGCTGGCGCCTGGGTCACACCCCCAGTGTCCCAATGCCCGGAGGTACAACCCAAAGGCAAGCTCTCCCCAGCCCATCTCTCCCTCCAGTGTCTCATACACGTCTCACAGCCCCCAGGCCTCTGCTCCATAGCCAGGCTGAGCTCTGGACGGTCGACCTCCAGACAAAGCGTCCAGTCTTGTGGGCACCTGCAGGGGCAAAGCACCTGAAGCTGCAGTGAGGTAGTTAGAAGGGTTAAGGTCAGGCTTTGACGCAAGGCAGGCCCGAGCCAGGTCAGCTATGCACCTGACGCCCCATCATCTTGCCCTCTCCCAGATCTGCCCCAAACCCAAACTCGCACACTCCATCCCTTCTTTGCTTCACGAGCAAGGACGCATGCAACTTGTTTCAGGACAGTCGAGGGTGGGAAGCAGCACTGGGTTGGTGGGTGCTGGAGCTGAGTAGGACTGAGTATTGGGCACACACTGGGTTGACAGTCTGCTCTACCTATCTACACACAAATCTCTGCATTACCCAGGTCTTTCTTGTTCTTGTCCCTGGACTGGTGTAGTGACGGGGGGGGGGGGGGGGGGAGGAACAGGTGACAGAGGAGGGAAGGGAACATGCCAGGGCAAGTTCTGACAATGTACCCATGCCCTGCCCCCTCCATGTGTACCTCAAGTCCCGTCCACTCTTCGGAGCACCCCCTCTCCTCCCAGCCACACTTCCATCTTCTCCACAAGTCACCCTCGGTGGTAACAGCAACAGTTGCTATCTTTTGTGCAAATAAGAAAGCCATGTACCTTATGAATGGTCTCAACCCTGGGGCTTGGGTTCAAAACCATCAATATTGGGGAGGGGGGAGGCTGGGAAGGGATGTGAAGGGTAAACCAAAGGAGGAGGCTGCAATGCTTGGTAAGAAATGTATGCATTATCCTGCCCATGTAATTGTAACCCCTCTGTACAGTATGTTCACAAATAAAATTAAATTAAAAAAAAAAGACCATCAATATTACCCTAAGCACTAGTGCTGCTCCTACTTGACAAGGGGGAAACTGAGGCCTACAGGGGCTAGAACATTTGGCCAAGGTCACACAGATGGATGCAATCATTCCACGGTGCGCATCCAGCACAGGGCTGCATTCTATATGTTCACAGCCCTGGCATGGCGTGACGAGCCCGCCTGGCTTCACAAGTCTGACCTGGATTGCCACCTATGGCCCCCAAAACTGGGCCAACTGTAGGAGGGTGGGTGGAGGAGAAGCGAGTACAGAGCACATAATGGGTTTACCTGGCATCACACAGTGGCTGTAATTATAACCCATTACAAGCACAAAGCACTGTGTTAGGCTAGGCCTCTATAAATGGGTCAAGAATTACTTGAAAAGGCTTTGCTGGCCTCTGCTTAACAAAGCCCTGCGGTTGCAGGCTTGCTCACAAAGGATAACTATTGATTTCCCAGGACCCCAGGCCCATGGCAGCTCAGTGGGGGCCTCCTCTCCTCCCTGGTACCGAAAGCCTTTTCCAGCCTCCAGGAGCCAGGAGCTAAGGAGGAGGAAGAGGAAAAGTAGAAAGAAGAGGAAATGGTAAAGCCATCAGTAAAACAATCACTCCGATCCAGTGCCACGCAGCGTCCTTGACTCCACTCGGCCACACGCCACCCTTGGGCCCATCTGTGGTAGAGTTCCTCCCTCAGGGAAACTCCAACATCTGAAAAGTCTCAGACACCAGCACTTGTGTACTGAGCCTCTACCACCTGTGTCAAGCACCTGATTTAGGGCCACTCTCATGGGATTCACGCTCTTGATCTGCACACTGACAGGGTATGGGACACAGGCTGCTAGAGGCTGGGTCCAGTCTCAGCTAGTAATGAGGGGACCAACCATAGCCTCCCCTCACAAGCCCCGTCCTTGGGGGGCCCGCTATGCTGTGCTGTCCATTCTGCAGTCATTGATCTATCTGTTATTATTCTGGCATCCATTTGAACATCTTCACTCATCCGATGAGCATTGTGGGCTAGGGATGGTGATGGGGGCTCGGTTCCAGAAGCAACCTGACTTGTGGGAATCTAAATCATCAACAGCACCACAGGAAGCCTGAGGTCCCTGGGAGCCTGGAGGAGCGATGCCCGTCCAGCCTGGACAACACAGTGAGGCTCCAGGGTAGGACAAGGACATCAGCATGAGGCAAGTGACCAGGTCTAACCCGGCCACCTCCCAGCCAGCCCCCACCTGCTCCACCCTGCAGAGCAGGCCTTTAAATCAGGTAGGCGCTGACTGCCGAACCCGCCAGTCTGCAGAGCACAGGGGTTCACCACGGGGCAGCTGATTATAATTCTGGAGGATCAGTTGGCAGACCCTGTAGGTTATATAACACTGCGAATCTAACCCTCGCTCCCCAGCTCAGTGGCTTCTCTGAAAAACACTTCACCCTCAAAGTCTTGTGCTTCCAATCACTTTTCAGGGCACTGGAAAAAGCACAGACTTTCACAAAAGATGTAAATTCTGAAATTGTGTGGCTTTGTCATGCCCTAATGTCTTCTAGAAATCAGGGGAGGCTGGTGTACATCTTTAATCATATTCCTTTGGAAGGAATACACAGAGACCTCCTGAATACTTCAACCACAGCTCGATAAATTATGTCCAAGTTTCAAAAGAAAGACAGCAAATGAAAAACATTAAATTTTATGAGCACCAAAACTGTTCTTCTCCCTTGAGAGCCCTCTTCTCATACCAAACAGCACACATAGCCAAGCAGTCGTGATGTCTCACTCCTGCTTGGAAGGAACCCAGGGTGGCCTATTTGTGCAAGTGGGAACTGGTATGTGGACACCCACACACATGGGCTGGGTACACATGGTGCTAGGTAGACACAAGCAGTGTGGGTCAGCGGTGAATGTGGAGCTGGAGGACACCATGTGCTAGTGACTTGCTGGGCCAGTCACCTTGCATCTTTCAACCTCTCTGAGCCTCAGTTTTAGCATCGATGGTTCCCAGAGAAACACTTGTTATAAGGATTAAAGGGGGCTTAACTAGGGACCCATAAACCACAGCACAATTCTGACCCATTCAGCTTTGATTACTGCAAGGAAATGTGTGCATACACCCCATGAAGTTCACAGGTGGCAGCTGGATTTGAATCTGGGCTCATGCTTGCTCCTCCAGCAATATGCAGTTCTTCTGCCCTCTGCTAGCACCAGCCGTGGGGTGAGAGTAGGAAACCAACATGATTTCTTGTAACCCTGCTTTCTAATAGGGGAACAAATGATTCACCATTTGCCATGCATTTAGAATACACAAAGAAGCACTTATGTCACCAGTTTAAATTCAAACCCAGAAAGCATGGTACTCCAATTCTTTTTTTCCTTGAAATTATTAAGTTTAAGGTATTAAAAGTCCTGACAACACAAGGAGCAGCCAGTGAACCATGCCAGAAGGCCCCTGCCAGCCCAAACCTCTTGGTAATGGATATAGGGCAGTGCCAACAGTTTTACATCACCTGCTTCAAGGTATGTTAAAAAATAAAAATAAAGAAGCCAGATGCTGGTGGCTCATACCTGTAATCCTAGCTACTCAGGATGCTGAGTCCTGAGGATCACAGTTCAAAGCCAGCCTGGGCAGGAAAGTCCATGAGATTCTTATTTCCAATTAACCACCAGAAAACTGGAAGTGGCGCTGGGGCTCAAGCAGTAGAGCGCTTACCTTGAGCTGAAGAGCTCAGGGACAGCGCCCAGGCCCAGAGTTCAAGCCCTGTGACCAACCAAAAATAAATTTAAAAATTAAAAATAAAGAAAACCCACCACATTCCTAACAAAGAAGTGCTCCATAGTCAACTTTATTTCTGGCCACCATTGTCTCTGACTTCGCCCCTGCTTTAATGTTTCCCAAGCCAAAACTTTCTCCCTGAATGCTGGAAAACCCAAACTATGAGGCAACTTCAACCTTCGGATAATGACAACAGTGTCCACTGTCTTCCAGGGCATTCTCGAAGGTTTAATGACTCACGTGTGCACAACCCTGCTCACAGGTATGTAGCCTGCCTGGGAGCTATTCTTTTTTGTTGCTGTTGTTGTTGTTGGTCATGGGGCTTGAACTCTGGGCCTGGGCACTGTCCCTCAGCTCTTCAGTTCAAGGCTAGCGCTCCACCACTTGAGCCAAAGCACTACTTCCGGCTTCTTCTGCTTGAGGAACCGAACCCAGGGCCTCATGCATGCGAGGCAAGCACTCTACCACTGAGCCACCTTCCCAGCCCCCGGGAGCTACTTTTGTCTGCGAACATCAGCCCCTATCAAAGGTGAGGCAGTGAAAGCTCGGGAGGTCATTACTACTCTAGACCACCAGGGGGCCCCATGTGCCGAGCCACCTCTGTGCCAGGCAGCAGGTAGACTTCTTTCATGCCAACCTCCAAAGACCCCGGCAGTAACAAGAGTGACTGACAAGTAGGGGGCAAAATCATGAGTTCTTAAGACAACACCCTGCAACAGATTAGAGGGGCTTCCACCCTGCCCCAAAGGCTGAGCACCCCTCCAAAGCTGGGAAACTCCCAGTTGTCTTGTCAACTAAGGAAGCCTCATGGGGCTGTTAGTTCATCCAGGCTGAACAACAGATTGAGATCCCGAGCCAGAGGGGCTGTTTAGTGGCCTGTGGAGGAGGGAGAGCTTGACTTACAGGACATCAAGGGTCCCAGGATGGGGGACCTTTTTAGCTCCCATAGTCACCTGCCAGTTTTCCTCAAACTAGTCCAGAGTTCCATCAGACAAAATGTCCCCTCTCCATTAATGCAGTAACATGTCTTTGACCTTGGCCCACAGTTAACACACTCAGACACACACTCAGACACACACACACACACACACACACACACACAGTGCTCCAAACAAAGTTAGGTCGTCCATCCCCACACACCACACATACCACATCACCACCCTGCTATCACATGACCACAGGCTACCAGGAGACCATCCTATAGACAACCCTGGGAGGGACCTAAATTCAAACCCAGCCTCCCAAACGTACATCCCATACAGGGGATGGCAAATGACAGCTCGTGGACTAAATCAGTCCTGCCACCTGTTTTGTTGTTGTTGTTGTTGTATTTTTTTTTCCAGTCATGGGGCTTGAACTCTGGGCCTGGGCGCTGTCCCTCTCTCCTCAGCTCAAGATTAGCGCTCTACCACTTGAGCCACAGCACCACTTCTGGTTTTCTGGTGGTTAACTGGAGATGAGTCTCTCATGGACTTTCCTGTCCAGGCTGGCTTTAAACCACAATCCTCAGATCTCAGCTAGGATTACAGGTGTAAGCCACTGGCACCCAGCTTGCTGCCTGGTTTTATAAATAAAGTTTTATTAGAACACACTCATTCATTTAAGTATTGGTCTGTGACTGTGTCTGAACCACAACCACCAGCCAAGCAGTCACCATGGAGCCATGGGCCCATGAAATAAAATGAATTTGTTGTGTGGTCCTTAGGAGATTGTCAGTCTCACTCAACATCCTTGCCCCATACCAGAGTCATCTGGCCCAACCTTTCCAGGGCTCACGCTCACATACATACATACATACATATGTACACACACACACACACACACACACACACACACACACACACACACAAGGCTCATGCACTCATACGCATGCACACACACACCACACATCACCCAGACTGCCCTTCAGACCCAGACAGAAAAGTCATGAAAATTACATTTGGATATAATCCCAGTGATAAAATGAAGAGCAAATCTAATTCCCTGCATATTCTTTTGTTCTCTGAAATTGCCAAGATGTCAACTTCACACAAGATAATAAATAAGAAGAACTGGCAAAGTGCTTCCCAAATATTTAATTAATGTATTTTATCTGCTTCACCACCTGGGAACAATGGGCCACAGGTTGGAAGATCAAGTCTAAATGTTCACGTTGAATTCTTGGTTTTGTACAGTGCTTGTCACAATCTTAATATTACTTAAATGCAGGTTTTTCCTGTTATTATTAATTAGGTGTTCTCTAACAGTCAATATCAAACTTAACCTTCAAAGAAGAGCTGCCAGAATGCATTTAACTAATTTTTGCAAAGCAAACTTTGTCACATCATTTTGCATTGGCTTTCTAATCCTTCCTCTTAGGCAGTTTCCCTGTCAAATAAAAATCTCTTATAATTTCTTGCAAATACTCATTTTGTTTTTGCCAGTCCTGAGGCTTGAACTCAGGGCCTGGGCACTGTCCCTGAGCTTCTTTTGCTCAAGGCTAGTGTTCTACCACTTGAGCCACAGTGCCACTTCTGGCCTTTTTCTGTGATGTGGCTATGTGGTACTGAGGAATCGAACCCAGGGCTTTATGCATGCTAGCACTCTACCACTGAGCCACATTCCCAGCCCACAAATACATGCCTTTTGTCACTGCATCCTAACAATGCTGCTCATTTCTTGATGTGTGTGTTGGGGTTTTTTCCCCCTGACACAACCTGACTCCAAGGGACACTTCTTCCACATTTCCATTTACTCACACAGAAGTTCTTCTCACTCAAGTAAACAGAACCTGTCACAAACAGCCCTTACTCCCACCAGGGCCCAAACCCAAGGCCAAGCCTTGGCCATCTTGTTACTGTCATCGCAAGTCAACCTCCTCTGGGATCCACACTACATCAGCCCTGGCTCAGCAGAAGGAACCCAGTGACAAACAAGCCCTAAATAAATGTATTATGCCAGGAGCAAGATGGGGGCTGGGATGGGCTTTTGTTCACTTAGCTGAAGTATAAACGAATGGCTAGCAGGATCACTTTAAGCATGTAAGGCTTACTATGTGTCAGTTATACATTACTGAAGTTGTTTAGAGGAGGAAAGGAGCTGGGTGCCCAGGGGATCGAGGCATCTTAGCACCATCTTAGCACCGCACAGCAGAGGAGACATCTGAAATCATCTGTTCAAGGTAACTCACTGGGGGCTGGAGGAGGCCCGTGGCCTGTAGGGAAAGTTGGTTCTTTCAAAAAGACATGATAGGTAATGAGATGAGACTCCAGGGAGGCGATAACCTAGTTACAAGTCTGTAGTAAATGTAAGGAAGTAGGGCTTCCCTTGGAAAGAAAGTTCTAAGCCAGAGTGGTTGTTCAGAACCAGGACTGTGGATGCTCAGGGCAGGACCCTGTGCTTGTTTTATGGCTTGGTCATGTCTTTGGGTCTCGACATTCTCCCCCACTCATTCTCCTGGAGAGCAGGACACAGGACTCAGCTCGGGGACAACAGCACTAGAACCACACCCAAAGGAAACAGTCTCCTCCGATCTGTGTGTGCACAGCAATCACAGCAGGCCCTAGACACACACGCGCGCGATGGCACAACAAGCACACTACGCAGGTCACCCTATCCTAGCTCCTGTCCCAGCCAGTCGTGCAGAAAGAGATCTTCCTCCCACCCCTCTCTAGGGCAGGGCTCTGTTAACTGCCCCATTACCTCAGCCAGCCATGACCTGGCTTGCCCTCCTTTCTACCTGTCTTTAACTATTTTGACTTGACAGATGACTTAGTAACCTCACCTACTAGCACCACTCCTAACTGGCGTTCTGGCTGTTTTCACTTACTGGACAAGCAAAGCCTTACATGTTCAAGACTCCCCAGCTGAGAAACCAGGGCCTCACCTTGCATTTGCACCATCTAGAAGCTGTACCTGTGTGCAAGCAGCAGTGTGGCTATTCCACAGCGCTGAAGCAGTGGACACCGGCAGTGGACAGGCTACTTCCTGGCACAGGGACCACCTCTCAGCCCTCTTCAGGAC
Organism: Dipodomys merriami; assembly: GCF_024711535.1. Lineage (NCBI taxonomy): Eukaryota > Metazoa > Chordata > Mammalia > Rodentia > Heteromyidae > Dipodomys > Dipodomys merriami. The sequence goes on from NW_027206180.1 coordinate 2,605,326, forward strand.
CAGGACAAGAGCATTCTGTGCTACTAAAGCATTGCACACTCTTTAAAGATGTATTTATTTACCTTTTTAAAAAAATTATTTATTTATGTGGTACCGAGGAATCCAACCCAGCGCCTCATGCATGCTAGGAGAGCACTCTACTGTTACGCCACAATCCCATGCCACTGCATGTAACCTCTAAAACAATAATAAAGTAAATTAGAATATATATGTATTTACATTTCTGTTTCATATTCAACCAAAAGACCACACACACACACACACACACACACACACACACAGCCAGTACTCTGGGCATGGTAGTGTTTGGAGAACTGAATTATTTCTACTACAATCAATCTGCCTTTTTTTCTTTTTGTGGTCTGAGACTGGCACTCAAACTTGGTGCTTGAGGCTTTCACTCACTGGCTAGTATACTACCTGAGCCACAACTCCAGTCCCTGCCTCTCACTTTTAACACTCAGCAGCCATGAAGTCATATTTGAGCTATTTATGTGGGGCTCAAAAGACACACACACACACACACACACACACATACACACACACACACACTGCATACACATTGCACACACACATGCTCACACACACACCGAGGCTATACATTCCATTTCCCAAAGATTTCACATAATCAGAAAGCTGACGTAGCCAGACTTTTTATAGTGTCACACTAGATAACTGATGTTCATAATTACGGCCCTGAGGCACGGCAAGTGCCTTAACTGCCTTCTAAATTATCGAAGATCAAATTATGTTCACTTGCATTTTAGCATTAAGTGTATTTTAATTATATTCTCATTCGTGGAAAATTAGTAACTCATACGGCTGAAATAGATGATCTATACAGCTCTGGGAATAAAACATTCTGGATAAAGCTCAGATTTTCAGAATGTCTCACAGAACTATATTCTGATGTCATTCTAAGTAAATGAGAGTTTAAAACTTTATCTTTTTCCAAAAAGAATATGGCCATTTATATAAATAAGTGAATTATAGAGTAAACTTTTTTAGGTAAGAAGAGCTACATGGGGCAAGAACATAAATGAAACGAAAGGGTGGAACCAAAAACACATACTATAGGATTCCAAGAAGCCAAGCGCAGAAGAAAATGTGACTGCCCACAGCATCCCCAAATGCCCAGTTCTCCAGAATCCTTCCTCATACACATCAGCTACCACAGGAACAATTAGCCACAGCCCACAAACAGTCACCCAGAAAACAAAATAATCATTTAGGAGGTACAGGCAGAAGGATCAAAGTTCAGGTCGGCTCAGATTATATACTGAGATCCTATCTCAACACAACCAAGAGCTGGGGATATAGTTCAGTGGAACAGTGTTGCCCAGCATGTTCAACACTGGAGCTCCATTCTTAGCACTGCCAAGAAGAATGGGAATTGGGGAGGGGACAGAGAACAAGTAGTGGGGAGGGAAGGGGAGAGCAGGGAAAAAGGGGGAGAAAAAAGGAAGGGGGAAGAATAACTCCCTATTTGCCAGCAAAACCCACATGGCCTGGCTACCTTATTGCTGCCAGCCTACAGCCTATCAGAGTCTGGCAATGTCCTAGGGAAACATCAAAAAACAAACTTTACAACTTTGGTGGGGTGGGGGGATGAGGGGGTGGGGGAGTGGAGAGGGGAAGGGATGGGAAGGGGAAACAAAGGAGGAGGCAACAATGCTTGATAAGAAATGTACTCACTATCTAGCCCATGTAATTGTAACCCCTCTGTATGGTATTTTCACAATTAAAAAAAAAAAAAAGAATCATTCTACAGGCCACATTTGCTTCTGCCTGGTAGCTGCCCAATTGAAGAACAAGAGGTTCTCTGCCTGTCCTGGTCACCCCAGTCACCCCTGGGCACACTCCTGGACTGGCTACTACCAGGATGTACTGCAATTGCTCTTGCTTTCCAGAGATGTCAATGAGACCAGCGAACAGGAAGCTTGCCCACAGTGGATCACTCAGCAGGCATCATGGATCCAGGACTGGAAGTTGGGCAGACACATCCCAGGGCTCACACCTCCCCTCCAGCTCTACAGACACCCCATGACAAAATCTGTACAATCAGATGTGTGATGTGATGATATGGTGTATATAGGTGCCAAGCAACGATTACCACAATCAAGTTAATTAGCACATCCGTCAACCCCTAGTCACAGCTTTGCATGAGAAAGAGAAAGCCAAATTCACTTAGATCTACTCTCCTGGCATGCCCAGGCCAGCAATACAGTGGTGGTAACCACAGTCACCAAGTTAAGCTTCTTAGAACCAAACATCTCTACCCTTTGGCCAACATCTCCCCACCCACCCCACTCCCAGCCCCTGGCAGCTACCTTCTGCCTTCCTCTGCTCCCAGATATCAGCCCCATCTGAAGGGAGGCTGTTTGCAGGTGCAGATGTGGCTGAGGAGCAGAGGATGAGGAAGCCAGAGGATGAGGAGAGCAGAGAAAGAGCTTATGCTTGGGAGCGAGCCACTATTTCCCTCTGGGAAAGTGAAACAAACATATAAAATCAAATACAAAGACAAAGCACAAAGCCTCTTTCCAGTCTGGATTCTGACACTTAGAAGTGGCACATCCCCCCAAAGAGTGCTTCTCAATGGCTGCAGGGAGGAGAGGTGCAATCTGTCTCGCAGGGCACATTTGGCTATATTTACACTTTTGTTTGTCAGAGCTTGGGAGAAGGTATGACCTGCATCCAGTATGTGGATCCAGGCATGCCAGAAACACCCTACACTGCACAGTATGACCCCCACAACAAAGGACCCTGATATGCAGCAAGTCCCTAGACCAGGAGGGAAGGGGAGAGGAAGAGTGAGAAAAGGTCAGGGAGAAGAAAGGTGAGAAAAGAGGGAAAAAGGGAGTGAAAGAAGGGAAGGGGAAAAAGAGAAAATGAGAGGGAGGGAGGAAGAAGAGAACGACAAAGGGGAGAGAAAAGGGAAGAATATAAGAAGGAAAGGGGAAAAAGAGAACCCAAAAGTGTTCTCTGGCCTAGAAATTATCAAGAAACTGTAAAATGCTATTGAAATGAAAATGGTTATAATTCTGATGTGTCAGAAAAATTATAGGAAATTTACATTTCTTTCTCCCATAAATAAGCGTCTCTAGCACAAAGTTTCAGATGTAAAATGGTATTCTAACTGCTGAAAGCCAATTTTATACACTTGATTTTATCACTTTTCATGGAAATTGACCAGCACTTTGCTATAAATTCAGGCCATCTGAGCAGCTTCAGCCCAGAACACCAGGAGGGCTGATGTTTTTTTTCTTTTTTTTTTCTGGAGAAACAGATAGTCCCTCTCTCCCGCAGTGCCACAGCAGAGGGAAAACCTTCCTATTCCTTAAAACCAGGAACAACTGCCCAGAAGACAAAAAGGTAATATTTTTGCATTTAAATCCAGCTTTCTGTAGAAGGAGAGATTAATTCTGCATATTGCATAGTAGGAACGGGGCCATTTCAACCAAAAATGGACTACATTTAGGAGAGAACTGAGCTCAAAGGCTCATTTTTGAGCTCCTTCCGCTCACGCTCCTGGAGAGGAAAGGACAGGTACATGGAAGTTGATCTTTGTTAAAGTTTTGAAAGTTTTGTAAAGCTGGTCTCTCTCTCTCTTTTCCATCTCTAAAGTGGCTACTTTTTTTTTTTTAATCACCTGAGGGGTGTGGGAGAACCTCAATTCCAATCTGTGCTAAAGAAACAGCATTCTTTGCCCAAAGCTGGGCACAGAGCTGTCTGCATGAGCCACAGAAGCAGGTGGATGGGGCATTTTAATGGTTCCAAGGAAGGGAAAGAAACTTAACAAGCACGTGCCGTGGCAGAAGCACGGCTGACAGTTTGCCCTGGCAAGGCTGAGCTCTCAGTACTGAAAATGGAACCCGTGAGTCATGCCAAGGAGACAGGGTATATTCGGCGCCTGCCTTCACTGGTTCTGGAGGTAAAATTTACCTTTGTCAACGGAAACTGCAGCAAAAGCAGGATGCTGATGGAGAAAAAAAAATTAGCCATAAAGGAAGTTGTGAAAGAGTTGTTTTTTGAGAAACAAAGTTAAGAAAGCTGTGGGCAATTTGGCAAGCTGGAGTTCTTAGGCAGGTGGGAAGGAGAGGAATATTCAGGAACACTGGCGATCTACCTGAAAAATAGAGGCTCACCGAGGGTGCCAATAAAGCAGGAAGTGACCTCACAGTCACGGTCCCCTCTGGGGGCTGGGTCTCCCAAAAAGGAATCAGGAGTCATGATTATGGTGGGGAACCAAGGATTCGGGAGGGAGCACACTCTCTCCCTGGGACTCAGCCGTGGGAGGCCTGGCTCCCAAAGAAGTCCTGAGCAGGGTGATGGAGAGGAGGGCTGTCAGCCAGGCTGGAGACACAGGCAGGCCTAGAAGGGCCCAACTCTATCCTAAGAGGAAACATGCCACAGGACTGTGCCCCGGGTAAGGGCAGGTCTGCAGGAGGACAGACTGGGGAGTTGTTCCTGGCCTTGGGGGAGAAGCAGTGAGTCCTCAGAAAATAGAGAGCTCGCTATCCAGGAAAGCCAATCAGAGACAAGAAGACAAGTCCACGAGAAGAGGAGATAGGGGGCTGTTCTGTGCCTGACAAGGCTCAGGGCTCAAGGTGACCTTGTGTCCCCCAGAAGGTCACAAGAGGGGTCCCCACAGCAGCACATGCCCACCCCAGGAGAAAAAGCAGCAGATGTGGCAGCCATTTTTCATTGGCGCCACATCTAAGTGCTGCATTGCAACGACTGTCCCCAGGCTGAGGACAGCTGAGGCTCTTGGGCCGAGGTGACAGCACTCTGGTGCCCATCCTCACTTTCTGAATAATACGGGGATCGCCCACCTCTCACAATTTGGATTTACAGGTGTTTTTCAGCCGAGTTTCAAGTCTGGAATTTGATCGGCAGTTCTCCCATCAATCCCCATGTAAGGTGAAACACTGGTGAGCTCACCAGGCCTCAGTTTCCCTCCCTGTGAGGGTAGGTGTTAAGACCCCCACAGCAACTGAGGAAGGATGAGATAAACAAGGGTTTAGAAATGAGCCCACACAGTGGATACTGAGATACACATCAGGTGGCTAGCCTGGCAAAGATCTCTGCAGTCTCTCAAGATACTTGCAGCTCCCCAGAACAACACATCAGCTCAGGATTAATAGACAAAAAGGATTTTTGTTTTTATTTTTAATCTCTTCAAACATGCCCCCAAAGTGAATTAAGAAAAAAAAGTTCAATTTGTTCGTTCTACAGAGCTGTTGGATCAAAGCAAGTTATTAGCTGAGCTACATAATTCATTTGATTAATTTGTCCTGTAATGAACTGAGAGATGCTATATTTTTTTAAAAATCCTCAAAGTCACTCCCAGTTCAATTTTGAATCTCTGTTAAGGTTTAAGAAAGCCTTCAGCTGTAATATAGCCACGAAATAACTCAGGAAATGTGTGGCAAGCCTCACCCCTCCCAGTGAACCTCGGTGAACAATGAGGTAACAGAATCAGGGCCACTGGTCAGTGAAACTGGGTCAAAACATTGGCTGGGTGGCCTGAGGTATTCTACTCAACCATCCTGAGCCACAGTGTAGTCAGCCTAAGGCTATTTAAATAGCAGGACAGATGTGACACACCCAGCTTAGTCCCTTACCTGTGGCAACAGTGTGTTAGTGTTGATTATATTTCTTCGTATTAGGTTACAGTTACATGAGTATGGTAATGAGTACATTTCTTGTCGAGCATTGTTACCCTCTCCTTTGAAGTTCCTTCCAGCAGGCCCGGGTGGCTCATGCCCACCTGTAAACCCTAGGAGGCTGAGACTAAGAATCGAGGTTCAAAGTTCAAAGGCAGCCTAGGCAAACAAGTCTCAAGAATCTTATCGCCAATTAACCACAGAAAAGCTGAAAGTGGAGAGGTGGCTCGAGTGGTAGAGCATTAGCTTTGAGCAAAAAAAAGTGAGAGTGCAAGGCTCTGAGTTCAAGTCTCAGACTGGCACATGTACACACGTACACACGCACGTACACACACACGTACACACACACACACACGTACACACACACGTACACACACACACGTACACACACACACACACACGTACACACACACACGTACACACACACACACACACACACACACACACACACACACACACACACACACACACACACACACACACACACACACACACACACACACACACACACACACACACACACACACACACACACACACACACACACACACACACACACACACACCCTTCCATTGTAGGTGAGTGAACACCTGGTAAAAATTCCCAAGTATCCCAGGTTAACATTCCCTGGGTGTGGCTGTGAGCAGCAGCCACATGCAACACGGACAGGTTAGCCCACCCCTGGTCTTTGTGCACCTAACACCAGTGGGCCACTGGGCCTTCCTCGGGCTTGCCTCGTGGCAGAAGAGAACAGAACAGAAGGCTTCAGGCCCTTCCAGTGAAACAAACAAGAGCATGGTGCTATCCAGCCAGATCTAGCATCCCACCACACATCAAGGGCCATTTCCAACGTGACAGGGAACCCTCAGGCAACACATTTTATCAGGCATTTCCCCAGCCAAACAGCCACACACTGTGCAAGCTCCAGCCCTCCAGCCCGGACCCTCAGGATCAAAACAAGATGAACATCTTTAAGAAACATGTCTCAGCACCGCTAGTGTGCCTGACAAAACTCACTCTTCCAAAATGGGTCAGAAACAGCTGGCTGGATTAGGAAGGGGATTTCTATCGAAGGGTGGAGGTGCAGTCCATGCGTGCCTCTGTCAGAGAGCAGCAGGCCCAGAGAAAAGCAAAGCAAAGGGCGAGCTTCCCTACTGTACTACCTGAAGACTTGCTAGCTGAAAGACTAACAGTGCTGGTGATGAGAAACCGAGGGTGCTGGGTGTCTTTGGGCTGTCTACCCATCAGCTGCCTAGAGATACTGCTGACCTTGGCAACTGCTGCTCCTGCAGCCTGGCCTGCCCTTCCCACCTTCCCTTGCTGGCAAAGTCCCTTCTGCAGTCAACACCAAGCTCAGCTCGGTGCTGAGTTCACTAGACATTTCAGGATGTCTCTTCTGCTTCTGGCTCTCAGGCTCTGTCTACAGCTTCTTTCCGTGGCTCAACAGATCACTAGCTGCCACAAATCACTTGCTGATGATGCTCACTCCCCTCACGGGAAGGAGGCCACCAAAGGAGGGACCCCGTGGGAGTGTGTTGCTGTAGCTCCACACCACGAGGGACGGGGCTTCACAGCCTTGGCGCTGCCAGCAGGCTCGGCTCATCCAGTAGGCACACCTGCCTCCACCAGGCACACCCAGCACTACCAGGCCATCTTGTGAGCCCTCCCAGCAAGACCAGAGACTCCTGTTGGGGTGGAGGGGCCAGAAGTACCTTCCAGAAGCCACTTCCCGCCTGAACGAGGAAAGCTAATATAAAATGGGCCCAAAATAGTGTGGGGCTGAAAAGCTGAAAAACAGCCACTATAATTACAAGTATTTTTATCTGTTGCCCAAAAAAGGAGCATTGGATCATTTTCTGAGTGTTTCTGTAGGGGAGTTCGTGTGTTAGTTCTCAAACACTTCATGCTCCCAGATCAGAGGACGGTGCCAGAAACCAGGCTTCAGCAGAAGTGAGAGCACACAAATAAACAGCAGAGCTTTGGCCCTAGCGTCCACTGAGGGCCGCGGTGTCCACTGTGTGCTCCAGCATCTTCTGAGGGCCTCGTAGGAAGCAGGAAATCAAATGCCTGAAGTTCTATCAGAAAAATGGGGTGGGAAGATGACAGTGGCCAGCACTGGGAGCAGGAGCACCACTGGTGATATTCTGGAGATATTGCTAGCTTTCAGGTGGGACAATAATGCCATAGGAACTTTTTTTTCTTGCACTATTAAGTGTGAACCCTGATATTTTATCAGCAGTATAGTGCTAGGGGTGGAACTGATGTGCTTTGGATGAGCAGCTGGGGCCCCAGGCGAGTGGGGTGAAGAGGGACTGGCCCTGAACTGATATCTAGAAGTCAGTGGTGGGGACACAGCCGTCCTGAAGACTCTTCTGGAGACTCTTCCCTATATCCCAGGCATTCACAATAAAAAAAAAATTAAACAAATTACTGGTGGAGTGTTGTGTGTGCAACACACCTGCCTCCTCCACTGCCAGAGACCTGGACACCTAAACGCTGGGGAAAAGCTGTCTACTGTGTGGTCATACCTCCACCTCTCCCAGTCACTCCATTCCCAGGGATCAGCATAGCTGCCTACTGCTATGACTCTGCGAGATGTTAGCTAGATGGATGTGAGAGGCAGGGCCAGCAGAACTGCAGAAATGGCCATCTCACATGCATGACAGGAAGCTGGGGAGGGAACAGTGAGTAAGGGCTCCCTGAACAGGCCCAAAGTTCTCCCTGATATCCAATCTGAGTCACTAGGACCAGCACAGGCCTCTGTGGTGAGACTTTTAGGTATGATAAAGTACTTCAGTTGTTGTGGGACTTTTTGTTTTTATAACTCTCATGTTTCAAACATACATCGCTGTAATACTTAGGAATATATCCATGTGGAATCTAGGTTTACCTTCAGAGTGCTGAGAGAGACTGGGGTGAGACAGGCTAAAGATGAGGAGTGGCCAAGACTTATGAGTAGCTGAAGCCAGCTGATGGGTACAGAGAGGCGCATCTGAAGAGTTCCTCAGAGGTTTGGCTGTGGTAGTCAGTCATTCATACTTTAGAGAAAAACATGACCACCCCAATGGAAAGGAGACCCCCTCACATAGAAGAAGCCGTTCAACACTCAGCTTTGCCCGTGAGCCACCCTTTCCTGCTCGCACAGGGTGAGAAGCTGGTCTCAATCTACTCTGCAACTTATTAAAACAAAAACAAAACAACCTCTCAACACTATGCTTTTCATCTTGAACATCAACTTAATGTGGAGCTCAGCTCTGAGTCTTTCTACAGAGTCCCATATTTTATTTAAAAGCCCACTTCTCTTGTTCGAGAATGACTCCTGGATACATCAAAAGTGTCAGGATGCGTCGATGCCAATTTGTGGAACAAGCACCCAAGGTCCAGCTGCCTTGGGAACTTGTGCGTTTTATCAGAATGATGATCACATCCACAGTTATCTCCAGCATGTGATGATGGATGTGTTTCTTTTTTACCAGCTTGATGCTTAAGCTTACTTTTCCATTAATAGTAACTCTGCCATTATAATGAGAATAAACGTCGCTAATACACCATTTATTTCACCCATGAGCCAAAATTCAGGGACTAACGACACTCATACAGTAAATGATAAGTACCCTGTAATTTGACAAATCAGTCACCAGCTAGCTGAGCCTCGCTGCGGGGAAGGGAGTGGAGTTCTGCTGGCAGCGGGTGGACCGAGGCATACACACAGGGAGCAGGCAGCCAGGTGCCGGCTGCACAGCAGGCTGGGCAGGCAGAGGCAGTGTAACGGAGCTGGGCTCTTGTGGGCAGAGAGCAGAAGTGGAAATGAAAGGAAATAGCAACTACCAATCTTAAATGTACAGACATTTCCTACAAGTCAGGGTATTCAAGCAAGAAAAACAGACTTCTGTGTTAATTTAGGGGTTTATAGGGGGAGCATGGTCTTTGAATCTTTGAGATAGGGTCTCCCTGTGTAACACAGGCAGGCCTCGAACATGAGATTCCCCTGCTTAAACCTTCTGAGTGCTGGGATTACAAGCATTCACCACTACACTCAGCTGAGAAACAGATTCTAACCTCACCTGAAAGAACATTTACTATTAAGAGTTAATGACGTGGAGAAGCTGGCTCAGAAAAGATACTAGAAACAGCACAGCTCTGGCAAGTTCGCCTAGGAGGTAATGGCAGAGTCTCGCAGAGACTCCCAGAGCAATGTTACCAAAGCTCACTGTTGAACTAGTGGGCTCCCACGCATGACACATTCCTGAGTGACTGGGAAATTAAAGCCCAGCCCTTGTGGTGGGTCAAATGCCCAGCCAGGAGTCCACTCTGTCCAAAGGAGACCAAGTGCTTGGGATTATTCCCACCAAAATGGCAGGCAACAGTACAGAAGCACATCCTCCAAAGGAAATCAGACAAGAGGAGAAACAGAGACACAGTGACATTCCATGGGCTCCAGGCTCTGGCCTCTGCTCTCCTGCTTAGTTCCCACAGCAACCCAGTAGTAGATTTTATCAGCTGTATTCCACTGACAGAGACAATGCGGATGAGAGAGGCTATGTGGCCTGCCCGGGGCAACACAGCAGAAACATGGCAAACCTGAAATAAGTTGAAGTGGATCCTACGTACCCTTCCAAGCCATCAGTGGCAGCGAAGAGATACAGGATCAAAGTCCAAATACTGTGGTTATTTTACACTTTTCTTGAAGCCAACTACTAGAATAGAATGGGAAAATCTCTCGAGATGAGGCTAAACCAAAGAAATTATACTTAAAAGAGGCAAAAAAGCAAGTCTTAGATGTATCTTGGATGTGTCCAATATCTTTGATCTTCCAAACCCTTGGAGAGACAAATCCATCTCTTCTGATGTCTCAGATCTTCACGAGGGGTGAAAAGTTTACAGAAGAAATCTGAGCATCATCACTACCACCTTAGTGAAGGAGAAAGAAGCAATCTAAGGAAGCTGTGTTTAGGGGCTGCCCCTAGAAGAACCGCCTTGGAGGCTGCAGCTGCAGGCCTCTGGGCACAGCCTCAGCCCTCTTTCCTGGTTGAGGCCTGCCTCACCCAAGTGGAAGCCAGCTCCTTACAGGCACTCCCTTATTGCTCTGTAACCCAGGCTCAGGCCCAAGGTAGTAGAGGCCTGGCACTGTCCTCGAACAAATCATCAATGAAAGAAAGGAAACTCAAATTAGGGACATCTCCACCTCAGCCTTACATCTTCTTGGCTCATCTCCAAGAACTGACAATGCCATTGCTTTCAGGGCAGGGAAAGCCACAAGACATGGAGAGGCAATCAGAGGACATTGCACATGCTCAGTGAATATCCATCTGCTTGCTGTCCAGTGTCCTCTCCAGATTGTCTAAGCTCTGTTCCCCCTCAAACTGAGCCATAGGAGAAGGCATGCCTCCACAGAGAACCCGAGTCTCCTCCTACTAGATCCCTAATTCATTCTGTAACACTGAGCCGTTTGGGACTGGGGTAGGGGCTAGCCTTCTAACTCACTCCAAACCCAGGGTGGGCTTAGGAGCTGTCCCCCCAGGCAGGCAGGGAAAGGCACTGTCCACATTCCCCTGGCAGCTCTGCCTGCTCCACTCCACAACCCCTCAGAAGCAGGTAACACCAGGTGCAGGCTGGGAATTCCTGTTCCTTCTCTTGGAGGAGGGGTAAGCAAGGCCTTCCTCCTAGCACTGCCTCAAGGCTGACATTGCCATGGGCTCTTTCTTCCTCAGCTGTGCGATTTCCCTTGTCCCTCCATTCATTTTCTCCAACATTATAATGGCTGCTCTCTAGCTTCTGTAACACTAAACTGTTTTATCCTTCCATGAGCTCAGCCTTCTCACCACAAAGGCTTGAGATCTGTGCTCAACTGCTGGGGTGATTTGAACGGAGCTATTCCCCACTGGGCAATTTCCCAAATTTTTCCCAGCAGCATCTGGGAGCTGCAAGAGCAACAGTGTCTTCTTCCTTAAGCAGCTCATCAACTACAGCTCACACATGACCTGCCCACCTGCTGCTAAGACTGCAGATCTTACAGGGCCGCCAAGACACTCATGTTCACCTGCCCACCCACCACAGTTCTCCGTTCCTTCTTGTTTTCCAAAGTTCAAGTTTGTTTGTGGATTGATGGAGTAGAATTCAGGACCTTGCACATGCTGGACAAGCACTCTGCCGCTGGGCCTCATTCCCACCTGGGGACGCAGGCACATGAGCAGAATCCAGCCTAAGGAAGGTGGCAAGGCTTACCTCAATGAGCTTTCTTTCATAGGAGCTCGCCAGCTCTTCGGCCACTTCTCCGGGCTTCTGTTCTGGGACAGGAACTTCTCCATCCACATTCCAAAGATTTGGCACAACTTTAAGAAAAGAGACATTCTATCAGTATTTTAACACTCATCAGAAATTACCCTTTCAAAATTCTTCTGGCTTCTCCAGAAAGAAGATTTTCTTTTTTTTAAATCGCCATAAGGCCTGAACTCTGGGCCTGGGCACTGTTCCTCAGCTCTTCAACTCAAGGCGAGCACTCAACCACTTGCGCCACAGCGCCACTTCCAGCTTTTTCTGCTTATGTGGTGCTGAGGAATCAAACCCAGGGCCTCATGCATACAAGGCAAGCGCTCTACCACTGAGCCACCTTCCCAGCCCAAAGAAGACTCTTTATAAGGTAGCAACTACTTAGTGCAAAGAAAAAAAGACATTAATCATTTAGTGCAACTTCCCCACACTAGTATAATAAGGTGCTGGCGAGCTGTTTTAGATCCAAAAGAGCCACCAGGATATCTACCAGACAATCTATAGGGAATGGGCTGGGGCTCAACTTCTAGATACACACATACACACATACATACACAAAGGTTTACTTCCAATTAAAAACGATAATAAAATATGCATTCTAAGTTACAGAGACTCTAACACAAACACGAGTCAGAGAATTATTCAAAACAGTAGAAACAACCCAAATGACCATTATCTGTGTGGTCTAATCACACAGCTGAAGTATTAGTCATCCACAAAAAGCAATGGAGGTTTTATACAGCCATTAGAGAATCATATTACATCACTGAAGGGAAATGGATGGACCTAGAACAAATCACATTAAGTGAGGTAAGCCAAGCTCAGATAAATAAATGGCACGTTTTCACTCATATGCAAAAGCTACATCTAAAATACATGATAAATTATACAGGATGCTAGGCATTCACACACAGTGAGACCAAAGGAGGATACTCTTAAGAACACAAAGGGGCAATGCGTATATGCATCTGATCATATAAAATAATATTTATCAGAATGGACTCCAAGAAATAGAAACAAGAGGTATTTTCTTTGTTGCTGTTTTTGTTTTCTTTTCTTTTCTTGTATGCTCATTTATATGTCTTTGGGAGTGTAAGGGAAGGCACAGAAATGGAGGGACAAAGGGTGAACAAAGTGAAAACTCACTAGACACTATGTTAAAAATGAACTATACAACTTGTGGGTGGGATTGGGAGGAAAAAACTGGGAAAGAGCAAGGGAAACGATGACATTGTCCAAAAAGAAATGTACTCTTTACCTGAATATGTGTGTGTGTATACACATATGTATATAAAACTGCATATAACTATTACTGTAACTCCTCTGTATAAAACCTTTATAATAACAATTTAAAAAAGGAATGGAGGCTGGTTCATGCTACAACACAGACAAATCTTGAAAGCATGTGGTAGGTAGAAGAGGTTACAGGGGCTGGGAAGGTGGCTCAGTGGTAGAGCGCTTGCCTTGCATGCCTGAGGCCCTGGGTTTGATTCCTCAGCACCACATAAGCAAAAAGAAAAAAGCCGGAAGTGGTGCTATGGCTCAAGTGGTAGAGCGCTAGCCTTGAGCTGAAAAGCTGAGGGACAGTGCCCAGGCCCAGAGTTCAGGCCCCACAACCAGACCCCCCCCCCCAAAAAAAGAGGTTACATACACAAGGACACATGTTGTATGAAATATCTACATACAATGTCCAGTACATTGGGAAAGGAGAGATGAAGAGTGACTTCTAGTGGATATACAGTTTCATCTGGAAGGGTAGTAAGAATGTTCTGGACTTATTGGTGTTATACAGTCTGGTAAGTATATTAAAAGTATATGAAAGGTTAATTGTATAGCATATGAACTGCATCCCAAAACTGAGAACTGGGAAAAGGGGGGCAGGCCTGTAATTCTAGCACTTGAGAGGCTACCAGATAGGAGGATTGTGACTCTAATGCCAGTTTTGGCTATCTAGCTGCTGTTTTGTGAGCTGTCTTATGGCATGAACAGAGGTATCCAGCTCACAGCCTGGAACCTCACCAGCCATGAGCAGCCAGTGGGTCCTTCCCCATGAGCTGAGGATGAGCCCTGAGAGACCTGGATCAAGCCCTGCTGTCAAACCACAGAAACTGAGGTAGTAAATGTTCCTTGGTCTAAGCTACTAAATTCTGGTATGCTTCATTACAAAGCAGTAGACAACTAATACAGCATCTTACACCATCTTACCAGGTGCTTCTGGACAAACTACTTCAAAGCACAGACTTTCAGAGATGGCAGAGGGCTCTGTCCACAAAATAGAGATCACTAAACAGCTGACTTGCCCAGTGTGTCCCTGTGGTACAAGGATTCCTATCCATAGTGGGGAACCAATTTATTAAGTTAGATGCCTCTCTCCTCTCTGCTGCCAATGCCAAGTATGTGGCCAGGCAAGGCTAAGCGTATATAGGTACACTATCGGATCTGTTTATTTTCAAGTCAAGATGACTTTATTGGCTTTGTGAGTACATGAACGTTTTAGTATTCGAAGAAGCTCAAAGCCTGGTGGTGGTGGCTCACACCTATAATCCTAGCTACTCAGGAGGCTGAGATCTGAAGATCGTGGTTCAAAGCCAGCCCAGACAGGAAAGTCCATGAGACTCTTACTTCCAATTAACCACCAGAAAATCAGAAGTGGTGCTGTGGCTCAAGTGGCAGAGCGCTCTCCTTGGGCTGAAGAGCTGAGGGACAGGGCCCAGGTCCAGAGTTCAAGCCCCACAAACAACCAAAGACAAAAAAAAGAAAAAGCTCAAGTCATGGCAAGACATGAGAGGAGCCAAAAAGAACTGCACGTGACACCAATCTGTTCTCCACACATCACCACTAACCGGTCAGCAGGGAGGATCAACTGAACACCAAATCTCAATAGTCAACATGTGTGGCTGATCAAACAAAGCCTTTTTCAGTTGCATCTTTCCTGAAGATGAGAGGCTAGTTTGGAAATAGAGAGAATAGTCATTTTATATCCCAGGAGAAGACCATGCTTCTCTATTTATGTTAATAATAGCTCGAGCTGCACTCAAGAACACGGGCTTTCCAACACTGCATTTCAGAGCCAGGCAACCTGAAACCTAAAATTTACTCATTAACAACTCCATTGCATAATTGGAATGACTTCACCAGTTTCCACAAGTTGCCATTTGGCCCTGGTGAAGGACTGAAAAACAAAGGGAGAGCTGTTAGGATCCAACAGGACAAACAAGACAATCGGCATCTCTGTGACTGCTATCTCCACTTTTCAAAAGAAACTTTCATGGTATTATACAAAGATAAGTCAAGTGCAAAGGTAAATATGGGCTGTATTTAATGTACTTCCTGGAATTAGGAATCTATCTTCATATCCAATGGGTTCTCAGAAAAATAAAAAATACTACTTGTGGGTGGAGATGGGAGGGAATAACTGGGAGAAAATGAGGGGAGGGGTGACATGGTTAAAAAAAGAAATGTACTATCTGACTTATGTAACCGTAACCCCTCTGTATATCACCTTTACAATAACAATTTAAACAAAAGGACAATATTGCTGCATTTCAAAGAATCTGGCACCTCTACAGGACCTGGTGGCCATCTTAATCTTACAATAAATATGCGTACATGATCTGTGTGGCACAGTATGACCCAACCTACCTAGTTAGCGTCCACATTATTCACTAGCCTATCCTCTCATTAGTCAGAAATTTTCTCCTGTATTTCCATGATGGCGTAATTATAAAGTCAGATTACAAATGAAGGGGAGAAAAGTGATGTGGCGAAAGCAGGAAGCCTCCTCTTTTTAAATTCAAATAGTCAGACGCGAACACTGCTGGTAGAAGCACAAAGAGATAGATTTTGGATGAGAAAAGCTGTAGGTTACCTCGCACCATTAGCAGGTCATTCAAACTTGGAGAACATTACAGTTTGCACCCCGCTGCAGCCTGCCGAATCTGTTTGGGGGCATCTGTGATAAGTCATCTGAATTAAATAGACCCTATGCTGGTCTCACTCACAGGCACAGAGAACACATGGGGTTTGTGCCTAAAGTATTTTAAGCAAAACTTGGAATGCCATAGAGAGCAGCCTAGAAGCACTGCACCGAGGTTAGCTTTGCTTTCCTTCTGTCTGAACACACTGATGTGACCCCTGACTCAGCGTGAGAGCTGGTGGTGAGTGGATTAGGAATCATTTTACACAGAGAAGATTTTCAGAACGCACTACCACAGAGGAGGTGCTGGAAGGCCCTCTGTGCTGGGGACACAAAGGAGCCCAGAGGAGAAAGTAGGGCTCTCTTGCGGGAGGGGAATGAGCCGAGGGTATAGGTCCTGTAGTTGATCCAGCCAGGTCAGCAGGGAAGTGACCCTGTGACATCCACGCCATGCCACATGAGATCCACACTCTCCCCTCACACCTCAGTCCACTGAGCGCCCGAAGAGCCCAAAGCTAAGGAGAACGTGGCAAAGCCAGGAAGGTGGGAGCTCATCCTTGCCCCAGGGTCTCAAGACAGACAAGAAGATGCCCAAAGAGGTTACCAGCGTCCTGCTCCGCTCCAGATGCACAACTCCAGTACACAACTGAGCACAAGTGAATATGTGAAGAAAGTGTTTGCACACCTCCACAGAAAGCATGCACACCTGCACACATCACTTCCTTGTGAGCCTTGGTTTCCTCATCTGTCCAACAGCGGAAGGGACCTCTTGTGAGAATTAAAATAGTAGGAACTACTTTATGCTCTTGCTCCAAGCATTACAGAGAGGTTGACTTTTGAAAGATAAATTGCAAAGTTGGAGCCCGGCTTCTTGCTCCATCTGAAGTGTCCACCTCTGGCCAGCCTTTCCTGAGGAGGCTGCCTTCCTGTGTAGACAGGGCATCTCCTCCTGGCATAACAGCTGCTGCCGCGTCCAGCCCTCACCGTCCCATCTTCACAAGCCTGATGGCTCTGACAGAAGTATTGACATGTTTCCCCTGAGTGAAAAGCACTCATACGGCCTGCAGACTGGTGTGCCAGACGAAGCCATTTCTTGCCTTCGTCCAGGCCATGCAAATGTGTCTGCTAGACACAGCTCTGCACCTGGATCATGACTCTAGCTCTTCACTTGGCTGTTTTTGAGAAAAAGTCTTGATTTTTGCTCAAGCTGGCCTGGACTCTGATCCTCCTGTTTACACTTCCCATCATACCTGGCATGACAGGACCATCAACCCAGCTGACCACCCTTAGCTTTTTCCATTGAGATGATATTTCAGAGGCATGGCTCCAACGGTAGAGCTCCTACCTAATAAGCACAAAGCCCTGAGTTCAAACCCCAGTACTGCCACAGGGGGAAGGGGGAAGAGGGAAGAGAGAAGGAGAAGGAAAGAGAAGAGGAAGAGAAATGATTCCTAGGATTTCAAAAGCCCATGAGGAGGATTTCTGGGATTGGAGCATGGCTCAGCCAATGTGCAAAAGTGTCAGATACCAAGTTCAAGTCCTGGTCTCGGATAAATTTAAAAAATAGGATTTCTCTGACTGTTTCAATGCTAGGACTCTATTCCTATCATGGCCAGTTCGATATGGTGTAGCTAAAAGATGACACCTGTTAACAGAATGGGATGAACACAACAGTATAAAAAGCACAGAGACTGGCGCTAGAAAGACCTGGGTTCAAATACCAGGTGGATCACATTCTGCAAGTTGTTTGGCTTCCCTGGGCCCAGCCTCCAGCCTATCGGGCAGGTAATGGTAGAGAACCAAATGGGAAATGGATGAGGTAGCTAACAGAGAGCCTGGTGCAGAGGCCCACTGTGAATGCAGGATGTGGTAGGAATTATTGGATCATCCTACAGTGGTGGCCCGGAACAGTGGACCTTGAACTGAAATCACAAAATTGCCACCATCCAATGAGGTACAAATAAGAGTCTCAACACTTTCTGATTCAATTACTGAGCCTGAGTATATCAACTTAACAAAAAAAAAAAAAAAAAAAAACTGATCAACAGAGACATCAGCCACTCTTTTGTTGTTGTTGGTGGTGGTGGTGGTGGTGGTGGTCATGGGGCTTGAACTCTGGGCTTAAGCACTATCCCTGAGCTCTTCAGCTCAAGGCGAGCGTGCTCTACCGCTTGAGACACAGCACTACTTCTGGTTTTCTAGTGGTTTATTGGAGATAAGAGTCTCACGGACTTTTCTGCCCGGGCTGGCTTTGAACCTGTAATCCTAGCTACTCAGGAGGCTGAGATATGAGGATCACATCTGCCACTCTTATTGGGAGTGCCACCCAACTAAACAAAGTATGTGTCACATGGTATGCTCCTAGGCAACTAGAACCTCCCTACTCTGCCTATATTTCCTTAAATGTTTATTTTCCCAGCTGGACAGGGTAGTGCACACCTGTAACTTGAGCACTTGGGGCTGAGGTGGGTAGATCACAAGTCCAGCTGGTCTCATAAACTAATTTAAGTTTGTTTTCTCCAATTATATTAGTAACATGATTCATGCAGGGGAAAATTCTATTTTTACATTTTTAGAACCTAGCTGTACACTTGTCAGGTGCCAGTAAACATGGGAATAGGTCCAGGTATAAGGCTTAACCTAGCCCACATGATTTTTTTCTTTTTTTGGGTCTGGTCATGGGGCCTGAACTCTGGTCTCTCAGCTCTTCAGCTCAAGGCTAGCGCTCTACCACTTGAGCCACAGCGCCACCTCCGGCTTTTTTCTTTTTGCTTATGTGGTGCTGAGGAATCGAACCCAGGGCCTCAGGCATGCAAGGTGAGCACTCTACCACTGAGCCATCTTCCCAGCCCCGCCCACATGATTTCTATGTCATGGAATCCATTTTCCTAAGGCGCTTACATTCCCTCCATGTGCAGTGTCACTTGTCCTGCAGTTAGGAGGTAGGCAGCTGTGACAAGCAAGGCCTTGGTATTCACAGCATGAGGGGCTACTGGATGCTGGCCCTGTGCAGGCCACTTTCTAAGCACTCAAATGTACTCACACCCGTCACCCTTGCTACCAGTTACCATTCTTGTACTTGCACTAAAGGAGCCAATCCCTGTCTCTGATGACATAAAGAAACTCGAAGTTGTTTGAGTTGCCACAGGCTGGGGGCCTGGAAGGGGTGGGGTGGGGTGGTTGTGAAAGGGTACAGCATCCACCAACATCGCCTGGTGCTATACACTGATGGTGGCTGCAGCTGTGGTGACACTAAACACCAAGCCACTGAACTGTATGCTCTTAGAACACGTGTGAGTCACGTATGCAGTTTACAAACCCAAGCCCTAATATCAGGTGAGCCCGCGTGGGGCCTGCAGGTCACACTTCACCTCAGCTTGGACTCCCAGGTCCCCGCAGCCTCAC
The DNA here is from genome assembly GCF_024711535.1 of Dipodomys merriami. Lineage (NCBI taxonomy): Eukaryota > Metazoa > Chordata > Mammalia > Rodentia > Heteromyidae > Dipodomys > Dipodomys merriami. The sequence goes on from NW_027206180.1 coordinate 2,624,583, forward strand.
TAAGTCTCATCACCCGAGCCACGTCTCGGCACATGTAGTTACATGTACAATGCGTTCACATTTGTGTGCTCTGGCTGGTTTTATTGTGACTCATAGGGCACAGAACATTGTGTAGCTGGCTACAGCAGGTACACTGCGGAGTGAGCCAGTCCAGTCTTCCTTGGTCACAATCTACGCCTCCATCTTTCACTGATCTCAGCTCAAACAGTGCCACGATCCCCGGGCTTGTACTTGTCTATGCCCGTGTGTACATATGTCTGTGTGGTCAAAGGGGACACACAGATCAAATCTTGGTAACCTCCAAGTAACCTGCATTCTGTGACCCCAGCCAGCAACCCCACCTCTGAGGCTTCAGCCACCCCCCTTCTGCCAGAAGCCTCTCCAAGTTCATTTCAGTTCACTCTTTAAACAACATCCGAACAGGCACCACAGCAAAGGCTGGAACCTGAGCTCAGAGCACACACTGCTGCCACCCAGGGAGCCCTGCGGAGACAAGCCAGCAGAGGAAAAAGATCCTTAGCAGGCTGAAACATTCAAGGAAACCACAAGACCCCCAAGCTGCCTGGGGACCAGACAGCTGAGGGGTGACCACACAGACACCCCCACCCCTCCGGTGAAAGAAATGCGATGCTGGAAGTGGGACACTGGCACCCACACGGGCTGTGCTTCACAGCACCAGGCTGGCTACACCAGTAAGGACCTTGAGCGGCATGGAAGGAAGCCCGGCGCTCGAGACACAGAGCCAGTGCCAGTCCACACAAGATTAAGAACAAGAAAGATTATTTTTTGTTAAAAGGCAAAAAAAAAAAAAAAAAGTCATGCAATTAACGCTAACAGTTTGAAATGTGTCCCAGTTCAGAGACTTTCAAGAGAACAGAGTCAAGACTGGAACAAGGGTGCCTACGGCACGGGCAGGGAAAAGGAAAATTACCATCCCTGAAGCTCAAGGTCGTGGCAAAGTCTAATATTTCAAGGGGAAAAAAGATAGGCTTAGAAATCATGTTGAAAGCTCACTTCCTTTATGAATTCTCAGGAACGCCGCAGAGTCGGGTCACAGTGGAAAGAGGAAAGGCGTCACAGAGAAACACAAGAAGCCTAGGTGTGGCTGCCGCCTCCAAGGGAACAGAACAGAAGCGCGCGGGAAGATGGCTGACAGCGATGAGCGGAGGCCTGAGCGGCTGTGGTCACATTCACAGGCAGACCAAGCCACAAATGGAGCTGCGGCTCAAAGAGGCAGAGCACCCCCTGTTTTCACTGTATTTGATGTTGTTATAATTTGTGGAGGGGAAGGGAAAAAACAAATTGTTTAAATAGGGATACAGGTAGATCCATTGCAACAATGAAACGTACAAGTCGTTATGTCGAAAATGAACTTTACAACTTTGTGGGGAGGAGGGTTGAATGGGAGGTGTGGGAAGGATGGGATGGGAAGGGGAAACAAAGGAGGAGGCTACAATGCTTGATAAGAAATGTACTCATTATCTTGCCCGTGTAATTGTAACCCCTCTGTACAGTATTTTCACAATTAAAAAAAAAAAGTGGCAGAGCACTAGTCTTGAGCACAAACAGTCCGGGACAGCACCCAGGCCCCGAGTTCTAGCCTTAGCACAAACTTGCACACATACACACAAAATAATAGTAACAACAACTAAAGCAAAAACAGGCAAGGGCATAGTTCAAGTGGCTGAACAAGTTTGAGGCCTTGAGTTTGAACTCCAGTATCATGCTCCCCGCCCCACAAAAAAAAAAAAAAAAAAAAAAAATTGCTGGTAGGAACTTCATAGCAGCCAGTATCACTAGGGCTGGCTCCAGCTGGAGAAAAGCAGAAAGGAGAACTCTGTCCTGGCCAGCAGAGCCAACACTGGCAGACAGATCAGGTGGCCAGCCACAGACACCTGGAAGCTGAGTGCTTTTCCCATGTGTGTGAGAGAGAAAGAGCCCTTGACATATTTAGAACAATATGATAATAAATGACAAACCAGAGGCTATTTTTAAATGCCCACAGAAATGTTCTACAGCCCTGACAATACGCCCCCCTCTGCCCCAATCCTAATTACATGAAGGAAGTCAGAGCGAGGAAGCTCTTGAGGAAGTATAGGTCAGCAGCAAGAAGAGGGGACCCCCAGGGATGGAAATACAGCAGGCCTGAAGGCTGCCCCTGCCTGCCTGTCTGCTGGTGGATACACCAGAGGAGAGAGAATATTCTGGCAAAGGGAATGGGAAGTTCTTCCTCCCCATAGACCTTTGAGGCTCCTTGGCCAGCAGTATGGCTAAAACAGGTCAAGAAGAAGAAATATAAATAGCTAAGAATGAGCCAAGCACCTGTGGCTCACACCTGTTATCCTAACTATTCAGGAGGCTGAGATCTGAGGATTGTGGTTCAAAGCCAGCCCGGTAGGAAAGTCTGTGAGACTCTTATCTCCAATTAACCACAGGAAAACCAGAAGTGGCGCTGTGGCTCAAGTGGTAGAGTGCTTGCCTTGAGCTGAACAGCTGAGGGACAGAACCCAGGCCCAGAGTTCAAGCCCCATGACCAACAAAAAAATAAAAATAAAAACAAATAAATAGCTAAGAAAAACATGAAGAAATGTTCACATCTTTAGCCATAAAGGAAATGCAAGTTAAAACTATACTAAGAGCCAGGCGCTGGTGGCTCATGCCTGTAATCCTAGCTACTCAGGAGGCTGAGATCTGAGGATCATGGTTCAAAGCCAGCCCGGGCAGGACCTGAGACTCTTATCTCGAATAAACCACTAGAAAACAGGAAGTGGCGCTGTGGCTCAAGTGGTAGAGTGCTTGCCTTGAGCTGAAGAGCTGAGGGATAGCGCCCAAGCCGAGTTCAAGCCCCACGACCAACCAAAAAACAAAAATAAAAAACTATACTAAGATTCCATCTCCAGTTAGAATGGCCATCATCAAGAAAACAAACAACAGCTAGCACTGGTGGTTCATGCATGGAATCCTAAATACTCAGGAAGCTGAGATCTAAGGTTCAAAGCCAGGCCAGGCAGGAAAGTCCATGAGACTCTGATCTCCAATAAACTATTCAGAAAAAGCTGGAAGTGATGCTGTGGCTCAAGTGGTAGAGCACTAGCCTTGAGCACAGAAAGGCTCAAGGATAGAACCCAGGCGCTTAGTTCAAGCCATAGAACCCATTAAAAAAGAAAAGAAAAGAAAAGAAAAGAAAAGAAAAGAAAAGAAAACAACAACAAATGTGGGAAAAGGAACTTTCAAACACTGTTAGTGGGAATGGAAACTAGTGCAACCACTATGGAAATCAGTATGGAAGTTCCTTAAAAAACTGAAGACAGACAGACCTATCTTATGATCCAGCCATACCATTCTTAGGCATATATCTGAGAGTAAATCAATATACACAAAATGTCTGCCCGCTCATGATTATTGCAGCCCTGTTCACAACAGCCCAACGGTGGAATGAACCAAGGTGCTCAACAACTAATGAATGTTAAAGAAAATACGATATACAGTGTATAGGTGCGACACAGACACACACACACACATACACACACATACACACACACACACACACACACACAGATAGCACACTGAAACCTCAAAATAAAAATAAAATGGTAGTTGCTTCAACCACTCATTTCCCAAGTGGTCTATAAAAGAGAAACCCTTCATATAAACACTCAGCTATATTAAGAAGCAGCCTGGCACCTTCCAAGTCCTTCCTCGTTCACTGAACACGCCCATCATGACTGTGTGCTCATCTCCGTGCCAGACACTAAGATTTGGCAGTGTGTAAGAGAACATCCACTTCCATCAAGAGCTTGGATTCCAGTGGAGAGCCAGACACATGGACAAGCAAACGCCTTTTTACATGAACTCATGCTGTACACCACAGAGGAAACCACAGCAGTGTCCCAAGCATGGAGGGAAATGCCACCCAGAGGCCTGGGGTGATTTCTGTCTTCAGGGGAGACTCACGGGAGCGTGAGGGCAGCGAGACGGCTGCTGCACCATCCCACACACGAGGCGGCTAGCTGTGGGGAAGCCCGGGACACCTTGTGCCCAGGTATGCACACGTGGCTTCTCGGCCTTCCCCTGGGATGGAATTGGATTTCCCATCACTTTGCACCACTGCAAGGCTTGAAAAAGCAGCACACATGCTGCCACCACACACGGCTGCCATCACAGCTGCTTTTCTTTTTTAAGGTACTCCCAGCACACCTCCTCAGCATGCTGTATAAGGAGCCCAATCTAGAGGACAAACAGGTCTGGAAACCACTTAGACGGGGATTCTGTAAGCCACAGCTGAGGCTGAAAATAAAGGAAACACGATTGTGAGCTCCACGGGGTGCTGTACTACAACTCATGGGCCCACTGTGCGTGTGTAAATGAGCCGGTAGTCCAGTGCCCCCTCCCCACGCAGGAAGGAGAGCCACACCGGTGGTGTCCTCTGGGAGAGAAGCTAGGCAAAGATGGACAGTATTTCTCTTTCCCACTGACTGTTTCATGGGACAGCACCAGCAAACAGACTGTAGGTCACCGGGAAACAGTAAAGGCAGAAAGTCCACAGAATGTACATTGATAAAGAAACGCAAGGCAAAGATGCCCTGTCTTGTCCACTTTATGCCCCATATCCTTTGAACTGTTTTAATTCCCATCCACTCACCTCTCATGCCAGCCACTGTGCTTGGCTAGAAGGACTGTGGTAGTGGCTGGGTGATCTTTCCTCCTGACTCCTCTTTCATGGTGTAGCTTGGGGGCTGTCACCATGGTTCAAGACTCTGCAGAGCTTTGCATGTGTCTGACCATAAAGATCAAACCCTTTCTAGGACCCATGAGCCCTGCGAGTTCTGGGTGTACCCATCCTTAGGCTGAGCTCTGGCCGTACAGGCCTCTCTTCAGCTCCTCCAAGGCCCTGTTTGTGTTCCTTCCCTAGACCTTCTCCACACCAAATGCAAGGCAACACCATTCTCGTTGCCCTAGTCTCAACACCTCCAGCTCAGATGAGCACGCTGGGCCGCACCCCCTGCCAGCCCTGGTCTGAGAAAGACGTGGGAAGCTGCAGACATTGATCTGCCTGCTGTGGGCTTAGGACCTTTTTTTCTCAGAAAACCACAAACCTTTGGTGCCAGACACAGTCATCGAACACCACCAAGCGCTCTGACTTCCAAACCCATCCGTGGAGTGAGAAACCCCACCATGGGCTGCACGGTGCCCCTCACACACACGGGGGGGGGGGGGGGGCGGGGGAGAAAATGAACTGTTAGCTGCCTGCCCTTGCTTTTGCAGCCACCTGGAGTCCTAAGCCAATACTCTGCCCTCGGCATGCCCCGACTGTCATCTCTGTGGCTGTGAACGTCGGGCGTTTTGTCACAGTTACAGGAAGCTTAGAAAATATGACATACAGCATGCTCACGAGAGCATTCTAGCAGCCCCAGGAAGGAGCTGCTCACCACTACAGGATTTACTGTTAAGAATGGCAAATTCCTCCAGCCCGGGCAAGTCCTCACACACCCATGATGGATCCCACAAGAAGAGGAAACTTCCTGATTTTTGTGATTTTTCAATTAAGTTTACTGTTTGGGAAGAAATTCTGTAGGGGGAAAAAAAACCCCTCAATATCCCCATCACTGTAAGAAAAACACAGCCTCTCAAACACACGGGCAAAGCTTGGCTCCTACCTGAGGCCTCAGCCAACAAGCATGATCGTTAGACCCACTAATAAACAGCCACAACAAGTCTGGAAGGAGCAACGTGACTGTGCTTTTGAAACACACAACTGTCATTTCCAATTAAGTAACAGTAACAAATGAGGAGAAATGTGACTCCAGAGTGGCACACATCTGTGTCGAAACGCTACCGGGAAGCGTCCATCCTGTTAACACAGGGCCCCACCCTCCCCTAGGACAGTGCTGGGCAGGTGCAGGGATGTTGGGCAGGTGCAGGAATGCTACACTACACCTTGGGGGAGGCTGGGGGCCACCTCCATCAGGTCATACCAGGGTCCACAGCAGAACTGAAAAGACAAGACACCTTCCATTTTCTGCACATGTGACTTATGTGTGATTACATCAAGGAAAAAAGAGCCAGAGAATCACATACTCCATCCTCAGAACTCCAGCCTCCACCGGGCCACCACTAGCTAAGTGTATCCACGGCCTCACATCATGGTCCTTCAGCCTTACACACTCTTGTTATCCACTCGGCCTAGGGCTCACTAGTGTATCTGTCACAGAGGCAGACCTTCCCAGGGCAAAAGGTGACTTCAGGTAAGGAAGAGGTAGAAAGCAGTAGCAGAGAAGCAGTGTGGGCTGAGTCCAGCGGGGCCCAGCAGGAAGCCTGCCAGTGCTCAGCAAGCAAGCTGCTCAAGGTTAGACCTTGCTCATATGGGTGTATAAAACCCAGGAGTGGGCACACTAGCTAGTGTCAAATGGCACAAGAAGCTTAAATAGAAGGATCGAGGTCTGGACCAGCTGGGGCAAAAAGATCTTGTTCCAAAATTAATAAAATAAGCAAAAATAGCTGGAAGCATGCCTGAAGTGGTAGAGTACCAGCCTAACAAGAGCAAGGCCCCAAGATCAAGTACTATCAAAAAAAAAAAAAAAGTTGACAATAGATTCTTTACTCCAAACCCCAAAAAGAAAAAGTCAATATACTGGGAAATATTCACAGCCTGCAAAAATACAGATTGAAACTTGCAATCAAATTGCTGGAGCTAGAAATACACCAGCTAGGACTGGCAAGGTGCACCGTGGTTGCACATGGGTGCATGGCCATGCCAACGCCCTTCTCTCTGGAGACACGCTGATGATGGTGGCATGAACATAGTCACGGTGGGCAGCCCTAGCCACACCCATCACAGGTGGATGGACGGACGTTGAGGACACACACTGGCCCTCCACAGATCACCCTCTCAGCCCTCTGCCCCGTGTATAGAACAGGCCTTGCATCATGAACCCAACACCACCGCTGGCTTCCCCCTTCCTCCAATCCAACACCCACACGCGTTAACCGTGGGAGCACAGCCAATGCATATTTACTTCCTGAGATTTGTGTCAGGTTGATGTGGAGAGAGCTGAAATAAAAGCAAAGCACACAATCCTGGGAAATAAATATAAAAAAGCAGTCCTGGGGCATCTGTGCAACCAGAGCAACATATATTAAAAAGAAAGAGTGAGATGGTGCTCTGAATCACTCATGGGTCCCCTCTGGGCAAAAGCAAGTCCTACATGAACCGAAAACTGCACTTTTCCAATCACCTAAATTGATATTTATTTCTAAACCCGTGCTTGTTACTATTCAGCCCCCTAAGAGAAGTGTGATTTTCTAAGTCAGAGTCTGTACTCCAAACATGCATGCATCTACCCAGGCCAAACCTATAACCTATGTTTTCTTCTACTCTGTACTGGTTTCGAGGTTCTATTTAAAAACATTGGAGAGTGAGAGTCCTTCCCCAGAGGTCTTTCTGCTGCTTCCCTCTGTTATTTGAAGTCCTGCCACTGGGTGAGAAAGCCCTTTAGAGCACCTGGAGACTGGGGAGGTGGAACCATCAACACAGGAGCGGGGGCCTGGAAGGACGGCAGGGCAGGGGTCTCCATGGTAACGCCCTGACAACCTCCTGCAGTGGTGCCCAGGAAGATCTGTCTGCCCTGCTCCCAGCACAGGCTAAAACTGTGCTTGATGCCAAATGTGAAAACGCAGCTTCCTAACCAAGTTTCGAATTAAGTACTGCAGACTTTGGGGACAGACTGGTACACAGCAAGCAGGGAACTCAGTGCCAGCTAGTCTACTGGGGGGTTTCTGCCAACTCTGGGCCAAGTCAGCGAAGAGGAACTCAACAGTTGGTGACTATCTTTCCTGGACAGTCGGAGAGAAGGAGGGGAGGTCCAGCCCTAACCAGGCCATCACTGAAACAGACGTGCCTTGCAATCCTGCCACTGAGCTCACCAAGCTGTCTTTTCCCAGCACTGCTGGAGGGCGCACAGATGGGTTTCTAATGAGACAACCTGACTGTTTATTTGAAAAATAAAAGCTATTTTTGCAGCAGGTAAATCACTGCTTGACTCTGTGCCTAAACAGAAAGCCATAAATATAAGTGTTTCTCAGGTTTTAAGAACCAGCTCCACAGTCCAAAGACCAGCTTCAAAAGCCACCTTTCAAGTGACTTGGCGAACACATGGGACAAGTGGAAGCTATATAGCTTTTTCAATATCTTTGAGTATTTTTTTAAAGTTAGAATTGTAGAGCAGGAGAATAGAAACTATGGGCCTGAGCCAAGTCTAACTGCAGTTTCTGAGATAACATTTTCCTGGTGCCAACCACCAGAAAAATAAATAACCATAATGGTTATTTGTTTTCATAATGGTCCTTGTAGCAGCAGAGCTGAGTAACTTCAGCAGAGATATGTCTGACCAACCAAGCGAAAAATATTTACAATCTGTCCCTCATAGGCTAAGTTGGCCGAGCCTGCCCTAGAAGGGATGAAGGCAATTCATTTACCTTAGACCTGGGCCAGCCAGACCAGGACGTGAGGGCACAGAGCCACCCCTCTAGATTCAACCAGTCTGTCAGCCCCTCCCCACTTCAAAAGGCTTCGTAAGATGTGGGCGCCGGCAGCTCATGCCTATAATCCTAGCTACTCAGGAAGCTGAGATCTGAGGACCAAGGTTCAAAGCCAGCCCAGGTAGAAAAGCCCAGGAGACTCTTATCTCAAATAAACTACACAAAAAAGCCAGAAGTGGGGCTGTGGCTCAAGTGGTAGAGTGCTAGCCTTGAGCACAAAGAGGCTTAGGAACAGCGCCCAGGCCCTAAGTTCAAGCCCAGGAAGGGCAAAAGAAAAGACATAGTAAATCCCTAAAGATCTCTGAGAAACTGACAAAGACTCTTGGTTGAAGAAAGGTCACACAGCACTTTTCAAAGGAAATGAAGAATATGTATTTGGGGTACTATGTCACCAAAGCACTTGTATATTGGTGCAAACTCATTACCCAAGGAAATCAAGCTCTCTTTCCTTCTGTTTCTCTCTATACACAACATGGACATAGGTTAAATGTGATCTTAGGGTCAAAGCACACCTAGACCTTCGGGCTGTCCTCTCCACTTCCGCCATTCATGTGCGCACACACCCTAACTGCCTTTACTGATCTGAGACCATGAGCAGGCGCTGTTCTGGTGCTCTGGGTGTGGGCACCAGAGACACACACAGGGATCCTGCCACCATGGAGCTCGCAAACCAGAGGGAGACCAGGAATGGGTCAGAGAAGAAATAAAATGAACTGAATTATGGCAAGTGCCACAGAGAACATGACAAGGATGCTGAGAGCTGTTTAATGTGAAGACCAGGAGCAGCCTGTCTGAGGACCCACGGCCTCAGCTCAGCCCCAGCGGTGAGGAGGAGCTCCTGGAATCCTGGGGAGGGGAGAAGTCTAGAGGAGGAAAGGACGTGAAGTCAGAGGAGGAGTGAGAGGCTCCCTCGTGTGGTCCACTGGAGTAGGCAACCCTCACAGTATCTGAGGCTTGGTAATTCTGAACTCCCTCTCTACAAGGCCTCAGGAGGATCAAATCTCTGTGTTCCTGGCTTTCTCCCGTGCACAATGGGAAGGCTGTGGCTGAGGTTTGCCCTAGCACATGGAGGAAGAACCCATACAGCAAGCTCCAGGAGCTGAAAAGAGGCAATACAGATGCAGAAGAAAGGACAAAGGGAGAGGAGAGACACAGACTGCACCAGCAAGGAGCAGGGGGCAGGCAGGTGAGCTGGGAAGAAATTTGGATCCTATTTTAATTATAATTGGAGATCACTAAAGAGTTCTAAACTGCTGGGCATTGGTGGCTCACGCCTGTTATCCTAGCTACTGAAGAGGCTGAGATCTGAGGATCGAGGTTCAAAGCCAGCCCAGGCAGTAAAGTCTGTGAGACTCTTATCTTCAATTAACCACCAGAAAACCAGAAGTGGAGCAGTGGCTCAAAAGTGGTAGACTGCTAGCCTTGAGCAGAAAAGCTCAGGGACAGTGCCCAGACCCTGAATTCCAGCCCCAGAATGGAAGAGACAGGAAGGGATGGAAAGGGGAAGGAAAGGAAAAATGAAATGAGAGGGGGGTGGGGGGTAAGGAGAGGAGAGGAGAAAGGATAGAGTAGAGGAGAGGCCAGACCAGATGGCTGACCATAAAAGACATCAGCCCAAAACATGAGCAGCATCACAAGTGTGTAACAGTGTCATTGTCGTCATCTCCTGGAGCTTTGCTCACTGGAACTGAGTTGAAGATCATTTGGGTGGGGTCTGAAAAAGAGGAAGATGCAAAGGCAAGAAATATGCTTATTTAACAAGACTGACTCCTCCTACTGAAGGATAATAGAAAAAATATATAATAGAAAAATACAAGAAAAAAGAATAAAAAGAGAAAAGCATAAGAAAAAAAAAAAAGAGAAAAGAACTAGCCAGGCAACTGTGGCTTACTCCTGTTATCCTAGCTACTCACAAGACTGAGATCTGAGGATTGTGGTTTGAAGCCCACTCGGGCAGGAAAGTTGGTGAGATTCTTAGCTCCAATTAACCACCCAAAAAGTCCAAGTGGAGCTGTGGCATACCAGCCTTGAATGGAAAAAGCTAAGGGACAGTGCCAGGCCTGAGTTCAAGCCCTAGTACACCAAGAGGGAGGGGGAGAGGAAAAAGAGAGGGAGGGGGAGGGAAGGGAAAGGGGAGGGAAGAGGAGAGGGGGAGGGAGGGAAGGGAAAGGGGAGGGAAGAGGAGAGAGAGGAGGGAGGGAGGGAGGGAGGGAGGGGGAGAGGGGAGAGGGGAGAGGAAGAGAAGGAGGGAGAAAGAAGAAGTGGGAGAGGGAAAGGAGAGGAAGAGGGATACATAAGAGGGAAAGGTGAAGAGGGAGAAAGGAAGCGGGAGAGAGAGAGAAGAGGGGGAGAGAATCTTGAGGATTCTGAGCACCCTCCAGGTTTCTCTCGCAGAGATAGACTGGAACCAGGTTTCTCTCGCAGAGATAGACTGGAACCAGGTCTGATCAGAGGATGGCTGCCAGCCTCTGCCTGCAGATGCAATGGGCTTGCCAGCGGGCTATCAAACAAATGCTGCCAGAACCTACCTATCGGGCCAAGACACACAAGCTCCCTGGAAACCAAAGCTCCCTTTCAAGAAAAACAGAGCCTGCAGCATCAAACCTACCCCAGCCGCAGCCAAATACCCATCACACAGTCCTTGGGGCCTTTCTCTAGCTCTCTCCCATTTAAAATCATAGAATTATGGAAGCCTGAATTTTTAAAGAGTTTACCTGAACACTGCACATTCATTTCCAGAGGGCCATTAAATAATCATGAACACAGTCTCTGCCAGTGCATGCCTCACTTTGGACCCTCTTTGGTTCCAGTACCCCAAACTCACAGACAATTGAAGTGCAATTTCTACTGCACCTTTCTGAGTGGCTGCATATTAATTTTAAACACATACAGTACTTTTCAGGTCTCTAGTATGTTGAACAAGACTGTTCTCTCACTGATGAAAAGTGAGATTAATCATCACCAGGATTGTTAGAAGGTGGGGACAACAGAGAGCTCATTGGTATGCAAAGAATTTGGTACTTGAGATGAGTTCTCTTGCTAGGATGCCCAAGGACGCTGGCTGGCTTCCCAGGACAAAACACTGAGCTCCATTGCTTTGTCTATCTGTTGGGGTTAGTTAAGAGGCAGGAGGGCCCTTCATTAACTTCAGAGAACTGCTGTAAAGTGAACTGCAGTAGGGGGTGGAAAGCCCATGGGTGGGAGGGGAACGGAGGGGAGGGCTGCTGCGGAGAAGGGGATGCTTTCTTTGACAGATGAGGAAGCCTGCTGAGATAGGAAAAGACTTTGTTTAGGCTTTGCTGAGATCTGGTCAGAGCCCTACATCAACTCCTCAAATCATCCATCAATTCAGTAAAGACCTGGACCTTTCTACAACACCCCTACCCTGCCACTGTCTCTTGTACCTGGGCTGACTCTGATGCTCACCAACTTTGTAATACACCCGGAAGCAAGCACCAAAAGATGGCTCTTTTTTTCTTTTTTCTTTTCTTTTTTTTTTTTTTTGGTCAGTTGTGTGGCTTGAACTCAGGGCCTGGGTGTATCACTGAGTTTTTCTGCTCAAGGCTAGCACTCTTAACACTTTGAGCCACAGCTCTACTTCCAATTTTCTGGTGGCTAACTGGAGATGAGTCTCATGGCCCTTCTTGCCCGGGCTGGCTTTGAACCTGGATCCTCAGATCTCAGCTTCCTGAGTAGCTAGGATTACAGGTGTAAGCCACTGGTACCTGGCAAAAGTTTGGCTCAGACTCTAGCCATCTCTCCTCCTTCCCCATTTCCTCCCCTAACCCCTCCTCCAGGTCTCCCACCCCCAAAGGCCAGGAGATTTTTTTTGGGGGGGGATGGAGGGGAGGTCCGGTTGTGGGGCCTGAACTCTGGGTCTGGGTGCTGTCCCTCAGCTCTTCAGCTCAAGACTAGCGCTCTTCCATTTGAGCCAGAGTGCCATTTCTGGCTTTTTTCTTTTTGCTTATGTGGTGCTGAAGAATCAAACCTAGGGCCTCAAGCATACAAGGCAAGCGCTCTACCACTGAGCCACCTTCCCAGCCCCAGGCCAAGAGATTTTTGAACAAAGCAAGTGGTGATCAAGCTCTCAGCTGGCTAGGAATGCTGCCCTGCTGGAACAGGACAGACATGATGACCAGGAGCTAATGGGACCCCAGGAGGCCCTGGCCAGACATAAACCTGCCTCAGGGACAGCAGTGATGTGAACCCAGGGGTGACGTGAGCTTATCCAGTCCTCACACTCCTGGGTCCTTTCACCATTACTACAGAAGCATGTGAAGGACATAGCTTGTCTGGGCAGATTATCTGCTTTTGTGCCTACTTGCTGTCAAAACAAAGAAACCTAACAAATCTCTGACTAGAGAGAGACTGGCGGAAATTCAATGATTCCCCAGCGCATGCACATGGGGCTCTTTGCAACCTTTTAGAAAGTCATAGCTGCCTCCCCTCTCCCTTTCTCTCTCTCCTTTCCTCTCCCTCTTCCTCCCTCTCACTCTCTCTCCTTCTCCCTGTCCCTCAGATTCCCTCATCCTCTCCCTCACTTTCTCTTCTGCCTATCTCTCATCCTCTCCCTTGCTCCCTCCCTCCCCCATCTTCCTCTCTCTCGCTTCCTGGTTGCCAAGAGGTAAGCAGACTCTTCAGACACAGAAACACTGGTGTCCAACTACGGACTGGAACATCCACTCAAGGCCTTGACTCGGTGATGGAAAGCTGACTGTACAGCCTTCCAAGTTCTGCATCTCAGAACTTTACAGAGGATCAAAAGCAGGCAAAAGTGGCGTGAGATGAGTAGGGAACAGATGAGCACGTAAGTGTCCCCGTGGCCCCCATCTCCTCTGGCCTGTCCTCACCAGCCCTGTGACCAGACAAGGCAATGGAGAAAGAGCAATCTGGACCAAAAATCAGATCCAAAAACACAATGGCAAGGTTTTTTTGGAAGGGAGACACCTTATACTTTCATTTAGCTTCATTGCTCATGGCTTGCACTCTACCACTTGAACCATGCTTCCACTGTGGCATTTTGCTGGTTAACTGGAGATAAGGGTCTCATGGACTTTTCTGCCCAGACTGCCTTTGAACCACAATCTTCCAGGTTTCAATCTCCTGAATAGCTAATGAGCCACCAGCACCTGGCCTTCCTGTATTGTTTTTTAATCACCTTCTTCCACCTAATATTTTGCTGAATGGTCCAATTAAAATTCAGAGAGAAAAAGGAGAGGTCATTCTGTGGGCACTGCTGGAGAGGTCTGACTCAGGGACAGGGAAACAAGTCCACCCCCTCTGAGGGCTCCTTACAGTCTCCGAGGAAGGGTGGGAGTAGATGGAACACTATCGATAGAGATGCTGGAGGTGGGAGGGAACAGGCCAGGCAAGAGACAGTTATATGACTTCACCACAAACAGGGCAGATGCTCACTTTCTCACAAAGCCGCCAAGCTCAGGCCAAGCTTGGCACCACACACTTGTAAGCCCAGCACTCAGGAGACTAAGGCAGGAGGATCATGACTTTAAGACCAGCACGAGCTGCAGAGTAAGAATCTATTAAAAGAAAAAGAAAAAAGAAACAAACAAACAGAATCACCAAGATCAAGCTCAAGAAACAGGGTAGCCCCCAGAGGCCAAGGATGTCCATCTGGTCACTCTTTGGCCACGAACAAGATAGGGTTCTGATTTCTCTTGTCCCCTCGTGTCCCCTCCCTGCTCAGCCCTCCTTGTGTCAGCGACAAGCTTGCATTTCTCTTCAGAAGTATCTGTGATACTACAGCACGCCTCCCGGAAAACGCTGAGTAGAATAAAGGAGGAACAAACCCTCCATCCCACGATTCATATATGGGCAAGAGCTACAAACTATTCAGGGCGCGAAAATTAATCTGCTCCCTTGCCAGCGCAGAGCGAGGCTGAGCATCGAGGCCGACTGTAATGAAAACGCACTTAATGTGTACGGCACATATTGATTCTGTTTTAGAAGCTGCAGCCCGCCGCCCCCTTCTCCCATAAAACCTGACCATCCCACTCAGCTGCTATTCTTATCCCTCACTCGTTTGCGTAATTTTCACACTGCAGAATATAGCTAGCCTAAGAATATTTTTTATAATTACACCCATCACAGGAACTGCCAGTGTCTAATGAAGGATAATTTCAGCTATTATAAGAAGCTTAAAAGATCATTTTCATGAATAATTCGTAATATGAATCATTAAATTCAAATTGTCAGAAATTTCAAAAAAAAAAAAAAAAAAGAACAGAACAGAAAAAACATATTTTAGGTGCCTAAAAGTCACCATCCCTTTAAAGGCAGAATTCTGTTTCTGACGTGCACAGAAACAGCACACACGGGCGGCCTGGGAGTCAGCCCACATCACCTCCTCCTTTCCAGCCTTTCACCAACCCCCCACCTGAGGATAACACCACGTGACGCTCCGGCTTCCTCACCATGCACGCACCCTGAACCCCAGACTCCTGTACCAGTGCTCAGGTCATTCTTCCTGCCTCCCTGTAGAAAAGAAAACCTTCCTGGAGACACAGCTACACTAGAGGCAGAACCAATGCTTGCCGTGAAGGACCTTCCTAGTAACTATTTGTGTGCCTAGATCCAGCCATGCCTGCACCCCAGACTTCTCAGCTCTGTGCGACAGTGTATTTCCTTGTTGCCTCTGAATGGTTTCTGCTACCTGTCAAGTGTGGAAGAGAGTTATTACTAACATAAGCTGCAGGCCTCGGCACACACCTCGACAACAGCTTAATCACAGTCATCATGGCTAATCTGGGTGTGCGCTAGGGGGTAGGGGAGGACAGTGACTTCCAAGATGGCTGGACCCTCCTCATACTGAATCCGTTTTAGGAGCTGCCTCCCAGGTGTGACACACTGCAGGGTGGTGGCAGAGCCCCCAAGACCACTCTTTCTGGGTACAACCCACATTTCCAAAGAGAACTGTTCTGGGTCCCACCTTATAATTATCAACATGATGTCTCACAACGCACATGAATTTTCAGTCTGAGGAGCAACACCACCTTGAACAAGGGAGAAGAGCGAAGAGGGGCCGAGACAACACCATCAGACTTCTCAACCAAACTCCACATCTCCTGGAGATTCTTCCAACTTTGGGTTGCACAGCTCCAAGGGGAGCAGCAAAAACTGCCACAATCGGCTCTTGTTAAATGGAACCGAAGAGGAGCTCAGATTCGAGATCATGGAACACACGAAGGAGCATTGTCTCCATCACTACAGACATTGTCTCGCATTGTCTCCATCACTACAGACAGCAGTATGCTCGACAGGCATCTACCTTCAGGCCACCACTGGGGGCTGAGAACCTGGACAGTCAGAGCAGAGGTGATCTCTGCTGACACACAAGCCAGTGGCCTCCAGACACCTCCGCTTTCACCTCTCCCACCTGGGCTTCATGGGGGAGGGAATCACATAATGATTTCACTAAGAACTCTGAAATGACCAAGCTGCCATTGGTGGAGAATCATTTTGAGATTCTGGTTCCAATTCTGGTATGAGAGAGAATGGTGGAGATCTTGAAGTAAGCTCAGGAGGAAAGTTGTATTCTCTCGCACTACTTGTGACTACCACAAGATGAGAGATTGTGGAGTCAGCAGGCCTTTTCCTTAAAGGAAAGCTTTTGGGGTCTCTGCTGGAACCCTTACACTTGTCCACACTGGCAATACCTAATGAACAGATGTGGATGGTTACCAATAAAACTGCCATTAGTATTTAAACAGGTGACACGTCCAAGGGCCCTAGTTCGGCACAGACCGTCACCCCCAGCAGGGGTTGTAGAACAGGAACACATGTTTGGGCGGTACAGTGCTGTGTCCATGTACATACATCAATGAGCCAGTGACCCAGAGAGACAGTAATGAGATTATTAACATCTCTGCACTGCTAGACTTGATACAGTGTATGCGCTAACTCATTTTTTAAAATTCTGATAAAATATTCAATCATAACAATATTCGAAGTACAAGCTATCTAGTGGCTGCTTGCAGGAAATCTCTGTATGTCTCTGTAATGTATGCAACCAGTATTTTTACCATTGCACCTAACAAGCGGATTTTTCCATAATACATATTTAATTGGATGTCAACTGTCATGTAAAGAACTCTCCAGCTAGAAAATGTCCAAAAAAAGATGGCAATAATAACAACTCATGAGAAACCAAGAAAAAAAATTTTTTTCTCCTTTCCCAAGGAAAAGCCAAGTAGCTTCAAACTTCAGTTCCCCGGCTGGGAAACAACATCAGGCCCAATGACAGGACCAGTGAGCAGCACAGCAGGACTTGGGCCTGGGTCTGAGCTCAGTCAAGTTCCCTTGGCACTGAGGAAAAGACCAGTGCCAGCAGTAAATCCAACCCTTCATGCTACTGGGGACTGAAGGCAACTGTCCACCATAGCGCCTAACCACAAAGACTAGGCGGACATCTATTTCACCCAAGTGAGGGGGAGTGAGAGATTGCCAGAGGCTTCACAAGGTTGAGCAGGGAGTCTTTCATACCTCCCGTTGAAAATGACTTGGGGGCTGCTGTCACCAGCCATGCCAGCACCCCCCTCTGGAGCTCCTCAAAAGGAGAGTAGCCACTAACTGCAAGCATGGCAGGAATGGCTATGGTCTTCTAAGAGCCATTCTTTCTTCCTAAACCAGACACCCATCTTGGGCCAGCTGGGCAGAGAAGAGATTCTGTGCTTCTCAGCATCCCTTGCAGTGAGCTGTGGCCACATGACTGTGCAGCAGAAGAAAAGATTAGTGAACTTGAAGACTAACTTCGTAGCAGAACTGAAGAAAGGGGAAGGAAGCAGGTCATGTGTTCAAGCTCATACTGCTAGCAAAGGCGGCACTAGAACTTTCTGGGCTAAAACCTGCACTCTAAACCTACACTGCTAATGCCTCCCAATGTGGGCTGCGTAACGAATGCTGCCCTGTCTTCTCTGGAAAGAAGTGAAGACGGCCAGACAGTGGCAGGAAGTAGCAGAAGACACTTCCTGCCATCTGGGCACACTGGATGACACACAGAAGCACCATGGCCTGATTTTCCGATTGAGATCCCTATCTATTATTTGCTGTTTTATTGTACCATCAGCTTTCTTTTTAGCCATAAGACAAGACAAGAAAAGAAAAGAAAAGAAAGAAAAGAAAAAAACTGGGCACCAGTGGCTCACACCTATAATCCTAGCTACTCAAGAAGCTGACATCTGAGGACCCCGGTTCAAAGCTGGCCCAGGCAGAAAAGTGAGACTCTTAGCTCCAATTAATCACTCAAAAAAACAGAAGTGGAGCTGTGGCTTAATTGGTAGAGTGCTAGTCTTGAGCACAAAGAGGCTCAGGTACAGCACCCAGGCCCTGAATTCAAGCCTCACCACCAACAGCAATAATAACAACAAAAAAGCCTGCCTGTCACAGGCAAAAGGGGAAGGGGTCACCAAACCTTCAAGCAGAGAACTTTCACCCTTAGAGTACCTGTGTGCACAGCAAAGCGCCACAGCTGTCTGGAAGGATGTGGTCCAAAGCAGTAACAAGGTGGGAGGGTTTACAAACAATTCCAGTTCTTTGCCACTTGACTCTCGCTTTTTCTCTTTTCTTTCCTTCTTTCTTTCTCACTGTTTGTCTGCTGCTATTATTTTGAGAAAGGGTCTTGCTATGTAATCCAGGGTTGGCCTCAAACTCCCAATCCTCCTGCCTCAGCCTCTGAAATAGTAGACTTATGGGCAGGAGCCACCTAGCTGCTTTCTTTTTTAACTCTCTCCAATGAATATAGCTCTTTTAAAAAGGAAACTAAGCACAAGTTATTTTTCCAACAGCGCAAGTGAACAATGACTGCAAGGCAGGCAGTGCTGAGCCCGGAGGCGGCCGTGGCATGTAGCTCCAAATCCTTTATTTTACCCAGAAGGCAGCAGGAGCGAGAGGACAGGCCACACAACTGTGGAGGCATGCTGCTCCTGACTGCAGTGGAGGCACAGGCACTCAGCTAATGGCATGCTAATGAGACAAGCCAGATGCAAATGAGGGAGAAAGTAATTAAAGGCAGAGCAGAGCATGGTCTAATTGGTTCCACCTGAAGAAAAGAGGGTGTTTTTGGAGAGATCTGATTCCTTAAAAAAAAAAAAAAAAAAAAAAAGTGAGATGACAAGAGAGCAGGGGAGAGGGGTGAAGGGTAATGAGGAGCTTGGCAGGGCAAGAAAGTGCAGGCACAGTCCCCGCCCCTGCCCCTACCTCACAGCCTGGAATTTGGTAACTTGAGGGGCTGGGTGGGTTGGGGATGGAGTTAGGTTACGAAGGGGTAATGCTGATCAAGATGCATTGTACTCATGAGTTGACATGTTGAACTGAAACCCCTTTGTAAAACTATTTATAAAGCAAATTTAATACATAACCGGCACACAAAAAGGTCTGGAGGCAGGGCTCAGCAGTAGAGTACCTATTCAGCAAGCACAAGATCCTAAGTTCAAAGCCTAGTACTGCTCCCACCCCAAACAACCAAGTCAGTCTCTGCTTGCATGCAGTTTACATCCTGGTACCTATTTCTTGAATATGTTAATAAAGGAAGGAAGAAACTAGAATGTTAAAACAAGGCAGCAATACCAAAGCTCTGGAAGAGACCAAATGGGAGAAAAGGGAAAGCAGGAGCGGCTTCCTGGAGGAGGCAGTAGGAAGTCTTGCCAGAGTGAAGGGAAGGCACACACACAGAAGGAGGAGGGAGATGTCTTCTGAAGTGCAAAGAACGAGAGCAAGACCACCAGGCAGGGAAGCAGCCCAGCCCAGGGGCCAGCTGCATCTCTGTACAGGCTTTCTATTCCCATTCAGGCCAAGGAGAAGAAAACATTTAGACATGCCACTCCTGGCTGAGGTACAAGCCATCATTAACCACTCAAGCAAAGCAAAATGACCAGTTGCCTTAGGAAAGCTGTAATTAGAAACTTAAAACAGAGCACTTTCCAAAACCAAAGTGGCATTTAACAAAACAAGCCACCTGTCAGCTCCCAGGAAGGAGGGGAGCTGGGAACCAGTGGAGAGGCTGATTGACAAACCCCAGGGCGATAATCACAACGCTGAGCCTTTGGGAAGACAAGGATAAATACACGGCTGGGCTCCACCTGGGAGGAGGGAGCTGCTGCCGCACTCCGGATGCTCCCATGCTCCCGTTCTGTTCCTGGGCCTTTGTTTCCCAGCAAACAATAAAAAGGAAATGAACCAAGTGGGGTGAATCGATACTGGGTTATTTGCAGGTGATTGCTTCTGCCAGAGTTTAGGAGAAGGAGTGTCCTGCTGGGGATGGAATTGGGTTGAGCAAACACAACCTTACTCTTCCCAGTGATCACCAGACATGTGGGCCATGTCTCGTCCAGAGCCAGGAACCAGATCCTCCTGTAACCATGACCTTTGGTGATGGCACACAGAGGGGCTTGGGACCGGGGGGGGGGGGGGGGGCCTTCAGCAATGCTTCTCCTTCCCACATGATTTCCACTACCCTTACCACCACCCCTAAAACCAGAGGCAGGGACTGCTGGCCACCAACACCGTATCATACACTGTCCTTCCTTAGATACCGATGACACTTTCCAGGCCTGCTTTGTAATTGGGGCAAGTAGCAATAAGAAGTCATGGGGAAGAAGACTCTGAAAGTCTCCTTCAAGGAAGCTTAGTCCCCTTAAAGAAAGTTTCAAACCCTCAGCTAATTCAGCTGTGGAATGCACTCAGCTCTTCCTACCTCTTGCTACTGGAAATACAGATGTGATGGCAGAGCACTAGCATCACGCAGGTAACGTGAGACAAGCACATGAAGGCTGAAAGACACACAGAGAATAACAGGGCTGAGAGAAGCAGCGTGAGCCCCTAGTGGCCACACGATTCTCATCCAGCCTTGGACTACATTGCCTGTTTCCACAGAAAAGTGTCAAAGAGGCCTCCATTGCTGGGGTTTTCTTTTTGGTATGTGGTACTGGGTTTTGAACTCAGGTCCCTATGGTGGCTAGGCAGGTGCTCAACCCCTTGAGCCCTGTCTCCAAAACCACCTTTTTGAACTGGTTATTTTTGAAACAGGCTCTTCACTTCCTGCTCAGGTACATGCTTAGACCAGAATTTGCCTATTTTAGGTTTCCTGTCATAGCTGGGGTCGCAGGCATGCACCATCAAGTTGTCTTGATGACTTCATTGAGAGAAAGTCTCACAGACTTTTCTGCCCGTCCCTTGAACTACCATCCTCCTGTTCTCAGCTTAAGGGACTGGGACTGCAGGAATACACTCCCCTTCTCAAGCTACTGTACTGTAAAGTGTATCGTTTCTGCCTTGCCTTTTCCATGAGTCTAGGGAAGTTTTGAAAGTGTCTACGCTAAGAACCACTGCTCTGTGGGGAAGGAGATGGTGGGGTTCAGGGAGAACTGGTGGAGAAGAGAGGCTCTCCCTTCACTGGGGTTGTTGGGAACACTAACCCTGCAGTGAGAACACATGGTTGAAAATGAGCTGGCACATGGAGGTGCCAGGGAATCAGGGCATATCCCTCCCTAACTCCACCATGACCTGGTGTTAACTATAAATCTGCCCTAGCAGAAGCGTCTACACCCTGAAATCAGCATACTTGGAGCCTTTCAGCTCAAAGGGCTGATGCTTAAACAACTGCAAGCATGACACTGCCAATGCTGGGGAGAGACAGAGCTGAGGAATGAAAGAAATCAACCCTTGGTAATAATGTTTGAGCTGCTGGATCAAACCGTGCCTGAGTGTACAAACTCCTAGACATCTAACATTCTGCTGCTCACAGCCTGGCTCAATGTGACTCATTACCCACAAGGCTCATCATCATGCCAGCCTCCAGACTAAGAACACAAGCTGATATGATTACTACTGAAAGTCTGGCAAATCCTACACTGTGCTTTCTTTCACTTAGCATGAATCCTGGGCAGCACCAGACTCCTTCATCTGGACAGGTGCTAGTCAGGAGCAGGACTACCCATGATATACTGAGTGTCCACTGCGGCCAGGCCCAGGGCTCAATGGAAATGTTGCCACCCCTCCCCAGCTCTGGCTCCCTCTCACCTTCAGCTGTTTGACCTTCTCTTTTCAGCATCTGGACAGCTCCAACGTATTTCTTCAGCTGGACTTTGAGCACCTCGTTTTCTCTGCAGGTACAAGAATGAAAAGCAGATTTAAAAACTGAGAACTTGAACCCAAAGTAGGGAAGGGAATCTGTGTAAAGAAAAACACAATTTTCATGATAGAAATATTAACATACTCTTGTTTTCAGAGATCATGGGAAAGGCATCACCAAGGGCATGTTTGTAGAATACCTTCAGGAACTATCCTTTCAAGATGGAGGTAAGCTCAACTAGTCCCACAAACCCAGAATGCTGACGCATGCTGTGCTTGGACTGCCTGAATCCACCCCTGTGTCTGCTCCCTCCATTCACAGAAGTACGTACTCAGCATTGTGCTTAATATTCGCCCTGGAAAATACTCACTATTTCACCAATTGCTTTGTGTACTACGCGTCACTTGCCAGGGCTTGTGCCCAGTGTTTATACATCATTGCACTAAACCCTCTCAGGAATTCATACACTCCCATCTTACAGAAGAGGAAACTAAGCAAGCGGGTGGGGAGGTCCATGCCTGTCATCTCAGCGACTTGTGACTTAGACACTCACAGGATTGTGCATTCAAGGTCAGACCTGGCCAACTTAGCAAGACCCTATCCCAAAAGGGTGGAAAGGGTGCCACTAGAAATACAACTCATGAGGTAGAGCACATGCCTAACATATTGGAGACTTTGCGTTCAATCCCCAGAACCATCAAAAGGAAAAGAGGCAGTCGGCCACCTCCATATCTACCTTTCATAGAGCTGCGCAATGGAGCTTCACAGGACCCAGCTGCCTCCTGAGTCCATTCCTCAGGTATACTGGCTGAGGGTCATGCCAGGGGACAAAGGAGCATCCAAGCACCGAGTGGTCACCACACAGCTTAGATGTCTCACGTCACATCGCTGAGGCACATGGGTGCTCATCTGCCCATACCCCCTCCACACAAAGCTTCAGTCATGAGCAATCTTCTCCCCAATGTATGGGGAGGGGATACACAGCCAAGGTCTCTGAGCAGGGTCCCAAGACCAAGGCCACCAGTAAGACAACTGCCAAATCCTAGGTCTTGGCCCCAAGGCCCTCCAGCGCTTTCCTCTGTTTCTTTGGGGATACTGTCTTGGTGTCTCCTCAGCTGTGCTGCAAAGAGGCGTCTCTTCCACACTCCATGTCTAATCCCCCTGCTTCCCACCCAGGGGACCCAGTGTCTTTCGACATGCTATGCAGGTTTTTCTTTGTCTGCAATAAAAAGAGCCTAAAACTACAAAACTATGATTACCAAAAAAAGTAAAATAAAAGGGATCATTGCAAAATACTCAGAATGCGTATAAGGAGGAATGTAAAAATTAATTGAAAGCCATAAACCTTGAAATAAACCCCATTACTGAGGGTGAAACATCTTTCATGCTCCTTTACTATCTTCTGGTTTTGAAGAAAGCCTTTTTCATTTATTGACTGCTCAGCTCCCCTCATTCCTTCCTTCCCTCCTCCTCCCTCTCCCCTCCCCTTTTCCCACCACACACAGTGACCCACAGAAACAGCCAGGTGAGTGCATGCCAGGCTCTCTGCCGTGATCAATGTGCTGGTATGGAGGTCACTGTACATGTGAACTTTCATGATCAGATGATTTTCAGCAACTGTGGTCTCACCAAATAACTCATCCCACGAGGCCACTGACTGTCTTCTCATGTGCTCCAGTGGCAACAACGGCTCTTGGTATGGATAATGCCATTGACTTAGCTGAGAACCTACGTCTCTTGTCTCTCGAGGAGATGATTGTCTCAGATACGGACTATGGAAACAGAATGCTAACTGGTACCTCCTCCTAATCCAAAAGGTTAAAAAAAAGTACAGGTCAGAGTGTCACTAGCCTAAAAAGAAAAAAAGTTTCCAGACTCAGAACAACTAATTTGTGGCCATCTAAGAGGACTTTAATTTAGGCAGATAACCCACATACAATTTGTTGTTCCCATCACTGTGTAGATCTGTTCTGATTATTAAAGACACCTTTCTATTGATGTCTGACAAGTCACTGGAGTTGAGGGGTTCACTAATGAGTCCTAAATAACTCACTGTGTGTGAGAGAGGGGGACAATGGAGAAGCCCCACCCCAACAGGGACCTTGCACCTTAGCACCAGACACATCACCAGTATAGGCTCAATGTTCCTTGTCTGAAATGCTGGGGGTGGGGCTCGATGCTACACGTCAAGTTCATTCACATGCACACACACACTTTCTCCACGGAGCCCAGAGGGGATTTCATACAGTATTCTTAGCAAGCCTGTGATCTGACCATTTCCGATCACAAGGAGTCAGGTGTAGAATTTCCCTCCCCCCAAAAAGTTACCGATTTTAGAGCACTTCAGACTCAGGGAGCCATAAACAAGAATCATTTTAGGATGTCTCATCAAGATGACCCCCGGGGAGCTGGTTTCTCAGTTTAGCCTAAAGAAGCTCGGGGCAGAGAGGACAGAGGGCTCCACATGACTGCTGCAGAAAATACTGAACCCTCAACAAATGCTGCTCTGCCACCTGCCACACGACAAGGTAACACGCTGCTGGACAACCGAAATGGCAGGGCAGAACGTCACAGAGGTGACACTCACAGTTAAGCAGGGATTTCAGATAACAGTGCAGAGGGTACAGGTAAAGCAAGGTCTGGGGTGGAGTTGTTTCACGAAGTGGGGGCTCAGGTGGCTTTTCTGGGAGGTGACAACGGAGGCTGGACCTGAAGAAGGCAATGATGTACCATTTCCATGGGGCCTGGGTGCAACAAACCATCTAAAGGCCTATTAGCATGCAGTTCCTATTTGGAAGCTGCAGAGGTGCTCAGGATGAGGCACCACCAACATCACCCCAGACAGAGGAAAGAGGAGGAAAAGCCAGGGAGGCTGGAGCGGCACTTGAGTCCTGAAGTCCCTGAGCTGGGACTTCTCAGTGCTATTCTCAGTGGGAAGGGAGGCCAAAGAAAGACATTAAGCCAGGGAACACAGAGAGCTGCGTGGTGACAGCAAACAGAATGAGGGAAAGCCAGCAGCCTGGACGTGGCTACTGTGGTCATCTAGGGAAGAAGTGGTGGCTGCCAGGATTGGAGGACTGGTAGTGATGGCTGTGAAGACAAAGGAAGCATGAAGTTATTCACCTGCATGGTTCCAGAAAGCTTCACCAGCTCCCTCCTCCCAGCCCTGCTGCAGCTCCTGGCCACCCTGCCGTTTTCCTTCAAAGCATTGGGGAAGAAAGCAAATCATCGAGTAGGTGGCAAGCACCTCTCACAGTTTCCAATGACTGCAATAATTAATGTTTGTAAGTCAAAGCAATTACATCTGCCCCAATGTCAGAATAAACAACCAGCAACCCCAGACAGCACTCTCAAAGGATAATTACTCCAAACAAAACTATCGAACCTGCTACGTGCATTTGGTAATTCCCAGGCATGAAAACATAGGACACACCCTCCGGGAATTCTGCCTTCCCCAGACATACAAAAACTCGGCTTGAGAGACCTCGGCTCTACTGTCCTGTCAGTACAGAATGCACACTACTTGTGTGAACCACCTGAATTCACACTCAGCCACATCTCCTCTCAGCCACAGTGGCTGAGGGGTCTTTGAGGGGCCAGGTTACCCAAAGGCATGAGGAGGACCATAAAGCAGCCTTCAACAAATCTCAAGAAGGGCCTGTGAGTAGTGCATATGGCCTCTGCTAAGACTTCAAGGTCATTGCAGAGAGAGAGAGAGAGAGAGAGAGAGACTGTGTGACTGGGGTTTGAATTCAAGGCCTTGCATTTGCTAGGCAGTCTACCTCTTGAGCTATGTCCCCCAGCACTTCTTGCTTTTACCACATTTTGAATAGGGTCTTACTTTTTGTCTGGACCGCAATCCTATTTATCCTTTGGTGCATTGCTAGGATGGCAGACATATACCCAGCCTTTTACTTGGTTGCGATGGGGGTCTCAAGGACTTTTTTGTCCAGGCTGGCTTCCCACCACAGTTCTGATCTCACCACCCACGTCACTAGGATTACAGGTGTGAAGCAACACACCTTGTTTACATCCTTCTTAAGCTCACTCTGTCACACAACCTTCACCAGGACAACACACTGCTGCCTTCCCCAGACACACACTTGTAGCTACTACCATTTGTCCAGCATAGACTGCAGGAGGGGAGAGGCCCAGAATGCAATACTTGCAGACTTAAATACCTGGAGAGAAGTTAACTCATTTTCCCAGCAAATCACAGGGCAACAAGTGGCAGAGCTGGGATTCAAATTTGGGCAATGTGGCTCCAGATCCAGAAGGAAAGCAGCCACTGAACTGCCTTTGGAATAATCCTAAGAGGGCTGGGGATAAAACCAAGCCAGCCACACAGCCTCCCTGGCAGAGAGGTCAGGCTGGGTGGCAAGAGAAGGTAGAGAAGGTAAGATAGAGGGGAGGCCTTCCACAGGGCCATACTGCTCCCAAGCTCCCTGACCCCACCACACACAGTTCTCTCCAGACTGGACCTGTCTTGTCCCCCATTAGCAGCTGTCGGGGCTCCCAGCGAGCCCAGATGACCATCAAACTCGGCCCCTGGCCCCCTCAGCAGTTTGGTGCCTTACGGCCCTTCCCTGTCAGGTTTCTCTGACCGCTGAGAGCCCCAACACCCTAGTGAACATCCAGGAATTCTCCAAGCTCCTCCTCAAGGGCCATCTTTCCTCTGGGCTCCACTTCCCACTGAACTGTGTGATTCCTCAGGGGAGACCAGGTCTCATTTGTCTCTCCTTAGCCCTCGTGATCATTGTAATGTGACACCTACCTGCGCACAAGAGTGGCAGCACAGGGTTCTGAGCTCAAAAGCAGGAGTCATACCCCACTGTTACTTCACTCACACAAAACTCACACTAAGTGCCAGGACAAGTGCTCTGGATGTGAATGCTGGATCCACCTCTGCCTGTCCCTGGGCATGGAAGTGACTCAATTTACCACTTGCAGAATAGGACAACAGAAGTAGCTTCTTCAGAAACTAGAGTCATCATATAGCTGTGAACATGTGTGTGTGTGTGCGCGCGCACGTGTAACCACACATTAAGTGGCATATAATAGGTGTTAAATCCTCCCATTTGTCATCGCTGTCCATAAACTGCACAGCAAGGCCCGCGGTTGTTCTATTCCAAACCAAAGAGGTCTGTTTCCCCCTGGGGGTGGGGGCTGGGAAAGGCCAGGCATCCAATACAGAGTCTTCTTCCCCACAGCTAATCCCTCCCTGTGCAGGGCTGACTCAGGCTCATCTCAGACATGCTGCCAGTTTCCCCATACTGGTTCAGGCCACTTGGTCTAAGGAGCCAGCTTTTCCGAGATCAAGTACAAAGAGCACAGGGGCCTGTCACCGAGCTGGGGGCCTGTTCTTGATACTCTAAGGCACCCACATGACAACTTCCCTCTGGTAGGCATGAAGACACACAGTGCCACTGCTGCAAACAGAGAACAGGTAACCTAAAGGACTGAAGCAGGCTGAGACAGGCACAGCGGGAACCCTATCCTGGGGGTGGTGTGGAAGGAAAGTGCATCTAAGGCAGCGTCCATAGCTCTACATATGCCCTGCAGCACCAAACCTCCAGCCTCTCAGGAGCAGCTACGAGTCTGCACTTCTCTGTGAGGTGCTGAGATCTTTAAGCACAGAGTCACCATTTAATATCTCATGTGCCCAACACAACATACTTGTGAGCCAGGGGCTCACTGCCTGCCAGAGGCCCTGAATGGCTACCTCTGCTCGTGACTTTGATCTCTTGGCACCACGTTTTGGCATCTGTGAGACCAGAAGACTCTTATTTGGCCAAGGGGAGATGGATTAAAGGCCCTTGAGATCCTGTCAAAAACACATAAACCTGGATATACGAGGAAACAGCTGGAAAACCCAAATTGAAGGATGTTCTCCCTAGCAACCAGCCAGAAGGAGAACACACACACACACACACACACACACACATACACACACACACACACACACACACACACACACACACACACACACACACGTCAAGGTCATGAGAGACAGAAAAGCTATAGGAGCATTCTGGATCAAGGGAGATAAAGCTGCACGCACATGGCAGTGCAATGTCAGGCCATGGACCCCATCCTCCATCAGGCAGAGGGAAGGACCAGCCTTATAAAAGGCTTACTTGACCTGATTGGTGAAGAATGAATATCGACTATTATGGTTTGGACAGGAAGTATCCACCACACAGGTTCATGAGCTAAAAGCTTGGGTGCCAGTTGATGGCATGCTGGGAAGTGACTGGATCCGGAGGATTAGTCACCAGTGGATTGGTCCTTGATGGACTCCAAAAAGAATGTTACTACTGGGAGGGGGCCTGGTTGGAGGAAGGAGGTGGCCTTGTCCCCATCCCCTACCCATCTCTCCCCTGGCCACAGTGAGCAGCTCTGTCTGTGCCACTCTGCCACTATATTCTGCCTACCATGACCTCCAACCAAGATGTAATAAATCATAAACTGACATGTGGAATTAAAACCCCTTTGTACAATGGCTTAGTGACAATTTTCAAAAATTTTTAAATAAATAAGTCTTTCTTCCCTTTAAGTTGTTTATGTGAGATATTTGTCAGAGACAAAGAGCTAGCTAACACATTATATTACATAATAATGTCGCATTTTATTACATAACACATTACATAATAAAGTTCCTGCACTTTGTAATCACACCACAGCCGTGTTAAAAAGTTCTTAGAGGAAAATAGATGCATGATAATTTAGAGGTAAATGACTTTCATACTAACTCCTAAATGGACTAGGAAAAACATTTAAGGGAGCAAATAGATATGCAGATAGACAAAGTCTATCTCAAATATGGTGCAATGCTAACAATTAGTAAATGCGAATAAAGGATATATGGAAGTTATCATTACCCTCGTAACTCTTCAGCAAATCTAAAATTATTTCAAAATATAAAGTTAAAAAAGAAATTCCTGCAGAGAACAGCCCTAAAAAGCCAAGAAAAATTGCTTGGTTAATATAAATACAGCATAATAAATGTTAAGGTAGTATTTGGGAAAAAACAAAGCCAGCTGCTATCATTACATTTAACAATGCAGTGGTTTATGGGGGTACAGCTCTGGCATCTCCTGTGTGACAATGCCATAGGACCACAGAGACAGAACCTAGAAAACGCATCTCATGATATGGTGTGAGGGAATGAGGAAGTAAAATCACTATTATCATCTGACCGTATACCCATGAGGGGGGTCCAGAATGGTTCCTTGCCTACAAGGAAGAGCCAGGGACTCTAGAGTCTCCCTGGGCCCAAATGTTCACTGGTACTGCATCTGCATCTGCATAGTAAATTGAAAACTCAATCTCACTGTGGAACGAGTCATAATAGACTCATTGGATCTTGGCCTCAGGAGACAGCTGGCACAAGATGTGGACTACAAATGAGATGAGGCTAAAAAGATAACAGCGAAATACAAGGCAGAGGCCAAGAGGCACAGAGAGAGAGAGAGATACAGACAGACAGACAGACAGACAGACAGACAGACACAGACAGACAGAGAGGGAAGGAGGGAGGAAAGGAGGGAGGGACTACTAAGGAACAACAGTTGTTACCACAATCAGAGCTGGGGAATGGCAGCTTGTGTGGCCCCTGTGGCTTATAGACTTGCTTTGTTGACCCCCAGAGGGAGAGGAGTAGTGAGAGAGATAGTTTTTAATTAGGTGCAGATAATTAAAAATCAGGACATTTCCCTTAAAGATCTAGGCTTCTCTTGAAAAAGTTGGGAACTGGAGGAGGAACCTGAGTGGCCTCAAGGTGACCCTGGACTGGTGCTGAGCAGATGCTGCTCCTCTAGATGGGGAAAGTAAGTGCTGCAGGTCCCCCAAAGACCCATACATACATACATACATACATACATGCATGCATGCATGCATACACACACACACACACACACACACACACACACACACACACACACGTGTTGCCAGTTTCCCTTGCAATTCTCCCTGCCACACAGGTACTCCCATCTGAGGCCAGTACGGTACAAGAACTCCGGAGTCTAACAAACTCCACAGACAGCTATGGGCTGGGAATTTCAGAGCTAAAGTCAGGAGATGGTATAAAACTAGGTCACTACAAGAGTTTGGGTTCATATGAACAGCCTTCCCTATGGCCGCTTCTGGTTCAGTGAGCACAGCAAATCTGTTGCCTGCTTGAATATGCACGTTTCCATTGCTGTAAAGTCAGTCCCAAAGGAGCCAGCCACGCGCTCACTCCGGGCCAGAGGTAACCATTATTTTCCCCTGGCAGCTAATGACTGCAAGGGCTGACCAAGCAAAGAGAAAACAAGGCTCTTTCAGCTGTCTGTCACTATTGCTCGTCTACACAGGACTAGAACCTGCTGCTGTGTGCTCCTCCACCCCACAACTTCAGGACCAGTTAATGAAAACCTGTGAGATACTTCTTTTCCAGAGTCACAGCTTAAACTTGGGATTTGTACTCACTCAGCTTTCTTGCACACAGCTACCCTTTGAGCCAGGCCTCCAGCCTAGCTTTTGGCTAGCTAATTGAAGATGGATTCTCTCAGACTTCTCTGCTAGGATTAGAAGCATGAGCCACAGGAGCCAGGCAGTTAAATACTTCTGAGTAGAAAACTCTTGCTGTCTGTCCTCCAGGCTCTGAGCACCATGTGTCTAGTGTTGTCACAGGTGGCACTCTACATGCCAGTAGGGTTCTAGTGGGCTCCAGGAAGCCGAGCTAGGAAGGGATGGTGCCCAGCACAACCCAGGCAGGCCTGACAGCACCCAGGCAGAGGCGGTGAGGGGGCACATGAGCCTTGCTCACACACTATGTAGGCAGGAGAGAGCTATACAACGTGTGAGGAACAGTGAGTGTGAACGAGACATGAGACTTAATGCAATTATTGTCCCTGTCACAGCAGTGATGCTGGGGAAGCAGAGGAAAATGTCCTGCTCCTAGAAGGTAAATGCAGAGACTCAGGGGAAACGCTAGATGTAGGGAATGACTTTCAAACATTTCTATGTCTGTGTATGGGTGGCTTCTGCCTGTGTTTACTTATTTAGGAGAAGGGATTGTTTAGGAAATATAATTATTTAGGAACGCCAAGACAAGCCTGTGCAATGGTCCCCAGTAGAGAACGTGAGCCAGGGCACAGGACCAGGTCCATTGGATTGGCCTTGTTCTTACTGGCAGGAACAGCAACTTCTCAACATCTGCCTCTCCCTGATGGGGAGGAACAGCAACTTCTCAACATCTGCCTCTCCCTGATGGGGAGCCAAGGAGATAACTTAGACTGGCAGTGACTTCTGGGGTACCAGCAAGCACTTTGCTGGGCCCTGGGTGGCAGGAGCCACTCCCTCAGCCCTCCAGAAGCCTGTGCAGCCCTGGCTGAGCTGGGCTCAGAATGAACAGGCTGGTACAGTAAGCACTTCTGTGGAGCACAATGGGCCCTAATCCATTGTCATCAACTGGCCTGGGACCCGCTGCCTGCTGGCCTTCCATTTCACCCTCGCCAGCAGCTTCCTATCTTTAGGTTTGTCCGGTGGGATTACTACTAAGGGGGATTTATTAGGACTCATTTAAAACACCTATTTAGAAAGGGATTCTGGAAAGATGTCAGTGACGGCAACGTCATTTCTTAATCTTGCTAAATCCTCCGATGAAAAAGAGAAAAACAACAAGACAGCAAAACTGAAAGCCATAGCCAGCACTGCTGGCCAAGCTAGGGACAAGGCACCCCTGGGGCCCCAGACACAAGCAGGTGAGGACAAGCCAGCAGCCACACACCCTGAGATCTAACCGCCGGAGCCACCAGCCAATGACCCCATCTCCAGGGCCAACGGCTGAAACCCCAGGTGGCCTGTTCTGGAGCCAGCCTCTGTCCCCCACCACAGGGAACCTGAGTGTGGCTAAAAACCAATGGAGACCAGCACTTGAGAATGGGACTCAGATGCTCAACCCCCTCGTGGCCTGCATAAAACACACAGAGGAACCTCACATAGCTTGTAGGACACATACACTCTATATTGTACAGGACACAGGTATGAAGGTTATCAGCCTGACCAAAGACCCAAACCAGGGAGCAGAAGAACCAAGACCTGGACCTGCACCTGTTAAAACACTGGGCGAACACCAACAGTATTTAAGTCTGCTCCTAGCACTGTAAGGAAACATCACAGTCAGGGTCCCAGAAACAATTGTGGAGGCAGAAGATCAGCACCGAGTTGCTGCTGGCTTGCTGTCTCTTCTACTGCCAGACATCTGCCTCTCACTTGTGGCCTTGTATGACCTCTGTGAGTCTGGTGTTTCTCTCCTCACAAGAACTCTAGTCCACCTGGCTCAGGACCCACCTTTATGACCTTCATTAAGTTTAATTACCTTTTATAGGCCTATCTCCAAATATAGTCACATGGGAAGCTGGACATGAATTGGGGCAAGGGGAGCTATCATACTTCAGGGCACAATAGTGACCCACTTTTTTTTGGGGGGGGGGGTGTTGGCCATGGGGCTTAAACTCAGAGCCTGGGGGCTGTCCCTAAGCTTTTTCACTCAAGGCTAGCACTCTACCACTTTGAGCCAAGGTGTCACTTCTGGTTTTCTGGAGGTTAGAGATAAGAGTTTCATGGACTTTCCTGCCCCGGCTGGCTTTGAACTGCAATCCTCAGATCTCAGCCTCCTAAGTAGCTAGGATTACAGGTGTGAGCCACCTGTCTTAGTGACCCACTTCTGACAGGGGCCAGCCGCCTGCTACAAGTCTTGAACAGGGGAGGTAAGTAAAATGCAGCTAACTAATAGATGAGTCAGAATGTAACTAATCCTTGAATACCAACCCTAAAAACGGAATCATTCCATTTACTCCCAGAATCATTCCAAAATAATTACTCTCCTTTCAGAAGTTACCTAAGCAATAAGTGAAACATAATTAAAATTTCTTGTTAGATCTCTCAGGAGAGGACACTAAGCTATTTACCACAGGGCCAAGAGAACTGAGTTCTTAAAAATACAAGCCGGGCACTGGTGATTCATGATTGTAATCCTAGCTGCACAGGAGGCTGAGATCGGAGGATCACAACTTGAAGCCAACCCACACAGCAAAGTGTGAGACTCATCTCCAAAATTCCACTCAGAAAAAGCCAGAAGTGGCTCTATGGCTCAAGTGGTAGAGTGTTAATTTTGAGCAAAGAAGCTCAGGGATAGTACCCAGACCCTGAGTTCAAGCCCCAGGAACAGTACTTTAAAAAAAAAAAAAAAGGAAAGAAAGAAAAAAAATACTAACAATATTTTCAGTATATAGAACCATTTTCCTCCCTTCGAAACCTCCAAAGAGCAAAGTCTCCAGACACAAGGTCCCCTTGGGCACACTGTCTACTGCAAGGAAAGAAGAGCAAGCCGCACAACCCGGATTCCATTTGCAGGTCGCTTCCTAACCTTTTCATCTTTTTATTACACATTATTCATACAGCGTCCACAGTGTTACCAAGTGGAAAATGAACCATTCCTTGCGTTTTTAAATGAGCTCTGAGCCATCTCTCTGCCACTTTGAGCTTCGACAGTTGGTGAATGGCCGCACAAGGCAGTTTTTTGTCCATCCACATTAATTCCTCTCCCAGCCCGGTCTGGGTCAGCCAGGAGCTGAAGCTGCTGCCGCCGAGCTGGCAGGAATCCACGGCCATCAGCCTCCTGATCCTCACCTGTCGGAGCCCACAACAACCGGATTCTTCCTCCCCTGCCTCTGGCCACAAATCAGGATAAAAATCCCCTGGGCCTTATCTGGCCAGAACAAGACCTTCTTGCCCGCACCTTCTATAGTCCAGCTGCTCACAGGGCAGCACCACGTGCTCTCCTGCTAGGTTTCATGCTGCTGCCAATGTCAGCCCCTAATTCCAGCAGCTGGGGAGCAGAGACACACCCTGCTGGCTCCTAAGAGGGGGCAGTGGAGCAAACCTGAATCACCAAGAGCACACCTTTACAGCCCGAGGTAGAACAGACAGGTCTGCCCTTTTCCACAAGGACTTGAAGAATTTAGGTTGGATTCGTAGAATGCCTGGCAAGCAGCAGAGGGGTGGCAAGACAAACTTCCTCCCAGACTTACCTCTTTCCACCTCCCAGCCCACCCCCCACTTTTTTTTTGGGGGGGGGTCAGTCGTGGGGCTTGAACTCTGGGCCTGGGCACTGTCCCTCAGCTCTTCAGCTCAAGGCAAGCACTCTACTACTTGAGCCACAGCGCCACTTCCAGTTTTCTATTGGTTAATTGGAGATAAGAGTCTCACGGACTTTCTTGCCCAGGCTGGCTTTGAACTGTGATCCTCTGATCTCAGCCTCCTGAGTAGCTAGGATTACAGGTGTGAGCCACCCCCCACTTTTAACTGCCTTGTTTTATTAAGAAACGTATCCTAGCTATCAGGAGACTGAAATCTGAGGGTTGAGATTTGAAGCCAGCCCAGGTAGACAAATTCTAGAGACTCTTATCTACAGTTAACCAGTAAAAAGTAGGAAGTGGAGGTGTAGCCCAAGAGGCAGAGCTAAAGCTGCCGTGTGAGGCCCTGAGTTCAAGGCTAGAATAAGAGGAGAGTGAGGCCTCATCTGGGCTCAGGGACACAGGCCAGCCTGTCTCATTGTGGAAACCTAATGCCAACAGACAGGGGGCACACGTGAGGTGGCGGCAACTCAGAGCAGCAATGTGCCAGAAACATAGTAGGTACTCAATAAACTCAATCTGGCACAATCAGAAAGGCCACAACTAATGGTGGGTGGTGCCCCTCCCAACTCTGAATCATTAGCAAGTGCGGGAGGTCTGATGCCAATGGTAGTAGTGGTAGGAATAGTGACAGAATTGACTCTGCCAAGAAGAAAGGCAGCCAGGTGAGCCAGAAGAGTACTGAGAATCCACTGGGCCCACAGAGACTCTATGATATGACACCTAGACAGTCTGAAAGGCCAGACAGGTGGCCTTCTGGTCACCTCTCTGTGACTGACCCATCTGTCTCTGAGAGAGTTCAGACAAGGACCATGGAGTCCTTCCCACTATGGGCCAGACAAGCAGCTGGAGGAGTCACAGGCCACTGGAGTCAGACTTCTCAGGAGACAGGAAGACAAGGAAAAACCACATAGCATTTCCATTTCCAAATGGGGACACTGACCTCACTAGCTGCAAGCTGGCCAGGGAGGCAGTGTTTCTCATCAGTCAGCAAAGCTGAGACTTCACCAGACCTCCCCCATCAAGTGAAAAATCTATTTACGAGAGAGACACAGCAAGCTAATGAGCCATACGGGGAGTTGTAACAAGGCCCCTGGCCCACCCCGTCCTTTAACCACTAGCCAAGTGCACAGACAACCCAAAGCAAGGACGGAAGTGACTGTGGCTTCAGAGTCAAGCTTGAGACATGTTTTGCAAAATAAGCATACACATAACAGTCCAACAGTGACAGTGATTAAACTCACAGTATTATGTTGGAGAGTGGATTTTCTAGAATTTCCCTATTTTAAAGGAATCCGTGCATACCCAAGTCTCTGCCCACAGCTACTGATAACAGTAACCACACAAATATATACAGAACCTCCCAGGCAGAAAAGGCACAACGGATTCTCACGACTTCCAGGAACTGTGTTTATCTAACAATTTGTCCTCATCCTGGTCCCCCCCATGGAGAGTTGCCACCTGGGAAGTGGGTGGAGAGAGGCTGGGATGAAGTGAATCAGAGTGCTGCCACCTCCTCCCTGGGCTGCAAACCGTGGCTATGCACCCTGAGACTCTGTGCCTCCAGCTTCGCCCCCCTCGGCGCCTTCAGCTGGAAAGGTTCCTCGTCCCCACTTTCACCAGGCTCTGGCTCCAGCTAAGGCTCAGCACAAAAGACCCCACCTGAGCTCATCCTGACCTGCCACCCCATGCCCATCTCAGCTCCCCAGCCACTCCTCCTAATGGGCTACCTGCTCTCAACAAAAAGCGCCCAGCCTGCATCACATCTGCATCACAAGCACTCTGCTCCATGCTCAGCACACAGAAGGTGCTCAATAAACATTTGTTTCATTAATCATTAAGGTGACTCTCTAACCACTTTTGAACCAGACATATGTCCGTAATAATGCGGCCATTATTGCTAAAAATGGATACAATTGTCCCTTGGCATCCACTGGGGCTGGTCCCAAGAACCCAGCTCAATCGTGTCTGTATTGTTTATAATACCCATTTCAGGGCACTGCCTAGTGTCATACTGTGTAGCTTAGGGAATAACAAAGTTAAAAAAAAGAGAGAGAGAGATACAATTATTTTCCTCCAACATTTTCAATCAACAGTTGGCTCAATCATGGATATGGTACCCACAGAGAGAGGGCAGACTATAGTGATATTAACAGCTGCTACGGGCCAAACATTTGTCATGTGCTGAGCATTACAATGAACACCCTTATCCAGTTCTCCTAGCAACCCTCTAGCCCTATGAATATTAATGTCAGTGTTGCCCTATGAGATGGGGCAGAGGCAGGTTGAGCAGACATGAGGTTAGCAGGTGTGAGGCCAGGAGCCAGGGCCGCCCAGCAGTGTGGGGCAGAGCTCATCACCTCTAGCTGATCTGGCTTTAAGACCCAACTCTTCCCAGTTACTGTCTGAGCTCTTTCCGTGTGTCACCTGTGCTCTCAGTCCCTTAACCTACCACACTTTGTCACCTGACCTGGTCCTGAGCAGTTAAATTTTACACTTGATGGCTCATATTCTATTTCTGAAAATACAGTTTAAAAAGAAAAAAAAAAAAAAACTATGAGCGGGCAGAGTTGGTACAGGCCTGTAAGCCCCACATACGGGTATTCAAAGCTCGCCTGGGTTACGTAGTGAGACCTCACCCCAAGAATCAAACAACTTTTTTTTTTTTTTTAATTTTCAACTACAGGGCTGGGGTGTGTGGCTCAGTGTTAGAGCCCTGGTTCAACATACAATAAGTTCTGAGTTCCATACCCACCACAGAAAAGGAATGACTTGTTTTCTTCTTTAACTGGATATGTTCATCTGTTTAGCAAGAGGAACTCCCCTATTTCCAAAAGGTGGGAACAGACCCAGCAACCACAGCAGCCCCTGGGGTTGTGTCTCGAGCACCCCACCTGGCTACCATGTGCATAGCCTAAGCTGAGGGGGTCTTCTGCGTTGTAGATTGGGAGATACCTGTGGAATCCAGTCTACAGCAGAGGCTGTGGTACTGTGGAGGCCGAGATACAGTGGAGGCTGTGCTAGGCTTGGGAGGAGGGACACACAGACACACAGATGACTGGAGCAGCTATAACTGGTGGCTCATGCCTTTCATCCTAGCTACTCAGGAGTCTGAGATCTGAAGAGCATGGTTCAAAGCCAGACTGGGCAGAAAAGTCCATGAGACTCTTATCTCCAATAAGCTATCCAGAAGTGGAGCTGTGGCTCAAGTGGTAGAGTGCTAGCCTTGAGCAAAAGAAGTTCAGGGACAGTGCTCAGGCCCTGAGTTCAAGCCCCAGGACTGGCACAAAAAATAAAAATTAAATAAATAAAAAGAACATATCTCTAACATCATGTGAGCTAACCACCCACCACCCTGCAGAGATGGGCCTCTGTTATGGTTTGAATGTGAATGGAAATGTCCTCCAGGTTCAAGTGCTTACAGCTAGCTCCCAGGCTAGAGGCATTGTTTGGGGAGGTTCTAGAAACTTAGGAACCTTCAGAGGTGGGGCCCAGTCAGAGCCAGGAGGTCACTAAAGGGTGAGTCCTTCGGGACTCTACCTTGGTCCCTAACCCCTTCCTGTTTTCTCCTTGGCAGATTCTCCACCACACCAGGACTCTGTCACTCAGCCACTCTATGCTGCAGGGTGACTGGTTTGTGAGAGACTGAGCCCTAGCAACCCTCGCGGCGCCATGAAGCATCTCTTTTCCACCTCACAAGAAGTTACCGCATCGCCGGAGTTCTGCCGCGTGTTCCGGGCCTGCTTCTCGGAGGCTGAAGCTGACAAGCTCTTGACTCACTCGTG
Source organism: Dipodomys merriami (assembly GCF_024711535.1). Lineage (NCBI taxonomy): Eukaryota > Metazoa > Chordata > Mammalia > Rodentia > Heteromyidae > Dipodomys > Dipodomys merriami. The sequence goes on from NW_027206180.1 coordinate 2,662,172, forward strand.
GTGGCAGTGTGACTCGGGAACAGTGTGGGAGGCCGGAGTGCGAAAAGCATGAATAAGTACTCTCGTATGAATTTCACCGCCCAAAATGAGAAAATCCTACAAGCAAAAACCCAGCCAAGTGCTCGGGCTGCCTGTGCAGCTTTCGAATGCAAGCCCTTTCCAAGAGAGAACTTAAAAAATATATACGTTATCAACCAAAAAAAGAACATACTTGTAAACAGCACGAAGTTGTCTCAAAGTTGTAACACTAGGCTAGAAGGAAAATGTAGTGGCTAAAACCTTAAAGATAACTCAATCAAAGACTGCTGGGTCCACTTCATATCCTTATTACAAACCAGTTCATTACTGCATGGCCTTTTTTTTTTTTTTGCCAATCCTAAGGCTTGAACTCTGGGCCTGGGCGCTGTTCCTGAGCTGCTCTTTTGCTCAAGGCTAGAGCTCTCCACCTGAGCCACAGCACCACTTCTGGCTTTTTCTGAGTAGTTAATTTGAGATAAGTCTTGTGGACTTTCTTGCCTGGACTGGCTTCAAACCATGATCCTCAGATCTCAGCCTCCAGAGTAGCTTCACAGGCGTGAGCCACCAATGTCTGGCTTGCACAGGTTTTCTTAAACTGTCCTAATAGTCCTTAGCTTCCTATTAATCCAAAGTCTTGGCCAGCTGGAAATTCTACTTTCTAAATTCCTGGAGGTATCAATAGCCTATTTCATACCTCCTTTCCCTACACACACTTACCTCAAGCCATATTCCTTTCTATCTCAGGGCTTTTACATATGCCCTACATATGCATCCTTGATTTTATTATACTGATTTGTTAACTCACATATACTCAACTCCAGTAAAATAAGGCCAACAAATTGGGAAATGGGAAGAGCACTGAACTGGGAATCAGACCTACTGTATTCTAATTTCAGCTCCACTACTACCAAGGCAGGCTACTTTAGACAAGTGCCTCAGTCCCTCCATCAAACCCAATCTTGAGAGCTGGCTCCTTTTAGCTTTCTAATCTTCACCTCTTTCCATCCCCACCCCCAAAATGCTTCCCCGAGGAGGAGAGATGTCTTCCCCAACAGACACTGTCTACTGGTCGCTATGGCCACCATTTATTACCATCTTCTCGATCGTTAGGACATGTGGGGCCTGGCCAATTCTTCTCTCTCCTCTCTCCCACCCACCAGAATGTCTGGAGATCCTCTCCTCCTCACACCTGACCATCCTCGGCATCAGCACATACACCACACCAGTGAGCTAGACACACAGGCTGCCACAGGGAGCCAGAGACGGTCCAGGCTGGGGACCAATCGTGGGCCTGGCTGAAGAAAGATTCAGCCGTAACACACATCGTTGCCAGACCCCCAGATCAAGACCACTCTGGAGCAAGAAGACAGTGAATGGTCCCCCTGCCTCCTGCAGCTCAGGGCCTCCAGCCCGGTCCCCACACTGCTCTCAAGGAAGACCCTCTGTGACCAAGGGGTGTTTCAGTTCCACACCCTTAGTGAGGTGGCGCTGTCTGTGGGACGACTAAACCAGAAGGTGTCTCAATAGTCGGGGTCCTCCCCTCCTGTCACTGCACCGCAGAGCCTGGCCCCTCAGACACACCACGCTACTCTGTGCTCCTCCAGACGCCTCCTCCCTGACACCTCACCTCACCCACTTACCAAGTAACCAGAGATCTCACAGAGTCACCCCTGACCTTCCTTCTCCATGATGCTGGTCATCACAACCACAACTACCACCACTGGTTTATCTGCACTGGGAGGCCGAGACTTGGATGTCAGCAGTGGGACCATACAGGGCAAACGTCTACGTGTCCACAGTCACATCTCACCACGTGGCGGGCCCCACGCAAAGCACTGGGCCCACAGCAAACAAGGCAAGGAGACCCCAGCGCTCATGGGCATCTAGACTGGTCCAGACATGGCAGACTATGGCTCTCCAGCCAAATCCAGCCTGCTGTGTTTTCAGGCTGCTTGTCTTGGTTGTTTGGGTTTTTGTTTTTTGTTTTTGTCTTTTTTTTTTTTTTTTGGTCGGTCGTGGGGCCTGAACTCTGGGCCTGGGCGCTGACCCTCAGCTCTTCAGCTCAAGGCTAGTGCTCTACCACTTGAGCCACAGCATCACTTCCGTTTTTTTTTTTTTCTGCTTATGTGGTGCTGAGGAATTGAACCCAGGACCTCGTGCATGCAAGGCAAGCGCTCTACCACTGAGCCACCTTCCTGGCCTTGACTGGTTGTTTTTTGACTGGGGTTTGAACTCAAGGCTTCAAGCTTGCTAGGCAGTTGCACTACCACTTAAATCACACCTCCACAGCCCTTTCGGCTCCAGTTATTTTTGAGATAGGGTCTCACTTCCTGCCTGGGCCAATCTGGACATCAATCCACGTATTTATGCTTCCTTTAGTATCTGGAATGATGAGTGTGTGCCATCATGCACAGCTCTTGTTCAGGATGAAGTCTCATAAACTTTTTGTCTAAACTGGCCCTGAACCTTGATTCTCCCCATCTCAGGCTTCCATGCATGAGTCACTGTTCCTAGCTTCATTTCTGTTTTGAATGATTAAGCTGATCTATTTATATACCTGCCACAAGTTTCCCCCAGCTTGGTTCTGTGAAGGCATTGTAGTTCATTGATGTGTGCTTCGTGGCTGTTTTCTAACTACAACAGCAGACTTCAATAGTTGTGATAGGAACCATATGGTCTACAAAACCCAAAGTATTCACCCTCTGAACTCTTAACAGAAAGTGCTTGTCTCTGGCCTGCTCAGGAGGATGGAAGTTACCTGACTGAGCTCAGGCAACCAAGCAAGTAAACAATCATTTCAGAAGGTTGAAGAGCTGTAAAGAAAATAGGCACAGCACCAAGACAAGGCAGAAGGCTATACCAGCCAAGCCCTCCAAGCCAGCAGGCACCTGTGCCCAGACCGGGCATCCTGACAAGGAGCCAGCTCTGCTAAGGTCTGGGGGAGGAGCGCTCAGGAAAGGAATGACCACGTGCAAGACCAGACACTGGAGCGAGCCAGTGTTCAGAAAACAGATGGCACCAAGGGGCTGGCTGGTGCTGGCTTTAATGAAGTAACTACTTATGCAGGGACAAGGTGAAGAGAAACAGAGTGGCTGGCAATATAGAAAGGATGGCCCCATGCTCTACCAGCGCTGCAAGGACCAGGGAATAGCAGGTATTGGAGCCACATGACAGGAGCTGGGACATGCAGTATAGGAACTGGAGCTCTAGCTGAGAGGAAGATGGAGGGGCAGAACCACATCCTGAATTTCCTCTTGCTGGGCCTGCCATGGGCCAATGGACCAAAACCCACCAGGGAAGCCACCAGTGGAGCCCATCCAAGCCCTGCTGGCATCAATACCACACCCACCAATCATCAGATTCGGGCTGTGGTGTTTTAAGCCAGACCAGAGCTCACCATTGCTTGGCCTCCGAATCATTTGTTGGCAATTCTGGACTGGCCTTTCCCTTCTGGAAAGGGACTTGCTGACTAAAGTGGCTGCCTAACTATTGGGCATTCAAAGAGTGACATTATTAATAATGCCATGGCACTGATAAAGGAGCAACAAGCGACTCTGCCATTTCCACCCTTCCCTAGAAGGTCGTGAGGGGCACTAAGCGCAGTCCCCACACATTCTGCCTGATCTAGGTGACACTGAAAACAGCCAAGAGTTTAAAGTGGCGTGGCCCATAGGACCCAGAGTCCTACCAACTTGTGATGAGACTTCAGCTTCACCCTCTAGAGAGAAACGTTTAATCCCAGACACCTAATGTCAAATCTAGCAAATGAAATGGAGAGAATCCTCCAATCCTGTGTCTGTTCAATCTGCAGAGAAGAGGCCAATCACAATGCACTAAGCCATCCTCTGAAAGAAAGCAGGTGGGGACCGAGGCCAGCTCCCCACAGTGCCCAGCAGGCTGCGCAGAGAACCTGGGATTAGGCAGAGGGATTAGCTTGGCAGGGAGTCCAAGTACCAGCAGAGGTGCCAGCTATTGCTGGGAGCCAAGAAGCTCTTTGTCAGACTGCTGTCCTCAGCAGGGGTCACTCGGAACCTTCGTTCAGACTAATTGCTCAGCTTATCCACAAGAGGTGCTTTCTAGCAACACCTATACCATATTAACTCAAGAGCTTTCTGACAGAAGGACTGTCTACACCAAGAGGCAGGTGTGAGGTGGGCCTCTCTCTTCCCCCATTACCTGTGGTGAGAGGAGAACACAAACCCCCCAGCAAAGGCGATTTGCCTGGAGTCAGGAGCACGTTGACAATCATTTCCTGGGCAGAGGGAATGGGGGGCGGGGGGGATCAGAAGACACAACTTCACAGCCCAGCACTGAGCTGACACCATTTTGTTTCCTCCCCACGTCCCCATGTGGATCTTACAGACAAGGAAACAGATGTAAAGATGCTCAGGGTCACACAGCACATGGGGAGGAAACCCAAGGGACTCAAGTCACGTTGCACGAGGCTTCTGCCATGCTGGCTGCCCTCCCAGCACACAGCTAGAGAACTAAGCAATGATGCACCCGAGTACCTGCGCACTGGGGAACCAGACCTCACAGGCACTGCCTGGTGTCCGCATCCATGACATGAGTATGAAGGGCTCTAACCAGTACTCCCCCCATCCACTGGGATTGCTGAAGCTGCCTCAGCTGAGAACTTGTAACGAACACAGTGGGACGCTGCACTGCAGTAGGAACCATAGTGCCAGCCAGGGATGCTGGGAACACAACAAAGATGAAGCACCAGGGCAATCCTGGAGACCTCCCCCGAGGAGGTGACTTCACAGCTGGCTCACTAAGGATGCATACAAGCCTAGTTTGGACATAAGCAAGAAAAGACAAAGGCCTGCAGGGCTTGGGGAACAGCTGTGTGTCTCCACATCTTCACACAGAATGCCCTCACGCAAGGAATGTGGGGTCAGAGGCAGGCCTTCAGCCCCTGGATTCTTCACTTCCCACCTCACATGTACTTCAGTGAGACGAGAGACCTTAAATCTCTTGTTTTTCATCTAGCAAATGCAGAAAACAAAGGCTGCTGCTTACTATGTTTCAAGAGCCCAGTGAAGTTGTGTCGGTGCAAAAAAGGATGGAGAGCCTGCACACAGTAGGTGACACCAGGTGACACCAAGCAGCCAAAGGCAGCCTGAGGCCATGGGAGAACGCAGGCCCAAGAACTGGCAGCCCCCCCTCTCCCCCCCCCCCCGGCCGGCAGGGACGGCCTGCTTGCAGACAAGGCCACAGGGCTAGGGAGAGACCAGTGGGAACTCATGGCCCCATCCCCCACGCTGATCCACGCTGACTATACACAGCTACCACTCACCCCAAACCATCATGCAATGAGAGTGCAATTCACAGACTGAGAAGGGGACCAGCCCCTTGGGCAGTCTGGAAGCACCTCAAGCCACAAGCATGAGCTGAGGGGTAAAGTCGGTGAGAACTGCTCAAATGTAAGCGGCGGCTGCAGCTACCACCATCTCAAGAAGACCCCTGTTTCCCCACCCCACCTCTCACCTCACTGCAGCTTCCTAAGTTCAGCTCCCAAGTCAATCCCTGAAGCCAGCCTTGCCTGGCCCTCTCCCTGGAGAGCCAGGCCACCAGGGGCTACTTGGCAAGACAACCCACAGAACGTAAGAAGCCACCTCTGCTTCTGGCCATGCATCTGCACTCAGCCCTGGGACATGGGGGCCACGGGGCTCCCACAGTTTCATGCTCCTGGGGCTTTATAGAAATAGCCTGAGCCAGACACCGGTGGCTGACATCTGTAATCCTAGCTACTCAGGAGGCTGAGATCTGAGGATCACAGTTCAAAGCCAGCCTGTGCAGGAATGTCCATGAGACTCTTACCTCCAATAAACCACCAATAGTGCTGTGGCTCAAGTGGCAGAGCTCTAGCCTTGAGCTGAAGAACTCAGGGACAGCGCCCAGGCCCAGAGTTCAAGACCCACGAACAAAATAAAAAAATAAAAGAAACAGCCTGAGCCTTAAGGAGCCCTGTTTGCAGAGAAGACCACAGGATAGAGACCGCTAGTCAGTGTGGAAGGCAGTAGTGACTCCTGCATACCTGTCCCCAGCAGTCATTGGAAACTGAGGCTATCATGAGCCAAAGCCTCTGGCAATCCAGGTCCTTCTTAAAGGCTCCATCTCCCAGCATACCTCGGGCTCCAGCAATGCCACCAGAACAGGGGAGGCCCAGGGCTTGTGATCACCTAGGCCACTCCAGCAGGATGAACTAGAGAAAGCTCTGGACCAAGATGCTCTAGGAGACGAGGCTCAACTGTCCCTTCCCTTTCTTTTCTACCTAAACACCTATACCTAAACCAACCTTCACTTGTGTTTCTCCACCTCCTCAGGCCCCTGTCCACCCAGAAGCTGGGAAGGCCACCTTCCTCACACTTCATCTTTCAGCTACAGTGAGGGCTTGGTTTGTCTGCAGCTTAATCTAATGATCTCACTGCTGTGAGAAGGGGACCTGGGTGTCCAGAGGGCACTGAGTTCATCACCACTCTCAGGGCCTCTCCCCTACTTGCTAATGGCAGTGTCCTGTGCTCACCTCACCCCAGTGCTCTGGAAAGATACACATTCTCTCGATCTTAATGGGCACTGTTCCTCCCAGTGGCTGGCCAGATTATACACAGTCTTCTGACTTCACTGGCTTAACACACTATTTTTCTAGCTGCACAATGCACAGCCCATTTCCATGTACACACAGCCATGTAATTGCACTATTACACATTTCCTCCTGAGATGGCATTTTCTCTCCTCACTGCATGGGGCAATGAGCACCCATCGCCTGGGGCAGGAAAGAAGTAGCCAGATGTGCAGCAACCAGAATGACACAAGTGACAAGTCCTGAACAGGGCTTCAGCCGAGGGAGCCATGGGTGGCAAAGCTGGGGGTGGGTATCGGGAAATAAGGGGCAAGTCTCGTTCAAGCTCGCTCCTCTCTCTTCCTTCACAGGTCTGAAGAAGTCGTCATGGAGTCAGGGAACTGGCCATATCTCCACACTTGCACAGAGATGTCATCATAAGCCACAGTGCACGCTACGAAGAATAGACTGCCAGAAACCACAAAAGAACAGCCTGGTCCATCTTGGGACTCTGGGTGGGAGCTAAGCATGTAAGCAGAGGTGGGAAAGGCAACTCACCCTAGCTAACCTCCTCCAAAAGCCAAGGTCACACACTTGGGGAAAAAAAACACAGGTCCTGTGCAGCCTGCCATCCTTGTGCCTCCATCTGTTAAATGACAATACCTCCTGCCTAGGTGAGCAATCTCCACTCCAAACCAAAACAAATTAGCCTTGATGCGCACAAATGAACCCAAATCACAGGCTGGGCCCCCACTGGTGACTCAGGACATCCTCCTCCTGAGAGTGGTAATTACACAGGGGTGTGTGACTCTTACATACTCTTACAAGAGATGTTCATTGGGTAAGGGCAAGCTCATCAGCAGGCACAGGGTTCTGGAATCTGAACTGCGTTATGGCTCGCTATCCCCAAGTCCTGCTACATATGTTCTCTGACAAAGGGCATGGTTCAGAAGGGAGGTTGGCATCCTAAGGAAAATACTGGTGCCCAGGAGGACCTGCCTGGGACCTGGTCCTCTACTTCCAGGTGCTCTATAAATGGCTCGTTTACATCAGGTTTACTTACCCTTTATCCCAAACAACAGTGTGTACAAGGAAGACATACTCCAATCCAAGAACCAAACTACTAGAGCCAAGGTTATGGCTTACTCTGCCCTTCACCCTGCTTTAGAGCTGAGCCTCATCTCTTATTGAATCTCTTATTGAACCAGCCTGACTCACTGCCTACCTTGGCCACCTCCTCTCCACTTCTGTAATGTCCAAAGGGAGAACTTTCCACAGTGTAGATCTGCTCCACTCTTCTCCTCCTTAGAGGCCTTCACTAACTCCATACTCTCTTGGCATTATTTTTATTTTAGCATTCTAGTTTCGCAGTGGTAGAAATGAAGCCCAGGGCCTCACACGTGCTAAACAAGTGCTCTCCCACTGAACTACACTCCCAGCCTACTGTCATTGTTGGGGGCAGAGGAGGGGTGGGGGAGATATAGGCCTGTACATGCATGCACCAATCTTGGGGCTTGAATCAAGGCCTAGATGCTATCCCTCAGCTTCTTTTGCTCAAGGCTAGTGCTCTACCACTTGAGCCACAGCACCACTTCTGGCTTTTTCTGAGTGGTTTATTGAAGATAAGTGGACTTTCCTGCCAGAGCTGGCTTTGAACTATGTTCCTCAGATCTCAGCTGAGTAGCCAGGATTACAGGCGTGAGCCACCAGCACCTGGCTCTGTGGTTGTCATTCTTAAATGGCCACATAGTCATGATCTCAATGGAGAGCTCTCGAATTCAGCCTCATAGCTCAACTTGTCATATCTGGAGGTTCCAACCAAAAATGTATTGAAGGAGTTTCTTGTGGTGAGAAATAACGTTCCTATGATGGCTGTGTGGTGGCAAGAGTCGGGTCTCACACATCTCTGCCTTGACAAACCTGCTGAACTTTTGTTTGCACATGGAATAAATCAGCTCTGCAAACTCCCAGTCTCTAGACTTGACAGTTGTCTCTCTGCACCTCGCTGCTGCCATCGCTACTGCCAAGAATATCTCTGCTCTGCAGACCTTCCTGATGTCCCCTCCCCTCTCCAAAATAACAGGAGGTTGCCTGACAGAGATGTCACATTACTAGTGTCGCCACCTGCAGGGCGTTCACATCCTGGCTATATTTAAGACCCAAGCTTCATGTTCAGTGACATGGAAATTGCCACCTTGTGGATTGGTACAGGAAAGGCAAGATTTGAAATTTTATTTTCTATGAATAACTAGGTTGCAAATTTTGTCTCCTTCCAAGACAAAGGAAAAAAGCCAGGCTGGCTGTCAGTGGCTCATGTCTGTAATCTTAGCTATTCAGCAGACTGAGACCTGCGGAGTGTGGTTCAAAGCCAGCCCAGGTAGACAAAAACCAAGAGATTCTTCTCCCCAATTAACCACCAAAAAGCCAGAGTGGAGCTGTGATTCAAGTGCTAGAGTAGCAGCCTTGAGCAAAAATGCTCAGGTACAGCACCCAGGCCCTAAGTTCAAGCCCTAGTGCACGCATGCACGGGGGGGGGGGGGGGGGGGGGAGAGAGAGAGAGAAAGAGAGAGAGAGAGAGAGAGAGGAATAGCCAGGATGTTAAAACGAGCAATGGATCAGATGGGCCAGCTGCTGCATTCCAATCATTGCTTCCAAGTCCCACAAGGCCTCCATCACCTCGGAGGCATGGCTCGCCTTTTCTGGGATGCGTGTGTCACCCCTCCAAGCCACTCCTTTCTTCTTACTCCCCTAGACTTCTCTACTGACTGCTCAGTAGAAAAGTCACCAAATGGAACATGAATGAACGGCAGACGTAGATCCCTCCCCAGTAGATAAACGTCATAACCTTGTCACACAAGTTCCATCACATTCATCCTGCTTCCATGCCTCGGAGGGGAAGTAATGGACTACAGTGGTTTTTTTCATGCACCTCCTCCCTCTTCTCCCTTACCAGCTGCATTTTTCCCCCTTCTTCATGAAACCGTCTGGTCTGTGTTTGGTGCAGATTTTATGAGAACATCTGGCAACGGGTACGGACTGCTCTGATGCTTAACCATTCAACGTGGGCACGTGCTTCTAAATGAAGATGTTCATGCAAATATACCTAGCTACCCATTTGCCCAAAATTCTAGTGCATCAACAAAACCTGAGTCTTTAATAAGATTCTACAAGCAGCAGAGGAAATAAAGTAGCACACAGCTTCCACCCTTGTGTGTGTGTGACCGCTTAACAGCTCTGATCCTGAGTCCATGTGGTCTCCCCGCACTTGTGATGTTTCAGAAGGGACTTCCGCTGGGATGTCCACCCACCTACCTGAAGGGGCACAGAAGACCCTCAACTTCCACCATTACAAAATCAGAAGTTGCAAGATGACAGGTGAACGCCAGCTCTAGTGACTGGGTCCTCTGACCCTGCGCTGGAGCCAAGAACAATGAGTAAGTTGTGCCATTACAATGCTTGTCTGTGGTCCCACTCCCAGGAGTACGTTCTGAGACAAGAAATCAAGAGAGGGAGCTATGATACAAGGATATTCACCTCAGCCTTCACCTGCCACCTCAGCACAGACCCAACTCAGTATGACAACTGACAATGGGCCGGACCCACTCAGCCTGCTGGAGGCACCAGAGAGCTCTCTATTTATTATTGAGAAGGACGTTGGTTACAATGTTACGATCAACTAGGTTACAATCAACTCTGCCTGACTGTAAGCTTACCCAGAGCAGCAGACCTTTTATTTTCCCCCAGTACTAGGATGTGAACTCAGTGCCTTGTACTTGCTCAGCTGTCACTCTATCATTCAAGCCACAACAGCTCATCTGGTTTCTGTTATTTGTTGTTGTTGTTTTGTCAGATGTGGGGCTTGAACTCTGGGCTTGGGCATTCTCCCTGAGCTCTTTAGGTCAAGGCGAGTGCTCTACCACTTGAGTCACAGCACCATTTCTCGTATTCTGGTGGTTCACTGGAGATAAGAGTCTCTAGGACTTTCCTGCCTGGGCTGGCTGTGAATCATGATCCTCAGATCTCAGTCTCCTGAGTAGCTAGGATGACAGGCATGAGCCACCAGCACCCTTCTGTTGTTGGTTATTTTGAAGAAAGAATTTCACAGACTTTTCTACCCAAGACAGCTCTGAAGCATGATCCTCTGGATCTCAGCCTCCTGAATAGCAGGGATTACAGGTGTAAGCCACTGTATCCAGCCAGGAATTGCAGACCTTTGAGAAGGGAATGAACCCATGAACAAGAGTCCTTGACTATCTACTCAGTGAACTGCAGGCACACAGCTCCTCCTGGGCCGACCAGCCTCTGCCCCAGTCCTCACTGTGTCCCACAGACCTGCCCACGGCACGCAGATCTCAGGTAGAAGCTGTTAATGACCTGCTACTGGAAGCATGTCAGAGAGGGACATGGGGGAGAACTGTCAATAGAACATTCAACATCCTGAACAGACCTTCATAAACAGCCTTGAGAAAGAACACGGGGAAGCGTGGCCCGAAGCACGGGTGTCCGTAAGTTCCACGAGGCCCTGCAGGTACAGGGACACCGGTCCGCACGGCCAGCATGTAGAGGGGCTGCAGGACAGCAGCTCTCCTGAAAAGTCAGCCTTGGTTATAATCGGAGCCCAAAATCAATTACACTGACTCTGGATGTACCCAGCTTTCCTCTGGGGTCCACCCTCGGCTTTTTCATTTCCTGTATTTCTTATAAAGATCGGCTTCTGATCCTCTTACCTCCTGCAAGCCCAAACTCATGCATTATAAGCAGGGCACGCACCTCACTGTTCATCTCTAACAGAGCCGTGTCCAGAGCCAACGTGTGTGAAATCTGTTTTGTATTAATATAAATTACCTCCCTCTGATTTCCCTTTCATGTTACCCAGGGAATATCAGCTTGGAATTTCACTTCCGGAAAGTAGAGCATCCCCAAGTATGTCAGTAAACAAGGAAACTGGCCGCTAATGGCGCCGTCCAAGGATGACAAATCAGCTGGATTAGGAGTTGCCAACAAGGGCAAGTTAGGTATTTGGTGATGGTAAACAAGTACCCAGGGAAGAAAGCCACAAGAGAGGAAAGTAGAGAGCTGGACAAAAGACTCAGGGCATGGGCATAACAGTGTAGTACCTTCACTCTGGACAGACAGAAGCTCTGTGTACCAGAGGCCTGGCCCTGGGGGGGGGGGGGAGGGGACAGTAACTCCTGCCCGTTAGAGGTCCGCCTCTACTGCTGCCTGTCACCCCCAGGAACTGCCTCCTTCCTTCCCGGCTCTGCTCCTGAGGTTCTGGTGAGGTGAAACTGCCACCTTCTGGCTCCAGGCAGCATTTCCTTGTGACACTCATTGGCCCCATGGTGCTTTCCTGCCCTCCTAATCACAGCCAAGGGCACTACTTGCCAGGCAATACCAAGGGCAGGCAGATAGCTTACCATCTAATGGGGAAGATGTGGGTAACGACACACCCTGCAACTTCCAACAATAATCATTCCTGCTCAGGTCGGCACAGGGATCCTGACCTAGGCCTAGTTACATGGTGGGCAAAAGCTTCTACATCAGTAAGTGTTATCAATGTATCAAGGAACAGCCCAACTCAAATTGGCCAAGGGGATTTACTGGTCCACACGACTCAAAGGTCCAGTGGAGCCTTCAGGGGTAAGTTGAGCCAGCAGCCCAGTGATATCACACATGATACAGCTCTCTCACCCTTCCTCTCCATTTCAAGCTGCTGCATTGTCTCACCCTAATGGTCTGTCCCCCCATGGTAACAAAAAGGCCAACATGGCTCCAGCCCTTACCCCAAGCTTCAGCCTTTACATCCTCACAGCATATGTTCCGGAAGGGAGCCATCCAATGAGCAGGGAAAACTCTTTCTACAGAGTACCAACAAACCGCCATGTCTCCATGACCAGAATTAGACCATTACCCATTTCCCAAACCAGGTCCAATCACCATGCCCAGTTGGGTCAAGCCATCACTACTGTGCCAATCACTTTGGAGAGGATATAAAGTAACCTGGACCAAATCAGACAAGTCCAGGCTGAACTGGAGCTACCACCAACCAATGAAGACAATAGCCATGCTGAAGCCCCTGGTGGAAGGAGTGGGCGAGGGGTGCAATACAACGTCCACTACATCAATGCTTCTTCAAGAGGAAGAGCAGCCCCCCCCACCAATGCAGGCTTCCTATGTCAGACCACAGAGCAAATATAAGTTCTCTCGATGCATAGCAAAACCAAGCCCTATTTCTGACCTAAGGCTGAGAAAGTTGTATGCTGTTGCATTGTGGGTTAAGCTGTTTCTCCAGAGCGTGTTCCTTTTAACAAACAGAACTGAATGATGGAGGGCTTAGTAAGAGAATGACAAAGTCTCTCTCTTTTGAGGCTTCATGTACAATGTTGCCATGTTGGCCTGAGGACAGCATCTCCAGTACTTTCCACCACTCCACCAGTGTCAGCGTAGGTATGGCATGTTCCTGGGTATGTTTCCCACCACTCTCTCCCATGCCCTGGCAGACATTACTAATCAATAGCAAGGCTCTTTCCTGCTGAACCCAGATGCCACCCCAGAATCCTTCTCAACCAGAATCCTAGGCAGCCACTGCCAGAGTTAGCAGCAACATGAAACCCACTGATTTTACCAGGTAAAATGGCAATGGAACCTTGGGTTCCAAAGGCCAGGCCTAAGCCTCAGGCAGAATCAGAATTCAGGCCAGTATCCTCCATGTTTAGCATTCTCAGCTCTGACTACTTGCCTCCTAATAAAGACAGAATCAATGCCTTGGGATAAACACTGAAGAAATGTCCTTCTTCACAAAAAGCAAAGTCCTTGTATTTCTCCAACAAACTGACAACAGAAAAAGGCTCAAGCACATTCATTCTCACACTGCCACCTGAACGCAGGTGGGCCAGCCCGTGCCACCTCGCAGCCCCACTTTGCCTCCAGCAGCCTAAGCCCTCTCTGCCCCAAAAGACAAGTGCCTAAGCAAGCCGACTGTGTGCCATCACAAACAGCTGGTCCTTCTGTGGCCAGAAGCCAGAAGAAACTTCAACAGCTGGCGGAGGTGAACTCTGGCAGAGAGGTGTCAGCAAATGAACTCAGAGCTCAGTCACCTTCGTCTGCTCTCTCCTTGTGGACAAGCATCTGTTTATACATGCCCTACCTGCAAACTGCCAACTGTCAGATAACTGAAGCTCTTAGCTACCCATTGTTCAAGTGGGGAAATTTCAGATTAGAAAACTGTCTAGTTGTTGACCCACTGTAACAATGAGATGTACAAGACACTGTTAAACAACAAACTCTACAATTCAGGTGGGGATGGGGGCAGGGAGTATAATTTTGGAGGTGGGAGGGAAGGGATGGTAGGGGAAAAACAAAGGAGGAGGCAACAATGCTTGATAAGAAATGTACATTACCTTGCTCATGTAACTGTAACCCCTCTGAACAGTATTTTCACAATAAAAAACTTATTTTAAAAACTGCCTAGGGGCTGGGAAGGTGGCTCAGTGGTAGAGCGCTTGCCTTGCATGCATGAGGCCCTGGGTTCGATTCCTCAGCACCACATAAGCTAAAAGAAAAAACCTGGAAGTGGTGCTGTGGCTCAAGTGGTAGAGCACTAGCCTTGGGATGAAGAGCTAAGGGACAATTCCCAGGCCCAGAGTTCAGGCCCTACGACCGGACCCCCCCCCCAAAAAAAAAAAAAAAACTGCCTAGTTAAGAAATTGGTTTCCCTACCACATTTATGGGATAAGAATTTTCCCTAGAATTACCATATGCTAAAATACACCTCCTGGAGCCCCAGATGCACTCTACGCATCCTTCATCCTCATTCGGTCCACATGGGCAGAAGAGCATCATCCTCTCTACTTCATGCATGAGGACCACACACTTGCGGCAGGAGAGCACTTCACTCCAAATCACAACTGCAAGTAATGGAGGGTATAGCTGAGGCAAAGCCCTGGAAACGGCGGGGAAGAGAATCCTGTTTGTTGCTGGTAGTTTGGACCCAGTGTCCCTAAAGACCTCAGTCTTTACTGCACATCAAATGCAATATATGCCACAGAATCCCAGGGCAGTTAGGTGATATGGAGCAGTAGTGGAGAAAGGGTCCAGTAGGCACCAATTACTCTACTTCAGACCATCACTTAGGTAGCTGCAATACTCTCGTGACACCCTGTTGGGAAATGTGGAACTTGGATGTGAGCTCATGCTGCAGTGTGGTGTCAATTATACAGATGTAGGGCAACAGTGGTCAGGACTGCCTGAGCATGTGCCAGCCCTGGTGCCTGGCACAGCCACAGGACAAACTACCAAGAAACTGCCTAGCTCACCAAAAATGGGGAAAACACTGTGAACAACCCAGAAGTTAAAGTGACTGTATTAACTGGTTAATTGAATATGGTGCATTCACTCAGTAAAATACCATAACTAGGTATATAGAAATGGTCAACATCGCTGGACGCTGGTAGTTCATGCCTGTCATCCTAGCTACTCAGGAGGCTGAGATCTGAGGACCACGGTTCAAAGCCAGCCTGGGTAGCAAAGTCGTGAGACTCATCTCCAATGAACCACCAGAAAACTGGAAGTGGCGTTGTGATTCAAGTGGTAGAGCACTCGCTTTGAGCTGAAGAGCTGAGGGACAGCGCTCAGGCCCAGAGTTCAAGCCCCATGACAGACCAAAAAAAAAAGGTCAACATCAAAACTGGTTTTGTCACAGTAAAGACAAAAAAAAGACAGCCTGCAGACAGCCTGTGGATCACCTGTAGTGAAACGCATAAAGGTACGTTCACACAGAAACAAATGGTTAAGGGCTGGGAAGGTGGCTCAGTGGTAGAACTCTTGCCTTGCACGCATGAGGCCACATAAGCAAAAAGAAAAAAGCCGAAAGTGGCGCTTTGGCTCAAGTGGTAGAGCGCTAGCCTTGAGCTGAAGAGCTGAGGGACAGCACCCAGGCCCAGAGTTCAGGCCCCATGACTGGACCCCTCCCCCCCAAAAAAAGAAACAAATGGTTAAAAAAAAAAAAAGACCAACCTGTATTATGGGAACAGGAGTTTTGTGCATTATGATTTTCTTTAATTAAATATAAACAATATGACTAAAAACAAAGGCTCTTAGACAAAAGTAACAGCTACTCATAATTAGAGAAATGCAAATGAACAGTTCTTTGCCAGGCTCCTTTTTCTTCCATGATGTTGTGAGACCCAAACTCTGGACCCTATCCTGTGAGCAAAGCTGGGAGGAACTCAGCCTTGTGCATACCTACATACCTGGCTTAGCATCTGGGGTTGGGGGGGAGGCCAAGTGCATGACCTCTGACTTACAAATGCATTACAACTTGCACGGCAAGTCTACCTCTTGGAATGCTTCCAACAAAGAAACTCAACTCAGGCACAAACGACCCTCCCAGATAATGGGATGTGGCATTATTAGCTACTGGTGAACTGGTTAGACAAATTCTGGTGTGCTCAGACAATGGCATGGAGGGGCTGGTAAAAAGGAGTGGTGTAAGGAAGGGTGTGTACACACATTCACAGTGTGGACAAGAAGTAGCCCTGAGATGGTGATGTTGATCGCCTCTAGGGAGCAAACTGGGTGGCGGGGCAAAAGTGTGCACTGAACCTTCTGTATTTTCAGCCAGGTGCGACTATATGACTTGTTCAACGAAGTTAAATTAAAATGCATAAATCTCAGCCAGGCACCAGTGGCTCACGCTTGTAATCCTAACTACTCAGAAGGCTGAGATCTGAGAATCGCCATTCACAGCCAGCCTGGGCAGAAAAGTCCGTGAGACTTTCTATCTCCAATTAATCACCCAGAAAACCGGAGGTGGGTGCTCGGGCTCAGAGTGGTAGAATGCTAGCCTTTAGGAGAAAAGCTCAGGGACAGCGCTCAGGCTCTCAGATCAAGTGCCTCACCTGCCATACATACATACATATATTCATACATGCACACTGCATAAATCTCATTCCTTTTGGTCACAGTCTTTCATTAAAGAGTATAGGTGAAGGTAAGCTTGCCGTCCTTCACCCATCCCTACCTTGCCAGCGCCTGGACCTTGACAGTGTGCCGCTCCTCCTGCTCAGCCACCTTTCTTTTTAGCGTGTCCACCTCTTGCCGGAGCACAGCCGAGTGTTCCATCTCGCCATCAAGCAGGTTCCGCAGTGACCTGGGAAGAGAGGTCCCAACCGTTCCAGTGTGGTTGACAAGAATCCATCCAGTCCAGAACATAGAACTCGGCCTACCTACATCAAGTCTTAGTTCATTCACTGCATATTCGTCTCTGTGCACTGGATAATTCAAGTCCACCTCAGGTAAACTGACTTCACCACACAGCCAACACTCCGAGTGCTCAGTACAACAGCCCAGCCCTTGGTCTGCAGCTGGGCTATGGGCCCTTGCTTCCCTGTGAGCAGGCTGGCCATCTGACAGCTTAAGATCAAGGGAAGATGAGGAGTGAGCAAATCCCAGTCAACTCCCTTCCCAGACAGCCCACTCAAAGGTGTAGCATGTTAAACTGAGACATTCTGTCACAGCCACATCAGGGAAGAGACTTAGCAAAGGAAAGGATGTCAGAAGAAGCTGAAAGAATAATCTGCAGCGTAAAAATAGAACGCCTGTTCAGATTACATGACAGCTGTCTAGTCTTGCTTCCACTGTTCCTCATAAAACACACTTTGAGCCTGTTTTGTTGCCGTCTTCAAGCTAAACACGCATGGATAGCTCCATGGTTAGATGGAGCACAGTCGAGTCTGTAACGTGCTCCCTACTTGCACATCCATCATTCCCAGTCTTCAAAGGGAAGCGAGGAACAGATCTTCTAGAGGGCTTTACAAGATCCAGGTGCAGTATTCACTGTTATCCTTACTACTCAAGAGTGAGTTCTGAGGATCAAGCCAGCATGGGCAGGAAAGTCTGTGAGACTCTTACCTCCAATTGACAAAATAAATAGAAAGTGGAAGTGTGGCTCCAGTGGTAGAACACTAGCCGTGATCGATAAAGCTAAGAAACAGCACCTAGGTACTGAGTTCAAGCCCCAAAACTGGCACACACACACACACACACACACAAAAAAAAAAAAAAAAAAAAAAAAACGCGTGAGGAAGAACAAGAAGAAAAAACTTTTATAAGAATGAGGCTTGGGCTGGGAAGGTGGCTCAGTAGTAGAGCGCTTGCCTTGCATGCATGAGGCCCTGGGTTCAATTCCTCAGCACCACATAAGCAAAAAGAAAAAAGCCGGAAGTGGGGCTGTGGCTCAAGTGGTAGAGCGCTAGCCTTGAGCTGAAGAGCTGAGGGACAGCGCCCAGGCCCAGAGTTCAGGTCCCACGACCGGACCCAAAAAAAAAAAAAAAAAAAGAAAGAAAGAAAGAAAGAAATTAGGATAAAGCCATAGACATAGTTCTGCTGCACATTTACTTTACTGTGCCTTCATGGCAAGTTCTGGAAAACTGACTGTGGTATGTCATCATACTAAATCACACACTTGCCCTACAATAATGTAACTGAAAGTACCTACCCCTACCCTATTCCTGAACTATCCAAGCCCCTCATTTCCTGGGAACATCCCCCACTGGGGCCTGGGACCCCCAACACACATACTCTATGCCTTTTCCTTCCCTGGAAAATAGAAGGAAGCAAGACAGTGACTCATTCTCCACATAACAGGACAAACCATGTGGTTTCTTCCAAGACGACAGCCCCGCTGTAGCCAGGAAAGAGTGCTGCCATGGTACAAGTGCTTTGTGCAAAGTTTATTTTAGCTGGAAAACGGTGCTGTCTAGAGATCCCTTTAAAAACATCCTCTTTTGTTTTAGAAATTATGCTCATTTTGCTTTTATAAGTTTCCATAAAGGATAAGGAAGAAAGCTGTCAAGCAGGGCCCAAAATAAGATCTAAAAGAGAATTGTAATTGGATGTCATCATGGACTGCGATGTAAGCTCAAAGCAGGGAATGAGGTGGTTGACAGGAATGCGCACATGCGCACCCAGATGGACCCACTCCACAGATAGCAGCCCTGTGGCGTCCACTGGTGCTTAGTAAAGAACCATCATGGGCCAGCCTGCCATGACCAGCCAGACCAACTGCCATGGTCACAAGGGAGCAGCACAGCCAGTGCAGTGCTGGGTAGTGGCTAGCGCTGGTTTCAATAAGGAAGAAAAGATTGACAAAACCTTTTTCCCTCACAGTGTCTTCTGACTTCGCTTTAGGTCAAGTTAAAAGAATCTATGTATCCTCTTGCCCCAGTTCCCTTGGGCAAACTCTAAGGCAGATATCTTAGTGCTGGAAACATGGCCGACAGGCCCTCAATTACAGGTCACTCAAAGGACTTCAGGGACAGGGCCAAGAGAATGTTGTTTCCTCTTGAAGTGATAACCTATATGATGCGGTGATGGTCGCGTGGGTCTGTGGATACATTAAAACCGAGAATCCTACACTTGAACTGCGTGAGCTGTGAGGTATGGGAATGTAGGAACAGCCCGTATTGCTCTTGCAATATCCCGAGCCTCTCTGAAGGAGATGCCAAGGCTGTGAGGTCCTGGGTCCCTGCTTATCTGTAAGCCGCATCAAATCTACAAGTGACACTCCCAGACAGAAAATAAGAAACTGTCTATCCGTGATCTGCCAAAACTAGCAAAATGTGCTGCAGCAGTTCTATTCTTGCTGCCCCTGAGGTGGGACGTCAGAGAAAAGGAGCATCCCCCAGTCCCGAAGCCCCCGATCTACCTGTTCTCTTCTTCCAGCTCATCCTTCCTATTCATCATGGCCACGATGGCTTGGCGCAGTTCACCTGAAGGGAGAAAGCAAAGTCAACGTCAGTCAGCAGGTCTTACCTGTCATACTGTTTCCTCATCTGTGGACCGTGCGTCCGAAAGGATTGCTTCTCTAGACAAGTTTCCTATTCCTGTGCAGCCTGAGATCCAATGGACCTGGCCATCCCCTTTCATCCGCCGCAACACAGAAAGGCATGCGGCAAAAAAAATTATGGGATTCCATCTCAGGCAGTCCAGTCTCCCCTCACTCTGAAACTACCATTTCCCTCCGTAACTCCAGCATCCTTCAGGCTTCTGCGTAGGCTGACCTTCCTTGGACACCTCTGTTCACTGGCTGTGGATGTGACAGTCGTGTACCTGCCCCACCTTACTCCTGTCTCAACTCATACTCTGTTCCCACATGCATCCTGTCCCCACCCAGTCTACCCATGGCCAACAAAACTAGGACGGTAACTGGCTCCAATCAGGCCGACTACATAGGGTCTTCCAGAAGCTATGGGTGGGCTGATGTCCAACTGGAGAGACAGAAAAAGGTGGAAACACATGCGCCTGGCCCCAGAACGCTTGTTCCAAGTCCCTCCCTTAGGGTCTATTGCAGAAGGCCAAACCCACCACAACCACCACCATAATAAACGCTCCCTTAGCAGGCCCCAGACACTTGTCTATGGCTCTTTTCCTACCAGGCACAGAGGCCTGGTCACGGATAAAGGCAAATGCTGGCACAGACAAAAGCCTACCAACTCAAGACACCAAAAAAAAAAAAAAAAAGCCCCCAAAAGGGTGAGACTTGGCAAAGCAGCAGGTGTCTCAGACACCACCCTTGGGCCACGAGCCACGCCCTGCCATCTCACACTGGGCAGAACCACAGAAAAAACAAGCTCTGCAGAGACCCTGCACCGGTTCCTTGGAATGTTGCCGGCTACCCAAAGGAGCCAAGATGGCTGAGCGAGCTGAGGCACCAGGATTTCGAAAGGAGGCGAGTTTCCCTCCACACACCCTGTGGTCTCAAAACAAAGCATCAGCACAAAAAGCCCCTTGCCTCCCATGCCTCGGCAACCCAATGGATCCTTCTCCCTTGCATTCTGCATCCTCGTAGCTGAACAACCCCGGGTGTCCCTGAAGTCCCCCTGCCTGTATCTGTGTGTTTATGAAAGCATGATGTTCCTTGAGCCACCGAAGTCTGTGGATCCCTGGAGAGCAGGGGCACCAAAGCCAGGCACAGCACCTTACTGCGGTGTACCCTCCACACCTATGGAATGACTCAAGGGTTGGAAGAGCAAGTGAGTAAAGGAGGAGTAAAGGAGTAAGTGATGGACTGTCACCCACTGCTAAAACCCGCACCTCAGCTCCATTTGGGAACCACACAAGGAATGAATGGGCTGGGCGGAAATGCTGATTGCCTTTAATGATAAGTTCAAGGCCTCCCCAGGGAATGCTAACCACCGGGTTCATGGCTGTAATTTCCTGACCCACTGACAGGACTAGGGCCTGAACTGTGTTTTTGAGATGCATATAGGGAGTTAGCAGGAAGGGTGACAAATTCCCACACGTCATCACCGTGACCTAACACTAGGAGGCCTGTGAACCCAGGCCCCCTCCTCCCTCCCAGGGAAGGATCCTTGTTTTCAAAAGAGATCAGAAGAGGCCAGGAACTGATAGTTCATGCCTGTAACCCATTATTCAAGAGGCTGAAATCTGAGGGTTGCAGTTTGAAGCCAGCTCAGGCAGCAAAGTTCATGAGACTTTTATCTGCTGTTAAGCACCAAAAAACCAGGAAGTGGCACTGTGGCTCAAGCCATGGAGTGCTAGCCTTGAGCAAAAAAGCTATGGGACAGCACCAAAGGCCCTGAGTTCAAGCCCCAGGACCAGCCCCAAGAAATAAAAAAGTAAAAAAGATCAACAGAGCACAAACCACCTCTCAACCCCCAATGATCCAGAGAAGAACACAGGCCTACGAGCAAGGAGGCTAGCTACTAATCTAAATGATTACAGGCCTCAGACGTCACTATATAAAGTACTGAAACTGTGATATGAGGAGGGTGAGAGGCACCCCGGCCTCAGCCATCACAGCGGGGAATTGCCCTGAGCCTCATTATATTCCCCTTAATTAAAAAGGGGACCCAGCGCTACAATGACTAGACCTGGCACATCTGGATGCATGGACACGTATGGGTATGAGCACACCCACCTAATACGCAGATCTGTGTGATAATTATTGGGCTTCATGCAGCATCCGAAGACCTCAAAGCGCCTTTCCACACACTCCCCTGGGGCCCATATGTGGTTATATTTAAAGAGACAGCTCACAGGGCTCTCACGTACAGAAATAAAAGATGTTCTCCTATGAGTATATACTTAACCTACATCATCAGTTTTCAAACTTAACATCCTGCTTTTTATATCTTTGTCTGCCTACCCACTCCCTTCCCTTTTATCTCCAAGACAAAGGATAAACTACGCCGAACTTTGAAATAGAACTTTCTAAGTCTCTCTCAGGCCCATTCTAGCTTTTTGTTCCGTTCTCCTTGCTTGCCTCCTTCCCCCCTCACCCTACCCATGGATTCTACTTTTTGACTTGTGTTGACAGGCAATAAAACCTGCCCCCAAGTACCTCCCTGTGCTTCCTGCACCACGATGCAAAAGGCACCTAGCATAGGCAGTCTCATTCTCCTGAGAGGCAACACAAGTAACATGAATGAGAAATCAAGAAGCCAGAAGGGCAACCTTGCCCCAGGTCAGAACCTGTGTACAGGAAGTGGTAGAGCAAGGACCGCCTCCTGCCTGCCCCCTGCCCCCAGCGGGGCTTCAGGACACAGCCACTAAACAGCAAGGTGCTTTGGGCGTTTGCCCCTACTTGAGCCTCAAAGAGCCCATCTATGCACAAGAAGACTGGAGTGGCTGACCTCCACAGCTCAGAGGTGAGACTCCTCCCCAGGAGGAGGCAAGTGCCCTGCCCCACCCCTGCGAGCAGATGAGCAGAGGTGGCGCTGTCTGCTCCCATCCCCTCCATCTGCTCCTGGACAGCAAGCCAAGTGCGGCCAGCAGCCGTGCCTGCCTCCTCCCTCCTCTGCTAGGACTGAAGCCGCAGTGTACCGAGACTCCTGAAGCTGCAAGAGCAGTGACGGGCATCTGTTGTGACGGGCCTCGTGCGGCGGTGTGGTGAGGTTAACCGATGGCAGAAGGACTAATTGCTTGTGAAATTCTCATAAATAATTAGGACATAGAGCTGCTCTGCTGGCTTCCACCCTCAGGCTGTGGTATCACACGTATGGGTAATTCTCAAATGGACTCACACATTATCTGCTATTAATTGGAAACACAGCTACGGAGAGTGCACGGGCAGAGTCCACACCCAGGTGCCTGCTCCACACCTTGACACTCTCACAAATAACCAGAACAGCCTGTGATGGGCCACAAGCCCGTGTGGTCAAGACGCAATGGACCAGGCAAATGGGACCCCCAAGTCGAGACTACAAATGATACCAGAGTAGTGGTGAGCAGAAACAAGGGAAGCCATTGACTCTCCTGACACAGAGGCCACCACACTGTCCTGCTCCGCCAGTGCTGCAGAATGCCATCAAGGACGCCATCCAGCTGCTCTGATGCCTGGGCACAAAGGCAAAGCCTCACATGGCTCCTCCCCGAGCAGCACCCTGGAGCTGAGCTAGGACCGCATGGTGGAGCAGGACTGTACTCAGACGCTGAACATGGACATGGAGCTGTGACTCCACAGGTAGAGACCAGAGCTGAACAAAAAGCTGAGGAGCTATGCCCAGGCCTTGTGTTCCAGCCCTAGTATCAGCACACACACAAAAAAGGAAGAGGAGAAAGAGGAGGAGGAAAAGCAGCCAAACGAGGCGAAGCTGAGCAGCCGGTGGCTTTCGACACTCAAAGAGTTCAGTGTTTTCATTCCTAGTTCACCTTCCTTCCAGGCTGCTGTAACTGAAAAGCCAAACTTTACTTCTTACAGGTACACAGGAGACAGGAGGTCTGCTGCCTTTTGAAGGCCACCTCCCCATAGATGTCGCCTTCTTAATGTGTCCCCCTTCGCTCAAGGCAATCACCCCAAGTAGCCTCACAACCCTTCAGGGCTCTTTGACCCCCACACACACTTCCCTCAGACCTCTGCCACCAGGAGCGCCTCTCCCATCCCAAGGAGAGCCTGGCCCTTGGGTGCCAGTCCCCTCTGCCACTAGAGCCCGCGGGGGCGCCATGACCCCTGGAGACGGAAATCTGCAACGCATACATCCACTAGAAAATCTCCACGGCTCAGCGCTGACTTTTCCTTTTGTCCTTGTTTTTCTAGCAACTCTTAATACATTCCCAAGACTCATTCCAGGGCTGTCCATCAATCATTGCCCTTAAAAAAATTATATATATATATATATATATATATATATATATATATATATATATATATAAGTTCATGGCAAATTCATTTCATAGCTTCCTCAGTACCAATCTCCCCCACCCCCCCCTCTTTCTCTCTCTCTCTCTCTCTCTCTCTCTCTCTCTCTCTCTCTCTCTCTCTCTCTCTCTCTCTCTCTCTCTCTCTCTCTCTCTCTCTCTCTCTCTGTCAGTCATGGGGTTTGAACTCTGGGCCTGGGCACTGTCCCTCAGCTCTTCAGCTCAAGGTGAGTGCTCTACCACTTGAGCCACAGCGCCACTTCCGGTTTTCTAGTGGTTAATTTGAGATAAGAGTCTCATGGACTTTCCTGCCCAGGCTGGTTTTGAACCTTGATCCTCAGATCTCAGCTTCCTGCATCATTCTCCTGATTAGAACACACACACACACACACACTTTCTCTCTCTCTCTCTCTCTCTCTCTCTCTCTCTCTCTCTCTCTCTCTCTCTCTCACACACACACACACACACACACACACACACCCTCTTCAGAGATGCTGGAGAGGACTTGGCTCCAGCACCAGCAGACCAGTGGCACAGGCAGGCTGTCACTGTGATCTCATCAGTTCAGTTCTCTGCTCACTTGATCAACAGTTTCCAACCACTCACAAGGGCCAGGCACTGGGCAAGGTGCAGACAACACAGACAGTCCCTGACTTGCAATGGTACAAAAGTAGCACCCAGCCAGCAATTTGATCCTTCCAGGGCCTGAGTTTCAGGGTCTAGAGTCTCTCTTGTGATGCTGGGCAGCAAAGGTAAGCTGCAGTGCAGCTCTGAGACATCTCAAGAGAACTATCCAGTTCTTCCCAGGAAGGGAAGGGGGAGAAGAAGGAAGGAAGGGAGGGAGGAAGGGAGGGAGGGAGGGAGGGAGGGAGAAAGGGAGGGGGGAAGGGAGGGAGGAAAGGAAGGAGGGAGGGAGGGACAGAGGGAGGTCTCAAGGGAAAATACTTGCAGAGTCTCCAAAGATGAATGCCTGGCCCATTGAAGCTGAGCGTGCGGCCGGCAGGCAGAGAGCAGCCCAGCCACTAGGACCAGAGTACCCGCAACAGGGCCCACCTGCCACCGTGCCCACTGTGTGCCAGAACTGCCTGGCATGTAGAAGCATGCAGTAGTTACCAAATCTGATTTTCCACTGGACTCACATGGTGTTCATTTAAAAAAATATGAAGAGTTCTCAATTGTTAAGTATCGACAACTATTTCAAACAAATAAATTTTCAATACTTTACACTTGAAAGAAAACTCCTACATGACCCTGGTGTGGCAGTTCACATCTATAATCCCAGCGCTCATGAGACAGAAGCATGAGAGTAAATTGTTCAAGACCAGCTTGGGCTACAAGTGATATTTTATCCCCCCACAAAAGCAAAAAAAAAAAAAAAAAAAAAAACCAGCTGGGTGACGGTAGCTCACACCTGTAATCCTAGCTGCTCAGGAGGCTGAGATCTGAGGATCACGGCTCAAAGCCAGCCCGGGGCAGAAAAGTCTGTGACACTCTTCTCTCCAATAAACCATCAGAAAACAGGAAGTGGTGCTGTGGTTACAGTGATAGAGTGCTAGAGCTGAAGAGCTGAGGGACAGCGCCCAGGCCCAGAGCTCAAGCCCCACAACTGACAAACAAACAAATAAATACAAAAGAAAAAAAGTCTGTGAAGAAATTTAAAGGAAGAAACATAACTAAATCCAAGGGGACTGGGTCCCCAATGGAAACCCTAGCTCATGTGCACAGAATCACTTGCAGGGGTCAAGGCCAACTGTGTGGATTGAGCTCCAGGGTTCAAACAACAGCCGACCTGATATGCCATCAGGCAAGTGAGCAAAGCAACCCAGGCCCAGGGAAGGTGGCTTTCTACCCCACTCCTGCCCACACAGGCCAGGGAGTAGCAAAAGGAATTTACAGACTGAATATCGTGAGTCCCCAGTGAAAGCATCTCCGCTTATAAGATGTGACAACCTGGCTGCGGAACCTCCCTTCTCCCCGCGCTATTTAGATGGAAGCATCTGCTGCGTCCCTCCAGAGGGACCCAGGGTTAGTGAAGACGGATGACGGAGAGAAAAGCAATCCCTCTTCATCAACCCCGATGCCAGGCCACACGACGCCCACCACTGAGCTCTCTATTCAATAAGGCTGGGGTCCCTCGCTCCTGACTCCTCAACTCAATCATCTCAACTTAATGCGGACAACAAAGAGAACTCTGAGCAGCTCGCCTCCGAGGGCAATGTCTCCACTGTCAGCAATGTGGCTCTCATTGTGGTGACAGCCATACTGATGAGCCCGGAGGCTTCTGGGAAAAGGGGAGACCTGTGTTCCTTGGGAACACACACCACACCACCTCAATTTCTTGTGTGTTCTATCCAAAAAGCCACCATCAGTGCTACTTTGGAGAGAAGAAAATCTAATTGAGAGTGAGGGTCAAACTTCAAAAGGATTTGTCAGGAAGGGAGGGAGGTCTTTTCTCCAAAATGCACTCTGAAAATCAGATTCTTAGGATGACCTGCTTCCTACTTGGGTTCACTGGCCCTCACACATGCCCTCTCACATGCTGAAGACTGAGTGGACTTCCTTTAACTCCCAAAGCAAGCCTCAGCCTCCTTCCTGCGTGGTAAAAGCGGGGGCAGCAACAAGAAGCCTTCATAAACTGCACGCCAGGCCCCACAAGTCCAAGGGTGGCAGGAGAAGCAGGTCTTTTCCTCAGAACCATCTGTCTTTGGAGGGCATCTCTGAAGGCAAGGGATGCTCTGAATACTATACAGCAATGGAGATCTCTAGCACATGATGTGCATGAAGAACAAGAATACGGATTTCCGGTGTCCGTTGATGTCCACACGACTACTTCCTGTGGAAAAGAACATCCCAACGTAGAAGATGCAGAGCAGAGGCAAGGCAGCACCAAGCTGCCCTGACCAACACCACCAGGCAGCTCGATGGTGAGGGAAAGCAGCCTTGGAGAGCTGTGTGTCTGGTTTGCCAGGAGCGGAACTTCCTGTGCTAAGCAGACCACAGGCGCTGACTCTCAGATGAGGCACTTCCAGTCTCCACAAAGGCTTCCTTAGTCCCCTGCCCCCTGCCTTAGGCCCCCTCTGCACCTCAGATACCCCATCCTGTGACATTTGTCCCCGACACCCAGCAGCTCCTCCCTCCCGTTCCAGCCACTGATGAGGAACCAAACAGCCATGCTGGCTAGCACGGTGCTGGTCACCCATGCTGGCCACAGTCAGCATCCGGCAGGGTTAGTGGCTCTGCAGTTGCCAGTAGGGAGCTGGGCGCTGGAAGCAGGTTTGGATCTCCTGCTCCAGGGACTCATCTCCGGACATACCCCACGGTGGATGGGTGCGGAGGGCCCGTCAGTGCACAGGTAACAGAAACCATGTTGCTCATCTGTGGCTGCACAGCCTTCCTGCCTGACCCTCTCATTGTCCCTCACTCCTTTATATAGCCTGCCAACACAGTCGTTTCCACTGGATCTTGAACTGTGGGCATAGAGTCCCCCTAACAAGGGTTGGCATCTTTGGAGTATGAAGCGCAATATTATGAGCACCTTCTACCGAATGTGTCTAGTCCTTACTACATCTCTGCAGCTCCTAGAACATAGCTCACGTGAGGCAGCTGCTTGATACCTGTTGAGGAAGAAGTAGGGTATATCTAACTCCCATCAGGAACTTCCCAATCCTATGGCAGGCACTAGAGGCCCAGAAGTAGTGTGGAGGGAAGGAGAGGTGCTGGCAGGAGGGGTCTGCTTGGTCCAGACTGGCTGTGGGCTACAGGGGTTGGAGGGCCATTCACTTCATAGCTGCTGCTCCACTAGCTCTTCTTGAAAGTCTGTGCTCAAGCCCTGGGCAAGTACCGGCCGGCTGCAGGGCCCTGCCATGGCACTCTAAGCCATCCCATGGCCTTCAGCTCCGTTTCTCAAGCTGCCAAATGTTTGGAATCATGTTGCCAAGGCGACAAGCCAGATGGCCCTGCTGGTATTGAGAATCCCTTCCAATAATAGCCAAGAGAAGAAAATGAGGCTCAGCAAGTTGGCCCAATGACTACTTGCCCTCTCTGCCGTGGCTGAGATCAAAGGTGATGATAAACAAGAAGCGGTTTTTCTTTTTTTTTTTTTTGCTTGTTTTGTTTTCTTTCCTTTTTGTCCTGTTGGTTCGTTTACAGGTCTTTGGGGGTATAAGGGGAGGCACAGAAATGGACAGAGGAGTGAACTAACTTAGCAGTGGTACTCACTGGACACTATGTTGCAAATGAACTGTACAACCTGTAGGTGGGGGTGGGAGGGACAAACTAGGAGAGAACAAGGGAAGGAACGACTCTGTCCAGAAAGAAATGTACTCATTACCTGACTCACGTATCTACAACCCCTCTGTACATTTTTGTTTGGTTGGTTGGTTGTAGGGCTTGAACTCGGCCTGGGCGCTGTCTCTGAGCTCTTCAGCTCAAGGCGAGCACTCGATCCTTTGAGCCACAGCACCACTCTCAGTTTTTGGGGGTGAACTGGAGATAAGAGTCCCACAGACCTTCCTGCCCAGGCTGACTTTGAACCACAATCCTCAGATCTCAGCCTCCTGAGTAGCTAGAATTACAGGCGTGAGCCACTGGCACCAGGCTGTATATCACTTTTATAAAAAACAATTTTTAAAAAATTTTAAAGTGATGATAAACCCAAAAGAAATGATCAAGCTGAGTACCTGGGCCCCTTTTGTCCACTTCCTGATACTGTGTCTTTGAAGGCCTGACACACACCATAGATAATCAATTACTTCTCATATAAAGCAGTGGCAAAAGAGAAATATTTCCCAATTAGCTGTCTATTCCCTTCTAAAATAGGCCAGCTCCAAACCTTCCCAGGTGCTGACTGTGACTGCCTATGATGCTGAGAACAACAGGATGCTCTGTGCTTGCTGGAGCTTTCTGCTCAGAAGGACCACTGCTCCCATCACCATCCCCATAAATAAACACTAACAACAGGACCTCAAAATTGAGACACAACAGTCGCAGAAGGAAAAATGCAGCAGGGCCCGAGCGCCCTCTGGTGGCCACGGTGCTGCTCTCCATCCATCAGCTTACAGAGGCTGGGCTTTCTGACAGCTCTCTGCTCCCTCATACATACATATTCCAATACAGAAGTAGATTCAAAATTAGAGAAACTCGGCTGTTACAAATGTGAAGGAAGCTAGGCCACTGGTGGCTTACACCTACTCAGGAGGCCAAGCTCTGAAGATTGTGGTTCAAAGCCAGCCTGGGTAGAAATCTATAAGACTCTTTTCTCCAATAAACCACAAGAACAACCAGAAGTGGAGCTATGGTTCAAAGTAGAGCACTAGACTTGAGCAGAAAAGCTCAGGGACAGTGCCCAGGCCCTGAGTTCAGGTCCCACAACTGACCAAAAAAAACTATTAAGGAGGGGCTGGGAAAGTGGCTCAGTGGTAGAGCGCTTGCCTTGCATGCATGAGACCCTGGGTTCGATTCCCCAGCACCACATAAGCAAAATGAAAAAACACCGGAAATGGCGCTGTGGCTCAAGTGGTAGAGCGCTAGCCTTGAGCTGAAGAGCTGAGAGACAGCACACAGGCCCAGAGTTCAGGCCCCATGATCAGACCCGAAAAGAAAAGAAAAACTATTAAGGAAAAGATGTAGCTCAGCGGCAAAGTGCTTGCCTAGCAAGTGTGTTGGGTTCAGTCCTCAATACAGAAAAAGAAAAGACAAAAAAAGTTTTTTAAAATGTGGAGGGGCTAGGGAGGTGGCTCAATAGTAGAGTACTTGGCTAGCATACATGAAGTGCTGGGTTCGATTCCTTAGTACCACATATACAGAAAAAGCCAGTAATGGTGTTGTGGCTCAAGTGGTAGAGTGCTAGCCTTGAGCAAAAAAAGAAGCTCAGGGGCAGTGCCCAGGCCCTGAGTTCAAGCCCCAGGACTGGCAAAAAAAAAAAAATGTAGGAAGACAAATTCTACACAAATGCCATAAATAGCTACTGAGTAAATCTTCAGTAAGTTAACATTGTGATAAAATAATAAGTACATAGCACCCATGAGCCTCGTGTGCTGTGTCCCTCCCTGAAGCTGCAGGGTCAGAATCATCTGTATAGAGACATTCCACAGGTGCCTCCTACACACACACAGCCCCATGCGGCATTTTCACAGAGCTGAACAGCACAGGCGCGCGAACACACACACACACACACACACACACACACACACACACACACACACACACACACACACACACACACACACACACACACACACACACACACACACACACACACACACACACACACACACACACACACACACACACACACACACACACACACACACACACACACACACAGAGAGAGAGAGAGAGAGAGAGAGAGAGAGAGAGAGAGAGAGAGAGAGAGAGAGAGAGAGAGAGAGAGAGGCAAACCCTTCCTGGGACCTATCATCTCAATCACCATTTGTTTTCCTCCTGTTTTGTTTCATCCTGGGTCTACAGGAGGCAAGTGGTCAAAAAAACAGGTTTAGCCGGATGCTAGTGGCTCATGCCTCTGTAATCCTAGCTAATGAGGAGGCTGAGAATGCAAGGATAGCAATTTAAGACCAGCCTCAGCAGAAAAGTTCATGAGACCCTCTCTCAACCGGAAGCTGGAAGGAGTGTCACATACCTGTCACTCTAAACTGTGAGAAAGACTGAGACTGGGAGGATCACAGTTCTAGGCCTGCTCAGGCAGCAAAGTCCTCAATAATCCATCTCAACAGAAGATGGGGCAATGGTACACAAATGGCATGCCAACTATTACAGGGAAGCTGGAAGTCTCCAGGAAAGAGAAAGAGAAAGCCACCAGGAAGCGCCAGTGCTGGGCGTGAAGCGAGGTGCTAACCCAGCGAGTCTGGGCAGCACTGAGCAGTCTCTGAATCGTGGGTGCTAGGGCTCAGTCCTGAGGACTGCCAGCCGCTTGAGGGGATGTGGATATCCACATGGTTGAGGACGACCCCTGAAAGGCACCAGGCCCTGGAGGCCCTGCTGGGTGAGGAGGACCACAGGGAGGACCGAGGAATGGCTGGGGAACACACAGCTGGCTGAGTCACTGGTAGCTCCACCTGTCATACCAGCCGCTCAGGAGGCTCAGAGCTGAAGGGTCACGGTTTCAGATCAGCCCACACAGAGAAACATGTGAGATTCCATCTCCAATTAACCAGCAAAATGTTGGGCTCACAGTAATGGCTCCAGTGGTAGAATACCAGGCCGAGCAAGCAAGATAAGAAAGCACAAGGTTCTGGGTTGAAACCTCAGCACCATCAAATAAAACAACAGTAACAACCACAAAAACACCCACCAGCTGGCCTCTGCGGGAAGAATAGAACCTGATCCCACAGCTCCCCGGCTCCTCTCCACACCCCACCTCACCCCTGCCCAGCACGCTTCTGCCATCACCACCTGCCACACTTTGGTGGCACATGATCATCCTGCCACATGAGCCCTCTGACAGCCCCCACCCCCAGCAGCGACCCCGCACATGGCCTTCCAGCTCTGTCCATTCTGCACACTCCTGAACCCCTACATAGGGGCCCACAGGATTTGTTTAAGACAAAACTCTGTAGAAATATTGTTGTCACAGGGTTAAAATAATGCCAATTTAGGAGAAACTGAAAGGTTGGAAATAAAATTTTCATGATTCAGCTGAACAAAAGTTTAGCTTAAACAGCAATTTTAATATGCTAGGGCATTATAGCTTCACAACACAGATTATGTTTTTCACTCCAAAAATAGCACTTTCTTTTGAATTAGTTCCAAAATATCATTCAACTATTTTTCTATTTTACCCAGTAAACTTAAGGTCATATTTTGTTCCCATTAAAAAAAAAAAAAAAAAGAGGAAAAGGCAGGGCACCGATGGTTCACGCCTATAATCCTAGCTATTCAGAAGGCTGAGATCTGAGGATTGCGGTTCAAAGCCAGCCTGAGCAAGAAAGTCCATGAGACTCTTATCTCCCATTAACCATCAGAAAACCGTAAGTGGCGCTGTGGCTCAAAGTGATAGAGCACTCACCTTGAGCTCAGGTATACAGCCCAGGTCCCACTATCGACCAAAAATACAAACAAACAGAAAAAAATGAATTTAAAGAATTTTAGTAAATATTAACCCTCCGTATTTTGCATTGATAAAATGACAGCCAGGTATAACCTAAGTAAACCATACATAACGTCAAAAGTGGCCAACATGTTCTCTGTGGGAGGTTTTACAGGTAGTTCCTGGACCATCCACCAGGGGGCAACCCTTGAGGACAGCTTGGTGGTTCCCCTGGGCATCTTTGGGGTTAGTGAAAGGGAGCAGAGAAGCAGCAACATGCAGAGTGTACCAGCGGTTGCAAATTTGCACACAACCGAAAAAAAGCCAAAATTCTCCCTACAGTATTTAGGATTGCTGAGTTAAAGATACTGAAAACAAAGCAAGCCTAGGCCTCTCCCTGTTTGAAAGATGGCAGGACAGCCACACAGAGTCAAAAGTTCTTCTACCTCCTCCTGCCCTTCCAGCCTAAAGCCAGATGCAAATTCTGTCTGTTCCGGGCCAGCCTGAGAGCCACCTTCCCACAGTGTCCCCACCTGTGGGGGCCTTACCATCCCCCCTGAATCAACAGCTCTCTGTTGATTCTCAGATACCATTTCAGCAAGGCTCAGGCTGTGCCATCTCTCCCGCAAGAGGTACGCTGACATGTGAGCAGACCGCTGTGTTTTCTCATATTGATCTGTCCCAGATTTCCAAGACTGAGAATAGAGCATTGCATGATTTCCCCCTCCGGCTCCACGAGTCCTCAGGGCTCAGGACTACTTCTAAACATGGTCAGACAGGCTGGTATATGCATCCCGAACACCAACCGCCCTCAGTTGGGAATTCGTTGCTTTATTAAAAATAATGAGTTTGGCCATCATAATAACAATTTGCCCTGTGAAGGTTAGAATGTGTTTTTGACTTTAAGTGTCACTATCCCACAATACTGTGAAATTTATGTAATCACTTAATCTCAATAAAAAATTATTTAAAAATAATGAGTTTGAGGCTGGTTCACACATACACTGCTGTCTCCCTCCTTAGGGAATCTAGAATTGTGAGCAGCACCGGCTAGAGAGAACCTGGGTTCAATCACCAGAGTCACCCCTTACCACTCCCCAGAAACCATGTCTGTGCATAGTAGCTGCCCAAGTAGTACTGCTGGAGCGACACACCCATGGTGAGGTGCTGGAAAGTGTCCTAAACCTTGCTAAGCCTCTATGCTCTTCTACAAAAGGAGAGAATAGCCGGGTGCCAGTGGCTCACGCCTATAATCCCAGCTACTGAGGAGGCTGAGATCTAAGGACTCAGTTCAAAGCCAGCCCAGGCAGGAAAGTCCATGAGACTTTTTTTGTTTTTAGTCCGGTCATGGGCCTGAACTCTGGGCCTGGGCACTGTCCCTCAGCTCTTCAGCGCCACTTCTGGCTTTTTGTTTTTTTCTGCTTATGTGGTGCTGAGGAATGGAACCCAGGGCCTCATGCATGCAAGGCAAGCACTCTACCACTGAGCCACCTTCCCAGCCCTGCATGAGACTCCTATCTCCAATAAACCACTCAGAAAACTGGAAGTGGAACTGTGGCTCAAGTGGTAGAGCACTAACCTGGAGCTGAAGAGCTGAGGGACAGCGCCCAGGTCCACAGTTCAAGCCCCACAACCAACAAAAAAAAAAAAAGGAGAGAAAGGCAGGGCATGGTGGTATACACCTGTAATCCCAGCACTTGGGAGGCTAAGGCAGGAGGATTCAGAATTCAAGACCAATCTAGGCTGTAGATGGCAAGGGAGGGTGAGGACATAGGGGCGTCGTTCTGGCACACAAGCCATCTGCCACACTCACTGTCACACTGAGTGACAGGTCTCACTAGAGTGATGGGGGGTAACGACCCTAATATTCACTCTCCTGCTGTTCCTCCACAAACCTGGGGTGTCCAGAAGCTGAGGAAGAGGGAGGAGTCAGCCACAGGGAGTGAGATGGGCATGGTGGGAACAGAGGACTCAGGGGCCTCGGGATTCTAGAAACAACAGCAGAGGACACGGAGCACATAACACTGATGCAAAGAACAGGAAAGGCCAGTGGCATCCCCCAAAGAGGCAGGGCTGTCCTCCCTCCCCTACCCTCTCCATGAGTCGCAGAGGTCCTGTCACCCACCCTCCCACTCAGGCAGCGCAGCCACACAGCTAGCTCTTCTACGAGGCAAGCAGGCGGAGCCCTGGCCTCTGAGGACTATGGAGCCTGTACCAGCCCCAGCCTGCCCGCCTAGAACACAGAGTTTCCAACTTGGTAAGCCACAGTGGTTTATACTTTGTTACACAAAGCCATTCAAACTTATTCTTATTTGCTTGTATTTCCTGGGTGGTAAAGCTGGAAATGGCTTGCACCTAATCCTAGCAACATTGTACCAGCGTGGAAAGATGGCTTCCCTTACTCTAAAAAAAAAGACTCTTTGAGAGTTACAAAGAAAATCAAGCCAGGTCAGGCACCGGTGGCCTGTAATACTAGCTACTCAGGAGGCTGAGATCTGAGGATCACAGTTCAAAGTCAGCCCAGGCAGGAAAATCCATGAGACTCTTTTCTCCAATACTCAGGAAAAGCCAGAAGTGGTGCTGTGGCTCAAGTGGTAGAGCACTACTAGCCTTGAGCACAAAGAGGCTCAGGGACAGTGCCCAGACCCAGAATTCAAGGCTCAGGACCGGCAAAAAAAAAAAAAAAAAAAAGCAAAGAAAAAAGAAAGAAAATCAAGCCAGATACTTTGTTCTTCCCCCTATATCCCAACGGAGGCAAACCTGGTAAACTGAGCCACACGATTCCCTTTTAATAAGCATGATTCCCTTTTAATAAGCGAGATGTGATATGCACACTGGCTACATGGGAGGCAGTAATAGGAACCTGTGGTTCAGGCTAGTCCTGAGCAAAATGGCAAGATCCTAGCTGAAAAATAATTAAGGCAAAAAAGGCTAGGGGAGTGACTCAAGTGGAAAAGCACCTGCCTAGCAAATCTGAGGCCCTGAATTCAAACCCTAGTACCTCCAGTGCCACTCAGCGCCATTTACCACAGTTCTGGGGTCCACAAGCAAGACACACCCACCCTGACAGCCCCATGTTTTGCAAAGTCCACAGGCACACAGCACAAGCCCAAGGGCACTGCCGGGACTCCAGCCCCCCACCATCCGGGCCTGGCAGAGCTGGCGCAGAGATACTTACTGACTGTCATGGACTCCGGCACCGAGGCAGAGGGGAGCAGGCTGCCCAGAGGACTTCCCTGGCTTGGAGACCTGGCTTCCACGCTGGAAAAGTAGACAGAAGGACGTTACACTCAGCCTGTGGCCCTACCTCGCTGTTCAGCGCATTATCCAACCCTCATTCTCTGCAGGGTTTACATATGCAGGTTGTACACACACTGAAAGCATCGGTGACCCACACCAGAGGCTGCACAGCAGAGAGTCATTCCTGAGCACAGGCTGGGGCCACCCGTGGGTGTGCTCAGGGCTGAGCAGGAGGCCGCGCAGACTCCGGGCACTTTCTATAAACCAGCGTCCCTCCGTGGCCACTTAGTCCCTCGTTTCTCATATCCCTGGGTCTTTGCTGGTGATTTTGCTATTTCAAATGTCCCTGGACACTGGCCCTGGGTGCTGTCACTGCTCCCAACCTGAGATGAGCCTTTCCTATGCCTTATGGAAAAATGTGTTAGAAAAGCTTCGCCCAGGCCTGAGTTTACAGTGTTCTTCGCCGAGTCCAACATTTAATGAGCCAACCATCAAGATGAAATGAAGTGCCTCTACAAGGGACACACAGCAAACCAGACATACGGACTGACTGATAAAACATGGTGCCAGCAGCCTGACCCAGCGTGCGCCCTGTGAGCACCGGACTGAAGTTCCCCCAACTGTTCATAGCGAAGCTGCTGCAGACTTTGAGAACAAACTGCATTGATAATGGGCTCCAACCTGAAAACCAGACCCAGCATCCTTTGTGGAAACAGCAAGGCCATCATCTACCACCCACACATACACACACAGGCATACACGTGCACACAAGGAGGAAAAGCAGAACATCAACACTGTCACAGAACTGGGGTTAAGAGTGACATTTTTAAGAAGGGCATGTAGCCCACACCTGCAACCCCAGCTACTCAGGAGGTGAAGGCCAGCTTGGGCCAAGTTAGCTAGACCCTATCTCAAAACTAAATAAAAACCAAGTGCTGACAGTGTGGCTCTGTGGTACAGTGCTTGCTTAGTGTGCACAAGGCCCTGAGTTCAATCCCTAGAACTGAAAGAAAAAAGGTAGGACTTTTCATTCATTGCAAAAGTACTAAAATGGAAACAAATAAGGATCCAGGTCTTAGAAGAGGGCGGTGACCTTTCTGACACGGAGCCAGGTGGCCAAACTCCCTCTGAGACATGTCATTTTCAGAACTCTGTCTATTCTGGGTCCGATCTGGGCAGCAAGCAACGTTTGGGGCAGAGAAAACCTCTACCCTCAAGGAAAGGCTTAAAATGCTGATGGATGTATACCTGGGCATTTAATTAAAGCCATGAGGACAGAGAGAGAATGGAACAGTGAGACCAGGCCCCAGTGGCCCAGATACTCAATCCTAACTATGCAGGAGCTGGTTAGTGGGACAATCAAAATTCTAGGCCAGCCTGGGCAAAAAACAATCAGAGTAAAAGAGGCTGGAGAGGGGCCCAAATGAAAAAGTGCATGCCTAACAAGTGCAAAGTCCTGAGTTTAATCCCCTGTATGGGAAAAAAAAAAAAAAAAGACCAGTAAAGGCCACCAGAATAGTGCTGACATTAAGAATATACACGAGGGGCTGGGAAGGTGGCTCAGTGGTAGAGTGCTTGCCTTGCATGCATGAGGCCCTGAGTTTGATTCCTCAGCACTAATAAGCAAAAAGAAAAAACCCGGAAGTGGTGCTGTGGCTCAAGTGGTAGAGCACTAGCCTTGAGCTGAAGAGCTGAAGGACAGTGCCCAGGCCCAGAGTTCAGGCCCCACGACCAGACCAAAAAAAAAAAAAAAAAAGAATCTACACAAGGAGGGAAAAAGCTGGAAGAAAAACAAGGGAAGAGGAAGAGGAAGAGGGGACACTGTTCAAGAAGAAATATACTCATTACTTGATTTATGTAACTGTAACCCCTCTGTACATCACCTTTACAATAATAATTTTTAAATAAAAAAATTTTAAATACTCTACACCAAAATCAGTTTCTCCTTCAGAATTTTTTTGTGTGCCAATACTAGGACTTGAACTCAGAGATTTGCATTCTCCTTTAGCTTTTTCACTCAATGTTAACACTCTATCACTTGAACCACAGCTCCACTTCCAGTTTTCTGGTGGTTCATTGGAGATAAGAGTCTCCAGACTTTCCTGCCTGGGCTGGCTTTGAACCGCAATCCTCAGATCTCAGCTTTCTGAGAAGCTAGAATTACAGGCATGAGCCACTGCTACCCGGACAGATTTTTTTACTTAGGGGGAGGGAAGAGGAACTTTGTATGGTTAGAATATGCTAGACAACAGACTAAATGCTTCAGAAATATTGCAGAATAACAGCTAAGTGTCCTAAAGACTATAGAACATGGTTACTATTAAATACTAACAAACGTTTAAAGTAAGAAAATAACAGAGGAGGGCACACTTAGCTATGGCCCCAAAAGTTCAGAAGGGGACAGGCGACACACACCCATATGCCCCTGGCAGTGTCTGAGCCAGGGTAATTCTGAGGTAAAGATAAAGTCTGAATAGGAATGTGACCTAAGCCTGCCCCGCATCCCAGCAGGACCACTCCTGTCTCCAAAACACAATCCAGTGCGCAGCCAGCCGTGAACATCACCTCCATTAGGCAGCAACGTGTCTCAGAACACTGACCCGAACCGCAGTCCAGTCTCTGGCACAGCATGAGCCTCCGGTCCTGTCCCATTCTCCAGGCTTCCCACGGGGGCATCTGTGCAGAGAGGATAATCACAAGACAGGAGGTCAGGGTCTGATTTCCATTCTATTTCACCCTGACATTTGTCCAACTGCTAGATGGGTTGACTTAGAATGGCTACCTGTTGCTTCCATTAGACACATTGTTGACACGTTGACACGTTGTTACAAACTGACATCAGTGTCTAATGGAAGGCCCTATGCCTGCCTTACCTGTGACCTTTTGATGTGGAGGCTAGAGGAGACTATGCACAAAGTCTTTAGCCAACAGCTTGTTGTGAAACACAGTTCATGTCAGTAGTGGCAGAAGTTGGACACTAGAGGGCAGCATAGTCTAACCATGGCTCCAAGTCTGCTGCTTTCCACAAAAGCCACTTAACCCCACATTCAAGATGTTAATGACTGTAAATGCATTAGCTGTGGCTCAAGTCTCCTTCCAGGAAAAAGGACCTGGGGCAAGATGCTGACTTTAAGATCCTATCCCCCAAGTGCTGACCAGGAAACCAGCTCTGAGTCAGGAAGAGGAATCTCAGAAATGGGGTGAATGGGCGCATCCTCCTCTGTAGTTCTGCCTTGGTCTCTGCCTAGCTCATACACCTCAGATGCCCCGGCTCTGAATCTACAGCAGCCTTCAGAGGAGGAAAAAATGCTTCCAACCTCATCTCTACGTCACATGCCACTCATCCCAAATGCTTTCCAGACTGCTCAGAGCCACCCACATTATTGCCACTCTTCTCACAAGGCATTTCTACTTCAAGGGTTCAATACCTCCTAAGGGCTCTTCTGCGGCAGGCAGTTCACTTGGATTGTGTCATTCTCACTAATCTAACTCAGACCAGACATCCTGAGGCCTCCAACACCATGGAAGGGAGCCCATGGCTGGAGGAGAGGCTGAGGTCTTGCACTTGGCATTGAGACTCGACTCTGACTGCCCCTTCATAAATGTGGCTGCGACAGGCGCACACTCAGTGGGCCTCACGCACTGGGGCCCTCAAAGCTTTAACAGATGAGCGAACAAACCCCGAGGACGTTAAGCGTCTTGTCAAGGCGACAGAGCTAACACGCACAGGCTGTGAACCGTGTCCCTCCCGCTGCAGCGTGCAGCCCTCCTCCAGCTGCAGACCCAGCACCAGCTGACGTGAGGGGGAGTCACGCTGGACAGCAGCCTGGGTCCTGCCTCGTGGACCTCACAGACGAGTGGTCCAGTAGTTCAGAGAATGCACCACTGCAAGTTGTCAGAGAGATGGAGAAGCGTGGGGTTAAGGGCAGGCAGCGGGGAACCTGAGCTTCCGCTCAAGGAAGGGAGCCTGGGGGAGAGCAGCCTTCCTGCATGAAAAGCCACTGGGCACGAGGGCCTGCGGAGGGGAAGGACAGGCAGCAGGCGGCCGGGGCAGCGGGTGGAGGGGGCTATGGTGGAGCTACTCACTGAGCTCACTGGGGGCTGGGGAGCACCAGGTATCACTGCAACCATCACCCATCAGCTTCCCAGGGAGGACCCCAAGACTGACAACCAGGAAGCACCAACCATGAGCCCTCACTATTTGCACTAACACGGGGTACATGACCTGCTCCCTGAGAGCCAAAGCTGAGCGGGGCCTGGCCTACACTGCACTGCCACCCAGGGACGGCCCTGTCACCTCTGCACCCCTGTCATGGCCCTGGGCCTCTGTCCCCTGTCAAGTGACAAGGATGGCCTACCATCCAGCTGAAATTACAATGGCCTCCTGACACAGCTGCAGGGGCCAAGCTGCAATGCCGACGCCCCATTTGTGCTGACTGCACGGTGACACCTCTTCCCCCACGGGCAAGCCAAGCTCCTCCCCCTTCCTTGGCCCGTTCGTTCCACAGAAAGACAATGAGAACCCACAGGAGCTGTCCAATCTCATGGAGAGCTAGGCCAACGCCTCCCCAGCCCAAGCTCCTCGCTAACGCCACCCCTTCTCTGCCTAGGGAGCTGGGGCCTCTATACACAGGGCACAACTACGTTCCGCCACCTGAAGGGCAAAGTAACTGTCGCTTATGGGTAGCCATGGTCCACATACCACCAATGAAGGGGGGCCTCCAGGAATTCGTGAGCCAGTTCACACTACTCCAATGGCCAAGAGCACCTGTAAGGCCTCCCACTAGCAGGGACAGCCCTCACTTCTGGGTTCTCACAGATGCTGTCTGCCCTAAGCCCAGACCTCCTGACTCCCATTTTTACCTGTACAGGTAACTCAAGAGAGAGGCTGCCCCATGCACCCACCTGCTGCACCATACGAGCCCACTTGGCTGACGCTGACGGGGAACAGGACATCCGCATCGCCGTGCAGCACCTGCAGCGGAGCCCAGCTGTGCACCTGCGAGAGGCAGCTGCTCCCGTCCAGCGGCCTAAGGTGAGAGGACATAGCTGTGAGACTCCCTGAAGAAGGAGGGGCTTTGAGGGACAGGCTGAAGCAAGTACCAGGAACTGAGTCAAGAGAGGACAGAGGGAGGGAAAGCGGGTCTGGAGGGGGGGGGGGGCACAGCAGGGGTGCAGTGCAGAGGAAGCACAGTGTGAAACAGGAACAGCCACGTGACTGGGCCCTGTCCCTTCACCCTGCTGGTCCTTAGACCCTTGTGGGCAAAGCACATGCTCAGAGCAGGTCATGCCCAGCTCCCTCCAGCTCAAGTATTAACTAACTCATGTAAGCATGCTCATCTTAACCTACAAGGCACAAAGGTACTTTGTGCAACCTCTGTAACCCCAGGTGGCTTCTACCGTGCCTGCTTGAGAGCATTTGCCAACAGCTCTGGCCGCAAAGCAACTAGGCAACAATAAGAAATCTCAGCATTTATGGGGTTTTTGTTTTTGTTTTAAGATGTAGCCCAGATGGGTCTTGAACTGGTGATTCTCCTGCTTTAGCCTAAGTTCTGGGATGACACATGTGTGCTACTATACCCTTGTAATTGCTAAAGTTCATAAAGTCACTCTGTAACTTGGGGTATCTTTCATTACTAACTAGAGATACCTTAGTTAGTAAAGAAAGGTAAAGAAGGGAGGGGAAAGGGAGGGCCAGAAGGGATAAGAAGAAGAAAGGGAGGAGGATAAGATCTATCCCAGGTCGTCAGGTATGCATCTCAGAACTTAGGCTGAGCATCTTCCAAACGCAGTCCCATGAGTCTCTGGCCGCCTGCCCACCCTGTGTCCATACGTGTAGTTTTACCGTATTTTGTATTAAAAGCCTTTGGGGTGTTCTCTTCTGTGTTGGTATTTCTTTACGACGCTTTAAAAGTATAACACCAAGGAGGAGTCCTGCCTGCCTGCCTAACTAACAACTCCATTGCAGGCGCCTCCCATGTGGCGTCTCCCCTCAGCCTTCCAGCTGCGCGTCAGACCAGACCCTGGAGGTGGACGGGAAGCTTAGAGGACATAATCCTAACTGAATTTCACAAAACGTATCATTAAATCCCACAGGTAACATGTAAGGCTCTCAGCAGATAGGGACAGAAGAGCTTCTTTCTCCCCCAACCCCGCCCTCACGTGTCTATGTCCTAGTCACTGACCCGATGGGTCAGGTGTGAGGCAGACATGGCTGTGCTCTTCCTTCCCAGGGCTCTGACTCCCAAAGGGGTCCGGGGGCTGCTGTAGGAGAAGGCAGCAACACCGGACGGTCCTTCCTCCAGCCCACCAGCAGCTCTGGGCAGCTGGAAATGTCTACTGGTTTCCAAGACCATTCTTGCCACTTCCTAGTAACTGGTATGAGGGAGAAACGGGGTGACTCGAAACCTAAGTCAAGTGGCCCCCAAGGAGCTCAGAAACTGGCACAAGGGCCAATAATGAGTGTTACTTTTCATTACAAAATGACACTCCTTTCCAAACCTAGACCACGTCAGAAAGGAAAGGGAAACAGGGCTGGGCTGGCCACTGCCTCTGGACAGCTCCTCCCCTCTGCAGTACAACAACGGGTCAGTTTTCTCTTGTTTTGCCGATTTGATATAAATTCCTAAGCCCATCTTCCTGTGCTCAGGTACTTTTCAATTATCAGCTGTGGCACTCACAGGCTGGGGAACAGCCCAGTGGTACGGTACTTGTCTGGCATGAATGAGGCCTAGTCCACAGGACCATTTTTAAAAAAAAATGTTTTTAAAGCAAAAATCAAGATCCTACTATTCAGATGTTAAAGCTTGGCTCTGAAATGCTAACGCAGCTGTGTCTGGGTGGTCACACACTGAAGTCAACTCTGGTGTTCTGCTTCTCTGACCAAGAACTTTGGTACAGCGGAGCCACACACCCCCGGGGCATCCCTGGGGCAGATTCCCCGCAGTAGGGGTGCTAAATCAAGTAGGTACAAGTCCAAGTACTCTTGACATTCCATCCCACTGTTTTCCTACCAACAGCCCTGGTGACAGCCTGTCCTTCCTCGCTGTGCAGGTGTAAATGGTATACCCGCTTTGTGCCCAGAACCGAGGGTGCAGAGCCAGCCTGCCCCTCACAGCAGGTGCTAAGCCAAGGCTTGCCTTTTATCAGCTCTCATTGGAAATCCTGCAAACATGATGAGAGAGAGAGGGTATCTGGTTTCACTTTGCATTTGCTTAATTGCTAAAGAGATGCAACCTTTATTCCTGTGCATTATTCTTCTCACTGCTTTCCTTTACTTCCTTCCCAGTGTGGGAGAGTTATTGCAACCCCTTCCTAGGATAAAACTACTCCCTCTTTTGTAGAAAAAGCAAAAAGCAAAGCCAATGCTTATGGAAGACACTGGGGGAGGAAGGCTATGCATTTCCCTAGGCCACAGAAGTGGCTTAATTACCAGTAAGCAGAGAATGCCCAGGTCATCCTACAGATAGGTGCCGCTAACATTGCCAGAGGCCATGAAGACCCACACAGGGCTGTGTGGCTGGACCCCACTCCCTCACAAGCCTGCTCTGCTCCACCCTCCAGCCCTTTCCTAAGAACACTAGCTCAAAGTCAGAATCAAAGCCACCTCATTATTCCTCGGCTCCTCCCAGGCTGCTCTGAAGATGATGATCAGTGGAAACTCCTCTTTTTGCCAAGGAAAAGCTACCCATGATCCTAGCAGGCCAGGCCCTCAGGAGGACAGTCACCCAGTATTGCTTTGTGCCCTCTACACATCACAATGACAGCAGCTACCTTGGCATGCAAGCTGGCTCCACTTAGTAACACTGCAAGAGGCAACCTGAAGATGTTTTTGCCGGGCCCTGTGAATTAATTAAAAGTTCCCTCACTTTGTCCCTGTGGCCTTTGACCTGAGTTAATTTCTGCTGCAGTCCCTTTGCAATCAGCGGGGGCTCCAGGAAAAAGAAGATTCACTGGCAAGGCATCTTGCGAGGAAGGCAAACTGCTCACACAGGCCTAACCTTATCATCTTCAAAGAAACAGCTAAAATCTCAGGAGATAACATGTCAGATAACTCCTTCCAGTTTGGTTGCAGATTTTTTTTTTTTTAAGTCATAACAATTCTTTGGAACTCCTCCAAGGACAAAGACTGAGATAAAGGTCACTCAGGCCTCACCTGTGTCCTGGGACTGTTTTGAACTCTGCATACCTTTCTCACCCTCTGTCCCCTTTCTTCCTATTGAACCCGAAGTCAAGGTCTGTGAAGAGGTACCGAAGTGCTGTCTTCCCATGGCTGCTATGTAATGAATCTCCTTTCTCTGCCCTTCACCACATCCATTTGGAATACGGGAATGAGTGGCCGGAGATAGCACAGGACTCCTGGACTTGGGGGCTGGTGT
Organism: Dipodomys merriami; assembly: GCF_024711535.1. Lineage (NCBI taxonomy): Eukaryota > Metazoa > Chordata > Mammalia > Rodentia > Heteromyidae > Dipodomys > Dipodomys merriami. Next base: position 2,705,577 of record NW_027206180.1, read on the forward strand.
CTAAACATCCAGCTTCAACATCAGAGAGAGGAAGAGGAAAGACCACCGAAGCCACAAGGAACCAAGTCAGATGCACACCACTGAGCTACATACAGAACATGGCATGACCTAAAAGGTCCAGAGTCAAAAAGAAAAGCAGTTGTAAAAAAGGTAGACATCCACCAAACTGGGCCACATTACCCAGGTGTTCAGTGGAACATTATTCTAGATGCTTCGCTGGCAGTGTTTTTTTGATAAACATTTAAATCTGCAGAGAAATAGAACCCATGGATGGAGAGGGACACACACCATAAACACAGTCTTATAGTGAAGAATTGGTTCATGTGACTCTGGAGCCTGAGAAGTATGGAGATCTATAATCTGCAAGCTGGAGACACAGAAAAGCTGATGGAGTAATTCAGTCAGAGAATCAGAGGGTGTAAATCCCAAAGTCTTAGTTCAACCTGGCAGATGGGAGAGAAAGAGCCGCTCCCTTCGTTGGATTTTCATCCAGTGAGGTCCTCCCAGGACTGGATGGTGCCCACCAGTGTGGGAGAACAACCTCCCTCACCTACTCCACCACTTGTGTGGTCCAACACTCGCGTCTGTAGAACATCCGCCGAGATTCCAGACATAATGCCTTCATCTGGGCACCCCACGGCCCAATCAACTTGACCATCAAGCAACTACCCCATCAGCCAGTTCATAAAATAACTACATGGGAACATGGGAAGTATTTGCAATATAAATCCTAGGGCAGAGCATATCCAAACTTAAATCTCAGCTCTCAAATCTCAACTCTCCTTGGAGCCCTGTATTTCGTGAGTAAAAGCATTCTGAAACCCCTAACCTCACAGTGGCTATACTCTTACAGTTAAGGAACATGAAGCCCTAAGCATCACAGACAGCCAGTATCCATGTGAATGAGGATGAGCAAAGACAACAAAACTAGGGTCCATCTCATGACAAAGAGGAAAGGAAGTACTAAAACAACATACAAATCAAAGCTTCCATGGGATCTGAACTCTGGACCTGGGCTCTGTCCCTCAGCTCTTCAGCTCAAGGACAGCGCTCTACCACTTGAGCCACAGTGCCACTTCTGGCTTTTTCTGCTTATGTGGTGCTGAGGAATCGAAGCCAGGGCCTCATGCATGCAAGGCAAGCGCTCTACCACTGAGCCACCTTCCCAGCCCCAACACTATATTTTAATCATATCAAAGATGCCTTTCTGTAAATTCATTTTATACTTAAACAGGCCAGACTGTGAAGTCAGCCGTGATTAGAACAGCACTGTGAACTGTAGCGCCTAAGTGATGAGGGGCTAGGCCGCGATGAAGGACCCCACATGCAGTGTCTCTGGACTCAATGCACCTGCAGAGGCTCTGGGAGATGAAAGGCCTCATCCCACTGAGCCTAGGAGAAGCCACACAGCCAGTCAGAGAGCTTCAGGTTGCCCTGCTTTGCTTCAGACCCCTCCTGTATCCAGCCTCTCCCAGGGTTCACATCTGCAGCAGTTATGCTTTACACTCCTAAAGACCAACACAGACTTCTTTCTTTTGTTTTTTTGTCAGTTGTGGGGCCTGAACTCTGGGCCTGGGTGCTGTCCTTCAGCTCTTCAGCTCAAGGCTAGTGCTCTACCACTTGAGCCACAGCTCCACTTCCTGCTTTTTCTGTTTATGTGGTGCTGAGGAATCAAACTCAGGGTCTCATGCACACAAGGCAAGTAAGTACTCTACCACTGAGCCACCTTCCCAGCCCAACCATGACTTCTTTAGATATACCCTGCCTTCCTTCAGAGCTTGCCCTGCCAGTGGCAAGTTAGAGATGTGAGGAAAACCCAGTCTGTAACATTGAAAATCAGAGGGACATAGCACACACTTCAAGGCATACATTCAGACATTTACTCTGTGCAAAGTACCTTCAAATACTCTCCCTCCCCTCTTAATTCTCAGAAGAAAGGCAAGCCAACACTCTCCCCTCCTAAATAATGACCTAAAAAAAATGAATCAACAAATAAATACAGAATTTGTGTTCTAATTCCACCCACCACTGTTGAAGGGAAAAGCGGTTGATGTCAACTCTCCTTGAGAGTTCAAGGGACTTACTTGTCTGGGGACTCTGAGCAGACCGGGTGCTTCCTTCCTGCTGAGTTCCTGTACCCTTCATCCTCATTTTCATCCACATCCTCATCGTCGATGCTTTTCACATCGAGCTTCTGGTACCCAGACTCCCCGTTCAATGACATAGAATCAATTTTCCATGAGTTACTGCTCTGGCTGCCATTGGAATTTGGCCCAAAGGGGCTTTCAAAGGCCGACATGATATTGACTGAGGAGCGGTCAGAGTTCTCCTCTGAGCTCTCCCCTGCCCCGGGTATCTTTTTGAAAATATCCCCAGAGTTCTGCTCATCTTCTTCATCATCAAATGAGATAATGTTGGTCACCTTCTTTTTCTTCTTCCGTTCCTTTTTACATCTGGCATCTGGCAAAAAGAAAAGGTAGGGATAGAGAAAAGTAGACAAGACAGATGAGAATGGAGCCAATGTCAGTAAAACCACTGACAAGTAAGCAGTCACCCCATTTCCTTCTTAAGCCCTGAAGAACACCTGTCCTCAGAAGGTAGGGCATCATGGTGTAATAGATGCAGTCTCTCCTGACTTCACAGATGCACCACAGCAAATACCAGCACTACTCCCTTCCAGCAACCACTCTGACCCCACAGACTGACACTATGGCATGGTTTCCACTGGTGCATGTGGCAACCACGCCTGAGGCTGGAAGATGAGGCCAGTAAAGCCTGTTTGGGGCCGCAGTCAGCTGTTTCAGTCTTGATGACTTGTGCTCCTGTGTGATGTCCTGGCAGAGACCATGCTGCTCCTCCGTAGGGAGGGCAGGGTCATGGTCCCTATGCCCCTTGAATCTGTGCTGGCGCAGAGCTCTGCTTTTACCAATGGAACATAGCAGACACAACACCAAGTACTAAAGCCCAGACATCAAAAGAGCTCATGCGCAGCCTTGGTCTCTTGGTTGGCCACCTTTATAACGGTACCCACAGAAGCTGGTCTCACTGGAGCATGAGAGTATGCAGAATGACAAATAGAACAACTGCAGACACAGGAACAGGACCATCTGTAGGGGCTCCACCACACCAATCCACAGATCATAACAAACAGAGGTGTATATGCAAACCCTAAAGTAAGCAGACATCCTCAGGGACCAGAGCTAAGATGATCCTACTTGTCCACCCATCTTAGTCATCAAGCCTGGCTAGAACACGTGATGCCAACCCACACCAATAAGCAGTGCCTGGCAATAACTCCCCGATGTGGCCCAAATGTGAGGTAATTTCAAAAGCTCAGAGTCCAACAATTGCCAGGACTGGTGGTATTAGAGTAACAAATCTCAGCGTTGGTCACACTAACCCTCAGATGTCCTGTTCCCAAGGCTTTCCTGGGGGGTTTCTGTACCACGGGCCATGGGGCACCGGGCTCTCACTGGTCACTTCAGAGATGGGTATAATCACTGCTGTAGGGAGGCGACATCAAGGGACTGGCGCGTGACCCCAAGGTTTCTGCTTTTAGTAACCCCAAATGTCCCAGGGGTGCTCTAAACTGCATGCAGGATTCATCTTTTTTTTTTTTTTTTTTTTTTGGCAGTGGTGCCTGAACTCTGGGCCTGGGCACTGTCCCTCAGCTCTTCAGCTCAAGGCTAGTACTCTACCACTTGAACCACAGCCCCACCTTTTTTCTGTTTATGTGGTGCTGAGGAATCGAAGCCAGGGCCTCATGCATGCAAGGCAAACACTCAACCGCTGAGCCACCTTCCCAGCCCCGAGGATTCATCTTAACCCAATTCTTCATCACCCCACAGCCAAAGCTGAGGAACTGCTCTCCTCACTCAGACTCTACTTCAATGTCCCTCTCCTGACAGAGCAGGCCAGGCATATTCGCATTCTTGGACTTCACCCAGTCCCCAGTCCTGTGTGTCACAAGAACAATAAGTTATTTGTATAATTTGTCTTTAAACTTCTCCCCTCCTCTATCCCCAGGGAGGCTGCGAGCTGTGAGCTGGCAATCTGTCTCATTTGTTAGCTCACTGTCCAGGACAAAGCATGCCATAAATAATGAATGAGGAACACACGACTGAAGACCCACCCATCTGGCTTCCTGTGCCTACCACACCCCCACTTCCAGTGTGTTGTGACCAGCCTGCTGGATTCTCTACCCCCTCACCTTCACATGTGCACACACGTGTACACCGCCACGTGTGGGTATGTCAGGGTCTTTCCCAATGAATGAGGGTAGAAAAAAAAATAAACACAAACTGTACATGCCAGGGAATCACATTTCACTCCACCTGAGAGGACTCAGGTAGTGTAGGTGCCACTCCTACCCTCATTCCTTCCCCCCTCCCCCTCAACTGGTGCATGCAACCCCAGGGCCTGTTCACACTCACCGCCACTGACACTCCTGGACACAACGGGCAGCGGGTCACTCTCCTGCTCGGGTCTGATGAGGATGGAGACAGCAGAGGAGGCCGTGATCTCCCTGAGAAGGCTGCTCACTCCCTGCGTGGACTCCTTCAGCAAGGACGTCACATTCTGTGTGGACTCCTTCAGGAGGTCTGACACGGTGGGAGCGAACTTACTCTGCCCGTTTAAATCCTTGTTGTCGATGTTAATGGCAAAGAGTATGGAGTTGAGACCTGCCCGGAAAAGGGGCGAGCCCAGGTGACTGCCATCAGGCAGACTCACCTCCTACAGAGCACACACATCTCGTTTGTTCAGAAACCTCTACAAAGCTGACCTAGAAGCATAGGATCGCCTAAGTCCTGGGGTCAAGCTGCCAGAGGGAGAGCCCTGGCACCACTTACTATGCACTTGACTTTGGTCAAGCAACTTACAATGTCCCCAGCTTCATTAAGGTTCTTCCCTATAAGATAAGGATATCACTATCTCCCTCATAGGATTTAAGGAAATATTAAATACAATTGTTTAATAAACAATCAATAATATATATAAATAGCAGCATTATAATTACTCCTAGGCAAAAAAAAAAAAACAAAAAACTTACTGTGTCCTCTTGGCTACTAAGGAAATCATGGCCAAATCCTGACTCTTTCTCATCACTTGACAAGACTAACATAGCTCTCAATATGAAGCCTTGGCTAGGCGCCAATGGCTCAAGCCTGTAATCCTAGTTACTCAGGAGGCTGAGATCTGAGGATCAATTGTTGAAAGCCAGCCCAGACAGAAAAGCCCATGAGACTCTAATCTTCAATAAACCACTAGAAAACCGGAAGTGGTGCTGTGGCTCAAGAAGTAGAACACTTGCCTTGAGCTGAAGAGGGCAGGGACAGTACCCAGGCCCCAGAGTTCAAGCCCTATGACCAAGAAAAAAGAAAAGAGAGAGAGAGAGAGAGAGAGAGAGAGAGAGAGAGAGAGAGAGAGAGAGAGAGAGAGAGAGAGAGAGAGAGAGTGTGTGTGTGTGTGTGTGTGTGTGTGTGTGTGTGTGTGTGTGTGTGTGTGTGTGTGTATGCAATCTTGGTAGAAACTTTTAAAAGAAAAAAAAAAACTTTTCAAAGGAACAATGCCTTGTGTCTGTGATCTCAGCTACTCGGAAGGACTGAAATTCAAAGCAATCCAAGGAAAAAATTTAACAAGAGCTCCATCTCAACCAATAATCTGAATGTAACAGCACATACTACTCAGGAGGATTGCAATCTGAGGCCAGATCCAGACACCCCCCCCCCCAAAAAAAAGACTACCTGAAAAATTACTGAAGCAAAAAGAACTAGAGGCATCACTCAACTGGTAGATACCTCCTACCAGGCACAAGGTTCTGAGTTCAAACCCCAATACCATCGTAAAAGAGAGGGGAGAGCAAAATAGAATCTGGAAGAAACACAAGTCTCCACATTTTGTCTGGTTAATTCTATCATTCACTCTCGGAGTGAGAGTCAAATGCCAGTCCACCAGACAACAAGAAGCTAGGGCCTTCCTTCATGTGGGCAACCCAGGCACACCACCCTTTATCTTCTATAACTGCCACAAAGCCCTAAAAAAGTGGCTAGACAGCTGTCCAGATTCCTGCCTCTCAGAGGAGGAAAGCACAGTTAACAGAGCTAGGGTTTGAGGTAGGATTCCCTTCTCAGTTCCCTGGCTCTTTATATTACACCTGCCAAGCCAGTAACAACACCTCCTAACCCCGTGCATTTTTTTTTGCCAGGATAGACAATTCCTGAAGAATGGGCCTGGCTTAAAGGAAGGACCACAGTGAGACTGGTGAGGTCAGTGAGGAGTAGGGAAATCAGTGTACCCCTTCGGCTGGAAGTCCAACCTCAGGCAGTCCTCTCTACTCCCCCAAGCTTCCTGGAACCCACCGTCCCTGGCTGGGCCAGGCTTACCAGCTGCCATGGTGGGAAGCATGCTAGACCTCTCTTCATCCATCACAAAAGACCAATCTTCATAAAACGTGCTGCAAGGGAAAAGAAAAGGAAATGTTTGTAATAGTGCTTCTAAACGTCTATCCGCCACACAATTCCATGAAGATGACTCCCTGGGAAATCTGTGTGTAGCCACCACCCCACAGAGGAAATGGTGTGTCTGAGCTCTGTTGGTTTGAACCTGCTCTAATAAACAAAGGTCTGAGTACGTAGCTCCAGCAACTTCCTCCCTAGTCCCCTGAAACAGACATATGGAAATATATTTATAGAGCAGTTAGGCAGAAGAGAACAGACGGGTGACTTCCACTCATGCAAGGTCCCCAAGAGACAGGAAATCCAAGCTGGGCAACAGGGCCTACCTGATTTGACTAACACTAACACCAGAAGACAGTTTCAGGAAGAAAGAATAGAACTATATGCCTCCACAAACCAGGCATTCACTTACAATACCTGCCTGGGCTATGAACTCAGGAACCCACGTTATCCTTAGAAAGGACTGGGAGAGTACAAAGGTCCTGAATATAAACAGGAGCTGGGGAAAGGAGGGAGAGAAGCTCACAGGGCCTACCCAAGGTGATCCCGCCAATAAACGGTATAGCCAGGACTCAAAACTCATTTCCCCAGTACCAGTTCCAGGCTGTTTATGTGACTCCACATTAAGCAACAACCACCAAATAATCTCGGTGCCCTGACTGCCCCACCGGGCTCTGGAATTCTAAATAAACAGACTCAAAGCTCTATTTCACTTTAGTCCACTCAGTGCTGAGTGGCCTATAGTGCAGTGATGTGACTGGATATGTTCAGAAAGAGAAGACACCCGTTGCTCACACGCTTGCCTTGTCTGTGAGTGAAGCTCAGACACAAGGCCAAGCTGGCATTTACACCGTGGCCCTTTCACATACAATTCCAGGTTCCCTGCATAGATGAAGAAGTTGCTGGTGTTTCTGTCAGTACCTGCCATCCAGTTTCCCTAGCCTCTCACGGTTGTGGAGCTTGAACTCAGGGCCGGGGCATTGTCCTTGAGCTCTTCTGCTTAAGGCTAGCACTCTACCACTTTGAGCCACAGCACCACTACAGGTTTTTTGAGTAGTTAATTGCAGGTAAGTGTCTCACTGGACTTTTCTGCCCTGGCTGGCCTCAAACTGCAATCCTCAGATCTCAGCCTCCAGAGTATCTAGGATTACAGACATGAACCACCAGCACGTTGTATGTGTGTGTGTGTGTGTGTGTGCGCGCGCGCGCACGCGCGCGCATGCGTGCGTGCGTGTGTTGTCAGTCCTGGAGCTTGAACTTAGGTGCCTGGGCACTGTCCCTGAGCTTTTGCTCAAGGTTAGCACTCTACCACTTGAGCCACAGCGCCACTTCTGGCCTTTTCTGTTATGTGGTATTGAGGAACTAAACCCAGGGTTTCATGCATGCTAGGCAAGCACTCTACCACTAAGCAACATTCCCAGCCCTCCAGGGCTGTTTTTAAGACAATTCTAGCCTACCCACAGAGTTGTTGGAAGTAGTACTGGTAGAAGCCAGACACTGGTGGCTCATGCCTATAATCCTAGCAATTTAGGAAACTGAGATCTAAGGATTATGGTCAAAGCCAGCCCAGGCAGGAAAGTGCATGAGACTCTATCTCCAAGTAACCAGCAAAAAAGCCAGAAGTGGAGTTATGGCTCAAATAGTAGAGTACTAGCCTTGAGAAAAAAAAAAGAAAAAAACTAAGGGACAGTGTCCAGGCCCCTGAGTTCAATCCCCAGGCTTGGCATTATAAAAAAGGAAAAGAACATTTTACTAAACACACGACTTCTTTCTTTTTTTTTTTTAATTTTATTTGTGAACATACTGTACAGAGGGGTTACAATTACATGGGCAAGATAATGCATACATTTCTTACCAAGCATTGCAGCCTCTTCCTTTGTTTACCCTTCACCTCCCTTCCCAGCCTCCCCCCTCACCCCCCACCCAATCCTTCCCCCCCCCACATTGTAAAGCTCCTTTTTGACATGACAATTTGTACTTCTCATTGTTGCAACAGGTCCACCTGAATCCTTAAATGACTTGTTTTTCCCCATCTCCTCCATAAGTTATACTGACATCAAATATATTGAAAGCGGGGGTTATACTGTGGGGGAGGGACATACAAAGCAACAAAGAAATAAACTTATAAATGTCACGACTTCTTTCTATAACTTAAAACTTCTATGTTTCAGTCAGTTTGGAACTGGGTGATTAAAAGAATCCCACAGTAGAATTTCAAGAAGAGCAACCTGTGTCCTAACATGCCGGTGTCTCTGTGCCCCCAGCCTGGGTGGTAACAAGCATGGTAAGGAGCATGGTGGCTGCCGCCATCTGCAGCTGCCACAGACCCCACCCCCCACCCCCAGCATCCAGGGAGCCCACCATGCGTTGGGCGGGGAAGAGAAGGGACTCAAATCCAGAGGTCAGTTCCGGCCATCCTCCCACCTGGGCCAGCGCCTCCCCACAGACGCATACCTCAGCCTGCCGCGGTCAGCCAGGAGCATGTGCAGGTACCGCTCCAGCGAGTGCTCATTGAGGGCACAGCGCAGCCAGGCGCGGCCACGGCCCACATCCGAGGCGATGTGGCGCAGCGAGGAGAAGCGCTGCAGCTCGTGCTTGTTGAGGACTTCCTTCACATAGAACCAGAACACGGGCTCTGTGGGGGGAAAGGGGCGGGTCACTTGGGCTGAGTGACACTTCCTTAGCACAGACAGGTGGGAGACACAGGAGTGACCAGAGATTTAAAATGACCCCGACAATCACAAGCCACTGACCACAATTGTCAGGTGACATTTTCAACAACTTCCTACCAGTCTTTTTTCTTGTACCTTTCTTTATCGCACAGGATTAACACTTGTGGCAGGCTAAATTATGACCCCAACAATAGGCATGCCTTAGTCAGTAACTGTGATTAAATTAGGGATGGAGAAAAAGGGGGAGCAGCTGGGCGTCGGTGGCTCATCCCTGTAATCCTAGCTACTGAGGAGGCTGAGATCTGAGGATTACGGTTCAAAGCCAGCCCAGGCAGAAAAGTCCGTAGGACTCTTATCTCCAATGAACCACTAGAAAACTGGAAGTGGTGCTGTGGCTCAAGCGGTAGAGCACTTGCCTTGAGCTGAAGAGTACAGGATAGCACCTAGGCTCAGGGTTCAAGCCCCACGACCAACAGAAAGAAAAGAAGGAAGGAAGGAGGGAGGGAAAGAAAGAAAGAAAGAAAGAAAGAAAGAAAGAAAGAAAGAAAGAAAGAAAGAAAGAAAGAAAGAAAGAAAGAAAGAAAGAAAGAAAGAAAGAAAGGAAAGAAGGAAAGAAGGAAAGAAGGAAAGAAGGAAAGAAGGAAAGAGGGGGACTAGATAATCTTTTTAGGCCAATATAGTAACAGGTATCTTTACTAAAACAGAAGTTAGAGAGACTTCTAGACCAAACCTGGTGGCAGGTGCTTGCTTTCCAAGACAATCAGGAGACTGAGGCAAGAGCACTTGACTCCAGGAATTCAAAGGCAGTTGAGCAACATAAGAAAATTTTGTCTCTTAAAAAAAGGTGGGGGTGGAGGGAGCTGGGAATGAGGCTTCGTGGTAGAGTGCTTGCCTAGCATGCATGAAGCCCTGGGTTTGATTCCTCAGTACCACAGAAACAGATAAAAGCCGGAAGTGGTGCTGTGGCTCAAGTGGTAGAGGGCTCGCCGTCAGCAAAAAGAAGCTCAGGGATAGCACCCAAGCCCCAGGACTGGCAAAAAAAAAAAAAAGCCTCTAGTTACAGCAGTCATATAAAAGCTGGACATGCATCTTAGTTTCCATATGCAGACATGCATCTACATATATATAATGATTTTGGATTTTGTATCTTGTTTCAGTGTTTTATCTAGATCATGAACATCTTCCTACTACAACTAGAAGTCTTCAAAATGATTTTTTATGGCTAGTCAGTAAAATTCTGTATTTACTAGAACTATAACACATTGTCAATTTTCCCCCTACACAACGAAGACCCTTTTTGTTCATTAATAATTAAATGTCCTCATTTCTGGTTATTCCACCTGCAAAATTACTACGTGTGGAGATAGAGAAAGATTTAAAGCTTTAAGGAGAAGCAAAGAAAAGTTTGTTTATATCCATCAAATAGCATTCTACACCCACTGGGATCTCCTGGAAACCACCTCTCTAATCCACATGCACAGATTTTTCAGTCCTAATTCAAGTGTCTACCTAGCTTTGCAATGGATGTTCTTCACTTATTGCTCGTTCTTCAACCCTTTCTCCTGCTGTCAATACTATGTTTTAGCACTGTGCATTGGCAACTGCACCAAGCACTTTATATCCAACCTCACAACAACCAAGGGCATCTCCAAATCAAAGACAACTTCAGGCCAAAGATCTGGACAAGGACAGAAGTTGCCTGGTGATGAACATCAGTAAAGTTAGTGGGCCAAATGGCCAATGGGAGCTCTGAGCTTACATAAACCCCTTGAGCAATGAGGGCAGTGATGAGAGGAGACTCTACGTCTTCACCATGAGCATGATCCCAATATTCCAAGGGGAAAAGCAGAGTCTGCTGCCAGACCCAGCTTCCAATCTAGCGGCTAACCAGGCTCATAGAACCTTCTAAGAATGTGAGAGCCTTGGAGACTTCCTTCTAGAAGGACCTAGAAACCAGAAGCCAGAGTAATAAGTTTGATTTCACACTAATGCTTCATTTCAATGCAGCTAGGTCTATGGCATTCTTGCTGTGGGCCATGAACTGGCCTAGCCCTTGGGCTTTGGGATAGAGGCAAGGACGCAGCCCCACAAGGCTTCCAGTCCACCAAGCAGGGCACACTAGTGACAGGATCACTCAGCCAAATGACCGCAGGCAGGTCAATGAACTTTGCTAAGCCTCTGATTCCTGTCAACACAAAGTTCAGAAACCCTCAGAGTTGTGTGGTGCTGGAGAACAGGAGGGTGGCGTAGTTCACTGAGCACAATGCCCAGCCATAATGACCACCACCACATGCCCAATGACCACCTAGAAGAGGGCATTTGTGTGCCTTCCACTCTTCCCTTCTCTGCTAAGGGCATCTGCATTTGTGGATCAAGACACCCTTTAGATCTTTTAGAATAAACTTCCTCACAAAACCACCAATAGAGCAGTTCATGCAGGCCTGTCCCTACATGTCACACTAATCCCCTCCCTCATCCTATCAGACCAGACCACATGACTATACAAAACAGCTTTGTTTCCTCTCTGTGTCCCTCTCAGACATCAGGACCGGGAGCTGGGGGAGAGCAATGCCTGAAGCCAGCAGCCAATAATGCGTCTGGAACCCCTCCGACAGCACAGTTATTTCCATCACGTTTCACATCAAGTGACTCTCACCTGCGCCCGGTCTCTCTCGAAAAACCCAGTCACCTCCCTCTGACCTTGAATGCACATGAACGCTTTATGGTCTGTTTTCACCTTTCAATTCTGCAAAGTGCTTACTGCTCCAGAATCCTTTTAAAGCTTGTCAGAGCGATGGTGAGGATGATAAGAATTATCCCAGCAGAGTTCCACTTTCACCGCCAGAATTAATGCGGTCTATTTAAAGTGTGGCTCACCTGCCATTTAAAGCATGAGGTGTCCATAATTTAATTGGGGAATATATTCTGCTCTGCTTTGAAACGTGGGATAAATTGCAAAAGTGTGCAAGGGCTTCTGCTTCTCAGAATACCTGTAAGCCTAGCTACTTGGGAGGCTGATATGGGGAGAATGTGGTTAAAGGCCGACTCAGACAGATATACCCTTCTCAAAGAGTAACTGCATAGCTGCATACACCTATCATCTCAGCTGCTTGGGGGGGCTGAGATTGGAAGGACTGTGGTTCCATACCAGCCAGAGCAGAACTATTTTCAAGACTCCATCTCAATGGGAAGAAACTGAACAAAGTAATATGCATCTGTGGTCCCAGCTATGATGTGAAGCCTAGAACACACCCATCACGATCCAGACACATCCCAGGGCAAGAAGCAAAAGCTTACCTCAAAAAGAGCCTGTGCCAAAGTGGGCTGGAGGCATGGCTCAGCAATAGAGCACCTGCCTAGCAAATGTGAGGCAACTTAGTTCAAATCCCAATACTCCCAAAAACCAAGAACAAGAACCAGGGCCAGGGAAGGGGTGTGGAGGAGGCCAGAGAGGAGACAAGGGGAAATGTTTGTTCTGGTAAAGTTTCCAGCAGGCCTCATCCTTCGTTGACAATACCGAAGATTCATACTTTAGGGACTGCAAGAAGATGAAACCTTTGCTAAAACTCTGCAACACTGTGATGTTATGTGACTGAGTTAGTCCCGATTTTCCCCATTTGTACAATGAGGGTCAAGTATTTCCCTGTAAGGTTTGCTCTGAGGGAAAATGAGAGCCTAATATGCATCCAACAATGCAACTGGCAAGTGTAAACCACAATTTACATATCTGGCGTGCAACTGTTGTACAATGAAAAAACAGCTATTAATACTACCTCACTTGAAGCCAAAGCCCAGGTACACAGGAACATCCCTTCCCTGTTCTCCAGGCATTCCATTTTCCTGTGGGCAACGTGTTCCATTTCGTCCATGGGAAGTTGCCTTGAGCACTGAGCTGTCAAGTTGCTCCTTGGAGACAGCAGAAACCCAGGCTGGGCAATGACGAGGCCACCACACTGTTCCCTACTCATGGCCCTATTTGAGACTTGGATCACTGTGGGGTTTTTTCATTACCTTTTCTATTTTATAATACTGTGTGAAACTATGAATATCCCTTAAGTTTGGTAGCCTCACTGGGTCTCACTTGGCGCTGGTGGCTCACGCCTGTAATCCTCACTCTTATCTTCTTTTTTCTTTTTTTTGGTCGGTCATGGGGCTTGAACTCTAGGCCTGAGTGCTGTCCCTCAGCTCTTCAGCTCAAGGCTAGCGCTCTACCACTTGAACTACAGTGTCATTTCCGGTTTTCTGGTGGTTTATTGGAGATAAGAGTTTCACAGACTTTCCTGCCTGGGCTGGCTTTGAACCATGATCCTCAAATCTCAGCCTCCTGAGTAGCTATGATTACAGGTGTGAGCCACAGGTGCCCGGCTTTACTCTTACCTTTTTAAGCTGAAATCTGAGGATCACAGTTAAAAGCCAGTCCATCAGAAAAAAATCCCAAAGACTCTAATCTCCAGTTAACCATCAAAAAGGTGAAGTGGAACTTGTGGTTCAAGTAGTAGATCACTAGCCTTGAGCAGAAAAGCTAAGGGATAGTACCCAACACACACACACACACACACACACACACACAGCTACACCACATCTATACACACACACACACACACACACACAGCTACACCACATACACACACACAGAGCTACACCACATCCATGCTGAAGCTATTTTCCCTCAGAGAGGTACAAGGGAAAGGACCTGTGAGACTTACAATCCAGGTGTCTAAACACTGACAACTGATGCCAAAGCCGAGTTTTCATTGAAGAGACATGGAGATATGTGTGGAGCAGCACACAAGGCATTAGTCCAGCCACACCAGAGCTTAATGCACTGGACAGTATTCATGCCCCTATGTAGCCACAGCCCAAGCCTGCACTATCCCTAATGTCAAGGATCCTCCCTGGAACCCCATGGAGGCCTCATAATCTAGAGGCCCACTGTCTGACATGAAGTTCATCAAGAATGGCATCCTGGTCTCTGGCTTTCCCCCTAAAGCTTTCTCCCAGCTGTTAGACTAGACGCTGCTCAGTATTTTCTCCACCCCATGGCAGAAGGCTTGCATGCTCTCTTTGACCAGAAGTAAACCTGAACATTGCTGAGGACAGCGGAGAAGCACCAGGGGGGAACTGAAAGCATTTCAGGGAGGGCAGGGTGTAGGGCAGACTTCCCCTCACCACCACAGGACAGGACAGGCCTCTAACGGCACATGCAGCTTCCTCACAACTCATTTTCTTCAGAAAAGCTGCTGCCCAAGGTGACTCAATGAAGCAAAACATAAACTCTGCTTTGAGTCAAGTGTAGTCAACCGTTCTCAGAAATCCCCACTGAGGACCAATGCAGCGGTTTCTCTATCCTTACCATTGCGGTGTATTAATATACTCGCTTCCAACGCACTGTGAAATGTGCACAAAAAGCAGAGGGCAGGAGTTGGATCACTAGGAAAATGAGCACCATCGCCTGAAGTCTTGGGTGTTTCACTGTTTAACAGTACCGGATTTGAACTCCGGGCCTTGAGCTCACTAGCCACTGGAGCCTTTTTCACATTAAGTTATTTTTTATATATAGGGTCTTAAGTCTTTTCCTAGGTAAGCTTTGGAAAGTGATTTTCCTACGTCCACCTCACAGGTAGCTGAGGTTACAGGCATGCTACAATGCCCGAATTTAGATAGGTCTTCATAATTTCTTGCCTGTGCTAGTCTTAAACCAAGATCCTCCCCAACTATGCTTCTAAAGTTTCTGGGATTACAAGTGTGAGCCACCACACCCAACCTCTGAAGTCTATATTTGAATGGAGCCTCTACTATGTAGACAGCCAAGCAAAACACTGAATACAGGAATGAACCTCAGAAACAGCTGACAGAACAGAGCAGTGTCTACCCAGTCTGGTAAGAAAAACCCTGGGGATGGGGCTGGGAAGATGGCTCAGTGGTAGAGTGCTTGCCTTGCATACCTGAGACCCTGGGTTCGATTCCTCAGCACCACATAAGCCGAAAGAAAAAAGCCGGAAGTGGCGCTGTGGCTCAAGTGGTAGAGCACTAGCCTTGAGCTGAAGAGCTGAGGGACAGCGCCCAGGCCCAGAGTTCAGGCCCCATGACTGGACCCAAAAAAAAAAGAAAGAAAAGGGGGCTGGGAAGGTGGCTCAGTGGTAGAGCGCTTGCCTTGCATGCATGAGGCCCTGGGTTCGATTCCTCAGCACCACATAAGCAAAAAGAAAAAAGCCGGAAGTGGCGCTGTGGCTCAAGTGGTAGAGCACTAGACTTGAGCTGAAGAGCTGAGGGCAGTGCCCAGGCCCAGAGTTCAGGCCCACAACCGGACCCCAAAAAAAAAAAAAAAAAAAAAAAAAGAAAGAAAGAAAGAAAGAAAGAAAGAAGGAAAGAAAGAAGGAAAGAAAGAAGGAAAGAAAGAAGGAAAGAAAGAAGGAAAGAAAGAAAGAAAGAAAGAAAGAAAGAAAGAAAGAAAGAAAGAAAGAAAGAAAGAAAGAAAGAAAGAAAGAAAGAAAGAAAAGAAAAACCCTGGGGACTGGTGAGAAAAACACTAGGGACTGCAGGAGATGGCAACAGTGCAGGTGAACTGCACAGGAAGCTTATGGGTTAACAGTCACAGAAATCTGAAACTCCAAGCAAGAATAAATTAAAATCACAGTGAGATCCCACTTCATATCCATGAGGATGTGATTATTAAAAAAAAAAAAAAGGCAGGTGCTCATGGCTCATGCCTATAATCCTCCTCTTAGGAGGCTGAGATCTGAGGAATTTTGTTCAAAGTCTGTGAGACTCATATCCAATAAACCACCAAAAAGCAAAAGTGGAGGGATGGCTCAGATGGTAGAGCATCAGCCTTGAGTGAAAGAGCTAAGGGACAGTACCCAGGTCCTGAGTTCAAGCTCCAGAATGGCATAGAAAAAATAAAGTAAAAGTAAAAAACAAAAAGTCAAGTGTGGAGGTGGAGAAACTTTTATACTATACTGCTAATGAGAGTATAAAATGCAACAGGCAATGGAAAACAAGTTGGTGGTTCCTAAAGAAGTGAAGCCTAGGATGACCAGATGCAATAAAATAAGTATGTGTACTCCTAACTTCACACCAAGTGCCCGTCATAGTATCTACATGCACAAAGAATCTCAGGTTCAGTTGGGCACCAGTGGCTCACATCTGTAATCCTACCTACTCAGGAGGCTGAGATCTGTGGATTACGGTTCAAAGCCAGACCCGGCAAGAAAAGTCCATGCGACTCTTGAATCTCCAATAAACCACCAGGAAACCAGAAGTGGCGCTGTGGCTCAAATGATAGAGAGCTAACCTTGAGCAAAAGAGCTCAGGGACAGTGTCCAGGCCCTGAGTTCAGGCCCCATGACCAACCAAAAAGAAAAAATAATCTCCAGCTCTAGTTTCCTCAGTGAATTATTCCACTTGAGGAAGAAAAATGGCAATTGTATCCAAACTCATGTACAAATAGAAAAAAAGGAAACACTTTCTAACTTGTATGATGAGCCTGAATAACCATGATCCCAAGTTATGGAAAAAAAGAATATTACAAAATAACAAGCCAATCTATCCAAGGCATAGAAGCAAAAATCAGAGTCAAAGCCAGTGACCCATGAAAAGCACAGTCATTACCTCACCAGGTTTTAGGCTAGGAATGCAGGAGTGGTTAACAGGCGGAAGTCAAGCTCACCATGAAATAGGACACACCCTCAGGACAGTATTAGGTGTGAGCAGGCCTGAGGAGCCACCATGCTGACTGAACTGACCATAGTCTACTCTGGAGCCCAGGGCATAGGAACCCCAAGACTTGGTAACCTTGCTTCTAGACCCAAAAGAACGCACATACAAACTCAATCCTGGTGCCATTGCCTGCATCACCCAAACCAGAAAGGACTCAAATGCTATCCGGAGCAGAGACGTGTGTAACGCTGACCCTGGGGAAGGCTGAGGAGCCCCACCAGCACAGCAGAGCCACAGAGCAACGCTGACTGGAGCCGACCAGACCCACACTGCATTCCAATGCAGACCAGACAAACCCAGTGGGAGCAGTCAAAGCCGTGGCTACCTGTGGGGAAGAGGTAGGCAGAGTAACTAGCAGAGACTCTGGGGCACTTTTTTCTAGATAGGAGAGGAGTTGTGGCAATGATAGACACATGGTTGCATATGTGGCCGGGGGAGGGTGTTGCTTGTTTGCCTGGGTGCCCTCAGTCAGCACCACAGAGACTGCAACAATGGACTCAGTGAATTGTCTTAAATATAACCCATCCAAAATTATGTCCTTTATCCCAGAGCATAATCCCAGAGTGAGTATCAAGAAGTGTGAACAAGAAGTACTTTCCTCCCATACCAACAGTGTGGAAAAAGGACTGTGCCACACAAGCTGGGGCACTGCACTCCATTTAAGTTCTAAGAGCAATAGGGAGCTATGGAGACTGTGGAGAACGAGAAGAACGTGTTTCCCCATCTATACAACTCAGTAGTGCTCAGTTTCAGCCAAAGATACTAGTGGGAATGTGTGTCCAGAACCACAGGCTGCCGTGTGGGGCAAGCTTGCTGAGTGTGGTGACATGCTGGCACCTCCAAGGCCACCCTAGGCTATGTAGCGAGACTCTGTCTTGAATGAATGAATGGAAAAAGGCTGCAAACCTGTATTTTAACATGAAATTGCACAATTTTGTTCTAATACTGGCAACCAAAGTTTTCAAGCTATGAGCACACAGAACAGGGGCACCAGCTCCTGAACTCAAGTCTTGCATCTAGCTTTCCCCTAGAGGACGCAGTGCAGCTATGACCCGGGCAAGCTCACCATTAGCTACAACATTGTGATTTTCAACAGTATCCTTTCCTTCGGTCATTACTTTGAGGCTCAGCTTTTCTCTTCTCTCACCTGTAATGGAGCTAATACTATAGCTTCAGGGGGTAGCTTGGCATTGATTCTTGTCAGCCAAGCCACACTAGTCTGGGCCACTGAGGAGCACAGGCTTGCTGGCAGAGGAGGGAAATGCTAGGAAGAGCCAGGAATTCAAAGCCAATCAGACTTGATTGAAATCCTCAGCTCTGCCTCCACCAGCTGTGGGAGCTTGGGTATGTTATTAAATAATTTGAGCCAAAGGTGTTATCATCCAAAACAGAAAAAGGACATCATTAGCCACCCTGGAAGACCACTGCCATGTTGCCATTTCTGAGCCTGGAATTTGCAAGAACTTTCTCTTTGAGTTCCTGTCGGCCCCATGAGGCAGGTCCCGTGAATTCCTTCTCTGACACCGGAGAGACAAAAGCAAGAAGGAAATGTCCCAGAGAGCTTGCCTGACATTCTCTGAGTGGACAAAGTCTTAATACCTATGGCAGCACATAACGTGCCTGCCTGTCCCAGCATGGGGGAACAAACCAGGAACTCTCTGATTCCAGTCTTTCTGTCCTAGGACACCACAAGGGATGGGACCAAGGGCTGAAGAAGCAATGATCGCATGATTCCCAGCTCACAGCTGCTGAAAGGCCTCGGGCTCTCCTCTAGCATTCACTGCAGCAAAGGAGGTCTTAATCAGCCAGGGCTGTCCAGTGACAAATAAATGGTTAATTAGCCCTGCCCACCGTGATGGCGGTGATGCCCTTAGTGGCCACCCAAGGCGAAGCTAGTTTGCTGCGCTCCTGCTTCTAACTGCCACCAGCAACCAGAGGCAGCCCAGAAAACAGGCAAAGCCTCTTCCCACCCTCAGGTCGTCCCTTCATGGTACAGGTAGAGACCTCTGGCTAAGCCAGATAGGCACTGAGCACACACCGGGTAGTGATGCCCACAGCCACCGAGGCCCCTGATGCTGGCTGCCCTCTGAGCTCTGCCTCTTCCCTGGTTCTTTAAGAAAAGGATCCAGGAACCTTGAAAACCCAGCAGTGATTGGAAACCCCTCAAAGCTTCCTCTTAATCCCAACAGAACCATATTGATTTTTAAAAATTAGCAACTGGTGAGAGAAACAGAGGAAAAGGAAAAAAGATTAGTCAAAGGGCTGAAAGAAAGGAAACACCGCAATCTGTGAATCAAGTAGATTTTCAGAGCTGGTCCAGCAAGCCAGCACCAAGACTCAGCCGTGAAGGAAGAGCGGTGGCAGCAGTAACACGTTAGCACATGGACAAGGACTGAGGGGCGGGGGTGGCAGAAAAACCTCCCTTGGATCAGTGGGGAGGAGGAGACCACAGCCAGCTCAACACAATATGATTCACTTCAAGGTTATGACCGGCAGTTGTGGTCATGAACAGCTGTTTCCTCCATCTCCCCTGGAGGTCAGTAACGAAGATCCCTGCCACTTCTGAGAGCACAGAGGGCGCTTATAGCAGCAACTAACACAGGGCCAGGCTCACACATTGAATGTTACATCACGCACCAACACACACAGGCCCAGGCCCACGTTAACGCCAAATGTTACATCATAAACCAACACACAAAGCCAAGTTCAGTCTAGCTCCGAATGTTACATCATACACCAACACAAAGAGCCAGGCCCACACCAGTGCTGACTGTTAAATGGTTGTCATTGCTACTAGCATTTTCCCTTCTTCCGGGACATATTTTTACAACATTCAAATGGATAGGAGAGGGCTGGGAGTGTGGCTTAGTGATGGAGTGCTTGCCTAGCATGCATGAAGCCCTGGATTTGATTTCTCAGTATCACATACACAGAAAAATCCAGAAATGGCACTGTGGCTCAAGTGGTGGAGCACTAGCCTTGAGCATAGACAGGCTCAGGGACAGTGCTCAGGCCCTGAGTTCAAGCCCAAGGCCTGTTCCCCCCCCAAAAAAAATAAAAATAAAAATGGATAACAGAATCTAAACTCAGAGATGCGCAAGGTTTCTGTGACTGTGGAAGACATTTAATTATGAAATGCCATGCTGGCCCCATGCATAAAGTGAGCACAGGTGGTAAATTTTCAAGCCACCACCTCGATAAGCTAAATCTCCCGCCCCAGCCCAGAGGCATCGGCTCAGAGAACTTCAACTTAGACACCAAATACCACCAGTAGGTCTTGTTAGCTTTTTTTTTTAATTGCAAATAAGACATCAATTCCTTCACACACACGCATTATACACAGACCAGGCCCCACACAATGACTATCTTACTTGGTATTAAAGAGAAAATAAAAAGGGAACACACCAGAGAGAAGATAGGCCCCTCCAAGCCCCAGTGGGCAGTGCAGTACCTGTCTCGGTCTTGCTGGCGAAGCCCGCTGCCTGTTTGATGGCAGCTGCCGTGAGCGCTAGCCCTCGACTCCTCTTCAAGCCATGCTGTAGGACAGCTTCAAACTGGGCACACAGACAGGTTACCCTGCAGGGGAGAGAACCAGGGACTGGTCAGTCCACCAGACAGGATATGTCGGGATGGAATGGGAGGAGCATCTCCAAGGAGGGCCAGCGAGTCACAGGTGTAAACTCAGGAGACACCTGGATTTACAGGCAGGGCTGGATGACTGACCTGAACTGCTACACACACCCCATTTATGTTCCCTTCACCTAACTCAGGGACACCCTGCAGTCTCCCCATACTCACCAGACACCTGAAGACCCAGTAAATGGGGCTGGAGGAACAGGAAGGAAGAAGGAAGCAAGCAAGGAAAAGGGAATGGTACCAGCCAGCAGGGAGGGAACGCCAATGTATAAACAAATCAGTTCTTATGGGCAGGGGCTGAGTTGGTAACTGTATCCAATTCACAAATTCAACTCTAATTCCTATCACTTGTGGATGAAGGAACAAGATTACATTTTCAGACTGAATTCATTAGCCTGCCAAATTGGAAACATTGTGTAATTTCATGGCCTGTTACTTACACTAAAATAAATACGGATTCTGATTTCTTGTTCATTTCCTTATTAAGAGATGACATCATGAACTGAGATCCAAAGTTGATGGAATTTTCAATTAAGTTACTGCACATTTAATTGAATTTATTTCTCAGTAACCAAAGAAATGAGAGATTCGGAAACATGTAGAGGAGGAGGTCACACAGGTACCCCCAATTTTCAGCATCCTCTTGAGGCTCCTGGACCCTGCTCAGTTGGATCTTCAGACTCAGAGCCCTTCCACTGTGTTGAGCAGCCAGCCCGTGCTAAATGAGCAGACATCTCCACGTACCAGACATCGGACTGGGCTTTGAGGCAGCGAAGATGTGACTGAGAGAGACAGGTCTCATCTTGCTTTCACGTTCAGCACAGGGAGGGAACAGGCAAAAAGGAAAGTTAAGTGGTCTATTTCAATTCATGAAAACTCTGAAGAAAATAAAACAGCCCATGTGGTAGGGGGCAGACTTAAAAGTTTGTGTGGCCAAACTGAGGATAGCCTTGAATATGACAAGAGACAGCAGATTTGACAGAGGGCCTAGTGCAAAGATCCTGAGGCCACCAACAACAACTCTGCCTAACTACAAAGATGTCCGGCTCCCACTCACCACACCATGCCTATGGTAACAATACTACAGCTGTACATCATTCTGTGGCTGGTAAAAACATCCCTGCCCATTATTTCACTAGCTCCTCCCACCTACTTAGAATACATTTTAGACTCGACAAAACTAAGGTTTAAAGGTACTGAAGTGACTGCCTGCAGACAGTTAACAAGAAGAAGTAGTACCCCACACACCCCACAGTGATCCAATATACCCCATTCCACCAAGACAAACCACCTGGCTGAAGCTGGCTTGTCAAACACACAAGATCAAATACTCCCCCCTCTCTCTCTCCTCTCTCCCTCTCCCTCTCCCTCTCCCTCTCTCCCTAGCTCCCTCTCTCCCCTCATCCTCCTCCCCCCATCCCTGTCTTTTATGTACACACTTTGGAGTCTTTTTTTTTTTTTGTCGGTCGTGGGGCTTGAACTCTGGGCCTGGGCGTTGTCCCTCAGCTCTTCAGCTCAAGGCGAGCGCTCTACCACTTGAGCTACAGCGCCACTTCCGGTTTTCTGGTGGTTTATTGGAGATAGGAGTCTCACGGTCTCTCCTGCCCGGGCTGGCTTTGAACCGCGATCCTCAGATCTCAGCCTCCTGAGTAGCTAGGATTACAGGCGTGAGCCACCAGCGCCTGGCTTTTTATGTACACACTTTGGATTTGGTGTATGAACAGAATATTATACCCCTTACCAGCCCCCAAACCTACAACAGCTCCAGTTTCACCAACGCTCTCCCTAATTCCAGTCTTCACCACACCTCCACCATTCTGGCACATCTGACAATGTGTATTACTATGCATTATTGTTTATTTGTCTTAAACTTGATTCATTTTGTTCCCTTACATAAGCCTGGTTTTCCATCTTTTTTCTGGCTTTATTGTTGTATTGGCACCAAAGGCTGAACTTGGCTTCAAGCTTGCTAAGCAAATACTCTATTACCTGAGCCATGCCCCCAGTTCTTTTGCTTTCAGTTTGTCTTTCAAATGGAAGCTCATCCTTTGGCCTGGTCTTGGATTATGAACCTCCTATTTTTTGCCCCCACCCCTCAATAGTTGGTATTATAGGCATGTATTACCACAGCCAGCCCCAAGCCATTTTTGTCAATCATGGGGCTTGAATTCAAGGTCTGGATGCCATCCTTGAGCTTCTTTGCTCTAGGTTAGCATTCTGAGATACAACTCCACTTCTGGGTTTTTGCTGGTTAATTGGTGGTGAGTCTCATGACTTTCTTGCCCAGGCTGGCTTCAAATCACGATCTTCAGATCTCAGCTTCTTAAGTAGCTAGGATTACAAGCCACCTGGTGTGCCTGGCCAAATACACATTTTTTGTTTTGGTTTTGGGTGTTTTTTTTGCCAGTCCTGGGGCTTGAACTCAGGGCCTAGGGACTGTCCCTGAGCACCTTTTTGCTCAAAGCTAGCACTCTACCACTTGAACCATGGCACCACTTCCAGCTTTTTCTGAGGAATAGAACCCAGGACTTCATGCATGTTAGGCATGTTACCACTAAGCCACATTCCCAGCCCCAAATATGCCTATTTTTAAAAAAGAAAAACCTCTACTGCTATTGTTGCCAGCACTGGGTGACAAAACAGAGTAGCCCTATAAGGAAATTAAAGTATTAAATTCTGACTTCACTATGGCCAGAGACTGAACTCAGTTCAGTCTGACCTGCCCACAGTTTTAAAAAGAAGATAGAAGTTGTAATATATTATTTTGAACTATTTTGAATAAGCTGACATTTTCATAGGCCAAAAACAATCAAATATCTGCAATTTCATTTAGTTCAACTTAATCCCAAACCAAGTGTTTCACCTGGTATCACTAAACTTGCCAAAGGCCTGAAAGAAACCTAATGCTGTGACATTTAACAGTGAAAATGATGTTAAGTCTCTCACTTGGGTGAAGTGTGGCCCATGCTGTGAGCCAGGTGTCAGGGCCACACTCAGCAGATCACACCACTTACAAACCACAGGGCAGGACTCACCAAGAGTCTCCACACATCAAATGAGCTCTGGGAGATGCGTGCACAGCGATTTAATTTTTTTTTTTTTTTTTTTTTTTTTTTTTTTTGGTCTCTTCGTGGGGCCTGAACTCTGGGCCTGGGCGCTGTCCCTCAGCTCTTCAGCTCAAGGCTAGCGCTCTACCACTTGAGCCAAGCGCCACTTCCAGCTTTTTTCTTTTTGCTTATGTGGTGCTGAGGAATCAAACCCAGGGCCTCAGGCATGCAAGGCAAGCACTCTACCACTGAGCTACCTTCCCAGCTCCAGCGATTTAAATTTTTGACATTCCTTTTGTTCTGTTTCCTTGTCATTTTTGACTGTGTATGTAACATTCTTTCATAAGACAGGCTTGCCATACACAACACTGTACAACAGAGAGACCAGACTGCCATTCCAATATAGTGGTGGCAGTCAGCAACCACTGGACTTTTGGCCACCTTGTGTCCATGTCACCTTCATAAAGCACCCAGACTTCAGTGATCTCTCTCCCCTACTAGTTATAATCTTGATGGACCGTGTGCCCAAGTCAACCTTTTTGCTACAAAAGCCTACAGGGCTCCAGAAAGCTCCCTCAGGACCACTTGTCAGCAGTGAGGAACAGATTCAATCTGTTGATTAAATCACCTCTGCAGACCTCCCACCAGCTATTCCAATGCTGGGCCACTTTCCCTCTCAGGGAAAAGGCAGTAATGCTGCCTTTTCTACTGCCTGTGGCCGAATACATTTCAAAGAGAAGATCAAGACTTGGCAACTGAAAAGGAACTCCCTTAGAGGGAAGAAACAGCCTTTTTGAAAACCCAGCCTCAAAACCGATACAACCACTAGGTAAGAGAAATAATGCCATATTGCCATTTCAGTGTTTAAGGGGGACTGCTTCCAGACCCTCAGTGATACCAAAATCTGAGTGCTTCAGCCTCTTATGTAAATTGACATAGAACTATACACAACTTCTCTTATATTTTAAACCATCTCCAGAGCCCTTATAATACCTAATACAATTTTTAAAATGCTAGGTAAATAACAAACTACATTGTCTAAGGATGCGTGTCCCCCAACATATGTTTATACGTATTCAATAAGATGCTTTGTTGTTGTTTTGGTTTCTGGGGGCAGAATCCAAAGTCTTGTACATGCCAAGCATACACTTTGCCTTGGATCCCTAAAAAGAGCTAGGATCCATTATTTAATATTTTTGCTGAACAGTGAGTTGAATTCTCAAAAGCAGAATCCACAGATTCAGAGGTCACCTGTACACCAGAGAGCTGAAGAGTATGCTAACACGTCCAAGGTGTGTAACTGTCCCCAGAAAGACTTAGTTCCCAATTCAACAATGTTCAGAGACGGGGCTCTGTGGAAGTCATTGAATAAAAAGACATTATTAGCTAGATTATGGAAATGATAGGGGTCACTGAGGTGTGCCTCTTGAAGGCTGCCCCATCCCTTCATCTCAGTCCCTCTCTCTATGTCCCAGACACATGAGGTAAGCTGTTCAGCTCCACTGGCCCTTCTGCCATGAAGTTCTGCCTCACCTCAGGCTCAGAAACAAGGCAGCGAGCTGACCACACGCACTGTAACCTCTGAAGGCACGAGGCAAAATGAGTCTGCCCTCCTTTTCAATCGTTTGTCTCAAGAACATACCTAGCTACTCATCAGGCTGAGATCTGAGGATCCTGGAAAGATAATTCTGAGAGACTCTTATCTCCAATTAACAAGCAAAAAACCTGAAGTAGAGCTGTGGCTCAAGTGGCAGAGCACCAGCCTTCAGCAAAAAGCTAAGGGACACCACCCAGGTCCTGAGTTCAAGCCCCAGTAACTGCACCAAAAAAATAAAAATAAAAATAAAAGAGCTGGGTACCAGTGGCTCATGCCTGTAATCAGAGCTACTCTGGAGGCTGAGATCTGAGGTAACAGTTCAAAGCCAGCTCAGGCAGGAAGCGCCGTGAAACTCTTATCTCCAATAAACCAACACAAGTGGTGCTGTTGCTCAAGTGGTAGAACACTAGCCTGAAGCTGAAGAGCTGAGGGACAGTGCTCAGACCCACAGTTCAAGCTCCATGACTGACAAAAAAAAAAAAAAAAGAACAAACCAACTTAGGCTGCATGGTTTTGCCTCTCGGGGTCTGCTTCCTCATCAGTAAGGCAAGGAAACACTACTGCTCCTCCTGAGGGTGTCTTGAAAACTGAGCATCAACATAAACAACAACAAAAGCAATAACAGTAACTATTATCATTAATATGAAATAGTATACTGCTTCTAGCCATAAGCAATAGTGATTGCAGAGGAATTAACATGTTCAACTTCTACTATTTTACAAAATAGAAGTTAATAGCATTAACCTCACATTCAGAGTACAACTGCCTCTCTAAGGAAATAGACAACTCAATTATGGAATAATAGAAGAAAAGTGACACAGAAGTCACACACACTCTTGCCACATGTACACACAGATGAATCAACCTGGCCAGGGAAGGAGGAGCCCTTAGTTAGCTCTGCATCCTAGCACCTGGAACACTGACCAGACCAGAAGCCTTGGTGTCAACTGCAATCATCCAAGGAGCTCATCAAAAACACAAATTGCCAAGCAAACACTCCCACACCTATTCAGGCACACCTACACACCCTGACTCAGTGGATGGAGGATGGACTACAACATCCGCATCATTAGTTTATGAGCCTCCCGGTGATTCTGATGCACATGAGGTTCATGGGAGGCCCTCGGGAAGAACTGAATCAATGATTCTATCTACTATGCCAATGTCATCAACATACACTGAAACTCTAATGTGTGGTAGGCACAGAATGTCTGTGAAAAACCCTGTGAACTGGGAGAGAGAGAGAGAGAGAGAGAGAGAGAGAGAGAGAGAGAGAGAGAGAGAGAGAGAGAGAGAGAGAGAGAGAGAGAGAGAGAAAGAAAGAGCAACAGCAGCAACTCTGTTCGCAAAGGTCACAAAGCTCACAGACCTGTGGTACTGACAAGTAAGCAGGTGTGTACCTGGCTACATGACAAGGAGCACACATGCATCTAATGACACTGAGTACCTTTCAGATGCAGAAAGGCACTGGAGAGCTATCAACAAAACAAACATCCTATCTGTACAGATCTGGTGCTTGTTGCCAGGAGAGAGGGAAGAGACAAAACTAAACAGCATCATGTTGAGTTTGTTAGGTGATGTATGTTATGGAGAAGAACTAAGCAGAGAAGGAAGGGGTCATTTCTAATCTGCACCTCTGTCAAAGAATTTCCAGAGCTCTGGTAAATATGTTTCTACAAGCTTTGCTTGCAGCCGTTAAAGTTTCACAGGAGAATAAGAGGATGAGGGTCAAGCAGACCAGGCAGTGCCTGGCTCTGTTGGGTGGCTGGAGCCAGCAGTGAGGGCATAGACGCTGTGTAGCTGAGATGAATGCTGAGCAGGCATGTTCCCTCGGCTTCTCCACAGGCCACAGAGCAGGAATCAGCTCTTCTGACATCACAGGGAATTTCCAGCAAGGGCTGGACGCCTGTATGTCTCTCACCCCATCAAAATCTATGTGTCCAGCCAATGTCATAAGCTTAGGCAACCAAGTCAGCCATTCCTGGGTTGTGAATGCTTATCGTGAGTTCTGAGGCTTCCTTTTAAACCAAAAAGAACACATGACCACAGGAAATAACAGGAAAAATACCAAAGATATAAAGATTTCCAATGTTTCTACCTCTATTCATGTTGTGGACTCCTTTTTGCCAGATTTCTTTGACATAACCAGACAATGTGCACTTATATAATTTAGAATTCTGCTTTATGTTTATTACATATTTGATTTTTTTTTAAGTGCTACCTGAATTTTTCTGCTTAAAAACAAATTCTAACTAGGCACCAATGGCTCATGCCTATAATCTTAGCTACTCAGGAGGCTAAGATCTGCAGATCACAGTTCAAAGCTATCCCAGGTCAGAAAGTCCATGAGACTCTTACAAAACTAAAAAAAGAAAAAAAAAAGAAAAAAGAAAAAGAAAAGAAAAGCCAGAAGTATAGCTGTGACTCAAGTAGTAGAGCTCTGGCCTTGAGCAAAATAAGTTCAGGGACAGCACCCAGGCTACAAGTTCAAGCCCAAGGACTGACAAAAAAAATTCTGTATGAATATCATTTTTAATGGCTGTATAACATGCTATCCCATTGATGGATTTCACTTGATTGACCATTTCCCAATAAGTGGGTTTTTAGGTTTCTGAATCTGCAAAATTAAAAACTGTCTTGAAAATAACTTCATACAAAAAGGCATGTAAAGTAGATCCTTCAGAACAGATTCCTCAATGGAGAAAATGGGCAAGCAGGATAGTGTTCACAGTAGTCACCGCACGAAAAGTCATAGTGGACCCACTCCATGCACTGTGCATCTGGCCACAGAAGCAGAACACAGCTGCCAGCCATCTCTTACTAACTCTTGGGTCATGAGGGTAAGTGGACTGAGAAGCCATAGACTTACCTGCTGTCAGAATCGGAGGCAATTTCCTTTCTTCCTCCGAAGCGGATCTGACACTGCACAGAAAAACAAACTGCTGAGGTAAGCTGTTGGGATGAGACACTCAAAACCTCACAAAACAGCCCACAGGGGCTGACCCCTGTGGAAGGGGACAAAGGGCCAGAAACCTCAGGAGCTGAGTCAGGGCATCTCAAGGCCCTGGATGTCCGTGCAGGAGGTAAGAAGGCAAACATTTCATCCTCCCAGCTGCCACTTGAAGGAAGCCTTTGTCCCCAACTTGTGTGAAGGTGAGCCCCCAAGGGAAGTAAAATGAACAGGGAAACACAGCACACAGGTCCTTCTACAAAGCACCCAGAAACTGCTCCTGTGTGTCAGCAGCTGACCTGTAAGGCAGAACTCACAGGCAATAACTAGAACTTCCACAAAGCAGAGGGATAATGCCTTTTTGACAGGGCCTCCCAAAATTATGAGTACATAAATCAAGCTTCCCACAAGTCAGTTGTACTAAATGACAATTTATCCAGGGTAGGCTAAAAAGAAAGGTAACTATTCTTTATTCTTATTTGTAACAAAATAGAAAATAACAAGGTGCTGGTGACTCACAGCTGTCATCCTAGCTACTCAGGAGGCTGAGATCTGAGGATCACAGTTCAAAGCCAGCTCAGGCAGAAAAGTTCATGAGACTCTTATCTCCAATTAGACACCAGAAAACTGGAAGTGGAGCTGAATCTGAAAGTGGTAAAGCACTAACCTTGAGCAAAAGAGCTCAGGAACAGCATTCAGGCCCTGACAAGCCCCATGACAGACCAAAAAAAAAAGAAGAAGAAGAAGAAGAAGAAGAAGAAGAAGAAGAAGAAGAAGAAGGAGAAGGAGAAGGAGAAGGAGAAGGAGGAGAAGGAGAAGGAGAAGGAGAAGGAGAAGGAGAAGGAGAAGGAGAAGGAGAAGGAGAAGGAGAAGGAGAAGGAGAAGAAGAAGAAGAAGAAGAAGAAGAAGAAGAAGAAGAAGAAGAAGAAGAAGAAGAAGAAGAAGAAGAAAGAAAGAACTATAAACCTCAACTCAACATTATGTTATGTGCTTATCACCACTATCAACTACTCTGTGTGTCTGTCTGTGTGCATGTGTACGTGCACGCACGTATACACATGCACAGGTGAACTTGAACTCAGGGCCTGGGCACTGTCCCTGAGCTTTTATGCTCAAAGCTAGTGTACTATCACTTCAGCCACAGCTCCACTTCTAGCTTTTTGGGTGGTTAACTGGAAATAAGAGACTCATGGACTTTTCTGCCTAGGCTGGCAGATTTCAACCTCCTGAATAGGTAGGATTACAGGCATGAGCCACTAACTCAGATAGCTAGTCCTGACTATCTACAACTGACTCTCTCTCTCTTCTCCTCTCTCTCTCTCTCTCTCTCTCTCTCTCTCTCTCTCTCTCTCTCTCTCTCTCTCTCTCTCTCTCTCTCTCTCTCTCTCTCTCTCTCGGCCAGATCTGGGGCTTAAACTCAGGACCTGGACATTGTCCCTGAGTTTATGCTCAAGGTTAGCACTCTACCACTTGAGCCACAGCAGCACTTCCAGTCTTTTCTGGGTTTTGTTTTGCTTTGTTTTTGTATGTTTTTATTGTAAAAATGCTGTACAGAGACCTTTTCTGTTTATGTGGTACTGAGGAATTGAACCAAGGGCTTCATGCATGCTAGGCAAGCACTCTACCACTAAAACACATTCCCAGTCCCTCTTAAAGGGACAGAATCTTTGCTATGGATAGCACGTTTGCAAGATGTCTAAACTTACAATAAAAATGCATACAATTTGCCAGACACCAGTGGCTCAAGCCTGAAGTACTAGCTATTCAGGAGGCTGAAACCTGAAAATCTCAGACTATCTTTTTTTTTTTTTTGGTCAGTCATGGGGCCTGAATTCTGGGCCTGGGTGCTGTCCCTCAGCTCTTCAGCTCAAGGTTAGTGTCTACCACTTGAGCCACAGTGCCACTGCTGGCTTTTTCTGCTTATGTGGTGCTGAAGGAATAGAACCCAGGGCCTCACGCATGCAAGGCAAGCTCTCTACCACTGAGCCACCTTCCCAGTCTCTCTTTTTAAGGTTTCACATATTTATTACTTTGCCCATTCTTAGAGTAAACAAAGAAAAATCAGTTTAACAAAATGCCCGACTGTCAGTCCAAGCAACATTGACGTTTCAGCTTGCCTAGTTCATGATAGAGCATAAACGTGGGCATCTGGTGCAATTCCTTACAGACCCAGCTTGTTTCTCCTCCAGTGTCTTCTCTTGGAGTTGTACCTGATTTTGTTACCAGTTTTCATCCGATCCACTGGGGAATGGGACGATTTTGCTTTTGTTTCTTGGCCAGAAATCACTTGATTCTGAAAATCTTGTGAGAAGACATGGTGAAAAGCCCAGGAAGGTACAGTCTGTGAAACTCTTATTTCCAATTAATCACAAAAAAAAACAGAAATGGAGCTGTGGCTCAAGTGGTAGAGCACCAGCCTTGAGCAAAAAAAAAAAAAAAACTCAGAGACAGAGTACAGACCCTGAGTTCAAGCCCCAGGACCAGCTGAAAAAAAAAAAGAAAAGAAAAGAAAAAGAAATGTGCATCTGTGTGTACAAAGGAGAAGAACTGACTTTTATATTAAGTCTTGAACACGCTTATACAATGTAAAAATCACGCATGCTCTTCTTACCTGCTTCACGGCATCCAGCAATCGCTCCAGCAGAAATTGTCTTTTGTCATTGGTCTGTGGTCCTGAAATGTGATGATGCTTCATTAGTTCTGTCTGACACTCAGCCTGTCATTAAGACTGTCCAACACTACAGCATCCGGCAGTCCCCTACTAGGATAAGTGCTCTCCTGATCTTCAACAAAAGAGGTACTAATCTACATTACAGCAACAACGTTTGCCTGTTTGCCCATCACTGCATCTCAGGAAACCAATTTCCCCAAATTGGAAGGATGTGTCTAAGAGTGCCTCAACGTTGAAACTACTACCATTGTGAGATGTTTAGCAGTTTCCCTTGCCTCTACCACTAATACCACTGGCACATATGTACCTGACCAGTGACAACCAAAATGTCTTCACACTAGATGTCCCCCTGGAGAGCAAAAGTACCTCTAGTGGACAACCAAGAATCTAACATAAAATACTAGCTTCCCAGGATGGCAGACCCTGCCATTTCTCACTTATCATCATTTCCAGCATCCCTTTACCGAGCTACTTTCAGCAATTCATACCAGAAAACCTGATTATACCCCTTTTCTCAGTAGCTAAGACTGGCCTTAGGACATATGACAATTAGAAGTAAGCAGAGTAAAATCAGGAACAAGGCAAGGATGCCCATTCTCTCCACTCCTCTTCACCATAGTTCAGGAATTCTTAGCCAGAGCAGTAAGGCAAGAAAAGGACATTAAAGGGATCCACATATGAAAAGAAGAAATTAAACTATCCCTGTTTGCAGATGACATGATCTTATATTCCCAAGGACCCAAAAAATTCTACTCCCAAACTCCTGGAACTAATCAACCACTTTGGCAAAGTAGCAGGATACAACATTAACCCACAAAAATCAGTAGCCTTTCTGTGTGCCAACAATGTACAAGCAGAAAGGGAAATCATGAAAACAACCCTATTTGAAATAGCCTCAAAAAAAAATCTAGCAAAGACGTAAAATATCTATTTAGTGAAAACTACAAAAATCTAAAGAAAGAAAAAACAAATCGTTTAAATAGGGATACAGGTGGATTCATTGCAACAATGAGATGTACAAGTCGTTATGCGGAAAAACGAACTTTATAACTTTGGTGGGGGGGAGGAGGATTGGGTGGGGGCGGGGGGAGGATGGGAAGGGATGGGAAGGGGAAACAATGGAGGAGGCTACAATGCTTGATAAGAAATGTAACTCATTATCTTGCCTATGTAATTGTAACCCCTCTGTATAGTATTTTCACAATAAAAAAAAAATCTAAAGAAAGAAATCAAAGGGGACACCAGGAAGTGGAAAGACCTTCCATGTTCATGGATAGGTAAATTCAATATTCTGAAAATGGCCATACTGCCAAAAATGGTATACAAATTCAATGCAATCCCCATCAAAATCCCAATGATGTTCTTTACTGAAACAGCAAAAACAATCCAAAAATTATCATATGAAGAACAAAAGACCTAGAATAGCCAAAGCAATTCTAAGCAAAAGAAGCAACACAGGTAGTATCACAAAACCAGATTTCAAGCTCTACTATCGAGTCATAATAACAAAAACAGTTTTGTATTGGCACAAAAATAGACCTGAAGATCAATGGAATAGATTAGAAGAACCAGAAATAAAACCACACACTTACAGTCATCTGATATTTGACAAAGGAGCCAAAAACATACAGTGGAAAAAATACAGCCTCTTCAACGATTATTGGGAAACTGGGTAGCCACATGCAGAAAACTAAAAGTGGATCCCTGCTTGTCACCATGCACTAACATCAACTCAAAATGGATTAAAGACCTCAACATCAGACCCCAAAACTCTGAAACTACTGCATGACAGAGTAGGAGAGGCATTAAAACTTATAGGCACAGGCAGAAACTTCCTCAACAGAGTCCAGGGGCACAATAGATAGGAGAGAGACTCAACAAATAGGACTACATTAAAATAAAAAGTTTCGCCGGGCGCTGGTGGCTCTCGCCTGTAATCCTAGCTACTCAGGAAGCTGAGATCTGAGGATCGCGGTTCAAAGCCAGCCCGGGCAGGAGAGACCGTGAGACTCCTATCTCCAATAAACCACCAGAAAACCGGAAGTGGCGCTGTAGCTCAAGTGGTAGAGTACTCGCCTTGAGCTGAAGAGCTGAAGGACAGCGCCCAGGCCCAGAGTTCAAGCCCCACGACCGACAAAAAAAAAAAAAAAACAAAAATAAAATAAAAAGTTTCTGCACAGCTAAAGACATAACTAGTATACTATACTAAAAAGACAGCCAACCAATCAGAAAAAGATCTTTACCACTAATACATCAGACAAAGGCCAGATATCCGATATATACAGGGAACTCAAGAAACTAACCCCTCCCAATCCTAATAAACCAATCACTTAAATGGGCAAGGAAGCTAAGGAGAGACTTCTCAGAAGAAGAGGTAAGAATGGCAAGGAAACATATGAGGAAATGTTCAACATCCCTGGTGGTAAAGGAAATGCAAATCCAAACAACCCTGAGATACCATCTTACCCCAGTTACACTGGCTAATATTCTGAATCCAGACCACAACAAATGCTGGTGGGGATGTGGAGAAAGAGGAACCCTACTGCACTGTTGGTGGGAATGTAAACTAATACAACCACTCTGGAAAGCAGCCTGGAAGCTCCTCCAAAAATTAAACATAGACCTTCCCTACAACCCAGCCATACCAGTAGGCATCTACTCTGAGCATCGTGAGCCAGGATATGACAAGGACACCTGCACATTCATGTTCATTGCTGTACTATTCACAATAGCCAAGACATGGAAACAACCCAGATGCCCCACCATAGATGGATGGATCCAAAAAGTGTGGTACCTATATTAAAATGGAATTTCACACACCCATTGGAAAGGATAAAATAATGTCAGGGAAATGGACGGAACTAGAACAAATCATGTTGAGTGAGGTAAGCCAAGATCAGAGACAAATGACACATGATATGTGGAAGTTAAACGTAAAATGCAACAGGATATGATGGATTATACAGGATTCTAGACACCCATATGCAGTGAGACTACAAGAGGACAGCCTTAAGAGAAAATCACCAAGTTGAGGCAGGCACTGGTGGCTCACACCTGTAATCCTAGCTAGCTACTCAGAAAGCTGAGATCTGAGGATTGAGGTTCAAAGCCAGCCCAGGCAGGAAAATCCATGACACTCTTATCTCCAATTAACCACCAGAAAACCGGAAGTGGCGCTGTGGCTCAAGTAGTAGGGCACTAGCCTTGAGCTGAAAAGGGACAGTGTTCAAGCCCCAGGACCAACAAAATAAAAAACTAAAAAATAAATTAAGAAAACCACCAAGTTGGGCCTGGGAATGTGGCTCAGTGGTAGAGCGCTTGCCTTGCATGCCTGAGGCCCTGGGTTCAATTCCTCAGCACCACATAAGCAAAAAGAAAAAAGCCGGAAGTGACGCTGTGGCTCAAGAGGTAGAGCACTAGCCTTGAGCTGAAGAGCTGAGGGACAGCGCCCAGGCCCAGAGTTCAGGCCTCATGACTGGACCCAAAAAAAAAAAAAAAAAGAAAAGAAAAGAAAAAGAAAACCACCAAGTTGTAAAACCACCAAGCGTTTTTTTATGTGTATATAAAATAATATACACACTGAAATGAACTCCAAAGATAAGGAAACAAAGGACCTTTTCTTAATTTCTTTCAGATGATTCTGTATTCATTACCTCATATACAATGTATACATGTATACATCTGAGGAAAATGGGTGAAAAAGTGCAGCAGCAGAACCCACTGGCTGCACTGGACATAGATGAAAGTGAACCATGCAACTTGTGGACAGAGATGGGAGGAAGTGAATGGGAGAGAATGATGGAACAGATGATACTATGCAAAAGGAAGGACATGTACTTATTACCTGATGTATGCAAAGGTAAGCCTGCTGTATATCACCTCTAAAATAATAATGAAGTAATTTTAAAAAAGAAAAAAGAAGTAAGCAGAGGCGCACTGGGAGCATCATGCCTTTTGATAAGAGGAGAAAAAAAATGTGACATCCATTATTCCTTCCTCCATCTTCTGGCCTTGTTCATAAACAAGAGTGGAGCCAGAGCATCATCCTAGGAAAGCCCAAGAGAAGCAAAGACACCTGCCCAGATATCACTGAGTTGCTTAGCCAACCTTAGAAACAACCTGCAGCCAAAAGCATTCCCAAATAAGACACAGAATCAATGAATTTCCAATAACAAGGTCCAGGGCAAGAGTATTTCAAAGTATCGGGCAGACTATTGTCAAATGGATGCTCTCCAGAGACCCTGAGAGTGCCAATCTGCAGATAGGGAAGTGGATCATAATACACCAGCCCAGAGCAATTGTTTCAAAGGACACTCAAACCTAAAGGTATTCCACACCACAGGTACTGACTTGCTGGCAAGCTGCTTCTGTCCTGGGCAACTCTAGGAGCACAGCACTGTGGAGAAACAGCAGGGGACTGGCTCTCACAGAGCCAATGCTTCCTGCAAGTCAAACCAGGGCCAGGCAGTCAAGAATGACCACCACATGCTGCACAGTTCCTGTATACCTAATTTGGACTCTAGGGATGGAAAGCCTGGAGTAGGAACTCCTGACCAAGGTGCCTGCCTTACCCCAGGACACAGAGCAAAACTGATGACTCCACAAATGTTGTCATCATGGCTTCTTCTAGAAGAGAGTATGAGAAAGGAAAGCCTACACACCATACCCACCAGACAAGAGGTCTTCCTAAGTGGAAGTAAAATGTGGGTATAGACCGCCCCTGCCCACAGCCTCCAACATCTCTTGACACATTCCCAATTTCTGTCTACCACAAGGTCTAGTTTCTACTCTTCCCTTAGGCACACCAGAATAGAGAAGTAGGGCTTGCTTACTTCCTTTTTCCAAGCACTACGCCCAAAAACTCTCTTTGCCCTTAGGCAATGCCAACTGAAAAGCTGACAGACTGTTGTCCTTACAAATGCCTTTGCTATTTCCTCTCATAACAACAGAAATTTATGTGAAAAATACAAGGAGAAAAGATCAGGAAAGAATGTATAAGAAAAGTAATCATCATCTCATTACTGACAATCTTTTTTTTTCTGCCAGTCCTGGGACTTGAACTCGAGGCCTAGGCTTTGTCCCTGAGCCTCTCTGTGCTCAAGGCTAGCACTCTGCCACTTGAGCCACAGCACCACTTCTGGCTTGGTCTGTTTATGTGGTATAAGGAATCGAACCCAGGGCTTCATGCATGCTAAGCAGGTATTCTACCACTGAGCCACATTCCCAGCCCATTACTGACAATCTTAATGCCATGCTTCTCTACCTTTAACATGTGCACAGGTCTCCTGGAGATGACGTTGAAAGGTAGACAGAAAGTGGCAGATGGGGCTGGATATTCCCCATGCCGCCAGGCTCCAAGGTGAGGCTGCATTGATGGTTCCTCACCCACACTTGAACAGTGGCTACCCTTCCTATAGGAATTCCTGTCATCTTTTTTTTTTTTTTTGTCATGGGGCTTGAACTCTGGGCCTGGGCACAGTCCCTCAGCTCTTCAGCTCAAGGTTAGCCCTCTACCACTTGAGCCACAGCACTACTTCTGGTTTTCTGGTGGTTTATTGGAGATGAGAGTCTCATGAACTTTCCTGCCCGGGCTGGCTTTGAACCATGATCCTCAGATCTCAGCCTCCTGAATAGCTGGGATTACAGGCGTGAGCCACCAGAGCCCAGCAGTTCCTGCCATCTTTTGCTCTACTGCTTGTTCTAGAAGATTCGTCAGCAGCACCCTGTGTCTTGCCTTGCAAAGCCTCTGCAGTGGAAAGCCTGTGCTCTGCAGAGACCCAAGCTGAGGCTGCGTAGGTCTCAGCGCTGTGGCCCACCTCACTGTGGTCTATGATCTCTCTCTCTGCAGGCAGGCAAGCCCCACTCTAGGGGGGACCATGGTAAGCTCAGAGCAGGTGCCGGAAGCACCTGAGCCTATGAGAAGGGGTCTTACAGGGTACAGGCTGCACAGGCCCGCTCAGCAGTGGCAGGAGGTCTAGAGAGGTCACTGCACACTGAATAGGAAGTCACAAGGCTTGAGTTCTCATCCTGGCCAGACCACTGCTGACCATGTGACAGGGACGATGGCTTCCCTTCTCTGGACATTTGTTTCCAAGTGAGATCATGCCCTCCTGCCCTGCACTCTGCAAGCACAGGGACTCTAAGGAGACAGACAGGAAGAGAGATCGACCTTCTCCTTCTTACCTTGTCTGGCCACAAAGCAAAGAGTACAGCACCCCAACCCCACCAGGCCCAGAAGATCCAGCTTCCAGCTTTGCAGTAGCCCAAGAAAAGCAGGGGGCTGATGTTCACCCACCAAGCCGCTACAATGGAGCAAGTCAGTAAACGGCTGGCCTATTTCACAAAGACTGAGAGAAGTGAGGCTGCAGAAGGAAAAGCCCTTTGCCCAGGCTCTGCTCACTCTGCAGCCCTCTGCAGTCCAATTTAAATGGCCAAACCCCAGCCTCTTGACTCCTGCCTCCTGCCTGCTCAAGCGCAGTGCTAGCCAACACGAGCAACCAGAGACACACAACAGGCTTAATTTCTTGTTTGAGCACTTTAATTTCTTGTTCAAGCACTGTCAAAATGAAAAGACAAATGGACAGGCACCTAGGGAATACCTGCAAGGCTTCCTTTAAGTCCCTGTCTCAAAAGTCACCCATTCATGTGACAATACACAGCTAAACAGCTTGCAGTACACAGAGAAGCTACCAACCAAGAACTGTCAGCCCAAAACATCAGAAGTAGAGAGTTGACAAGTTCCAATCCCAAATAAGCTCATTCATCCCATTTTACAGATGAGCACACTGAGGCTCTGAGAGGCTAAGTTCAGCCTCCTCTGTGTTCTGAGTCCCATCTCCCCTCACCTACTCAAGAACAAGCTACAGCAAGCACCCCTCTACCAGCACAACCCCGACAGCATGAGAGGATGTTGGAGTATCTCCCTAATAAAAACATGCTTTAGTCGGAAGTGGCACTGTGGCTCAAGTGGTAGAGCACCTGCCTTGAGCTGAAGAGCTGAGTGACAGCGCCCAGACACACAACCAAAAAATACAATAAAAATAAAAATAAATGAAAACATGCTTTGACCTGGGCATGTGGCTCACAGCTGTAATCCTAGCTTAGAGAAGTCCAGATCAGAAGGATTATGCAGTTCAGAAGAGACAGCCCAGGCAAAAAAGTCTACAAGATCCCATCTCAATGACAGTGCTCACATGTTACGACAGCTACATGAGAAGTGTCAATACAAGTGCAGTCAGGTTGGCCTTGCATAAACAGTAAGAACCTACTCAAAATATAATGAAAGCAAAAAGGGCTGGGATTTTGGAACACGTAGTAGAACATCTGTCTAGCAAGCCCAGATCCCCAAGATTAAACCCCAGAAAGACACACACAAAAAAAAACATGCTTTGCTGGGCTGGGAAGGTGGCTCAGTGGCAGAGCGCTTGCCTTGCATGCATGAGGCCCTGGGTTCGATTCCTCAGTACCACATAAGAAAAAAGAAAAAAGCCGGAAGTAGTGCTGTGGCTCAAGTGGTAGAGCGCTAGCCTTGAGCTGAAGAACTGAGGGACAGCGCCCAGGCCCAGAGTTCAGACCCCACCACTGACCAAAAACAAAAACCATGCTTTGCTTCCACCTGCCCTTTCAACTGTGATCACCTTTGTCTAGACCCTTGATGGCCACTAGGTCTGCCCCTGAGTACAGATCTCCTTTACCCTGAACAGAATGATCTACACAGTGGCAAGTCACAATAAGTGACTTACTGATACAACCGGGCACACAATGATACTATGCGGCTCATTCAGCGTGCCCTGAGAAGCTGACAGTAGCTGGCATTTCCACTAAGCCCTTCCTGGGCATCTGTCAGGGGTTCTCAACTATCTGAGTTTCTGATTTTCACGGACGAAGGTGCAGGCTTAGTCTGTTTAGTATACTTTGAATGGAGATCAGTGAAGTATTTCGGGAGAAAGCTGGCCAATGTTTTAGGTTCTGCAGCCCACAGAACTGACTGCCTTTGCAACCACCACTGTGGTGTGGAAGCAGCCACAGACAATGTGTGCATGAGGAGGCTTGGAATAGACCACTGTCCTAGCAGAAGTAATGACAGAGGACAGGAGCTTAGAAAATGAAACAGCACTGTCTGTTCCAAGACTTAACGGTTTGACAGCTAGGCAGTAGACCGGCCACAATCACCCTCCTCCTTCACCCTCTGACCATGACCATGACCCCCACACAGTACCCTCCACCCAGCGGGTCCCACTGGAAGAATGTTCCTCAAATAGCACAGGCATTACTACTTTCCAACAGTGAGTTCGTTCAGTGCTGTTCTTAATTCCCACCCAGCCCCCAAAACATGCCACCATTCCAAAAAAGCAATGGTGAGAAAGCTCAAGTGAAGTAGGGGACAGAAAGAGCTGCCAACATACTCGGGGGCATGTACAAGCCTTACATTAGCACCTCTGAAGCCCCTAGGGCCTGCTAGAGAATGGAGATGGATGGGTGAACGGGGAGGATGGAAAGCAGGCAGGCTTTCACTGGTGGCAGCAGCCATTCAGCTCCAGCTGAGGGCACTTCATGGCAGTCCTGGGCACTGCCCTGTTTATCAGGAGAGCCTAAAAACAGTACCTCCCATGTCCTTTTGCTGACACTTTTTTCGGTCAGTCGTGGGGCTTGAACTTTGGGCCTGGGCGCTGTCTCTCAGCTCTTCAGCTCAAGGCAAGTGCTCTACCACTTGAGCCACAGCACCACTTCTGGCTTTCTGGTGGTTCAATGGAGGTAAGAGTCTCACAGACTTTCCTGCCCAGGCTGGCTTTGAACCGCAATCCTCAGATCTCAGCCTCCTGAGTAGCTAGGATTACAGGCGTAAGCCACCAGTACCCAGCTTGCTGACACTTTTTAGAGCAATGTGAACCAAACACAACTCAGCCACCAAGTTGCCATTCTTAGTTATCCATGTTCCCTTCCTATCTACCTACATACAAGATAGGCTTTGGTGGCCTTACTGTGGCAGACCAGGAAACTGGGGTTTAGAGGCCTTTGCCCAAAGACCAGTTCCAGAGATGACAAAGCCAACATTCTATCCCAAAACTCAGGCCTTCCAACCTCCATAAGGCCGGGCTAGCCCCTTGGATGTCCACCTCCAAATCACAAGGAGGCAGGTTCTGCCTGCAGACGGCCACTCAGGCCACCCAGAGGGGCTGGTGATGGCTCATATCAAGGACCAAATCACAGCAGATCTGTAAATGCGTGAATAATAGGTCCCATCAAAGCATTTTCCTTAGGAGCAAAACAAGGCCATTGGGTTTCTCACACAATCATTCAACTTTTCTCCTGTAGCATAAGAACAGTCAGAGATAATAGTAAATGAGCTAGTGTGGCTGTGTGGCAATAAAACTTTATTTACAAACAGATGGCCAGCCCCACTTGCCAATCTGTGGAAAAAATACCAAAGTGACAAAAGGCAAATATTTTGTATTTTCCCTCATAGTTACAGAGACACTAATACCTTCCATGAGACACCATTATATAAGTAACCAAGAAACATTCAAGATGAAATTCCCTAGTGCGGCAAGTATGGAAAATTAGGCAGACCTACTGGTATAATATTCTGGCAAACATACCTGAAAAGCAAAGTGTCAGCACATGCTAAAAGCAAAAACAAAAAAAAAAAGATATCGAACTACCTTGTTGGTGCCTTAGAAATAAAACTAAGCAGGAAAGGAGGAAAGAGAAAATAGGTAAACAGCCACTTCGCTAGTCCCCCTTTACTATACATCTACTACTCCCTTCAATTTCCATTTTCTGGCGAGGAAACTGAGTCAGAAGTTCATTGATTTGCCCAAGTTTTTTTCAACAGTGGGTTAAATCCAGGATGCCCACATCCAAAGCTTTTTCCCCCTCAGTGATGCCTGAAGATGGCACCTCAGGCACAGAGCCTTTTACTTCAGTGTCCTAGGAGATGGATCGGTGTGCATCCCTCAGCGTAAATACAGCCACTGTGCCATGGTAAATAAAGTTTTATTGAAATGCAGCCATGTTCTTCCACTGCCTGTGGCTACTCTCACCAGTACATCAGCAGAGATGAGTACTTGGTTAGAGCGGAGGCCATCTGGTCCCTTGTAGACTGCCAATGCGGACCTAGAGCATCACAAACGCAAGGTGCCATCTTGTGCTACTGGGGCAGAAAGTCTACATAACTATAGCACACCAATTTGTCAGGATGTTATGCTGCCTTTTTTAAAATAATTGTGGAGAACAGAAGGAATGGGGATGAATGCTATAATGAAGGTAGAAACATCAATTCAAATGCAGACTCCATGCAGTCATGCAGACTGCATCCACAAGCTTGGAACAAAGACAGAAGTACAATAGCTAACCATATAAATATTTGATGTGCTAGGGAGGAATATTTATAGATATGCTCTGTGTTTTTGCAATTGTCTTTAATGTTATTTTGGTTTGAGCTTTTTTTTTTTTAACTTAGAGGAAGAAAGAGAAGATTCTAAGATCCACATATAGGTAAAGAAAGGGAGCCAGGTGCTGACTACTATAATCTTACTCGGGAGGCTGATATCTAAAGATCACAGTTCAAAGCCAGCCAAGGCAGGAAAGGTTATGAGACTCTTATCTCCAATTAACTACCTAAAACCAGATGTGGAGCTGTGGCTCAGAGGGGTAGAGCAGTAGCCTTGAGCAAAAAAAAAGCTCAGGGACAGCATCTAGGCCCTGAGTTCAAGCCCCATGACCGGTGAACAGGGTGCCCTTCACAGAGGAAGCAGGTGCCCGCCTCCAGCAAGGCACTGCTCAGGTGCGCAGAGGAAACATCTTGCCAGGCCTCTTTGGGGTTCCTGAAGCAGCAAGAAGTCACCCCACTATGGGCTCCAGCCCCACCCTAACTGGCTTCCCCACAGCCTTTCCTACCTAAGTAAAAGACACTTAGCCTTTTAGCTGCACAGGAGCAAACCCTAGGGGTCCAAACTTTCCCATTAATTCACTGTATAGTCCCATGATGATCTAATCAGTTTAATCAGATTCTGCTATGCTCAACTGAAAAGAGCGTTGGCTCAATTTGCCCCTGTATAGCCCTAAGCTAAATGAGAGGATAAAACCGAACTGAATGGTGAGCCCTGAATTTTGCCAGTCTCTTCTGTCTCTGGAGCCCTCGCCTTTACTAGTATTTGAAACTAGTACAACTGCTTTGGGAGAAGAAGGGAGAGAAGGGGAGGGGAGGAGAGGAGAAGAAGGAGAGGAAAGGGGAGGGAGAAGAGAAGGAAGAGAAAGGGAAGGAAGACAAGCAATAATCCTTACCACCTCTGGGAAATCACCCCAAAGACACAACCCAAAGGAAAGAAGAGCAACTTGCACAAACATGTTCACAGGAAGGAAGGAGGAGGGAGGAAGAACAGGGGGAAAAAAGAGGAAGGAAAGGCTGGGTGAAGGAGGAATGAGGGAGGAAGTAAGGAAGATAGGCAGATCTCTCCAAGTCAGTCCAAAATTGTGCTGCAAGTGGAATGGACTCACAGGGACTGTGAAGCCTACGGTATGATCAATGTGGAGGGCATGGGAAAGTATGGTCGAGCAGTATCCTGAGACAACAGAAGAAAAGGTAAGATGCAGCTTCTATGATGATAAAAACTACTTTAGCCCAGCCGGGCGCTGGTGGCTCACGCCTGTAATCCTAGCTACTCAGGAGGCTGAGATCTGAGGATCGTGGTTCAAAGCCAGCCCGGGCAGGAGAGACCGTGAAACTCCTATCTCCAATAAACCACCAGAAAACCGGAAGTGGCGTTGTAGCTCAAGTGGTAGAGTGCTCGCCTTGAGCTGAAGAGCTGAGGGACAGCGCCCAGGCCCAGAGTTCAAGCCCCACGACCGACAAAAAAAAAAAAAAAAAAAAAAAAAAAACTACTTTAGCCCTGATGGGAATCCACTTTGTTCTCCTAACTCAGTATTGTTCCCATGGCTTGGCTCTTCTTCCAGGGGATTTTCCTGAACTTCTCCAGCCCAGTCTCCAGTCCAGACTCAAGCTACCTATGAAAGCCACTCCCCCACTCCATCCCCAGGTGACAGGCACCTGAGCTCCTTGCAAACAGCGCAGGAGAATTGCTCAAATATTAGATTCCTGGACCTGCCAGATCTGTGCCTTAACAGTCAGGAGACTCTGAACTTACCAAACTCTTTGAACTCTCAGCTCCCTAATCTTTACCCTACTTAAGCCCCTCTACTCCTGCTGCCATTATACCATGCCTCAGGTCACCTGACTCTCCTCAGATCACCATGGCATACCTCTTCAACTCTCCATTAAAGTTGATCTGGTCTGTTGAGATTGTTTTCTGTTCTTTGTTTACTTTAGTACCCTCGTGACTCAGTTTCCTAACAAACTCTGTCCTGCTTTTCAGACTCTCTTCCTATATTCCTGATTAGAAGCCT
Organism: Dipodomys merriami; assembly: GCF_024711535.1. Classification (NCBI taxonomy): domain Eukaryota; kingdom Metazoa; phylum Chordata; class Mammalia; order Rodentia; family Heteromyidae; genus Dipodomys; species Dipodomys merriami. The sequence continues at coordinate 2,748,729 of NW_027206180.1, forward strand.
TCCTAGTTGATTTTCTCCTGATTCTCCACCTGCAATTTTAGTTCCAGACTTAATGTACATGTGCATCTGTGCTTTTTTGCATAAGAGCAAATCACTATCTCCCTTGAGAATCAATTTCTGGCCCCTTTGGGATGCTAGCACCCCCACCGTGACAGCCTGTCCTATATTTAGACAAGATGATGGCAAGATTTCAGGTACTCACCTATAATTACTGGCACACTGCCATCACGCAGAATAAAATCTGGGATTCTACTTCCAAACTTTCAGAGTACTGAGTCTGACTTCCTGGTGTCAGCTGGACAGAGCACAGCAATACAGCAGCTGGGGTAGTCAGGAGGAATCAGGCCTTACTTACTGGTAGCATGGGATGTTTACACAGACCAACCTTCCCCTTTCCCCTTTCTCCAGGAAAAGCATTAACAGCATGGCATTTCTGCTTTGAATAAAGACCACATTCTTTTTCCATCCATCTGTTTCAGCTGATTTTTTTTTGGGGGGGGGGGTCGTGGGGCTTAAACTCTGGGCTTGGCCACTGTCCCTATGCGCTTCAGCTCAAACAAGTGCTCTACCACTTGAGCCACAGTGCCACTTCTGATTTTCTAGTGGTTTATTGGAGATAAGAGTCTCAGGGACTTTTCTTCCCCAGGCTGGCTTTGAACCTTGATCCTCAAATCTCAGCCTCCTGAGTAGCTAGGATTACAGGCGTGAGCCACCAGTGCCCGGCTTTCAGCTGATTTTTTTTGCCAGTCATGGGGCCTGAACTCTGGGCCCTGGGCACTGTCCCTCAGCTCTTCAGTTCAAGGCTAGTGCTCTACCACTTGAGCCACAGCGCCACTTCTGGCTTTTTCTGCTTATGGGGGGCTGAGGAATTGAACCTAGGGCCTCATGCATGCAAGGCAAGCACTCTACCACTGAGCTACCTTCCTAGCCCTCAGCTGATTTTTTTTAAGTCAGTCATGGGGCTTGAACTCAGGACCTGAGTGCTGTCCCTGAGCTTTTTTGCTCAAAGCTAACACTTTGAGCCACAGCACCACTTCTGGTTTTCTGGTGGTTAATTGGAGCTAAGAGTCTCACAGACTTTAATGCCAGGGCTGGCTTCCAACCATGATCCTCAGATCACAGTCTCCTGAATAGACAGGATTACAGGCGTGAGCCACCAGTGCCTGGCTCTCAACTGATTCTTTATTCTAAGTACAAGTCACTGCTGAAGAGAGACCAGTCAATGCTAAAGAGAAAACTGGGTCCTCCACAGCCCAAAAAAGTTTATAAAAAAAAAAAAGATGTTAAGATGTACATAAATATGAGGCAAGGAACAGCTGTCTATTAGCCACTAAGCCCAAAACTCTGATCTATCTATCTATCTATCTGATCTATCTATCTATCTAGACTTTGGAGTTTGTTCTACCTATTAGCTAGCCTCTTGCCCTTTTTCTACCTTTAGCCAGGTGTGTTCCATGACTTCTAGGTCAGAAGAGCTCGGGAAAGAGAAATGGTTGATGGAAAAGCATTCGGTGCCTTCCAGTACAGTCTGACTATAGAACAGAAGTGACTTTCTGGCCTTTTTCATTCTGCCCTCCCAGTAAAAGGAAGATCATTATCTGGAAATCAAAATTCCTCAACCTGAAGAGCCTGGTTATCAAGCGCTGCTACCTCAAGAATTCTTTAAAGAAAACCAAGTTTGACCATGACCTCCCTAAGAAAACCACCCTAGTCTAGCAGGTATTTTTCTCCCCTACAACTTATTTACCTATATATGTATAATTGAATCTGTGCATCTGCTTTAACTTGCATCAAGGTGTATATTTTTTTGTCTTTTGGGGAGGTTTTTTGGTCACTTCTGGGCTTGAACTCTGGGCCTGGACACTGTCCCTATTTCTTCAGCTCAAGGCTAGTACGGCTCTACCACTTAAGCCACAGCACCACTTCCAGTTTTCTGGTAGTTAATTGGGAGATAAGAGTCTCATGGATGTTCCTGCCCAGCCTGGCTTTATACCACAATTCTCAGATCTCAAACTCCTGAGTAGATAGGATTATGTGAGCCACTGGCTCCTGGCTCAAGATGTATCTTTTTTTTTTTTTTTTTTCCACTCCTACAACTTTGAACTCAGGGGCTGGGCACTGTCCTTAAGCTTCTTTTGCTCAAAGCTAGCACTTGTCACCACGTCACTTCCACCTTTTTCTGTTTATGTGATATTAAAGAATCGAACCCCGGGCTTCATGCATGCTAGGCAAGCACTCAACCACTAAGCCATACTCCCAGACGTTCAAGGTATATCTTTAATTTCTGATTCTACACCCTGCTATTTTTCACAGAATATTAAGATACAATCACAGCGATGTATACAAATCCACTCAGTTCTTTTTAACATCTTTGTGGTTTTTCTATCATGTGACCATAGCACACTAGGCTTTCTACTCCCCAATTAATGGTTCTCTGGTGATTTTTGACCTCATGATACCCATTTATCTTGTGGATGCATTACCTAGGGTCATTCCACTTCCTGGAAATTTGCACTTCATCTACTCAGTCTTGAACCTATCTGACCTCTACTCCTCTTAAACATTTTTAATTCAAGAATACAGCAGAGGGGCTGGGAAGGTAGCTCAGTGGTAGAGTGCTTGTCTTGCATGCCTGAAGCCCTGGGTTCGATTCCTCAGCACCACATAAGCAAAAAGAAAAAAGCCGGAAGTGGCGCTGTGGCTCAAGTGGTAGAGCGCTAGCCTTGAGCTGAAGAGCTGAGGGACAACGCCCGGGCCCAGAGTTCAAGCCCCACAACTGGACCCAAAAAAAAAAAAAAAAAAAAAGAATATTGCAGATTCCAACTGCCAATCTATAAAACATATCTGTAAGGAACTGAAAAGCACTAAAGTCACACCAAAAGCAGGCAATCAGCAAAATTCCTCAAAGGATATACAGATGATTATTTCCTTCATGAAAAATTGCAAAGGGGTGGGGAGTAGTGAAAAGGGAATTTACTTGCAGTTAAAAAAAAATTAAACCAAGTGCTAGGAGCTCATGCCTGTAATCCTAGCTACTCAGGAGGTTGAGATCTGAGGATCCCAGGTCAAAACCAGCCCAGGCAGGCAAGTCCGTGGGACTCTTATCTCCAATTAACCACCAGAAAGCTGGAAGTGACCCTGTGGATCAAGTGGTAGAGCTCTTGCCTTGAACTAAAGAGCTCAGGGACAGCGCCCAGGACTAGAGCCCCACGACCGACAAAAAAAAAAAAAAAAAAAAAAGCATGATGACACATGCATGCAATCCCAGTTACCCAGGAGGCACAGATAAGAGGATCATGACTCAAGGCCAGCCCAAGTAAAACTTCAGGAAAAAAAAAAAGTAACCTTAAAATATGGCTTAATAGTAGAGTGCTAGCCTAGCATGCATGAAGCCATGGGTTTGATTCCTCAGTATCACATACACAGAAAAAGCCAGAAGGGGCGCTGTGGCTCAAGTGGTAGAGTGCTAGCCTTTAGCAAAAGAAGCTCAGGGACAATGTCCAAGCCCAAAGTCAAAGCCCCAGGACTGGCAAAAAAAAAAAAAAAAAGTACTAAAGGTGTGGCTCAAGAAATAGGGTGCTCATTTAGCAAGCCTGAGCCCCCATGTTCAAATACCAGCACAAAAAGAAAAAGAACACAAACACTTTTAAAAGATTACATCAAGAGGCTGGGAAGGTGGCTCAGTGTTAGAGTACTTGCCTGGCATGCATGAGGCCATAGGTTCGATTCTTCAGCACCACATAAATGGAAAAAGCCAGAAGTGGAGCTATGGTTCAAGTGATAGAATGCTAACCTTGAGCTGAAGAGCTGAGGGGCAGTGCCCAGGCCCAGAGTTCAAGCCCCATGACCAAAAAAAAAAAAAAAAATTACATCAAGAAAGTAGGAAGAAAACAGACACAGCAACTACTCAGGAGGCAGAGGCAAGAAGATTTTGAGTTCCAGGCCAAGCCAAAGTATTTGCCTAACATACACAAGGCCCACAGTTCAATCTCGAGCATCTTTAAGCAGAAGGGGCAGTGAAGAGAAACAATTAGCAGAATAGGAGACAAACTTTATAAATACACAAATAAAGGACCTGTGTCCAGAAATTATATAGAATTGGTACAGCTCAAGAATAAAAAGACAGCCAGGTGCCGGTGACTCACACCTATAATCCTAGCTACTCAAGAGGCTGAGATCTTAGTATCCCAGTTCAAAGCCAGCCTGGACAGGAAAATCTGTGAAACTCTTATCTCCAATAAATTACCAGAAAACTGGAAGTGGCTCTGTAGCTCAAGTGGTAGAGCACTAGCCTTGAGCTGAAGAGCTGAGGGACAGTACCCAGGCCCAGAGTTCAAGCCCCATGGCTGACAAAAATAAATAAATAAATAAGAATAAAAAGATCAGCAATCCAACTAAAACCTGGACAAAAATCTAATAAGACATTTCTCCAAAGAAGATGTACAACCGGTCAACAGAAACAAAAAAATAACACTTAATATCACTAGTCATTAAGAAAATGCAAATCAAAAAAACCCACAAAGAGATGTCACTTCACACCCGACTGAATGTCTATTACCAAAGACAGTCGGAATTAGAAGGCACTCCAACCCCACACACTGCCATGGGGCTGGAAAATGCTTCAGCTACTTTGAAAACAGTCTGACACGATTCCTCAAATGTCTAAATAAAGTTACCACACAGCCCAGCAATTCCTCTCTTAGCTATGTTAAGGAAGAGAAATGAAAACAGATGCCCACACAAAGGCTTGTGTGTGAACCTTCACAGCATTATTCCTTAGAGCCAAATAATCCAAAAGGCAGTCAGCTGATGCTCAGATAAACAAGACAGGCAACATCCATTCAACAGAGGATCCACTCAAGTCACAAAAAGGAACGATAAGCTCTGGGTGGATAGCTTACACCTTCAATCCAAGCAACCAGGGAGCTGAGATAGGAGACTGCTATACAAGGCCAGCCTAGGCTAAAAAGTTCACAAGACCCCTCCTCAATCAATCACTGGACTTGGTGGTGCATGCCTTATTGACTTATTGACTCTTCCTTTGTGGGAAGAGTCAATAAGTGGAATATGGTCCAGATACCTGGGAAGAAAGCAAAATCCCCTTAAAAATAACCAGTGCAGGGGGCTGGTAAAGGGGCTCAGGTGATAGCCTGACTAGCAGGCATGAGGCCCTGAGTTCAAACTGCAATAGGAAGGAAGGAAGGAAGGAAGGAAGGAAGGAAGGAAGGAAGGAAGGAAGGAAGGAAGGAAGTGAGGGAGGGAGGGAAGGGAAGGAGAGGGAAGGGAAAGGGAGGGAAGGGAAAGGGAAGGGAGGGAGAGAGGGAATGAAGGAGGGAAAAGGAAGGAAGTAAACTTTGACCATTATACTTAGTGAAGAAAGCCAACTACAAAAGTTACACACTGTACAATTTTGTTTATATGAAATACCCACAAGAGGCAAATTGACAGAGACAGAAAGTAGATTAGTAGCTGACAGGCTGAGGGGAGGGGGAAATAAGAAATGGCTGCTAAGGAGTCCAAGTGGTGTTTTGGTTTTGGTTTTGTCAGTGGTGGATCTTGAACTCTGGACCTGGGCACTGTCCCTCAGTTCTTCTGCTCAAGGCCAGCACTCATTTAAGCCACAGCACCACTTCTAGTTTTCTGGTGGTTAATTGGAGATAAGAGTCTCACAGACTTTCCTGCCTGGGCTGGCTTTGAATCCTGATCCTCAGATCTCAGCCTCCAGAGTAGCTAGGATTACAGGCGTGAGCCACCAGCTCAGGGCAATTAAGTTTTTTGTTAAAAAAAAAATCTCTTCTAAAGACATCTAAAGATTTAAAAGGCAAACCAACTTGCACTATGTAAATTTAAAGCAGTTGAATTCTGAAAATACACTATAAAATTATAAGGCAATCATGGAAATTTGAACATTTACTGGCTAGTTGATACCACCTAGGAATTATTAGTTATTTCCTAGAGGTACAATAATATTAGAAAATGAGTTACATTTTTAAAGTGTTCTTTTATCTTACATGTGCTAACTTCATGTATGTTATATATTATGTAGATATAGATATCTGCCTACAGATATCTACCTATTGATAGCTAGATGTCTATATATACATACGTTAAAACATTTCTATGTGAAATAATGATACCTAAAATTGCTTCAAAATAACCTGGGGGGATGGAGGTGTTACACAGCACGGAGCAGAGCCAGGTCATTATAAATAGGAGCTCCTTATATCATTCCTTCTATTTTTGTGATAATGTTTTTTGCTATTCAAAAAAAAAGGGGGACAAAAGAAAGAGAGGACTGTTTCCCTGACATGTTATTTTACTGTATTCTGATGATCAATCAATCCCACTTTGAACTGGGGAGAGTATATCCTTGGGCTGGGAGAATCACAGTACCTAGTACCAAAGCACTGTCTAGCATGTACACAGTCCTGTGTTTGAGCCTTGGCATTGATGGAAAAAATAAAAAAGTTCTTTTTTCCCTCCAGGTTACTCAGGGACCATTTCTGCCTCAAAGGCAATCTTTCCAAAAGCAAGTGTTCACCCTAAATGCTTTTTCCTAAAATGTAATTAGTTTGCCATCTTTTATCATTTGTTTAGCTTTAAAACTAATAGGTTTTTTAATTGCAATTTAAAACTTTTTGATACTAAGTGGCTCCTTGAAAGATCAACTGATCAATTTCCTTTGGCTTCTCTACATCATTCCCTCCTCTGATGAAGGCAGAAGTTGTTTCTGGTCCAGAGATTAGATCGGCAGAGCTGGTGACAGGGACACCCTGGCCACATGAAAAGGAGAGGCTAAAGCCCGGTGCTGGTGGTTCACACCTATAATTCTGGCTACTCAGGAGGCTGGGATCTGAAGATCACGTTTGAAGCCAACCAGGGTAGAAAAGTGCCCTGTGAGACTCATCTCCAGTTAACTGCACAAAAACTGGAAGTGGAACTGTGGCTCAAAATGTTAGAGCACTAGCCTTGAGCAAAAAAGCTCAGGAACAGAACCAGACCCTGAATTCAAGCAGACAACTGAGGGGGGAGGAGAGGCTGGGACTGAAGGTGATGCTCAGAGGTGGAACACAGTGGAACTGAGACCCTGGATATACCACAAGCACCACAATGATTTTCAGGTTTTAACAAAGGGCCTAGTTGTATGCCCTGTGTCAAAACTCCGCCAAAGAACAACCCCAAGCCCATTCCCAACCCCAGTGGTCTTGATGGAAAGAGCTCTAAGTTCCAGTCAATGAACCATGGGAGATGCACAACAGCCATCAGAATCGCCTAGGAGACAAACACTGTTGTGCATACTACTTTCAGCATGGTCAAGTAATTTAACTAAAACACATAACTTTAAGTATCAGGGTCAGGATTTGAACCCAGGATGCTTAACTCTAGGATCTGCATTTATGCCAAGTTATATCACCTGATAGACACCACTCATACCTTTGCTGTGTTGTCACCAATACTCAATGACCCAGAAACCTTCATGAAAGGCCAATCAATTGCTTTGGTACCAAAAGGTATGCTATCTTCCAGGAAACACCCTTCCATCAGGCATTTCATTGAGACCCAATAATTTCACAAACCTTGCTCTTAAATAGCAAAATATATGAACCAGGTACCTCTCTGGCTTACATCCATAATCCTACCAACTCAGGAGACTGAGATTTGAAGAGCCTGGTACAAAGCCAGCTCAGGCAGAAAAGTCTATGAGACCCTTATCTCCAATTAACTACCCAAAGGGTCAGAAGTGGTGCTGTGTCTCAAGTGGTAGAGCACCAGCCTTGAGCTGAAAAGGCTCAGGACAGTGCTTAGGCCCTGAGTTCAAGCCCCAGTAGTGGGACACATGTGTGTATGCACACACACACACACACACACACACACACACACACACACACACACACACACAAAAGACAAAAAGCATACAGTTTAGGGCTGGGAATGTGGCTCCGTGGTAGAGTGCCTAGCATGCACAAAGCCCTGGTTTCTATTATAGATAAACAGAAAAAGCCAGAAGTACAGCTGTGACTCAAGTAGTAGAGTGCTAGCCTTGAGCAAAAGAAGCTCAGTGCCCAGGCCCTGAGTTCAAGCCCCAGGACTGGCACAAAAAAAAAAAAAGCATATAATTTATTTTTAAAATATCTACAGAAATTATGTACAAGTTAAAAATGCAAAGGAATAGATTCCTTTGCCTTGCCACTGCGTCCAAAACTGCCTGGATGGGAGGGGTTGAAGACCTTTGGGTTGGAAGGGGGCTGGAAGGGAAGACTGCAAAGAAGCAATTGCACAGGGAGAGAAAAACAGGCTCCAGGAGGGTAGGCGGAGTGTTCCTAAGTGGATCCAGATCCCAGAGTGGCGGGGGGGGGGGGGGGGGGGGGGGGGGGGAGTCAGGGGCCAGCAAGGAGACCGCCTGAGTCACACCCATCCCCACACCCAACACCCAGGGATGACTGAGCATCCAAACACCCCCCAGGACTCTTCAGAGGGAGGCAAGGAGGGCTGGAGGGAAAGGACTAAACTTAAGAAACACTGAGGACAGGCTGTGCACACACCCGCCCCTCTCACTCTGGGCCAAGCCCACCCCCTGGCTGGCAGGACTGGCAAGGGCAAAGTGACAGTCCCGGTGCAGGACGGCCTCGGCATGGGGCAAGAAGGGCAGAGCTGCAGGACAGTCCAGAAAGATCTCCGAGGAGATCTCGCAGGAGACACGGAAGGGGCTGGAGCCGATTAAAAGGAGCGAGGGGGACGGGACGCCGCCAGGGTTGTGGGAAGAACCGGCCGGTGCTCGGCCCAGCACTGGGCACGGGGTGGAGCAAATGAGAGGGACCCCCAAGCCTGGGCGGCTGGGGAGGCGAGAAGGCATCTAGGGACCAGGGCTGCAGCTGCTCGGGTTCGCTGACAAAGGTCCTGGGGTCAGCAAACTCAGCGCGGCCGGGGCGCGCCCGGGCTGGGGGCAGGCGGGAGGCTGCGGGGCGAGGGCCGGGCGCGGACGGCGGGGTGGGGCCGGGAGGGTCTGGGATGAGGAGGGCGAGACCTCGCGGCCCTCAGAACTGGGGCGGGCGGGCCGGGGGTCGCGGGCTGAGGGGCGGAGGCGGCGTGGGGGAGCTGCAGGGAGCGCCAGGGACCCGGGAGAACACAGACTGGACCCTGGCGGATGGATGGGTGCTCGAGGTCAGGGGTCAGAGGGCGAAGGGGCAGGGGTCTGCGGGCCCGGCCGGACGCTCGGGAGACCCCGAGCGTGCAAGTGCAGCGGCCGGAGCCGGGACGGCCGCGGCGGGTGACAGCGGCGGGGCCGCCACTCACCGCTCATGATGCCGCCCCCGGAGCCGGCGCCCGCGCCGTGGTGATGCCCGCGTCGCGGTGGTGCCCGCGCCGTGCCGCCGTCGCCGCCGCCGCCGCCTCCTCAGCGTCTGCCGCCGCGGAGCTGCACCCAGGCCGGGAGACCGCGCTCCCGCCCCGCCCCGCCCGCCGGGCCCGCCCCGGAAGTGAACGCCGCCAGTCCCCGCCCCCTGACCCGGAACGTAAACGTCTCCCTCGCCGGCCGGCCTCGCCCCGACCGCGTGTGGTGGCGCGAGGCTACCCGCCGAGGCCGCGGGGCGCGCGGCGCGGCGTTCGACCTCAGTCCGGGCCGGAGGATGGTTCCGCGCGAGCCCTCCGTGCCCCCACGCGCCCGGCCTCCCGCTTGCCGTCACACAGCGAACGGGGTCGCGAGGGGAGCGGCAGCCGCGGGCTGGAGACGAGTGCGGGCCGGGCGGGACGGGAGGAAGCAGGCGTGGGGCCGGGCGCGGGGCCTCCGCTGGGACCTCAGCGCCGGAGCCGAGGCGGCAGGCCTGCAGGGCCAGAGCACCCGACACCCTCGCCTAAGCGAAAGCTGAAGAAAATCACAAAGGCACTGCTGACCCGCGCCCCTCATCCGAGGTACTCTGGAGGCTGTGCGTGCCCCGGGGATCGCAGTTCGAAGCCAACCCAGGCAGGAAGCCCTGGAGACTCGGGACAACCCCCGGCACCGTAGGACGCTAATGTGAATGTTAGGATTTTTTTTTTTTTTTTTTTTTTGCTCGTCCTGGGACTTGAATTCAGGACCTGGGCACGGCCCCTGAGCTGCTTTTGCTCAAAGCTATAGCGCTCTACCACTTGAGCCACAGAGCCATTTCTGGCTTTTCTGTTTATGTGGTACAAAGGAATCGAACCCAGGGCTTCATGCATGCTAGGCAAGCACTCTACCACTAAGCCACCTTCCCAGAAACCCCCTCCCCCCCCCCCCAATGTTATGCTTCTTAATGGCACTCCCCTGTTTGGGCTGAACAGTACCTCCTGCACCTTCATCATGATTTGCAATTAACAGGAGGACACTGATGCCACCATGAATCCAGACGCCCACAAGGCCTAAAGACGGCCACATATTGCACACTGAGTCAGCCTGGTTCACCAAAATACACAGGATAACCTTGCTTTCCTTTAGCAATCAAGGAAAACCCAGGACCAGGCGTGGTATAGCATGTCTGTAATCCCAGCTACTCAGAAGGTAGAAGTTACATATTTGTGGTCTGAGGCCACCCCTGGGCAAAAGCACTAAACCCTAACTGACTCAAGAAATAAAAGTGCTTGCCTAGCAAGTACAAAGCCCTAAGTTCAAGCCCCAATATTGGAAAGCCCAACACCAAAAGAAAAGGTCAAGCAATGGTGGCTCACACCTGTAATTCTACCAACTCAAGAGGCTAAGATCTGAGGATCACAGTTTGAAGCCATCTGAGCAGAAGTCTATGAGACTTAATCTCCAATTAGTCACAGAAAAAAACAAGACCTGAAGCTGTGGCACAAGTTATGGAGCACTATCCTTGAGCAAAAGAAGCTCAGGGATAGAGCCCACATCCTGAGTTCAAGCCCAGGACCAGCACATACACACACACAAAAAAACTGAATCTGTCCTGAAGTGTACAGGTGTGTGCACAGGACCGAAGTTATGTACCCATAGAAATGGGAGAACTCGAGGCCCAACAGTTTCAGTGGTGTTTTGCTTTCTTTTTTTTTCAGAGTCAAGAATTTAATCATGAAAATGAGATAGAGGATACTAACACCATTCTGAGCATTGCACTGAGAAAGAACAATAGAAAACTAAACATTCATAACTAGGACAGACTTCGTTTTGATCCCAAAAACAAATCAGAATTTTCAACAGAAACAAAATAATCATGAAACCAAGGAACTTTCCACAACTAAGATCTGGACAATATAACCAAGATACACACCTAACATACAGTGTCCACAGTTTAAGGACAAAGGCTCTCTTGGCAGTTGATAAACCTGGTCATCGTAAAGGGAAGTGAGGTGTCCTATGGACGGTAATGAAGTTCGCTTATCTCGCAGACACTTGTTTCTCCATCACTGCAATGCCTGGAGTAGATGACAGACTCCTGCAGTCACCGTCGGTCTTTGTGGTGACCAGAGCCGTTGCACCTTCCTCCGTGGCTGGGAGCGGAAAGATGTGGTCAGAGTCTGCTTTGGCTTTGTTCCTGGTGCATTCTTCACAAGTACATTCTTCCACTGTATAGCCCAGGCTTCTTGGAAGAATGGCATCATCCCCAGGCCTGCTGTCCAGGTCAGCGTCAGCCATGTCCAGCAACACTGAGCCTGATCATACAAAAGAAAAAACCTGAAGCCAGGCACCAGTGGCTCACTCCTGTAATCCTAGCTACTCAGGAAGCTGAGATCTGAGGATCTCAGTTCAAAGCCAGCCCGGGCAGGAATTAACCACCAGAAGACTGGAAATAGCACTGTGGCTCAAGTGGTAGAGCACTTGTCTTGAACTGAAGGGATCAGGACAGTACCCAGGCCTATGACTGACAAAAAAAAAAAAAAGAAAGAAAGAAAGACTAAAACTTGAACTTCAAGGTGGGGAAGGGAGAGGCATGGTCCTGGCAGCTTCTGCAGACACATGAGGGCGCAAAGCACAGCAAGATGGAGAAGGAGCTAGTCCTACACTGGAGTCATGGGCTAACATTCCCCAGGCCCTCAGGGCTCTAAGACATGGCTGCTTTGGAGGTGCACAATGTTAAGTATTTGTTTGAAGCTGACTTCATTTAAAAATCAAGAGACACCAGGTGTTGATGGCTTATACCTGTAATCCTAGCTACTCAGAGGCTGAGATCTGAGGATCGAGGTTCAAAGCCAGCCCGAGCAGGAAAAGTCCATGAGACTCTTATCTCCAATTAACCACCAGAAAACTGGCAGTGGTGCTATGGCTCAAGTATTAGAACACTCACCTTGTGCTGAAGAGCTGAGGGACAGCACCTAGACCCAGAGTTCAAGCCCCACAACTGACCAAAAAAAAAAGAAAAACCTTTGGGATACTTACCTTCAATTAATCAGCAAAAAACTGGAAGTGGAAGTATAACTCAGATGGAATAGCACTAGTCTTGAGCCAAAAAGCCAGGCCCCAGTAATAACATACATACACACACATATACATATATGCATATGTATGTACATATCAAAAGACCACATAGGAATCTAGACAACTGAACTCTAAAAGGACAACACAAGTGGCCACATAGAAGGGACTTGGGAACAAGTGGCTACGGTTGAGAACAGTTGTCACCTGCAGGGCCAGGCTCCCTTGTTGGCAAGCCATCTCCTGGCCTGGCACAGGCCTTTGCCACCCTTCATGGCCTTTTCAAGCACTGAGATTTTTACTTAATGTAAAGACCGTGAGATAACAGCTCCCTAAAGTCACCTGTGGAGATATTTTGACTCCATGAGTCGAGGTGCTTCTCTACAGTTGGTTGTTTGATGGTAAAGAAGGGCCCTCCATAATTTTTCCTCAATGCCCCTGGGAAGGGACATGTTTCTGTTTGCCAACATTGTACATACATGCGAAGAGTCTCACTTAGAGCTTCTCCAGAAATTAACCAGACCCAGGAAAGAAACCTGTAAGACCTCACTTACATGTAGTATCCAAAGAAGCTGGACACCTAGAAACAGAGTAGAAAGGTTGGAAGGGGAAGAGGATGGGAAACAGAACTGAAGGTAGCAGGATACAGTGTGGCAGAGATGGGATGAAGAAATGTGGAGATCTACTGCAAACTGGACAGGTGTAGATTTCAAGGGCCCTCACCACCAAACTCAAAGGGAAATGTGTGTGTGCGTGTTTATATAGGAAGATACGTTGATTTGCTTGACTGTGTAACCATTTCACCATGTACACATAATCAAAGCATCATGTTGGGCTGCGAATGTGGCTTAGTGGTAGAGTGCTTGCATAGCATGCATGAAGCCCTAGGTTCTATTCCTCAGTACTACATAATAGAAAAAGCCAGAAGTGGCGCTGTGACTCAAGGGGTAAAGCACTAGCCTTGAGCAAAAGAAACTCAGGGCCGGGCGCTGGTGGCTCACGCCTGTAATCCTAGCTACTCAGGAGGCTGAGATCTGAGGATCTCGGTTCAAAGCCAGCCCGGGCAGGAAAGACCGTGAGACCCCCTATCTCCAATAAACCACCAGAAAACCGGAAGTGGCACTGTAGCTCAAGTGGTAGAGTGCTCGCCTTGAGCTGAAGAGCTGTGGGACAGCGCCCAGGCCCAGAGTTCAAGGCCCACGACCGAAAAAAAAAAAAAAAAAAAGAAACTCAGGGACAGAGCCCAGGGCCTGAGTTCAAGCCCCAGGACTGGAAAAAAAAAATCATGTTGCCTGGTGCTGGCAGCTCACACCTGTAATCCTAGCTACTCACAAGGCTGAGATCCTGAGGATCTCGGTTCGAAGCCAGCCTAGGGAAGAAAAGGTAGTGAGACTCTTATCTCCAATTAAGCAGCAAAACAAAACAGCCAGAAAAGCACTAGCCTTGAACAAAAAAGCTCAGGGATGGAGCCCAGAACCAGCACATACACACATACATACCACATACACAGATGTCTTACTCTCAGTGATCCACAGACACCCTCGAAAGTGTTGTAACCCAACAAGAAAGACAATGTTAAAAAAAGAAAAGGAACTGAAATTCTCAATCGCTACCTCTCAGAAATAGATTTTGAAGCTTCATCATCAGACTGACCGACCGACCTGTGTTTTTAAATTCCTCCTTCAGTGCTTTTGAGTTCATCTTCTTTAACAAGATCATTAACATGAAAACTGCCAAAGAAACTATCAAGAAGAAGCCCAGACAGGTCCAGAGAACTGCATTGCTGGATTTTGCTGAGCTGGTCATACCTTTAGTAAAAGAATGTCAAAGAGATAATAAGCCATTAGTATAATAGCCACATCAGGTAGAAATGACAAGTTATCCAGTTTCCCTAATTCATCACCAGCAATTTTTGAATTCAAAATGCCACTTTTGTTAGAAGAGCTAATAAAAACTTCTGTCTCCAGCAGTGCTGAAAAAAACTGAGTTCCATTCTGAATATTTTGTTCCTGAAGACATTTAAATAAATACATTGAGCCGGGCACCAGTGGTGCACACCTATAATCCTAGCTACTCAGGAAGCTAAGAGCTAAGGATCCCAATTCTAAGCTAGACCAGGCAAGAAAGTCCATGAGACTTTTATCTCCAATCAACCATAAAAAAACAGGAAGTGGAGGTATGGCTCAAATGGTAGAGTACCAGCCTTGAGTGAAAAATCCTAAGGGACAGTCCCCAAGCCCTGTATTTCAGCTCTAGTACACTCAAATTAATACTTTATTTCTCCTTTCACTTCAGGAAAGCCTCACCACCTCCCCTGCTCCTTATCCTGTGAATACCCCTTCAGAATACTAAGGATGTTCACGCCAGGCTGTCTTACATACTTGCGTTGCAGAACTGCTGACACGTCGCAGGAGGGGCCTTGGAACATCGAAGGTGACAAGGTTTGCAAACGTACAGCAAGTTGTCAAAATACTCACTTTGGAGGCACTGCTGAGCCATCTGGAGCTGGATGGCAAGAAAGAAAAAAGATAAGAAAAGAAAACACAGCAAGGAAGAACAAGGAAATTCTTAGCAAAAATTCTCCCAACCTGTGTGGTTGCAGCCGCTAGGAAGTGGAGGCAAAAGGAAGAACTTGACATCTCAGGCTGCGTTGGTTCTTAGTGGGCATCCTCACTGTGGCTAAGGATTTGAATAACACCTAATCCACATTGTTAAGTTGGAAGCTTGGGTGGGGTATGTATGTCAGGCAAACCAGACCTGAAACAGAAACTTCTTATTTATAGATGAAATTTCTCAACCAGGTGACAATTTTAAGGCAGAGAGGGAGAGCATCAAGAAGAAAGGCCAGTAGCCATTTTGGGGTCATCTATTTATATCTCTACTACATGATAGGAAAGAGAGAAGGCTATTAGGTCTGTGCCCTTTAAGAACTTAAAAATCTGGGGCTGGGGAGGTGGCTTAGGGGTAGAGCGCTTGCCTTGCATGCATGAGGCCCTGGGTTCGATTCCTCAGCACCATATAAGCAACAAAAGAAAAATCACCAGGCTGTGGTGGCTCATGCCTGTAATCCTAGTACTCAGGAGGCTGAGATCTGAGGATCACAGTTCAAAGCCAGCCCGGGCAGGGAAGTCTGGGAGATTCATATCTCCAATAAACCACTCAGAAAACCGGAAGTGACACTATGGCTCAAGTGGCAGAGCGCTCACCTCGAGCTGAAGAGCTGAGGGACAGTGCCCAGGCCCAAAGTTCAAGACCCACAACCAACAAAAAAGAAAAAAGAAATTAAAATCCTGGGAAAGAGCAAAGGAAGAGAAGACATTATCCAAAAAGAAATGTACTCATGGGCTGGGAAGGTGGCTCAGTGGTAGAGTGCTTGCCTTGCATGCATAAGGCCCTGGGTTTGATTCCTCAGCACCACATAAGCAGAAAAAGCCAGAAGTGGCACTGTGGCTCAAGCGGTAGAGCACTAGCCTTGAGCTGAAGAGCTGAGGGACAGCACCCAGAGTTCAAACCCCACGACTGACAAAAAACAAAAAATCCAAATGATCATTGCCCATAATCCTAATCAGGAGGCTGAGATCTGAGGATCATGGTTTGAAGCCAGCTCAGGCAGAAAATCCTATAAGACTCATCTCCAATTAACCAGCAAAAAGTCAGAAGTGGAACTGTAGTTCATGTGAAAGAACAATAGCTTTAAGCAAAAGAAGCTCAAGGACAGTGCCTAGTTCTTGAGTTCAAGCCCGACTGGCACAAAAGAGAGAGAACACAACTCAAGGCTGAAACCTGGAAGATCATGGTTCGAAGCCAGCCTGAGCAGAAAGGTCAGAGAGACTACATCTCCAAAAAAAAAAAAAAAAAGCATGGCTGAAGGGGTAGAGCACCAACAGAGCAACTGTGAGGGTCTGAGTTCAAAACCTTGATACCAGCCGGGTGCTGGTGGCTCACGCCTGTAATCCTAGCTACTCAGGAGGCTGAGATCTGAGGATCGCGGTTCAAAGCCAGCCCGGGCAGGAGAGACCGTGAGACTCCTATCTCCAATAAAAACCACCAGAAAACCGGAAGTGGCTCTGTAGCTCAAGTGGTAGAGCGCTCGCCTTGAGCTGAAGAGCTGAGGGACAGCGCCCAGGCCCAGAGTTCAAGCCCCACGACCGACAAAAAAAAAAAAAAAAAAAAAACAAAAAACAAAAAAAAACCTTGATACCAGAAAAAAAAAAGAAGAACACAACATCTCTGCTGTCATATAAAAGATGTAAGTGAGCGAACAATACAAGGTACTGCGCAGCATGTATAGCAGGCCCTGTTCTGTTTACAGAAGACAAAGTCTGTTCACAGCCAACCAACCTGGGCTCCATCTGGACTCAGACGGCAGGAGATAGAGAGCTGCTTCTGCCTCTAGAAAGAGAAAGGAAATCTAGGTAGGAAAATTATCTCCAGAGTAGGTCTGTCGACTCTGGTTCCCTCCTTCCCCTGGGCTGTGGTTTAGATACAGTTTGCACCCAAGCTAGCTTCAAGCTTTAGCTGTTAATCTGAGGAAAACAAGCCATGCAAAGCTACCAGTCTCCAGAACCATCAGTAGTCTCTACCAGGGTAACAGAGAATCCCCCAAGAATGAAGGTATTGGAGGGGGGAGGCTGGGAAGGGAGGTGAAGGGTAAACAAAGGAGGAGGCTGCAATGCTTGGTAAGAAATGTATGCATTATCCTGCCCATGTAATTGTAACCCCTCTGTAGTATGTTCACAAAAAAAAAAAAGAATGAAGGTATTGATTTGCCAACAGGTGACAGGGTGAACTGTGAATCCAAAGAGGGTGAGTCTCAGGAAAGATTACTTTTAACCTAAATTAAGGAAGATTACATAAGATATTTTAGAACAATAATCCTTGACCCAAAATACTAATAATAACTGAGTGTGGTAGCACATGCCTATAATGCCAGCACTGGGAAGACTGAAGCAGAAGGTTCAAGTTCCAGGCTAGCTTGGACTATTACTAAATGATGGGCAACTTTTTCCATGAGAACTTTTTTTGTTATCCCAACCGAAAGGCTACTGTTTCCTGTTAGGAGTTTAATAGACACCTTCAGTTGGATGGAATATCTAAGACTCACTTGATCAGGAAGTCTCTAGGCTGGAGGAGTCCTTTCTTGCTGTCAGAAGGTTCAGCCTTTTTGTTCTTTTCATGCCTTCCACTGATTGGCTGTGGCCCACCGCATTGAGGAGAGTGTCTGTCCTACTCAGTCTACCAGTGGGGACTCTAATGCAATGAGGGTCTTCTGTTCTGTTCTCAGACAGAGCAGGTGAGGGGCTCCTGTCCTCCATGGAGAAGCAGAGACACTTCCAGAAATAGTCCCAGCTTCTGCCTTTCTGACTTCTAGGAATCATTTGGGGGTGGACAGGTGGAGACAGGAAGGGGGAGAAGTCAGACATTTCTGAAGCTTCTCCTGAGGGCCTGAACCCCATTAACTCAGAGTCCTCAGCAGGCCAAAGCACCATATTTTGAAGTGCTGGCTTCTGAGCTCCAGCACCTGCAATCAAGGATGCTACGAACCTTGGTTTTTCTTTCCCAAGCATTGCATGAGGTCCTGGGCCCATCTCCTTGGAATGTCTATGACTACACCTGACCTTCTGTGGCCTGCACACTGAAATGTTAAAGGTATTTGAGACTCATAGAATGCTTCTCAGCCTATGATTCTCGAACTCAAGGCCTAGGTGCTGTCTCTGAGCTTTTCTGCTAAGGCTGGCACTCTACTTCTTGAGCCAAGGCTCTACTTCTGGGGAGTTTTTTGTAGTTAGAGATAAGAGCCTCATGGACTTGCCTGCCCAAGCTGGCTTTGGCCCCTGATCCTCATCTCAGCCTCCTGGGTAGCTAGGATGACAGGCATGAACCATCATTGAGAAGATGACTCACACCTTTAAGGAATCTCAGCCTATGGAGGAAGAAGAAAGATTCATAGAGATATTAATTCATCTGAACTCTTGGTGGCAGTAGTGGCCAAGGTTACTAGCTGTGGGGCTTCATATACATAAATAAATTCTTCCTTCTCTGCATAATGGTGTTTTCTGCTTCATATATACAGTCTGGACAAAAGCTTAAGATTAGACTAGCTCAACAAAATACTTTGAAAACAACATAATGGCAAAAAGACCTGGAGATGTGGCTCAAAGTAGAAGAGCACTGAGTTCAATCCTGAGCACTGCCAAAAGAAAAAGAAAAAAAAATTAATTCCCACAAACCTAGGCTTTCCAATCAAGAAAAACTGTCAAATTTACTAACTGGAAGTGCTTTTGTAAGAGAGCTCAGGGTAATTACAATATTTCAATATCTTTTATTTATGAGCCTCTTTTATCAGCTAATAGACATTCCTTTTACCCTGCATATGATTTCACAAATCCAATGTGTTACAATAAAATTATGAGTGCATGAATAATTTGCACACATTCAAATATGGATGTGCCCTGAGATGTGTTACCATCTTCAATGCTATTTTGAATTTTCCTGATCAAGAGGATTTTTCAGAAAAAGAGAGCAGCTATACTGAGCCATGATTAAAACAAATTCCTATATGTCTATATTTAAAGTCTCATCTCTGGTATAGACATGATTTTCATATAAAGGCAAGCCTACCACTTAATGTATTTCCTTCATGGGTATGATGATCTACAAACTTCAGCAGGCCAAAACTTAAGGCAAAACTGGCATTGTCATCATTTTCACAGCTGTTGACTGAGCCAATCTAGAATATGCGAATTTTCTAGTGTTTATCTCCAACTTCCCAGGACTACTCTCCTGTAGTTTTAATACTAGCTGGGGGGCTGGGAAGGTGGTTCAGTGGTTGAGTGCTTGCCTTGGATACAGGAGGCCCTGGGTTTGATTCCTCAGCACCACATGAGCAGAAAAAGTCAGAAGTGGTGCTGTGGCTCAAGTGGTAGAGCGCTAGCCTTGAGCTAAAGAACTGAGGGACAGCGCCAAGGCCCAGGGTTCAGCCCCCAGGACCGACAAAAAAAGAAAAAAAAATCCTATATGGGTTTAAGCCAGCCAGCTGTGGTGGTGCACACCTGTAATCTCAGCACTCAGGAGGCAGAGGTAAGGAGGATCTCGAGTTTGAGACCAGTTTGGGCTTGTGAGAACCTGTCTCAAAAACAAAATGGGAATAAAACAAACTCTAACAAACAAAATAATCACCAAATGCTAGTTTTCTAGGTAGCAAATGAACACAACGTTGTGGCCTAAAAATCACAGATATTAGTTCTTTTACAGGTCTGGGGGTCAGAAGTGTAGAAGCAAAGTGTCAGCAGGGTTGCTGCCTCCCAGAGGCTCTGGGGACAATCCATCTGGCTCCTACCCAAGCAGTGCATCACTTTAAATCTGAATTCTCTTCATATATGTTTGTTATTTGTGTGTGTGTGTGTGTGTGTGTATATACATATATACATACATATATGTGTGTGTGTGTATATATATGTATATATATATATATGGTTTTGTGACAGGGTCTTGCCATGTAGCACAGGCTGACCTTGAACTCTCCATTTTCCTGCCTCCACCTCCCAAGTGCTGGGATTATAGGCATAGGCCACCAGGCACAAAGTTAATTCATTCCCTTGGCACAAAACAAAGGATGTGAACAGAGTTACTTTCTGCAACATTGTTTAAAATACTGGAAATACCATCAAGTCTGGAAACAGGGGAGAGGTTAAATAAACCACAAAGGAATAAACACAAGAACCAGCAGCTCTTTAGTGTGCCAGTGATTCCCAACCCTAACCCGATGCTAAAACACCACAGGGAATAAACTTGATAGTATTTGGGCCCATGTAAACAAGGGAAACTGATTTTTATGTTCCTAAGTGGGAAGGTATGCTGTGAAGCATGGGGAATGTGACCTCATTTCTGTCTCAGGTTTAAATATCATATAGGCATGTTAGTATTTTCATAGAAGAAAACTGGGACAGTAGACAGCACGCCATGTAGGCACTTATTAGGTACCGATGATCTGCTAGATATTTAGAACATGCAGATTAAAAGAAAAAGGGGGGCACTGAGGTGTGGCTCAATGGGTAGAACTCCTGCCTCGAAAGCCTGAGGTCCCCGGTTCAATTCTCACTACTGCCGAAACACAAACATGAAAAGTAGCTTGGCTCATTTGTTTGGGAAGGTGGCTTAGTGGTACAGTGCTTGCCTAGCATGCATGAAGCTCTGGGTTCAATTCCTCAGTAGCATATACACAGAAAAAGAGGAAAGTGGTGCTGTGACTCAAGTGGTAGAGTGCTAGCCTAGAGCAAAAGAGCTCAGGGAGAGTGCCCAGGCCCTGAGTTCAAGCTCCAGTATACTCTCTCTCTCTCTCTCTCTCTCTCACACACACACACACACACACACACACACACACACACACACCCCTCCATAAGTATTTATGACATAGAAAAGAGGGAAAGAGGGAGGGAGAGAGGATAGGAGAGAATAAGCCGCGCCCTGAAATTGCTCCCCCCTTGGTGTGGACCTAGATGTGTGGGTAGAGGACAGGGAATTCTGGGAGAAAGGACTCCAAGGTCGGGACTTTGCATAATAAACTCATCTTCCTTCTGCAGAGGAGAGGTCATGTTCAAAGTCACTGCTTTGGAGCCCCTCTTCAAAGCTGAGACTTACGGAGCTTCAGGGAGCCCTATTCTCTAGGGCAGGTGAGAGCCAGAGTTCTCAGGCTAAGCTGGGGATGTGCTAGGTCTCAGACAGCTGCAAAGGGGAAGGATGCAGGCTGTTGACTCTGGGAAAACTCCCCAGACAACTCAAAGGTGACCCCCAATGTCACTCCAGGGAACTACATAGAAATCCTACACTACCCATCCTTCCATCTTTTCCAGATGAGTCCAACAAGGTGCTCTGAGAGCCAGGCTAACAGACTTTATTTAAAGACCCTAGGTCTCAAAAGCAAGCCCAAAGCAGGCGGAGCTGTGTTTTCTGTGAAGTCACTGAATCTTTTTTTTTTTTTCCTGCCTGAATAAGCTGCTGATGAATTCATTATCTGGGTTCATCTCCGAT
Source organism: Dipodomys merriami (assembly GCF_024711535.1). NCBI lineage: Eukaryota > Metazoa > Chordata > Mammalia > Rodentia > Heteromyidae > Dipodomys > Dipodomys merriami. The sequence continues at coordinate 2,770,141 of NW_027206180.1, forward strand.
GTCCTCTCCAATAGCTCACTTAATTATGCTTGCATTTGCATAGCAGAAACACAGAGGGGAGACAGATGTGGGCTGAAAACCAGAGGAGGTTAGCATTTGAGAAAGACCGTGGAGTCAAACAGGTCTGGTTAGGAGCAGGCTCTGCTTCCAGCCAGTTTCATGCTTTGGACCACGCTTGCCTCCCTGAGCCTCCCTGCAGCATGGAGATAAAATGCCTATTTTGCAAGGTCAGTAGATTCAACAAGACAAGACCACTGATGTGACCATAGTAAAACAGAAAAATACAACCAAGCTGGCGTTCAAAGGCAGCCAATTTGTCTCCAGAGTGCCCGCTGTGAATTGTTCTTGAATAGTAGCTTCCATGCGCTGTTGTGAAGGAGATCATTCAAGGGTTTTTTTTTTCTTTTTTTCAAAATTGAGATTAGGTGATTACATAAATTTCACATATTTCACAGTATTGTAGAATAGTGATACTTAGTTAAAGTAGTCACAAACACCTTTTAACCTTCATAAGGCAAATTGTCATTATCATAGTCAAGGTTTATTTTTTTTTAATAGGCAATAGGGCTGGGAATGTGGCTCAGTGGTAGAGTGCTAGCCTTAAGCAAAAAAGTTCAGGGACCGTGCCCAGGCCCTGAGTTCAAGCCCCAGGACTGGCACTGGCAAACATACCCACACACCCACACACCCACACACATACACACACACAAATTAATAATAGGCAGTAGCTGAGCACCAGTGGCTCAAGCCTGTAATCCTATTTAAGAGGCTGATTCAAAGGCAGGGCAGAAAAGTTCTACAAGACTCTTATCTCCAATTCACCACTAAAAAATCTGGAAATGGAGCTGTAGCTCAAATGGTAGAGCATTAGCCCTGAGAACAAAAGCTCAGACAGCATTCAGGCTCTGAGTTCAAGTTCCAGGACAGGCATTTATTAAAAAAGAAAAAAAAAAAAGCAAAGGATCCAGTAAGATGCAACTCTTATAGAGTTGCTCTGTATCATTAGCTATCAGGGAGAGGCAAATCTCTGAAACAGAATGAGCAACTACTACAGATCCATTAGGATGACTATTTAAAAAAATAGGAGTCAGGCACCATTGGCCACACTTATAATCCTAGCTACTTGGGAGACTGAAATTGAAAGGACCACTGTTCAAGGCCAGCCTGGGCAGAAAAGTTCATGAACCCTTTTCTCAACCTAGAGCTGGGTACCATGGTGTACACCCATCATCCTAGCTACCTCAGGGAGTAAAATTTAGGATTTTGGCTCAGGTGCACAACCAGCTGATGGCCAACACAAAGAAAGGCCTGGAGTTTAGGCTCGGAGGTAGGAATACCTACCTGGCAACTGTGAGGCCCTGAGTTCAAACCCAAGTTACACACACACACACACACACACACACACACACACACACACACACACACACACACACACCCCTTGTGCACAATGTTTATAACAGCATTACGGTCTATACTGTCTTCAGATTCAAAATGTGGGAATAATCCAAATGCCCATCAATAAATTCATGTACTGTGGGCTCCAAATTAACCAGCAAAAAGTGGGCATTGTGGCTCAAGTGGTAGAGCACCAGCCTTGAGAGGAAAAAAGCTAAGGGAAGCCACGTACCAGTTGCTCACACCTGTAATCCTAGCTACTCAGGAGGCTGAGATCGGAGGATTGCAGGTTGAAGCCAGCAAGGGCAAGAAAGCCTTGTGAGACTCTTACTCAAATTAACCACCAAAAAGTCAGAAGTGGAGCTGTAGATTCAGAATAGAGTGCTAGCCTTGACCCTAAAAAACTACAGGACAGTACTTCCACACTGAATTCAAGCCATATGACTGTCCCAAACATAATACTAATAACTGGAACTCAAAGGGCTTGGAGGTATGGCTCAAGTGGTATAGCACCTGCCTAGCAAACATGAAGCCCTGAGTTTGTCTCAGTATCACCAAATAACATAAAAAGAACCAAGCACTGAGTAATAAGAGTGTACATATTTGTCTAGAAAGTGCCACCCAAACTACTATCTTCCAAAACCATGCTTAATTAGAAATTGAATTCAGGGACTATTCAATTTATTTTGAACAAACAAAAATTTCAGTGAATATTATTTGTCTGCTTTGCTAATTGGAAATCAGCTGGTCTCTGCCAGGCAATTATCACTAGACTCTAATTGCCTGGCTGGGAAGGAAGCCGGTCCTGCCCCCAGTCCCGTCTGCTGCTGTTATTAGCTTAGTAACATTAGCAGTGTTTACTAACAGCCTAGAGGATTAGCACGCACCCAACAGGCTAATCTGACAAAGGCAATTTCAACCCAAAAGAAGCAGAATGCAATTAAATTATAGGGTAAGACATCAAATGTGTTTTGGAGCGCTAATCTAATATGCCACCCCTCTCTCTTGAGGGCACCAGCAGCAGTGTAAGTGGTATTCCTGCTCCAAGGGGCACTAGGCATTGTGATGCAAGATTTGATACCAGGGACTGCACCAAATTAAAAAGCTTATGAACAGCCAAAGAGACAATCATGAGAACTAAGAGACAGCCCGGAGAGTGGGGAAAAATCTTCACTAGTGTTCAATTAATAAAGGATTAAAATCCAGAGCAAATAAAGAGCTCAAAATGTAAATACTCCAATTAACAAATGGGCAAGCAAACTGAACAGATAGTCCTCAGAAGAAGAAATACAAATGTCTAGCAGATACATGAGGAGATGGTCAACATCTTCAGCTGTAAAGGAAATACAAATCGAAACTAGAGTAAGAAGCCAGGTACCACTGGCTCACACCTATAATCTTAGCTACTCAGGAGGCTGAGTTCTGAGGATTGTAGTTTGAAGCCAACGCTGTTAGAGAAGTCCTTATCTCCAATTGACCACCAAAAATCCGGAAGCTGAGTTGTTGCTCAAGTGCTAGACTACTAGCCTTGAGAAAAAAGCTCAAAACATCACCCAGGCTTTGAGTTCAAGCCCTAGTACTGGAAATAACAACCATAAAAGGGGCTGGGAAGGTGGCTCAGTGGTAGAGTGCTTGCCTTGCATGCATGAGGCCCTGGGTTCGATTCCTCAGAACCACATGAGCAGAAAAAGCTGTGGCTCAAGTGGTAGAGCACTAGCCTTGAGCCACAGCACCACTTGAACCATGGTGGAGCCTCTTTGTTTTCTTCTGTTATTTTGTTTGGTTTAGTTGTTCAGGGGGAAGTGTGGGGGCAGTCCCTCACACCATAGATTATACAGTGGCTTGTCCCACATTTGGGGTGAGCACATTAGAGGTGCAATAAATATGCCTTGTCCTGACAAATCCATCTTTTGTGAACATGGCACCTCGCCTGCCAGGTAAACATATGTGTTGGTTTGTTTTGTGCCCAGGGCCTGGGTGCTGTCCCTTAGCTTTTTCACTCAAGGTTAGTGCTCTACCATAGCTCCACTGCTGGCTTTCAGTGGTTAACTAGAGATTAGTCTCACAGACTTTCCTGCATGGGCTGTTTGTTGTTGTTGTTTTTGCTGGTCATGAGGCTTGAACTCTGTCTGGGCCTGGGCGCTGTCCCTCAGCTCTTCAGCTCAAGGCAAGCACTCTACCACTTAAGCCACAATGCCTCTTGCGGTTTTCTGAGTGGTTTACTGGAGATAAGCGTCTCACGGATTTTCCTGCCAGGGCTGGCTTTCAACTGTGATCCTCAGACCTCAGCCTCCTGAGTAGCTAGGATTACAGATGTGAGCCATGGGCGCATGCCATGGACTGGTTTTGAACCATGATCCTCAGCTCCTGAGTAAATAAGCTTATATGAGTGAGTCACCAGTACCTGATGCAGTCTTTCTCTCCTCTCCCTCTCTCTCTCTCTCTCTCTTCCCTTTTCCTCCTTCCCTCTCTCTCTCCCCTTTTCTTTCTTCCCCTCTCTTCCTCCACCCCCAATAGAGTCTCAAGGATTTTGCCTGAGCTGACCTCAAACTTCAGATCCTTCTGCCTCTACCTCCTCAAAAATTGGAGAGTGGCATGGGACCAAGTGAAGGTTGTTGTCTTAATAACATAGCTCAAAAATTCAGCTTATTTGAAGAGCTGAATAATAATGATGTATTAAAGAGATTTGACAAAGTGATTATTTGTTATTGTGAGCTGAACCTCAAGATTTGCATGTTTGATTTATGTAAGAAATGATCTATAGTTTTTGTTTCCTCCATGACTCACTCCCAAGATTTTTTTCTTAAGGATCAGTGTGAGAACTATTGGGCTAGTCTTAAAATATTCTTTCTTAAAAAGTATATTGTAACAAAATATGTGTAGCATAAAATTTTAACTATTGTTTTCTTTCTTTCTCTTTTTTTGTGGTACCAGATCTTGAACTAAGGGTCTCCAGATTCATTGATAGGTATTCTACCACTTGAGCCACACCTCCAGCCCAACTTTTTTACTGATGTTTTGGAGATGGAGTCTTGCAGACTTTTCTGCCAAGGCTGTGCTTTACCTTCAACCCTCCAGATCTCAGACTTCTGCATAGTTAGGATTACAGACATTAGCCACCATACTTGGCCCAGCAGTCAATATTTGTATAAAGACATTGGTTCTATCAGCTTGCATAGAAATAACCAAAAAGGGGGCTGGGAAGGTGGCTCAGTGGTAGAGCGCTTGCCTTGCATGCATGAGACCCTGGGTTCGATTCCTCAGCACCACATAAGCAAAAAGAAAAAAGCTGGAAGTGGTGCTGTGGCTCAAGTGGTAGAGCGCTAGCCTTGAGCTGAAGAGCTGAGGGACAGCGCCCAGGCCCAGAATTCAGGCCCCATGACGGGACCCTAAAAAAAAAAGAAAAGAAAAGAAATGGTGGCTCAATGGTGGAGTGCTTGCCTAACATGCATGAAGCCCTGGGTTCGATTCCTCAGTACCATAAACACAGAAAAAGCCAGAAGTGGCGCTGTGGCTCAAGTGGTAGAGCTCTAGCCTTGAGCAGAAACAGCTCAGGGATAGTGCCCAGACCCTGAGTTCAAGCCCCAGGATTGGCAAGAATAGAAAGAAAAAGAAAAGTGAGAAATAACTGAAAACCCACATATCACCAAGAAATACCCCAAAAACCCCACCTCCCACCAAAAGCAGTTGGTTGGTTGGTTGGTTGGTGGTGTTGCTCGGCCTGGAAATCAAACCGAGATTGATTATATTGGATTTAACTTCTGGGGCTGGAATTTTTACACTGGGCTGACTTCAAGTTACTTTCCTTTCTTTGTAAGGGTAGGAGAGAACTTCCTTGTCTGGCTAAAATTGGCCTGTTTGGAGACTTGGCTCTTATCTCTCTCTCTGTTTCTCTCATGGGAGGTCATGCAAACAACTTAGTTTTTGTACTGTGAATTTTCTTCAGCATGAATGACTTCATTTGGGTTTTATCTATTGGGGTGGAATTTAGGAGCTCGGCACAAATCAGAGATCTGTTATAAATGTTTTTTAATAGTGGCTTCTGATAACATAGTATGCATGTGTAGGCTGGAATCCCTAGGGTTCATTTAGAGACTTTAAACCCCAATTTAGAATCAAACACCATCTAAATTGAGCATGCTACCACATGACTGTAATCTCAACACTCAAGAGGCTGAGGCAGGAAGATTGCAAGTTTTTGGTCAGCCTGGGCTATCTAACAAGACCCTATAGTAAAGAAGGAAGAAGAAGAAAGGAAGGGAAGGAAGGAAACAAGGAAGGAAGGAGGGAGAGAGAGATGCAAAGAAGAAGACAGAACTTCCAAGAAACATCCCAGGCTGCCCTTAGTGACCCCCACCCTCTTTGTCCCCTTCTGCTCCACTGGTTGTAATACATTTGAGTGAGGAAACTCACGGTATCCCAGAGCCTGTGCTACGTGCCTGTGTAAAATAGTCACTATAGGTTTCTCCGATTTACTGGTGAGAGAACTGAGGTGAAACTAGAGCCACTGGCAAAACTAGAAAGGAGCAGGAGAACCAAATTCAGGCCAAATTCTGTTTTGCCCAGGCCCTGTCCTAAGTACTTGCTTGCATCTCTCCATGATGGCCACCAGCCCACGAGAGCAGGGACTGGGTCTTACCATAGGCTGTCCAGTGCCCAGCCCCAAGACTGATGTCTCACAATATTGATATTGAATATTGATAGCCATTCCTCCCTTCTCCAGTCTATGACTAAGGGTGACACCTGCAGGAGAGGGAAAAGGGGCAAGATGGCCAGGCCTGCCTTCCCTTCTCTCTCCCAAGTGGCTTAGCTGGCTTTTCCTTCAACCTCCTGAGCTCTGCATCACCGTCACCACCGTGAGATGACACTTGATTTCAACCTCAGATATGCCTTGGGTCTCTTACACCAAGTGCATCTGATGTTCCCAGATCACTTTTCATGCTCAGGCTCTGTAACTTAAGGACTGTCTCACTTCCCCCAGCTAGACACCTCGTGTGTGTGTGTGTGTGTGTGTGTGTGTGCCCATGTGCACGTGCTGTATATGGTACTGAGGTTTGAACTCAGGGCCTGGGAGCTTGTCCCTTAGCTTTTCTGCTCAAGGCTACCATTCTACTACTTGAGCCACAGCCCTGCTTCTGGCTTTTTTGCTGGTTAATTGGAGATAAGAGTCTCATGGGCCAGGTGCTGGTGGCTCTGTAATCTTAGCTACTCAGGAGATGGAGGTCTGAGGATTGCAGTTCAAAGCCACCCAGGCAGCAAGTCCATGAGACATTTATCTCCAATTATCCACCAGAACACCAAAGATGGAGCTGTGGTTCAAAGTGAGAGAGCACTAGCCTTGAACAAAAGAGCTCAGGGACAGTGCCCAGGTCTTGAGTTCAAGCCCTAAGATTAACAACAATAAAAAAAAAAAATGCCTCATGGACTTTCCTACCTGGGCTGGCTTGGAGACATGATCCTCAGATCTCAGCTTCCTGAGTAGTTAGGGTTAGAGGCATAAACCACTGTGGCTTGGCTGTGTGTTGGTTTTCCTTGTGAGATAAGGTCTTAATATGTAGCACAGGCTGCCTTTGCATTTGGGATCCTCCTAGCTCTGCTTGCCCAGTGCTGGGATTGCAGGGATGTACAAGCACACTCAACATTGCTTGTTTCTTTACCCTGAGGTTTGTTTTTCACTTCCTTTTCTGAATCCCTTCACTTATTTTCCAAAGGGTCTGCAGCCTGACAGTCGGGGTAGGACACAGCTACTATGATGTGTGCTGACTTTTCTCACCAACTTAATTCTCTTCCTGAGCTCCCTGCACTACCAGATCTGAACTGTGCTCTCAGGATAAGTTTTCATTCCCCTGGATGACCTTTATCAGCGTTTTCACCCCTCCCCGCCTTGTCTCCCTCCTTCCATTCTCAAAGTGCTAGGGCCAGTGCCTGGCTCGATAAACTAGCGCTCTACCATTGAGCTGGCTACACACCAGGCCCCAACCTTATAAGTTAACATCTATCCCTAGAAAGAGCACCTGCCTGCTGCCCTGGACCCTGGCCGATTCCTTGTGAGTCGATCCTGTGTCAGCTCAAGGGATTGTGTTTCTGGCTCCTTAAATTCCCTGCTGCAACTTTCTGCCACACAAGCTTTCATAGCCTTCTACTTAAAGTAGCCACTCTGAAGTGAAATCCAGCAGAGTGTCAGGCCATGGAGGCCTGGTAGTGTTCCGGAAGCCTTGGAGTAGGGATTTCCCAGGCCACTGCTGGAGGGGCAGGCGCAGCTGATATGTGGTATAGGCTCCGGTGTTAAATAGCACTGAATCAAAATCCTGACACAATGGTTTTGCCACTATCTTCTGAGCCTCCCCATTAGTCTAATAGATGGACTGAAGTGAATTCTACAGTATCTTTAACTCATCTCCCAAACTTACTAATTTCCATTTTCTTTTGTTGTTGTTGGTGGTGGTGGTCGAGGGCCTGAACTCTGGGCCTGGGAACTGTCCCTCAGCTCTTCAGCTCAAGGCAAGTGCTCTACCACTTGAGCCACAGCGCCACTTCTGTTTTTTTCTGCTTATGTGGTGCTGAGGACTTGAACCCAGGGCTTCATGCATGCAAGGCAAGCACTCTACCACTGAGCCACCTTCCCAGCTTCCTAATTTCCATTTTGAACAAAGGCAGTGGGCCTTTCTTGAGTAATAGTGCCTGGCTAGCATGTAACAATTTCTCACTTCCTTTGTATATATTTTCAAAATTACCTTCTTTTCATAGGAAAGGATACTTGCTTCTATTTCTTGTAGTAATCCATTTGAGGCCAAAAAGTACCAATTTAAAGAAATAGCATTAAGTTGGGCAAGCAAGGTAGGTCATGCCTATAATCTCAGCCTCTAAGGTGGCAGAGCTGGGGAAGACATGGCTTGAGGCTGCCCCTGGGCCACAGATAGAGATTCTATCTATTTCTTTCTTTTTTTTTTTTTGTCAGTCATGGGGCTTGAACTCTGGGCTTGGGTGCTATCCCTGGGCTCTTCAGCTCAAGGCAAGCGCTCTATCACTTGAGCCACAGCACCACTTCTGGTTTTCTAGTGGTTTATTGGAGATAAGAGTCTCCCAGACTTTCCTGCTTGGGCTGGCTTTGAACTGTGATCCTCAGATCTCAGCTTCCTGAGTAGCTAGGATGACAGGTGTGAGCCACCAGCACCCGGCAGAAGATTCTATCTAAAAAAAAATTGAAAGCCTAAAAAAGAATGGGGCGTGGCTCAAAAGAGTGTGTCTCCCTAGCTACATTTGTCACAATAGTCAAAAGATAGAATCAGCCAGACAGTTGTGTCTCACACCTGGAATCCTAGCTACTCAGGAGGCTGAGATCTGAGGATCATAGTTTGAAGTCAGTCCTGGTGGAGACTCTTATCTCCAATTAACCATCAAAAACTTGGAAATGGAGCTATAGCTCAAGTGGTAGGATGCTAATCTTGAGCAGAACAACCTAAGGGACAGCACCTAGGTCCTGAGTTCAAGCCCCAAGTACTGGCACAAACAAAACAAAATTTCAAATAATCACTGGGTGCCGGTGGCTCACTCCTGTGCTAGTACTCAGGAAACTGAGATCTAAGGATCAAGGTTCAAAGCCAGCCTGGGCAGGAAAGTCTGTGAGATTCTTATCTCCAATTAACTACCAGAAAACTGGAAGTGGTGCAAGTGGTAGAGCACTGGCCTTGAGATAAAGAGCCCAGGGACAGTGCCCAGGACCAGAGTTTCAAGCCCCATGACCGACCAAAAAAAAACAAGCAAAAAAATGTCAAATAATCTGTAAATAGCTCTCAGAAGTAATTGGCCGCTGGCTTCTATGGCAGGAATCCACTTCTCCGGAGAGTTAGGCTGCTTTAGCAGCTAGACAGCTGTTTCCAGGTAGTGCCATCTGGTGACTGCTGTTTGGACACCTTGTAAGGGCTGAGCTCTGACAATACAGCAGCAGAGGTCCTGGGAGCCCCTCTCTGTATCACAGCAAGAAGCCCTGAGGGGGTGGGGCGGGGGAGAGAACCAGGGTTCTACCACCTGGAAGCTTCCACAGTTCCATTCTTTGTCATGCTTCCTTTAACTAGCTGAGCTGAAGAACAAACCTGCAAAAGGGGGAGGGGGGGAAGTGGGAGGGTGGGATATACTCTGACTGCCTGGAAAACCAGAACAACTGGTTTTCATAGCAGTTCTTTGAGAACGTGGTTCACCCACAGCATTGGGGAAGCCGGTCTCACCCAGCCCCAGCTCAAGGTCACTGTGATTTGACTTGCCTCTGAGAGCAGAGGCAACATGCTTGCTAGTCAGCCAGTCTGTCCTTACCTGTTGTGTTTTTTACCTGGCACAATACAGTCTTCTCTGTATTTTGTCCATTTTGTGATTCATCAAGATTCCTTTAAAGCTGGACACTGTTTGGTCATGCTTGTAATGCTAGCTACTATGGAGAAAGAGGTGGGAGGTTTCAAGGTTAGCTAAGTGGGGGACAGAAAAGTTCTAGACACCCTCTCTCAATGGAGAGTTGGACAAGGTGGTACACACTTATTATTGTAACTACCAGGAAGCTTGACATAGGTCACACACACAGGCAGGAGCCACTGGCACCCAGCTTTGATTGTTTTTAAGACAGAGTCTTAGCCACCACCAGGCTGTGGTAGTTTGCACCTGTAATCCTAGCTACTCAGGAAAGTCCGTGAGATTCTTATCTCCAATAAACCACTCAAAAACAGGAAGTGGCCCTGTGGCTCAAGCGGTAGAGGCTTGCCTTGAGCTGAAGAGCACAGGGACAGTGCCCAAGCCCAGAGTTCAGACCCCACAACTGGATCCCCCCCCCCCCCCCCCCCCCCCCCCCCCCCGCCAAAAAAAGAAAAACACAGAGTCTTCCTGTGTAGTCAAGGCTGGCCTGGAACTGGAGGACTGGGATGACAGTTGTGTACTACTACACCTAGCTGAGTTATATACTTTCAACAGAGAATTGTATGGCTTGAAGTTGTTGAAAACAAACAAACCAGCTGAGGGTGATGGCTCCAGCCTGTAATCCTAGATACTTGGGAAGCAGAGATCAGTGGATCAGGGTTAGAGGCTGGCTAGGTACAAAAAAAATTTAAGAAGTCCCACCTCAATCAATGGTTTCCTATTAATCTTAGCTACAGGGGAAGCACAGTAGGATGATCACAGTCCACAGTGGGCTGTGCAGAAATCAAGACCCTACCTGAAAAAATAACTAAGACAAAAAAGGATTGGAGGCTTGGCTCAGAGGTGGAATGTCTGTTAGCAAGCGTCAAGTCCTGAGTTCAATCCCCAATACCACCAAAACAAAATCCATAAAAGCAGAAAGTAAAACCAGAATACAAAACGGATCTGTTTACCACAGTATTTGCTGATTCTAACCAAATGTTTTCTGAGTTAGAAAAAAATCAAGCAGAAAAAAAATTCTTTGTCCATTGTAGTTATCTGGGTGAATATTATTCAGGTTCCAGATTTCGAGGAATAGCTCAGTGCTGACTATGCACAGCAAGAACAAAAGCCCAACTGAAGACTCAATATCTCCATTCTGAGAAATGTTGAATATGCTAGTGCATTCTCCAATATCTACTGCTCTGCTCTGGACAGATCATTTGTTCTAGCCAGTTGTAGAATTATTTGCTTATATGTGCACAGCTCTGGGTTCTCCCAGCATATTTTTTGGGTGTGTGTGTGTGGGGAACACTACTTTTTAGCAAGGTGCAATAGGGGAGGGGAAGATCAAAATACATTGTGCGCATGTCATAAATATCACTATGAAACTCCTTTATAGGATTAATGTGTGCTATTAAAGAGAGTCAATAGAAAGGATGACATTAATCAAGACACATTGTACTTCTAAACTGATTTGTGGGATCATGTAAAGGAGGTTTGTAGAGGGGCATCGCAGGAAGACTCCAAGAGGACTTCTAGGGAAAGTATCCTCATTCCTAAGGAAAAAAAAAAAAAGAACAGGGGCTAGGAATGTGGCTTAGTGGTACAGTGCTTGCCTACATGCATGAAGCCCTGGGTACTGAGGAGTACCACATAAAGAGAAAAGGCTGGAAGTGGTGCCATGGCTCAATTGGTAGAGCATTAGCCTTGAGCACAAAGAAGCCCAGAGACAGCACCCAGACCCAGAGTTCATGTGCCAGGACTGGCAAAAAAAAAAAAAAAAAAAAAAAGAAAAGAAAAAAAGCTGGAAATGGTGCTATGGCTCAAGTGGTAAAGTACTAGTCTTGAGCACAAAGAAGCTCAAGGACAGCACCCAGGCCCTGAGTTCAAACCCTATAACCAACCAAAAAAAAAAATCCCATTTGTGTGTGTGTGTGTGGTTGCGTGCGTGTGCGTGTGTGTGTGTATGTGTGTGTGTGTTCTGAATTTGGTTTGTGCTTATCTGTGATGGATAACATGACGATATATGACCTAGGCCCTTTAGGAACCCATGGCTGCTGCTTTGGTGGCCAGACTCCACAGAGGTCACCTCTGCCATGTTGGATCTGGCTTCCAGATGATTTCATTTTGATATTCTATTAGATCCCACAGGTATCTCCAAGGACCATTGCAGAATCCTCTGCCAGAATAACAAATGTATAAGCAGTATATCTGCATGACCCTACTCAACTCCAAGCAGTTACAGGATGATGAGAAGTTTGTCTTTCCAGAAGCAGGATTGGCTTCATTGTTCTGCCAGGGGACAATATGGAGGAGGCCCTCTCTCCACTTAAGAAGACAATGAACAGCACCAGCAGTTCTGAGCTCCTCTGCCTTGCTGCCCACTGTTTCCCTTGTGCTGGGGTCCTGATAAAGCTTTGCTTCTTTTTAGTCTCCTGTCTGGCACAATTCTTTATCACACATGCCCCTCATTCATATGTGTGTGTGTGTGTGTGTGTGTGTGTGTGTATCTCACTTTTTGCTCATGGCTGGCACTCTACCATTGATTGGATTCTAGTCTAATCAAGCTTTATTGCTGGTTAATTGGAGAGTCTTTCAGACTTTTCTGTCCTGGCTGGTTTTGAACAGAAAGCCTCAGATTTCAGGGATCTGGTGTGTGTATGTGTGGGGGGTAGTCAGGAAGACCTGAGATTGGAAGAAGACAGGATTCTTTGCCATGATATTGTTCAGACCTTTGAATAATTGGAGTTTTGCCAAGTAAAGCTGCTGTTAAACCCTGTGAATTCACATTTCAGTGAATAGCAATGAGGCCTTGGAAAAACTGTCTTTTATTAGTTATTAGCCCTTTGTTTCCAGAGCCCTCCAATGAGTAGAAAAGGGCAGTGTGTTCCATTAAACATTTATTAGGCACCTTTTACATGTCTGACATGTAAAGGAGGCCAAGAAAAGACCCTGTCCTCAAGTTGCTCACACAGTAATTAACACCTTCCTGCTGGCAATAAGCCAATTGGCCCAACGCTTTTGAAAACCAATGTAATAGAGTCCTCCCTGAATACCTATAATCTTCCTGTTGGGAGATGAGGCAGTTAATGACATCACCTGCTTTTCTAAGGAGCAGTCTTTGCACTTTTGCTTCTACAAAAAACACCAGGCAGGAAGAAATGCTGCTAATTCAGTATGATGTGTAGAAGTAACCCACAGTGTGATACCCAGCACCCAGGTATAGTGGTGCATGCCTGTTATCCCTGCACTGGGGAGGCTGCGGCAAGAGGATCAACAGTGTGCCACCAGCCAGGACTACACAACAAAGACAAAGAAGCAAGCAAACAAAAAGCTCAAGGGATGGGGGGGGGGCATGATGAAAAGCATGATATTGGTCGAGTCATTGTATTCATATAGTACTTTGTTGAATTGCAACTCTGTTGTTCAACTACTTAAAGATAAAAAATAAAATAAAAACCCACAAAAACTCAAACCTCCAATCTTAGCTACTTGTAGAGAATGTGAGATTGTAGTTACAGGCTAGCCAGAGCAAACACTTTGAAAGATTCAATCTCATTTAATGGCTGAGCTCAGTGGTACATTTAGATCATCCCCCAACCACTCAGAGACACACCAGTAGGACTGCAGGTCAGGCTCTCCTAGAGAAAAAATGAGTCTCTACCTCAAGAATAACTAACACAAATAACGAGGTGCTGGAGGTGTGGTTCAAATGATAGAGCGCCTGCCTAGCAAGCGTGAGGCCCTGAATTCAATTCTGAATATTGCGAAAATGAAACAAAACCCAGAGAATTTGCCAATTTAATGTTAAAAAATTTAAACCACAGTAGTGTAAGACTTAAGTAACTTGAAAAGTTCATTGTTTGACCTATCTCATTGGGTTGAGTGCTCTCTTACCTTTATAGTACACAGGGTTCAAATGAAAACCCAGACGTAAGTTTGGTCAGAGGTGTATGTGTGTGTGTGCGCGCATGTATGTGTGTGTGTGTGAGTGTGTGTGTGTGTTAGCAACCTTTAGTTAAGAAACATCTGTTTTCTATAGGCCCTCTCCCTCACTCTGTAATTTCCAGGCAGGTTGGTTGCAGTGTCTAGACTTTTTCAGAAAAAAAAAAAATCAGCAATATGTCTTTGTGTCCGGGGTTTCACATGAGAGTAGAAACATTTATGTAGTCGGAACAACAGGTTTTCCTAGTTCGTGCGGTGAGGACTAAAGGCCAACCCTCCGTATATTTGTTTGCTCTTTTTACTTTTCCCACGCTTATCCAACCTGGTCAGTACGTATGAGGAACCACCATTAACGTGGTAGTGTGTGTGTGTGTGTGTGTGTGTGTGTGTGTGTGTGTGTGTGTGTGTGTGTGTGTGTGTGTGTGTGTGTGTGTGTGTGTGTGTGTGTGTGTGTGTGTGTAACTGAATAAGTCTCAGGAACGAATCAGACCATTCCAAGCGAAACCACCTCACCTCACGGTGCAGACGTTCTACAGTGACCCTGTTCGGTTACAGATACAGCGGGAGGCATCGTGGCAGATGCCAATCCTGTTTCCCTGGCTAGGCGCCCGGCGGGCGGGGACGGGATGGAAAAGTTTCGGCGAAGGCCCCGGCGGCCGGGCCCCGGCGTGTGAGTCACTCCAAGCTCCCAGCTAATGACAGTGGGGGCCGAGCCTTTACGAGCCGCACCGACTGCGACTGCGAGTGCCGGTCCTGGCGGCTCCAGGCTTTATTGTCAGGTCCCCAAACGCACCCATCAAAGTGAAGAACGCGGGGCGTCGGCTCCGGCCACGGGGGGCAAACGGTGGCTGGCGGGAGAAGGGAAGGGGCCGGGGAGACTCAGAGGCGGGGATGGGAGCTACCCAGACGGCAGAGGATTCTTTTTCCCACGCTAGGTCGGCCCTCCGTCTCCTCCCACTTTCTTCCGGCGGGCCCGAGCTACGGGGGTCGCCCGCCCCTCGCGCCGGCCCCGCCCCCCCACCCGGTGACAGGTGGGGAGCCGCGAGTCGCCGCCGCTGCCACCACCACCACCACACTGCCGCCTCCTCGCGCTGCCTGCTGGGAAGCAGAGCCACTTCCGGTTGCGCCCGCCGCACCCCCCCCCCACCTGGAACTCCGATTCCCGTCGGCCCCCGGGAAAACCGCAGCGGGGTCGCGCAGGCATTGCCGGAACTCGTAGTTCTCTGGTCTGCAGCGTTTCGTAGCCGGAAACGGGGACTGCCAGGGCCGGGAACTACCAAGGCGAAGGTACGGGTGGCGGCGAGGGGTCAATCCGCGCCGGGCGTGGGGTTAAGCGGCGAGGCCGGCGGCGGCGGTGGTTGGGGTTGGGTGGGAGGAGATCGGCTCGCACACACGAGGAGGAGGGTTGGGCCGCCACCGTCGTCGCCGCCGCCGCCGTCGTCGCGAGTGCGGGGCTGGGACTGGAGCCTCTGTCGCGGCGACGCCGGGGACCGTGTCGCTGGCCGCCGGCCCTCCTGCCTCGCCGTGTTGGTTGGGTCCTCGCGGCCTGCTCCTCCCCGGCGGGACGCCCCCGCCTCCATTTCCCGCCCTCTCTCCACCACACACACGGCCCCCCCGATCATGGATCCCGGCAGCGGCGGCGGCGGTGGCGGCGGCGGCGGCGGCGGCGGCGGCGGGAGCAGCGGCAGCAGCAGCGACTCGGCGCCTGACTGCTGGGACCAGGCGGACATGGAGGCCCCCGGGCCGGGCCCGTGCGGGGCCGGCGGTGGCGGCGGCTCCCTGGCGGCGGGGGCTGAGGCCCAGCGTGAGAACCTCAGCGCGGCCTTCAGCCGGCAACTCAACGTCAACGCCAAGCCCTTCGTGCCCAACGTCCACGCCGCCGAGTTCGTCCCGTCCTTCCTGCGGGGCCCGGCCCAGCCGCCGCCACCCTCGGCCGGCGCCGCGGCCCCCAACCACGGAGGCCCTGCGGGTAAAGGGTCGGGGCGCGGGACCCCCGGGGCGGGGCGGGCCGGGGCCGGAGGGACTCGAGGCGAGACTGGTCGCACGTGGGGGGGCGGGGGGCGCCGGCCGCGCTGCCCCCCCTTCCTCGCCGCGATCCGCGGGAGGAGACCCGGCGGGCGAGGCCGGGGCCCACCCCACCCCTCCCTCCAGGGCCTCAGTCACCCGGGGAATCGGGGAACCGTGTGGGACGGAGAGGGCCCGGGGCGGGTCAGCGCCACGAGGCCCCGGAGTGCAGACAGATGGCTGGGGCAGGAGGTCGGGAGGAGGGCTGGGTGTTGGGAGAGGCCAGAGTTGAGGGCGAGGCAGGGTGTGTGTGTGTGTGTGTGTGTGTGTGTGTGTGTGTGTTGGGGGGGGCAGATAAATACCCCCCCCCCGGACTTGCCCCTCCGCCTAGGGGGCGAGAGAGCCTCTCCTGCTGCCGTTTGTACTTTCGGAACCGCAATTACGTTTTAAAAAGATCCATGGCACCGAACCGGCCCGAAGGAATCCCAGGATGCATTGCAGCCCTGTGATCGGCCAGAAACTGTTGGCTGTCCATAGAAAGATCTTTCTCCTCTCTCTCTCTCTCTCTCTCTCTCTCTCTCTCTCTCTCTCTCTCTCTCTCTCTCTCTCTCTCTCTCTCTCATATACCTAGTAGATACATATTTTAAAAGTTGGAGAAGTTAGGATTCCTCCCTCAGTGTGAACGTGTGCGCGGAGACCATATTGGTCTAGGTGCCTGCCGCTCTTTCCACAAGCCGCCTTTGTTGGGGACACGTTTAGAATTTTCATGGCTTTCACATCGTTGGCCTTATTCAGGTTGCTGGGTGCCACACGTCGCGTTCCCGTGTGAAGTAGTCTAGAGTCGCTTTCGGTAGATGCTTGGCTTATTTCGTATCACTTAGGAGCTGTCACACGGTGCGGCCACCGGCCCTACTTTCTGCGATTTTTCAAGTTCGGCTGGGACTTTAAACGTCTTCCTGTATGTAGAGGCTCTTTAAATGGTGCCTTAGCGTGCCTTGAGGTACTGATTTTGTAGAAACGTCATATGAATGAATTTCAGTATTCTGCCCATCTTGGTATTTATTTGAGGGAGTACATATTGTCTTTGAGGACTGGTAAGGAAAAAGGCTGAAAATCCTTTATTTAGCTAAGACATTGGTGGGCTTAATCATAGACTTCCTAGCTCATTTTAAGTGAGAGCCTATATTGGTGTGTGTGTGTGTGTGTGTGTGTGTGTGTGTGTGTGTGTGTGTGTGTGTGTGTGTGTGTGTGTGTGTGTGTGTGTGTGTCTGCGTCAGTGTCTGTGTCTGTGCTGTCTGTGTGTGTTGGCCTAGTCTGATTCTGAAGCAAGAGAATTGGAGTTTCAGGAGCTCTGTCTCAAAAAAGAAGTTACTTACTGCAGTATCACTAAAGTGCTTGGAGTTTAGCATCTTCAGAGGAAAAAAAGATGGAGTTTGGAGAAGTACTTCTATGAAGGATAATGAGCACACAGCTTGGATGTTGGTGTTTGACAGGCATTTATTTTGTTTGTGTGGGTGACTGATGTTTTCCTTCAGAGTCAGGAAGTTTAGCTTTTATTTCTTGGCTTGCATCAAGCTGTTTTGGGTTCCCAGTTCCTAAAAGTGCCTGTTTCCCTATACCTTATTTTGCAGATTCTGTTTATGCAGCCATTTTCTTACTTGGTATCCCTTTAACTCCTGAGCCACAAGCACCAGTTTGAATACACTGGGGGATCCTGCTTACTACAGGCTGTGTAGCCATCAGCCAAGTCATCAAGGGACAGCCTCCTAGGCTGTAGAGCTGTAGTCTGGAATGGTCATTGTTGAGTTAGGAGAAGGAGAAATAATTATACCTCGGGCAGCTTTTTGTTCTTCCTGGTGTATAAGGAAGTGACTCTCAGTAAGAAAGTCCATTTTTTAAAATCAGAAGCCTATTTTGTGTTACTAATGATTCCTATAAATTGTCATTTAATGTTTTTTAAAAAAAATATCCTGTGTAGGGGCTGGGAAGGTGGCTCAGTGTAGAGTGCGTGCATGAGGCCCTGGGTTCAATTCCTCAGTACCACATAAGCAGAAAAGGCTGGAAGTGGCACTGTGGCTCAAGTGGCAGAGTGCTAGTCTTGAGCTGAAGAGCTGAGGGACAGCATCCAGGCCCAGAGTTCAGGCCCCACAACTGACCCCCCCCCCAAAAAAAAAAAATCCTGTATAGCATGTCTGGAAAAGGAGAGATTTTCTAAATTGAAGTTCAGAGCTTGATTGACTTGAATGTTCCAGACCATTTAGGTCCATAAAATGCTACCATCCTGGGCTGGGAAAGTGGCTTAGTAGTAGAGGGCTTGTGTAGCATGCATGAAGCCCTGGGTTGATTCCTCAGTACCACATAAACAGAAAAAGCCAGAAGGGGCGCTGTGGCTCGAGTGGTAGAGTACTGGCTTTGAGCATAAGAAGCTCAGGGACAGTGCCCAGGAACTCAGGACTGGCCAAAAAAAAAAAAAAAAAAGCTACCAAGTAGGCGAAAATTGGAAATAACACCTACACTGCAGTTTACAAAGGGGGAACCTAAAAACTTGCAAATTTTGTTTGTTTTACTGGGGAGAAAAGGGATAGTAGTTTGTGAGTTGTTTTCTTCCATTGTTAAGCCATAGTTGAAATTTGATGGAGTTATTTTTAAACTAGACACCAAGGGAAGGATGTTAGGGATTAGAAGGGGCCTAGAGATGGGAGCTCTAGAATAACTTAGAATCTCTACCTTTCTAGTATGAGTGTGTCATTTCTCCCATTTTAACCTTCCTTTGAAACATATTGCTTGCCTCCAGCAACCAATGGAGGAAGAGGTGGTTGTATCAAGTGTCCTTGGCCTTGGCAGGTAGGCTGCTGCACTGCCTGCCTGCCTGTCTTCAGCCATCCCTAGTCAGAGTTGAAGATTCCATGTTGACCTTGGGTCTCTGAAAATAGAACAGTTTTCAAAGAATGATAAAGTGGAAACCATTTGTGTGTGGGTATATTTAAGGGTAACTCAGTTAAATGCAATTCTCCACAGAGCCAAGTAATTGGCCAAGTGATTCTCATTAAAATAGAGATCCCCAAATGAATGAAAATATAAGACAAAGCCTAATAATGTACACTAGAACAAACATATTCTGATTGAGTGTAAGTTCTACTTTTCATCCATTTTTCTGTCATGCACATATGTATGTGTTATTATTTGTTTATTTCTTTATTTTTTTGTTGGTCATGAGGCTTGAACTCTGGGCCTGGGAGCTGTCACTGAGCTCTTCAGCTCAAGGCGAGTGCTCCACCACTTGAGCCACAGCGCCACTTCTGGTTTACTGTTTGTTAATTAGGGATGAGTCTCATGGACTTTCCGGGGGTGGGGGGGTGGGGGGGGTGGGGAGGGCAAGCTGTAAACCGAGATCCTCAGATCTCAGCTTTCTGAGTAACTAGGATTATATATGTGTATATATATTATGTATATGGTATATATTATGTATATATTTTAATTTGTTGTTCTCAGTCTTTGTTTTGTTGTTGAGAAACAAGCTTGAGCAGTGTTGAGAATGAGGGCTATTGGAGTTTTAGAGCATCCAGAACATTCATTCCCCATCTGTCAGGCCATGTAAGACCCAAAAAATCATGTTACATGATGGGAGTGGTGTATATTTCTTGGTTTGAATGATATTAGAAATATCCAAATGGCTCTTGGCAGGGAAAAGATCCTTACCCTGGTAATGGTGTTCGTGTTCTTTGTACCCTCCCATCTTTAGTACCTCTCAAAACTCCATTAAAAAATGAATATAGAATAAAACTGGCAATTTTATTTTCTTCTTTTATGGAATTGTGTTCAATGTAGCAATTATATTACAGTATTTGAATTTTAAAGAGAATAGTCTGTCTTATAGTACTTGGTTTTGTTGAATTATTTTATATGAGGGAGGGATGTTATTTTGGGGGGGGTGGTCTGGTCGTGGGGCCTGAACTCTGGGCCTGGGCCCTGTCCCCTCGGCTCTTCAGCTCAAGGCTAGCGCTCTACCACTTGAGCCACAGCGCCACTTCCGGCTTTTTTTTCTTTTTTGCTTATGTGGTGCTGAGGAATCGAACCCAGGGCCTTAGGCATGCAAGGCAAGCGCTCTACCACTGAGCCACCTTCCCAGCCCAGGGATGTTATTTTTTAATGATTGAGATGCCACACATACTATAAATTCACTTTTTTGGGGGGTATGCAAATTTAAGATTTATGGTATATTTAAAACTTGAACAAGGGACAGATACAATAGAAGATTCTTCTTTAAGCTCAGCTTCCAATGTGGAGAGGTTCTATCACAGGAATTTAAAAAGATTGTTGAGTTAATACTTAAAGAGGTATGAAGGTAAATAAAGCTGAGCAAGAGTAAAATTCTTTTTTTTTTGTTGGTTGTGAGGCTTGAACTCTGGGCTTAGGTGTTGTCCCTCAGCTCTTCAGCTCAAGGCAAGTGCTCTACCACTTGAACCACAGCACCATTTCCAGTTTTCTGGTGGTTAACTGGAGATCAGAGTCTTACAGACTTTTCTGCCTGGGCTGGCTTTGAACTGCAATCCTCAGATAGCCTCCTGAGTAGCTAGGATTACAGGTGTGAGCCACCAGCGCCCAGCTTAAAATTCACTTTTTTTTTTTAAAGCGTGTGCACCTACTTAGGGAGTTTGATGTATTATCAGTGTTACATAATCACTGCCACTTTAGTCATTGGGTAGACTCACAAGTGACCTGGGCCCACCACGGTAGGGATGATTAAAATATCAGAGTTATGGCTGCTTAGTGCAGAAGTGTTCTTCTACTGCATTACATTCAGTGCCTGAGGATAGGGATCATAGATATGGCAAAGATGGTCTATGGTTTCACCAGGACTGTATGTAGGAGAGTAGGAGTAACCTGCAGGAGGTATTGTTCTAGAATGTCACAGTGAGAAGATTCAGAGCCTCTTCTGACTCCTGCCTGGACTGCCTCCACTTAATGATCAGTAGAGGTTGGCTTGTGTGTGTTTTCTTTCACACAAGTGATGTTCTGAGCAGGCAGAACTTTTGAGAGCTGAGTATGCTAGGTTAAACAGCTATTTAAAATGTTAACAACTTTTACTAGAAATGAGTTTCATTGGAGCAGATTTTGTTTATTACTGTTAATAACACAGCTTATTGTACCCCCCCACCCCTACCTCCACCCCCATCATTGGGCCTGGGAGCTGTCCCTGGGCTCCTTTTACTCAAGGCTAGCAGTCTGCCATTTGAGCCACAGTGCCACTGCCAGCTTCTGTGATTAATAGGAGATAAGAGTCTCATGGACTTTTCTGCCCTGACTGGCTTTGAACCATGATCATCAGATCTCAACCTTGTGAGTAGCTAGGATTACAGGCATGAGCCACTAGCTCTTGGCTACATTGCTTTTTTATTTTTCACTTTCCTGAAATGTACTGTATAGGAGGACAACAGTTAGAGTTTATAAGGACAAGTTAGGGAAATCATATACAAGACAAAGTTACAACTTTGATTTGGTTGGTTTTGTTTGCTAGGGAGGAAATGTTCTAAAAACATGAATACAGTTGTCTTTCTGGTTGATGAGAAAGGAATGACAAAGATTTGATAACCTTTTGGGGTGAGTTAACAGTATTAAAATGGAAATTTTTGAGATGGAATTTTTTCAGATGTATTAGCAGTTGACACATATTTGCTTGGCTGTAGAATATAGGATGCTCTATGATGAGCGGGAAGTTACATGAGATGAACAAATTGGTCCTCAAGGAGTAGTATAGAAAAAAGATCAGATGAAGCCCAGCGCTAGAGGCTCACACCTGTAATCCTAGCTACTCAGGAGGCTGAGATCTGAACCTCAGTTCAGAGCCAGCCCAATCAGGAAAGCCTGTAAGATTGTTACTTCCAGTTAACCACCAGAAAACCGGAAGTGGAGCTGTTGCCCAAAGTGGTAGAACACTAGCTAGCCTTGAGTGAAAAGGCTCAGGGACAGCATCCATGCCCTGAGTTCAGCCTTAGAAAGGGAACAGGTGGAGATGGTGGTTGATCGAGTATTGGGAGGGCCTTCCAGGGCTTTCAGAGTTGAGAAGAGATTGATCAGGATTCATAATCCTTCTGAAATATTACAGTCTTGTTACCTTAGACACAAAACTAAGGAAACCTATTTTCTAAGTGTTCTTTGTGAGTACTGTGTGTGTGTGTCTGTCTGTCCCTCTGTCCCTCTGTCCCTCTGTCTCTCTGTCTGCCCGCCCGCCCGCCCGCCCGCCTGCCTGCCCTGGGGCTTGAACTCAAGGCCTAGGTGCTGCCCTTAGCTTTTTTTCCCCCCTCAATGCTAGCACTCTACCACTTGAGCCACAGCCCTGTATGGTCCCATTTCCAGCTTTTTGGTGGTTAATTGCAGAGAAGAGTCTCATAGACTTTTCTGCCAAGGCTGGCTTCAGCTGCCTCAGATCTTATCCTTCTGAGTAGCGAGGATTATAGGCATGGCCTGTCGGTGCCTGGTGAAACATCTTTTTCTTTGCACTTCATTGGGACTATCTGGAATGTTTTTGGTGTATGTATTTTGTTATACCCAAACAGCTTTTGAAGTAAATGGGATATAAATCCTAATTAAGACACTTGTAGGGTTGCCTGTAAAACTGGAATTTTAGTTACTTTTGCAGACAGTCTCATCAGGTTGCTGTGTGGCACTGCTTTAATAACTGAATAAATAGCTTCTTAAAATGTTAGGGTTGGAAATGGCTCTAGCAGTAATACCGTCTCAGTTTTGGATAAAGAAACTGAATCCTAGACATGTTAAGTAATTGCCTAAGGTCAGCCCATGAGTTAATGACACAGTTGAACCTAGAATTCACATTTGCCAACTGCTAGCGTAGGGTTCTTTGTGCCACACCATGCTGCTTAATAGTGAAGAAAAGGGCATGCCTACAGTAATTACTACAGCCAGCCTGGATTTCTCTGACAGAGTAGCTCTGGAATTTTGCCTTTCTAATGTTTCATTCTGAAAGGTTTTCATAATTAGTACAGGACTTTGAAATGCTTGTTGAAACCATAAACTTGCTGAGTTTTATATGCCTTTTTATTTAGTCTGAATGATATGCTCTTGATATTTAGTACCACTGACCATTTTACAGATACAAAAAGTTAAGAGCTAGAGAAGCTAAATAACTTAATGAAGTCATGTCCACAAGCCCATGAATGAGTGCGGATTTGAACGCAAGTCTGATTTCCAACCTTATTCTAGCACCAGTGACTCTGCTAAGCCTTTCTTTATGGTTTCACATTGACAAAGCTTTGGCTGAAACAGATGTTCAAAAACCAGTCTCTTGCCATAGGTGGCTCATGCCTGTAATCCCAGCTTCTCAGGAAGCTGAGATCTGAGAATCAAGGTTCAAAGCCAACCCTGTCAAGAGTCTGTGAGACTTTTTTCTTTTTTTGGTCCAGTAGTGGGGCCTGAACTCTGGGCCTGGGCGCTGTCCCTCAGCTCTTCAGCTCAAGGCTAGCGCTCTACCACTTGAGCCACAGCGCCACTTCCAGCTTTTTTCTTTTTGCTTATGTGGGCTGAGGAATTGAACCCAGGGCCTCAGGCATGCAAGGCAAGCGCTCTACCACTGAGCCAACTTCCCAGCCCCTGCCATTCCCTTTTTGTGTTGGTTATTGGCAGGGTAGGATTTTTGTTTATACCCAGTCTGGCCTGGGCTACGGTACTATGTGTGATTCCCTTTGTCACTGAGATGACAGCCACACACGATTGTGCCCAGCTGATGATTGAGATGAGCTCTTAACCACCACAACCATCACCACCACTACCATCATCACTATTACCAACACTACCCCTGCAGTTCCCTAGTTTCTGCCTCTCAAGTGCAAGGATTGCAAGCTTAAGCCATTGCACCTGATGCTTTCTTCCAAAGTGACACATGTAAAATTGTTCTCACTATTGAATCTTCATGAAAATGCAAGAAGTGTTCAAGGTTGGAGTGATAAGAGTAGAATAAACTAGGGGTGAGGGTAGAGCTGTGTAGCCATGTGAGGCCCTGAGTTTAAAACCCAGTTCTTCCACACATACAAACTACTACAAGGAACAATAATCCCAAGGACAAGTGCAGAAGCTAATTCAGTGAATTGTGATTGTACGGCATATGCTGCCATCTGCATGCTCTGCCCGACTAGATGAGCAGAGGAAGTTTTCAAATGTCAGAGCTGCTTCCACCTCAGTCATTCTAGAAGTCTGTAGTCTCCTAGGAAATGGGACCAAGATGATTCAGAGAGGTGTCTGCCTGCATTAGAAAAGATGTTAACCCTTGAGAAAGGAGGGTAGATGGGGTTAGGATAGTTGTGGAAAATCATATAAGCCAAGTGTATAGAGAGGAAAACTTTGTCTTACCCTTTCTCTCTCTCTCTCTCTCTCTCTTTGCAATGATGGGGTGGGAACCCACAACCTACAATGTCCTAAGCAAATGTTCTACTAAGTCTTGAACTATAAATCTAATACATAACCCCCAGGTAAACTGAAATGAAATAGAGGTAAATAAAAAAAAATTTAGTTCTTCCATTGCAGTAGCTGTGTTCCAGGGGCTTAATAGCCACTGATACTACAGCTGTCCTGGCACAGTGTAGACATAGGGCACTGCATCCTTGCAGAGGCTTGCATCGGACAGGAGTGTCACAGTGACGTCTCACAAGACATTTGTGACTGCGTTGAAAAACTCAGCATGCCTGTATGAAACATTGTCACTGTTGAATGTGTAAAGAGACTTAAAGATGTACATCAAAGCAGTAAATCAAAAGAAGTAACAATAGCTTGCTGGGGGCTGGAGGCTGGAGGCTGGAGGCTGGTGGCTCACGGCTATAATCCTTGTTGCTCAGGAGGCTGAGATCTAAGGATCCAGCCCGGGCAGGCAAGTCCTGAGACTCTTATCTCTAATTAACCACCAGAAAACTGGAAGTAATGCTGTAGCTCAAAGTGGTAAAGCACTGGCCTTGAGCAGAAGAGCTCGGGGAGAGTGCCCAGGCCCTTAGGCAAGCTCCATGACTGACCAAAAAAAAAGCTGATTTATGAAATATATGGATTAAGTGGAATTGGTTTAGTTTTAGTGCTTGATTGAACCCAGAGCTGTGGTGTGCACATACTCTGCTTCTAAGCCACTTATACCCCAGCATTGGATTAATTTTTTTTTAAAATTTTTTGCCAGTCCTAGGGATTGAACTCAGGGCCTGGACACTGTCCCTGAGCTTCTTTTACTCAAGTCTAGCACTCTACCACTTGAGCCACAGTGCCAGTTCCAACTTTTTCTGTTTCTGTCATACTGAGGAGTGGAACCCAGGGCTTCACGCATGGTAGGCGAGCGCTCTACCACTAAGCCACGTTCTCAGCCCAAGAATTTTTTTTTACAAGCTAGCCAAATGTATGTTTACAACATAGAACTGGAGTTAAAACATAGTTCATAGCTTTCATTACCTGCCACATATATGCCCTTGATCAGCTTATGCTGTATTGATAAGCAGTATTCTCTGTTCTTTGATCAGTGGTAAAACTGAAAAAAATAATTACAACCAGGCTTGAGCTACTGTGCCTGGCCTAAAACATTTTTTATATCCTTAAAAATGAGCTGACCCAGTATAGTGAAGCAAGCTGAGCGAGAGCATGAGGTCCTAAGTTCAGACCCTAGTGTCAGCAAAAAAAAAAAAAAAAAAAAAAAAAATAATGGAGGTAAAGTTCCATATAAAATTAAATGCTGTAAAGTGACTATGTTGAGAACTGTGTGGTACAACCAGCTTATATCCAGTACCAGTTATCTTCATCCTCCATCCCCTATTCCTCTCAGCTCTGATGGCCATCATTGGCTTTCTCACTCCTAGAGTCAGAGTATTTCACAGAATGGGATCACACTCATGTGTCCTTTTGTGCTGGGTTTTACCCTGATCAAATTGAGCTAACAACTTGAAAATCCAGATCATCATCTGTGTTAGACCTCAGTCATTTCTTCTGGCAGTCTTCACTTGTTTTAAAATGGCAGTAGTAACACCACTATCAGAACTAGTTACCTTTAGCTACCTTGAACTAGTCAGATCTTTGAGTTAGGGTTATGGCTGTTTTACTTACTGGTACACTCTGACTTTTCCCATTTAGAAAAAAAGTGTTTCTAAGTATGGAGACATCAGTGGATAATCTGAAGTCCTAATTTCATTCCTCAGGGTGGCTTCTGACTTCTTCCACTAGTAGATACAAAGCATACGAGGAGCCAGGCCTAGTGCGTATCCGCTACATGTGAACTAACAGCAACTTTTGAAAACTCAATCGTAGCAGGTAGAATCTGGATACCATGTGCATTGTGAAAAAGACCAGAGTAGAGTGAATGAGCAAGGATTAAATTTCATTTTGTTAGGTATCCTGTAGTTTTTCTGGTTCATTCCAAATACCTTTGTTTGGCAGATGTCAGCAGCATTGCCACTGGGTGTTTGTGATCTGTGGCAAACTATAGTGAAGTAAGGAAGTTCACTTTGGAACATCTCTGAAGGAACTTCCTTTGGAGGCTGTTGATTTCATCATTGCGTGCTCCTGAACCTCTCCTTTGTTTTTGGTACTTGATGCTGCCTCTTCCTCAGTAAGCTTTACATTTCTAGATGTAAATTGTTTGAAATAAAACTCTGACCAGATGTGCCTTACAGCTGCATGCATGCATTGGGTATGTAAAACTAAGAGTTGGTGCTAGGAACCAGGTGGTCAGATACAAGTACTGCCTGATTTTGAAAAGCTTAGTTACTGCTGGGAAGGTGGCTCAGTGGTGAGTGCTTGTCTTACATGAAGCCCTGGGTTCGATTCTTCAGCACTATATCCAGGAAAAGCTGGAAGTGCACTGTGGCTCAAGTGGTAAAGTGCAGCCTTGAGCTAAAGAGCTGAGGGACAGTGCCTAGGCCCAGAGTTCAGGTCCCACAGGCAAAAAAAGAAAAGAAAAGCTCAGTTACAGTTGGGTAACTTTTACAGTTGAGGTCACCTCAAGCATTGGGGAAGCTCGCCTTATCAATTGTCTCTTGTCTTGAAAATGTTGGTATAGGCTAGGCATGGTGGTGCACATCTGTAATTTAGCTATGTGGAGGGTTGGATTCAAGATCAGTCAGACCGAAAAAAATGTAAAATACTATTTGAAAAATGACTGAAGAAGGGGCTGGGAAGGTGGCTCAGCGGTAGAGCGCTTGCCTTGCATGCATGAGGCCCTGGGTTTGATTCCTCAGTACCACATAAGCAAAAAGAAAAAAGCCAGAAGTGGCGCTGTGGCTCAAGTGGTAGAGTGCTAGCCTTGAGCTGAAAAGTTGAGGGACAGCGCCCAGGCCTAGAGTTCAGGCCCCATGACCGGACCCCCCCACCAAAAAAAAAAAAAAAAAAAAAGAAAAATGACTGAAGAAAAGAAGGGGCTATGTGTATGGCTCAAGTGGTAGAGTATCAGCTTAGCAAGTGGGAGACCCTGAGCTTAACCCCCCCCCCATACCACCCAAACCAAACTTCACTTAGTATATCAGAACTGCTCATCAAACTTTCCAGTGATGAATCTTCAGTAGGAGCTACTTGAAGAAGGGGAAGGTGACACTTGAACAACTTGGAAAAGACCATAGTTAATTCTAATAGATCTGTGTTGTATTTTGGGCATCAGTGCCTGCAGTTTCTCTTACCTTTTAAGAAAGGTAAAAAAGGGGGGCTGGGAAGGTGGCTCAGTGGTAGAGCATTTGCCTTGCATGCATGAGGCCCTGGGTTCAATTCCTCAGCACCACATAAGAAAAAAGAAAAAAAGCCGGAAGTGGCACTGTGGCTCAAGTGGTAGAGCACTAGCCTTGAGCTGAAGAGTTGAGGGACAGAGCCCAGGCCCAGAGTTCAGGCCCCACGACCGGACCGTCCCCCCCCCAAAAAAAAAAAGAAAAAAAAGAGGGTAAAAAGGCTGGGCGCCCATGGCTTACACCTGTAATGCTAGCTACTCAGGAGGCTGAGATTTAAGGATCACGGTTCAAAGCGAGCCCCAGGCAGGAAGTGTGTGAGACTTTGATCTCCAGAAAACCAGAAGTGGTGCTGTGGTGCAAGTGGTGGAGCGCTGGCCTTGAGCTGAAGAGCTCAGGCCCAGAGTTCAAGCCCCATGATCGAGGGAAGGAAAAAAAAAAAGGAAGGTAAAAAGGGCCAGATTGTCTAGCCCTGGTGGCTTGCACCTGTCATCCTAGCTACTCAGGAGTCTTAAGATCTGAGGATCACGGTTCAAAGCCAGCCTGAGTAGAAAAGTCCATGAGACACATCTCCAATTAGCCAGCAAAAGAAATAGAAGTATGGCTCAAGTGGTAGGGCACCAGTTTTGAGCAAAAAAGCCAGGGGACAGCCCCCAAGCCCTGCATTCCAACACACATAGCCACAGTGATCACACAAAGTCTCAGTGCAGTTGAGTTGGTATTAGTGTAAATTGCACCCCCTCCACCTCTACATCAAGCAGTATATGAATTTGTGGGTGCTTATGTGTCTGTCATTACACTTAGTATATTTACTTGATAGAATCTAGCTGGAGGCAGTTTGTGTACTGAGTGGAAACTGACATTTATCTACTGTGCACCAGGAGTTCTTAAATTAGAATGAAACAAGTATGTTCTCACTTAATCTCCTAAGCGGGCCTGTCAGCTGGATGCTCTAATTTCCACAATTCCAGTGAAATAACTGCATCTCACAATTGCTAAGTGACAAGGCGGGATCTCAGTGCAGGAGTCAGCTCTCTGTTCCAGGGTCCTATACTGTACAGTTACCATTTCTTCTTAAACTTGAAGCACTGTCTAGCTTCTCTGGTGATCTTTCCTTACCTTTCAGCTTTTCTCAAAATAGAAAAGCAAGGTTCACACCTAGAATCCCAACCACTCTGAGACTGAGATCAGGAGATTGCAGTTTAAGGCCAGCCCCGGCAAAAAAATTCTCAATCCATCTCAGCCAATAAAAACCTGGACGTTTGTTGTGACTAAATCAGAATTTGTGTTCATGTAAAACATAGAGTCCTTCCTCGCTCTCCCGGACTGTTGATATCTGGTTAGTCAGCTGACTGTGTTGCCATAGAGTTTTCCATCTCCCTTGTCCTGACTGCCTCAGTGTGGCCTATGCTGTCTTGCCCGATAATTGTGCTCTTGTCCAGTGGCCATGGTTTCTTCTCCCCCTACCCTTCTTTCTCTCTCTCTCTCTCTCTCTCTCTCTCTCTCTCTCTCTCTCTCTCTCTCTCTCTCTCTCCTCTCTCTCTCTCCTCTCTCTCTCTCTCTCTGTCTGTCTTGGGCTTGAACTCAGGGCCTGGACACTGTCTGAGCTTCTTTTGCTCAGAGCTAGCACTCTACCACAGCACCACTTCTGGCTTTTTCTATTTGTGTGGTACTGAAGAATAGAACCCAGGGCTTCTAGACAACCACTTGCCGTGCTTTCTTAAGTGTTGGTGTCTGTTTGCCTCCCTGTGGTGTCTGCCCTGCTCCAGTACATCTACACATGAGGACTATTTCTAAGAGACCTTGGTGGTGCACATCTACAGTCACAGCTATTGAGGTGGGAGACTACAAGTTCAAGGGCAGGCTGGGCAACTTGGTGAGACTGTCTTAAAATAAGAATAGAACAGAATAATAGGCTGGAGGGGGCGATATATAGGTTTTACAGGTAACAAATTCACTGTTCTGCATTACTTATGGTTCATGTGACTTCAAGTTCTTCCATGTATTTCTACGTGTTGGTGATTGTTAAAGGCAGGAGCATTTTTATATTAGAATGTCACTTAAGTTTATACAAAGTGGATTAGTGTATATTGTTGCTCTAAAATAGGACAAAATTGAAATAATCAGAATAACCATTCCTGCAGAGGTGTGTGTGTTTTGTACTGGTTTGGGGGCTGAACTCATGGCCTGGGAGCTATTTTTTTTTTTTTTTTTTTGGTTGGTCGTGGTGGCCTGAACTCTGGGCCTGGGTGTTGTCTCTCAGTTCTTCAGCTCAAGGCTAGCGCTCTACCACATGAGCCACAGTCCCACTTCTGGCCTTTTCTGCTTATGAGGAATTGAACCCAGGGCCTCATGCATGCAAGGCAAGCACTCTACCACTGAGACACCTTCCTAGCCCCAGATCTCAGCCTCTTATGAAGCCAGGATAATAGACATAAGCCACCCGAGCTGGACTCCTGCATATATTTTAAGGTCCTATATATATTCCAAATGATTTATACAAATGCTATTTGTCTTACTTGTATCAAATTTAATTTCCTTGGCAGTCTCAGTGAGATTTATGATAGTCACAGTCTTGGGCTAGATTCTAACCCTGGCTGCTTAAAGGGTTATCAAAAGAATGAGAAATGCAACTAATTTGATGACTGGGTTGCTTATTACATTTACAAATTGTGTGTAGGAAAGACTTGTAAAACAAATCAAAAGAATGCTTTTTGTTCATGAGTTTTAATTGCTGAAAAGTGACAGTTACTAGTTTACTTTTTGAAGTTGAAACTTGTGATTTTATTTATTTATTTATTTTTGGTTGTGGGACTTGAACTCTGGGGCCTGGGCACTGTCTCTGAGCTCTTCAGCTCAAGGCCAGTGTTCTACCACTTGAGCCACAGCAACACTTCCTGTTTTCTGGTGGTTAATTGGAGATAAGAGTCTCACAGACTTTTCCTGCCCTAGGTGGCTTTGAACTGTGATCCTCAGACCTTAGCCTCCTGAGTAGCTAGGATTACAGGCATGAGCCACTGGCACCTGGCTTTAAATTTTTTTATTGTTATTATAACAGTGATATACAGAGGGGTTACAGTTACATATGTTAAGTAAAGAGTACATTTCAGGTTTTTTTGTTTGTTTTGTTTTTTTGGTTGGTCATGGGGCCTGAACACTCTGGGCCTGGACTCTATCCCTCAGCTTTTCAGCTCAAGAATAGCGCTCTACCACTTGAGCCACAGCCTCACTTCCAGATTTTTCTGCTTATGTGGAGCAGAGGAATCAAACCCAGGGCCTCAAGCATGCAAGGCAAGCACTCTATCACTGAGCCACCTTCCCCTGTCCCAGGTTTTTTATTTATTGATTTTTTATTCTTTCTTTTTTGGTCCTGGAACTTGAACCCTCAGCCTGGGCTTTCTTCCTCAAGGCTGGCATTCTACTACTCATTGAGCCACACCTCTACTTCTGGCTTTTTTGCAGGTTAACTGGAGGTAAGAGTCTCAGGAACTTTTCTGCTGAGGCTGGCTTTGAACTTTGTTTCTCAGATCTAGAGCTTCTTTTGGTCAAGGCTAAAGATAGAGTACATTTCTTTGGGACAGTGTCACCCCTCTCTTAAAACTTGTGATTTTTTTTTTTTTTGGGTCCGGTTGTGGGGCCTGAACTCTGGGCCTGGGCACTGTCCCTCAGCTCTTCAGCTCAAGGCTAGCGCTCTACCACTTGAGCCACAGCGCCACTTCCGGCTTTTTGCTTATGTGGTGCTGAGGAATCGAACCCAGGGCCTCATGCATGCAAGGCAAGCACTCTACCACTGGGCCACCTTCCCAGCCCAAAACTTGTGATTTTTAAAAAACTATGTTAGTCTGTGTGCTGGTGTCTCATGCCTGCAATCCTAGCTACTCAGGAGGCTGAGATCTGAGGATCACCTTTCAAAGCCAGCCCTGGCTGGAAAGTCCATGAGACTCTTATCTCCAATTAACAGCCAGAAAACCAGAAGTAGCAAAGAACGCGCTTACCTTGAGCTAAAGAGCTCAGGGACAGGACCTAGGCCACAAGACCGATGGACAAAAACAAAAACACCTAAATTAGAAGCCAGGCACTCGTGGCTCATGACTCACATCTGTAATCTTAACTATTCAGGAGTCTGAGATCTGAAGACTGCTGTTCAAAATCAGCTGGGCAGGAAAGTCTATGAGACTCTTGTTTCTAGTTCACCACCAAAAAAACCCAGAAGTGGTAGAGCACTAGCCTTGAGCAAAATAGCTAAAGGACTAGGTTTAGGCCCTGAGTTCAAGCCCAGTGCTGTCTCCCTTCCCCCTAAAAAATTAATTTAGACTGGACTGTAGTTATGTTTGAAGTAGTAGAGCACAGGCTGGGAGCAAGAAAGCCTAGTGAGCATGAGGCTCTGAGTTGAAGTCCTGTATGTGCACGTAAAACCTGACTTACCTGCCATTGACTGTATATTATAAGTTAAACAATGTGTAAGTGTTAGTTTTTAATAAAACTTCTTTCTACTGAACAGCGCTGGTGGAATCGTCGCAAGAGGAACAGTCATTGTGTGAAGGTGAGTTTTAAATGATGTGACTCTTTGAAATTGTATGAGAAAACATTAGGTTCGCTAGTATAGAAGCAATGTAGAAACATGTTTTATAAATATATATTTCAATCTCTTGTCTAGGTTCAAATTCAGCTGTTAGCATGGACCTTTCAGAACCTGTTGGTAAGATAATTTCTGACCATATTAATTCAGTAATAAGAACTTCCTCCAAATTTAAGGCTTGCCTTAGGAAATGATTATTGCCACTGTAGCAGTCCCTGGTAGCCTGAGTCAGAGCTCTGACGTCAGCCACACTGAAAAATATTACTACATCTCTGTTGTACAGGAGGTTCTTCTGCTTATGTGGCATTGGGCATTAGGAAATGGACTTAATATATCAGTTCCATACATTGTCTTAAAGCATGTGTATTTTCAGATATAGATACGTCTTTTTCAGAATAGTAAGTTAAAGTGTTTTCTTTCAGTGGAAAATGGAGAGACAGAAATGTCTCCAGAAGAATCATGGGAGCACAAAGAAGAAATAAGTGAAGCAGAGTCGGGGGCCGGTTCCTTGGGAGATGGAAGGCCTCCAGAGGAAAGCACCCCAGAAATGATGGAAGAGGAAGAGGAGATACCCAAACCTAAATCTGTGGTTGCGCCGCCAGGTGCTCCCAAAAAGGAGCATGTCAATGTAGTATTCATTGGGCATGTAGGTAAGTTGGACTCAGAGCAGTTACAGAAAAGACAAAAATTATTCGATGCATCAAAACATGGAACATTTTCTCTAGCTACAAGTATTTCAGTGAAACAATGGGATTAATTCCCTAAAATGTATGTTTTGTGTATGTGTCTATACTGGGTTTAAACTCAGTGTCTTATACATGCTAAGATGCTTCAATCATTTTAACAGAAACTGCCAGTTCTTTGTTTTTAATGTTTGGCCAGGTAAATGGTTTTGTGATGGCAAATAATTGGTAAGAAATGTACTGTCTTGTGATATATTAGTGCCCTAGAGAATGCCCGTGTGTGTGTGTGTGTGTGTGTGTGTGTGTAACTTGGTGCTTTGAGTGTGGATGCTGTCCCTTAGCTTTCTTTTTTTTTTATGTCTGTCATGGGGCTTGAACTCGGCTTGGGCGCTGTCCCTGCGCTCTTCAGCTCAAGGCAAGCGTTCTACCCCTAGAGCTACAGCACCACTTCCGGTTTTCTAGTGGTTTATTGGAGATGGGAGTCTCAGGGTCTTTCTTCCTCGGGCTGGCTTTGAACCACGATCCTCAGATCTCAGCCTCCTGAGAATCTAGGATTACAGGCGTGAGCCATGGGTGCCCGGCTGTCCCTTAGCTTTCTTCCTCAAGGCTGGTATTGTATTACTTGAGCCATACCTCTACTTCTGGCTTTTTGCTGGTTAATTGGAGTTTCAGGGACTTTTCTGCTCAGGCTAGCTTTTGGACCTTATTCCTCAGATCTTAGCCTCCTGATTAGCTAAGATTACAGGCATGAGCCACAAGCACCCAGCTCTGCGTTTTTTTGTGTGAACTTTAGTCAGTGTGTCATTTTAATGGGATTACCCCTATATTTCTAGATAGTTAAATTTGTGAAATAAATTAATAATTTGGATTAAGCTGGATTCTTGTAAAGTTGATGGTGTAACCAAACACAAAACCCCATTCAACAGGTGTTTTGTGATTATTTGACCCGTCCTCAAAATTATAAGGATACAGAATTCCGTGGTTTTTCTTCTGACTCTGCCTTCTCCTTAATAGGAAACAACAGACAGTTTTTAGAAGAACACTTCGTTTGAAAGTTAAAAAGGAACAGTGTCCTATTTGCAAAGCCAAAGGAAGACTACCCACCTACAGATAGATCTTTAGGCATTTCACTATTACGTGTTGATCGTTTTGGGAAAGTACATTTTGCTGCTGTTGTATTGCTAGCTGAAGTCATGATCAATCCACCACGAAGTTCTTATCAAAGAAGTTTAGGCTTCTCCTTTCTTCTCTCCTTTTCCCCTTTGCCCTCCCCTCTTTCCCTTCTTTCTCTTTTCCTCTTCTTTTTTTCTCCCTATCTACTCTTTTTTTTTTTGGTCCATTGTGGGGCTTGAATTTGGAGCTGCAGCTGTCCCTGAGCTTTTATGTTTAAGGCTAGCTCTCTGCACTTTGAGTCACAGCCCTAAGCTCTTTTTGCTCAAGGCTAGCACTCTACCCCTTGAGCCACAGTGCCACTTCCAGTTTTCTGGTGGTTAATTGGAGATAGGAGTCTTACAGAGTTTCCTGCCTGGGCTGGCTTTGAACTATGATCCTCAGATCTCAGCCTCCTGAGTAGTTAGCACTACAGGCGTGAGCCACTGGAGCTTGACTCATCTTACTCTTTAAAAAAAAATTATTTTTTGTTGTTTGATACAAGGCCTTTTACTAGGTAGCTCAGGCTCACCTCAAATTCTCACTGCTTGTGCCTTACTTAGCCTCTCAGGATTACAAGTGTATCTCTGATGCCCTGCTGTGTTTGCTTAAGTCATTGTTGCACTTCTAAGGAATCTAGGCAGCTTGCCCACAATAGTTCACGTGGCTTTACTTCCCTCATTGCTATTAAAGTCTTCACTTTTGTAGACCTGATTAAACATGCTAAAAACTAGCTGTTCTTTTTACATACGTTGTTTTTAACCTGTTGCATATTGTTGATGTTACTTTTTAGATGCAGGCAAGTCAACCATTGGAGGACAAATAATGTAAGTCTGCTCTTTGTTAAACAATAGTAATTTGATTAAAGGAATGTCAGACATTGTAAACATTCATGTAATGTACAAAGAAAACAGCCACCCTAAGTTAAGAAAAAATGAACAAATCTGCTGTAGGAGTAATTTTCTTTCTTTCTTTTTTTTCCTTTTTGGTGGGTCTGGGGGCTTGAACTCAGGGCCTGGGCACTGTCTCTGAGCTTTTCTGTGCTCAGGGCTAGCGCTCTTATCACTTGAGCCTCAGCAGTACTCTCAGGCGTTTTCTGAATAATGGTTTATTGGAGACAAAGTCTCAGACTTTTCTGCTTGAGCTAGCTTCAAACCATGATCCTCAGATCTCAGCCTCCTGAGTAGCTGGATTACAGGTGTGAGCCAGCGCCCGGCTTGCTGTAGGGTAATGTGAAGTAAGTTTGGATATATTATTAATGGAACAACACTTTTTTGTTTTGTTTTGTTTTTACTTATTTTTTGAGTCTTTTGTAGTTGTCTGCTGTAGCTGGCTTCAAACTGCAATCCTTGATCTCAACCTCCCAAGCAGTTAGAAGAACTATTAGTTTATGTTACCAGAGTATGGTTTAAACAACACATCTTAATAGAATTTCACTGGATTTGTTTTTGTTTTTGTTTTTGTTTTTTGGGTCTGGTCGTGGGGCCTGGGCGCTGTCTCTCAGCTCTTCAGCTCAAGGCTAGCGCTCTACCACTTGAGCCACAGCGCCACTTCTGGCTTTTTTCTTTTTGCTTATGTGGTACTGAGGAATCGAACCCAGGGCCTCATGCATGCAAGGCAAGCGCTCTACCACTGAGCCACCTTCCCTGCCCATTTCTGGCTTTTTCTGTTTATGTGGTGCTAAAGAATCAAACCCAGGGCTTTGTGCATGCTAGGCAAGCACTCTATCCCTAAGCAACATTCCCAGCCCTACCTTGTATTTATATTTGCTGTGTCTGTTTCCAGTCTGTGCTGCCTTGTCAGATTCTTCACATCCCTGGCCTGCCACACTTTCAGACCCCACACCCTCAGGACATCAGTTGTTGTCATGAAGGCTATTTGGTATTTCATAGGAGGCTTTTTGGTTTGGATTTGCCAGATGTTTTCTCACAATGAAAAAGTGGTTTTGCATTTCAAGCTACAACACTACAGAAGATAGTGTTCTTCTGTCTACTGATGATAGGAGTCAGGATGACTTGTGAACTAACTGTTCTTCCCCTTTAGCTGGTCGTTTGACACATGCCCTATCCTTTCAACTTAACACTTTCCATGAATTTCCTGTCACCACAGGCACTTTTACTTTAGAATGCACAATAGTTAGCCCTTTTTTGGAGTTGAAATTTTCCTCAAGGAATCAAATGTACTTTGAATAATTGGCTTCTTTTTCCTTTCACTTGTTTTTAGGTATTTGACTGGAATGGTTGACAAGAGGACACTTGAGAAATATGAAAGAGAAGCTAAAGAAAAAAACAGAGAAACTTGGTAAAATGACATTACTTTTTTTTTTTGGTCAGTCCTGGGGCTTGAACTCAAGGCCTAGGCGCTGTTCCTGAGCTTCTTTCCTCAAGGCTAGCATTCTACCACTTGCGCCACAGTGCCACTTCTGGCTTTTTCTTTTTTTCTTCTCTCTCTTTTTTTTTAAATTGTGAAAATACTGTACAGAGGGGTTACAATTACATGGGCAAGATAATGAGTATATTTCTTATCAAGCATTGTAGCCTCCTCCTTTGTTTCCCCTTCCCATCCCATCCTCCCCCCAACCCCCACCCAATACTTCTGGCCTTTTCTGTGTATGTAGTACTGAGAAATCACACCCAGGGTTTCATGCATGGTAGACAAGCACTCTACCACTAAGCCACATTCCTAGTCCTTGGCAGTACTTCTAAGGAACCACTATTAATACCTTTTCAAGTCTGTTAAAATAGGCACAGGAGTGCAAGTCTACACTCTCAGCTATTCGGGTTGTTGGGATCAGCCTGAGCACATGATGAGGCTTCTGCAGTGGAAAGATGGAGAGATATTTCCCTTCCTTTCATAATATACCATACATAGGTCTGAACAGATTACTTCATAGCACATACAAAGGATGTTTAGACCCATCAAAGCTGGGTGCTGGTGACTCACACCTGTAATTCTAGCGACACAAAAGGCTGAAATCTGAGGATCAAGGTTCAAAGCCAGCCCGGTCAGGAAAGTCTGAAACTTTTTTTTTTGGTCGGTCGTGGGGCTTGAACTCTGGGCCTGAATGCTGTCCCTCAGCTCTTCAGCTCAAGGCTAGTGCTCTACCACCTGAGCTACAGTGCCACTTCCGGTTTTCTGGTGGTTTTTATTGGAGATAGGAGTCTCACGGTCTCTCCTGCCCGGGCTGGCTTTGAACCGCGATCCTCAGATCTCCGCCTTCTGAGTAGCCTGTGAAACTCTTAATCTCCAGTTAACCACCGGAAAACTGGAAATGTCATTGTCCCTTAAAGTGGTAGAACGCTAGCCTTGAGTATAAAAATTCAGGGTGCTGGGTGTCGGTGGCTCACGCCTGTAATCCTAGATACTCAGGAGGCTGATATCTAAGGATCGTGGTTCAAAGCCAGCCCGGGTAGGAAAGTCTGTGAGACTTATCTCCAATATAGCACCAGAAAACTGAAAGTGGTGCTATGGCTCAAGCGGTAGCGCCTTGCCTTGAGTGGAAGAGCTGAGGGATAGCGCCCAGGCAACAGAGTTCAAGCCCCTTAACCTACCAAAAAAAAAAAGTTCAGGGATAGTACCCAGGCCCTGAGTTCAAGCATCACAAAAGAACCCAGCCAGACATCTTTTTTTTTTTTTTTTTTTTTTGGTCGCTTGTGGGGCTTGACTCTGGGCCTAGGCACTTTCCCTGAGCTCTTCGGCTTAAGGTGAGCGGTCTACCACTTGAGCCACAGTGCCACTTCCGGTTTTCTGGTGGTTAATTGAACATCAGTCTCATAGACTATCCTGTCCAGGCTGGTTTTAAACAGTGATCCCCAGATTTCAGCCTCCTGAATAGCTAGGATTACAGGCATGAGCACTGGTGCCTGGCTAGCCAGACATCTTTAATAGGATTACTGAATACATATAAACCATATTTTTAATGGGGTTATTATATACCCACCCAAGAATTAGAATCTATAATAAGCACAATTAAGAACTTAGGATGTAGAAGTATTAGAAAGGAAAACTGGAAAATTAAGATGTAATCATATTGTACATACATGCTGGGAAGTACAAAGAATAGGTAAAATGGTGAGGGAAGTCTGAGACTCTTTTTTTTTTTGTCGGTCGTGGGGCTTGAACTCTGGGCCTGGGCGCTGTCCCTCAGCTCTTCAGCTCAAGGCAAGCGCTCTACTACTTGAGCTACAGCGCCACTTCCGGTTTTCTGGTGGTTTATTGGAGATAGGAGTCTCATGGTCTTTCCTGCCCGGGCTGGCTTTGAACCGTGATCCTCAGATCTCAGCCTCCTGAGTAGCTAGGATTACAGGCGTGAGCCACCAGTGCCCGGCTTGAGACTCTTATCTCCAATAACCACCAGAAAACCAGAGGTGGCGCTGTGGCTCAAGTGGTGGTAGAGCACTCACCTTGAGCTGAAGAGCTGAGGGACAGCACCCAGGCCCAGAGTTAAAGCCCCACGACTGAAAAAAAAAAAAAAAGCTAGCAGTTTGGGCACGTGGCACAGTGGTAGGTGCTCTGGGTGCCAAGGTTCTGAGTTCTGGGCTAGTACCTCCGGAGAAAAGGCTTGCAAGCCTTACCTCAAGGGGACAAGGTTGCATTCCTCTGCATTAAAGGGAAAGATCCTAAGCAGTGGTATACTAAAAGCAGGATTACATACTTCGAAATACAAATGATGAGGTTGTAAAATTAATGGCTCTTGTTGTGAATGGTTTGAAATTTACATAAAGTTACATTTATTTTCACACAGTGAAGGATTATTAAAATAATATTAAATCTTCTGGTGGTGGAGTCTGTTTGAAAACTGTCCTTATTTTCTAATGATAATCGTTAATTTGCACTGTACTTTGTGCCAGGTGATTAAAAATGAGACAAGGAATTCATTGTTAGTTCACTCAACAATGATGTTTGTGTTGGTACTGGGTAGCCTTGCTTTTTTGTGGGGTCTTTGTAGCCCAGGCTGGCTTAGAACTGCTCCCAGCCTCCTGCCTTAGCTCCCAAGTGCTGGTTCTAGGTCGTCTTTCCATGTCTATCATCTGCATACTTTCTTAAATAATGTTTGCCTTTATGATAGATCACTTGTAGATACATGGGATTATTCTGTTAGAATTATAGTCATGTATAATTCATTCTGTTAACTTCACCAGTTTTGTTGATGACTTAGATGTATGAGTACGCATAACCTGCTTTCATCACTTACATATTTATTGGTAGAAGAATATGTTGAAAGACAGTCTTATGTCCTAATGTTCTTCCAGGTACTTGTCTTGGGCCTTGGATACGAATCAGGAAGAACGAGACAAGGGGAAAACAGTTGAAGTGGGTCGGGCCTATTTTGAAACAGAAAAGAAGCATTTCACAATTCTGGATGCCCCTGGCCACAAGAGTTTTGTCCCCAATATGATTGGTGGGGCTTCTCAAGCCGATTTGGCTGTGTTGGTAAGAAAGATAATTTTAATCCATTTATGTATTTAGTAGCAGCCTATCTTGCACTTGTTTTCTTTTTTTAATTTGTAAAATTAAGGATAGAACCCACAGCCTGTCTATGCTAGGCAAGCATTTTGCCAACTGAGCTGCACCCTCTTTTTTTCCAAGTTATATCTTAAATATTTGAGTTTACTTTCTAAAAGTTAGAATTTAAGCTGCAGCGAATCATAATAATAATGTCACATTTTATTTCTTTATTTCTTTTTCTTTCTGGACTGATCTGCCCAGGAAACTTTTTACTTCTGAAAATAACATTTTAACATTTTTCTCCCATTGCTAGTGTATGATGGAATATTCCATCCCCTTGTTATATCCCAAGCACACCAGGAATGAAAAATAAACTACCTCTTTTTTGGGGACGGCCTCCCTGTGTCCCTCAAGGTGGTATGATCCTCCTGCCTCAGCCTTCTGAGGAATTACAGGCATATCATCAGTTTTTCAAGGCCGTCAATCATTCCTCAAATTTAACAGTGAACTTGTGAAAGATCAATCTTTTTTTTTTTTGGTTGGTTGTGGGGTTTGAACTCAGGGTCTGGGTACTGTCCGTGAACTTTTCTGCTCAAGGATAACATGCTACCACTTAGAGCCATAGTATCACTTTGGTTTTCTGGTGGTTTATTGGAGGTAAGAGTCTCAATGAACCAGGAGTGCCAGTAGCTCAAGCCTGTAATCCTAGCTACTCAGGAGAATGAGATCTGAGGATCTTGGGTTTGAAGCTAGCTTGGACAGAAAAGTCCCCATTAGACTCTTCTTTTTTTGGTCGGTCATGGGGCCTGAGCTCTGGGCCTGGGCACTGTCCCTCAGCTCTTCAGCTCAAGGCTAGTGCTCTACCACTTGAGCCACAGCGCCACTTCCGGCTTTCTCTGCTTATGTGGTGCTGAGGAATCAAACCCAGGGCCTCATGCATGCAAGGCAAGCACTCTACCACTGAGCCATCTTCCCAGCCCCATAGACTCTTATCTCCAATTAACCACTCAAAAACCAGATGTGGTGTTGTAGCTTAACTGGTAGAATGCTAGCCTTGAGCCAAAGAGACCCAGGAACAGTGCCCAGGCCCTGAATCCAAATGCAACAACTGACCAAAAAGATGGTTCTCATGGACTTTCCTGTCCAGAGTCAGTCCCAGGGTGGCTTTGAACCCTAATCCTCAGATCTCAGCCTCCTGGGTAGAAAGCACTACAGGAGTGAGCCACCACTGCCCTGCTTCAATCTTTTTTTTTGAGTTTGAATTTAGAACACCAGGTTTGTTCTTTCCTTTTTTTTTTCTTTAGTTATTTTTCAGGAAGAGTCTTGAGTTTTTGTTTAGATCTAGGATTAGATCTTGATCCTCTTACCTATGCTTTCCTTCAGGCTGAAATCACAAGCATGTACCACAACTCCCAGCTTATATATTGACATGGGGCCTTGGTAGATTTTTTTCCTGGCCTGGCTTGAACAGCATTTCTCTCAATCTTCACCTTCTGATTAGAGGTGGGATTATAGGTGTGAGCCACTGCAACCAGTTTTTTGTTTTTGTGTGGTACTGGGGTCAGACATAGGTCTTGTACATGCTAAGCATATACTGTACTACTGAGCTATGTCCTTAGTTCCCCACATAATGTCTGCATTATAAAATATACAGATATACTAGATTTGGGGGGGGGAGTTAAGGGGTGGGAAGAAATAACCTTAACCTTTTTTTTCTCTTTTTGGTTGGAAAACCAAAAAGCTTAAACATATTCTCCCACTGAGCTACACCTCCAACCCCAAACGCTCAAGTCATCTAGACATGGATGTGACATTCAAGACAGCCTGTATATTCTGGCTCATTTGCTTCTGTTTTCTGTTGTAACTGAAAGTGGAGATGTTTTACTGTCTGAGGGCTACCTGAATGTGTGAGTCAATTGCTGATTTCTTGGAATAGGTAATCTCAGCCAGGAAAGGAGAGTTTGAAACTGGATTTGAAAAGGGAGGACAGACAAGAGAACATGCAATGTTGGCAAAGACAGCTGGTGTGAAACACTTGATTGTGCTTATTAACAAGATGGATGACCCCACAGTTAATTGGAGCAATGAGAGGTGAGTGATGTTTCACTGCTTTCTAGACATGTTGATGGAAAAAGGACAGATTTAAATTTTTCCTAGACCTTTTTAAAATCCTCATTTGTTTTCTGGTGAAACTAAACTTCACTTGGTCAATTATAGTTAAATTACTCATAAAATTCACAGATATGAAGAATGCAAAGAGAAACTAGTGCCATTTTTGAAGAAAGTTGGCTTCAATCCCAAAAAGGATATTCACTTTATGCCCTGCTCAGGACTAACTGGAGCAAATCTTAAAGAGCAATCAGAGTTCTGTCCATGGTACAGGTAAGTGACCTTTTACAAAAACCCTCTAAAAAACAAGAATTAAAAAAATAGTTATGTAATTTAAGAAAATATTGGCACAATAACCTTGTCTTTAAAAATATTTAATCAGGCTGGGAAGGTGGCTCAGTGGTAGTGCGCTTGCCTTGCATGCATGAGGCCCTGGGTTCGATTCCTCAGCACCGCATAAGCAAAAAGAAAAAAGCTGGACGTGGCACTGTGGCTCAAGTGGTAGAGCGCTAGCCTTGAGCTGAAGAGCTGAGGGACAGCGCCCAGGCCCAGAGTTCAGGCCCCACGATCAGACCCAAAAACAAACAAGCAAATAAGAATATTTAATCTAAGCCGGGTGCTGGAGGTTGAGATCTGAGGATCTCGGTTCAAAGCCAGCCCAGGCATAAAAATATGTGAGACTCTTAACTCCAATAAACTACCAGAAAACTGGAAGTGGCGCTGTAGCTCAACTGGTAGAGCGCTAGCCTTGAGCTGAAGAGGTGAGGAACACTACTCAGGCCTAGAGTTCAAGCCCCATGACTGACCAAAAAAAAAAAAAAAAAAATTAAGCTGCACACTGGTGGCTCACTCCTGAAATCCTAGCTACTCAAGAGGCTGAGATCTGAGGATTGCAGTTTGAAGCCAGCCTGGGCAGAAAAGTCCCCATGAGACTCTATCTCCAGTGAATTACACAAAAAAGCCAGAAGCTATCGCTCATGTGGTAGAGTGCTTGCCTTGAACACAAAGAAACTCAGAGACAGTGCCCAGGCCTTGAGTTCAAGCCCCAGTAATGGCAAAAAAGAAAAGGATTTGATTCAGCTGGGCCGAGAGATACTTGTTAATTCTAGTACTTGAAAATGGAGATTGGGAGGATCATGGGTTGAGGTTAAAAAAAAAATTCAGCACTCTCCATCTCAACTAATAAAAAGCTGGGCTTGGTGGCATGTGTCTATAATTCCAGCTACTTGGGAAGCATGAATAGAGTAGGTTCATGGGTCTGACTTTGGCTCTAGGCAAAAGCTGAAGATAGACTATACTTGGAAATCAAAGGACTTAGGGGTTTGCCTCCAGGGTAGAGCACTTGCCTAGCAAGCCCTGAATTTGAAATCCATATAACCACCCTCCAAAAAATATGAACGTTTGCCTTTTAATTGGATTGAATTTTTTTAGTTTTGTACTGATACAGGATTAGCAACTATTTCTTCCATTATGTAGGTTGCATAATGGGCTGTTGACTACTAGGAAATGAACCTAGGGCATTGCATATGCTAAGAATACATGCTGTCACTAAGCTACACCCAGCCCTCCTGCTTTACTTTCTTGATAGTATCCTTTGAAGCACAACAGCTTTCCATTTTTGATGAAGTCTAATATGTCTATTTTTCTTGTTGATATTTTGATGTCAAACGCCAGTGTTTTCAGGTCACAAAGATGTAGCCCTATATTTTCTTCTAAGTGTCTTCTAACTTTAGCTTTGATATTTAATAATATAATCATTTTTATAAATTTAGGTTATAGTTAGGTAACTGTTTAAGGTTTTCATGTCTGTATTGAATTTCTTCAATGTATTTTTTATGTTCTCAGTGGATTACCGTTTATTCCCTACCTGGATAATTTGCCAAACTTCAATAGATCAGCTGATGGACCAATCAGGCTGCCAATTGTGGATAAGTATAAGGTACACAAAGTATTATTGAAGAAACTTGGGTTTATGAGGATGTAAAATAATTGTTTTGTATTGTTACTAATGATGAAACAATTTCTTTGTTTTTGGTGGATCTGGAATGTGAATTTAGGGCCTTGTTCTTGGTGGGAAAGTGTTCTACCACTTGAAACATATAAACACCAACATCACTATACTTTTATGTGTGTGTGTGGGGTAGGGAAGATTACAGAGACTCTTGAACCTGAGACTTTAGGCTCTAGGTTCACTTTTTATTAACAGTTGGCACTCTACCACTTGAGCCACACTTTTACCTCCAGCTTTTTGCTGGATAATTGACTATAAGAATATCTTGGATTTGGGGCTGGGAAGGTGGCCCAGTAGTAGAGTGCTTGCCTCCCATGCATGAGGCCCTGGGTTCGATTCCTCAGCACCACATAAACAGAAAAGGCTGGAAGTGGCACT
The DNA here is from genome assembly GCF_024711535.1 of Dipodomys merriami. Lineage (NCBI taxonomy): Eukaryota > Metazoa > Chordata > Mammalia > Rodentia > Heteromyidae > Dipodomys > Dipodomys merriami. The sequence continues at coordinate 2,813,911 of NW_027206180.1, forward strand.
GTGGCTCAAGTGGTAGAGCGCTAGCTTTGAGCTGAAGAGTTCAGGGACAATGCCCAGGCCCACGACCGACCAAAAACAAAAAAATTTCTTAGATTTATTTGTCGTGGCTTTAAACTTTGTTCCTTTAGTTTCCTGAATAGCTAAGGTTATAGATATGACCTTCCCATAATCAGCTACGTTTCAAATTCTTATTGCTGTTCTACAACTAGCTCCTTAACCCTGGCACTAAGTAAAAATCCCACATGGCTTACTCATAAAGAGAAATCACTAGCTCAAAAGGTAGAGTGCCAGCTATGAGCAAAAAAAGACATCAGAGTTCAAGCCCCAGTAACCAGCACCAAAAAAAAAATTTTTTTTTTTTAAACTTGATGTTTTTGGGGCTGGGAAGGTGGCTCAGTGATAGAGCGCTTGCCTTGCATGCCTGAGGCCCTGGGTTTGATTCCTCAGCACCACATAAGCAAAAAAGAAAAAAGCTGGAAGTGGGGCTGTGGCTCAAGTGGTTAGAGCGCTAGTCTTGTGCTGAAGAGCTGAGGGACAGTGCCCAGGCCCAGAGTTCAGGCCCCACGACCGGCCAAAAAACAAAAAACTTGATGTTTCCGTTTTAAATTTAACCAGGATATGGGCACTGTGGTCCTGGGAAAGCTGGAATCCGGATCTATTTGTAAAGGCCAGCAGCTTGTCATGATGCCAAACAAGGTATGAATTTAGTTACACTTTTTCCTGTTAGGTTTTGCTTTTGAAAATATTAGCAGGATATCATTTTACAAAATTTTAACCATGGTTCTCAGGCTTTGTATTTACATTTTTAATCTATAAAACATTATCAAAGTCATGAAAACCAATATTAATAAGTACTTTTTTTTCAACCATCATAATCTTCGTAGTATTACAAGGTGAGGCTAAAATTATCTAAGAAGAATTGTAAAATTCTGTTAACTCTAGCTTTATGCTGTATGTTGTATCATAAACTTATAACAAAACCACCTTTAAAAAATTGTTTGGGGCTGGGAAGGTGGCTCAGTGGTATAGCGCTTGCCTTGCATGCCTGAGGCTCTGGGTTCGATTCCTCAGCACCACATAAGCAAAAAGAAAAAAGCCAGAAGTGGTGCTGTGGCTCAAGTGGTAGAGTGCTAGCCTTGAGCTGAAGAGCTAAGGGACAGCGCCTAGGCCCAGAGTTCAGGCCCCATGACTGGACCTCCCCCTCCTCATCCCTCCCCCACAAAAAAGAATTAAGGTCCTGGGGTTGGGAATATGGCTTAGCAGTAGACTGTTTGCCTAGCATGCACAAAGCCCTGAGTTCAATTCCTCAGTACCACATAAACAGAAAAAGCCAGAAGTGGTGCTGTGGCACAAGTGGTAGAGTGCTAGCCTTGAGCAAAAAAGTAGTTCAGGGATAGTGCTCAGACCCTGAGTTCAAGTCCTAGGACTGGCAGCAACAACAACAAAAAGTCCTTTATAAAATATGCAGTGTACTCTAATATGCAGATTATCTCAGTTTCTTGGGTTCTGTAGTAACATGAGTTTCCACAAAAGGCATAGATTGCCCAAGAAATGTTAAAATTCTCTAGGCCTTATAATGCCAAGGAAACTGATCATTGATACTTTCTTAATATTCAAGCCACCTAAATAAAAAAAATTAATCAGGGAGCCAAAACTTCTCAAAACCTCAGGGATTTTCATTAAAAAACTTCTAATGATTGATTGTGAACAAATGTGTTATTATTATTCCATGACAAATGGAGAGTTAGCCTTTTAGAATCACAGGTACAGCCAGCCATTGCTGGTGGCTGATACCTGTAATTCTGATTACTCAGGAGGCTGAAATCTAAGGAACACAGTTTGAAGACGGCTGGGGCAGGAAAGTCCATGAGACTCTTACTCCCAGTTAACCACCAGAAAACCAGAAGTGGTGATTTGGCTCAAAGTAGTAGAGTGCTAGCCTTGAGCAAAAAGAGCTCAGGGATAGCACCCAGGCCCCACAATTGACAAAGTAATTAAGAAAGAAAAAAAGGATGGAGGGAAAAGAAAGGAAAGGGAAAGGAAAAAGGAAGCACAGGTGCCCAGCAAGCAGTCTACCCTGTGGACAAGTAGACAATGACTTGGAGCATTATCATAACTTCACCTAGCTCAGTGGGGTGAATACAGGACACATATACATGTGTTCTGTTTATATGTGTATATATCTGTACCTTCCACATAGCTGGGATTACTGTTGTGAGCATACATGCTCAGATGCAGCCTACTTTTTCTTTTGTTGGTCATGGGTCTTGAACTCTGGGCCTGGGTGCTGTTCCTGAGCTCTTCAGCTCAAGGCTAGTGCTCTAGCCATTGAGCCACAGTTCCACTTTCAGTTTTCTGGTGGTTTACTGGAGGATATAAAGAGTCTCACTCACGGACTTTCCTGCCTGCATTGGCCTTGAACTATGATCCTCAGATCTCAGCCTCCTGAGTAGCTAGGACTACAGGTGTAAGCTACCAGCATCCGGCTGCAGTCTATTTTCTCTAAGATGATTATTTCTTCAACTTAAAGGCTTATAACTAAATGAAAATAGTGATTGGTTGAATTTTTTCACAATTTTTGTCTGTAAGGCTGTCACCAAAGTCATGGAATAAGGTAGATTGATAGTCGTTAAGGGGAAGAGTAACAGGGAATGACTACTTTGTGGATAGTGACAAAGATGTTTTATACCTAAATAGAGGAAAAGGTAATCAACACCAAAAATATATTATATGCCACCAAATTATATGTTGTAAAATGGTTTATGTATTGTAACAGAAAATATTCTCCTGGTATATAAAATCAGTGCCCAGGTATACTTGCAGTAAGGGTCTGTGTGGTGAGCACGAAGGTGGTTGGCTAGCAAGCTGTGCCTTCATGCTAATCATCTGGGGTTATTAAGTCTTAGCTTAGTCCTCGCAGCTGTTAGTGGAGAGAGCTAAGAATATTTTTATATAGATACAGACTATTTTAGATTTCAAAATTAATTTGTCAGCATCCTTACATGGGAGAAAATGTGTACAAATTATACATGATAAAGGATTAATATTCAGATTATATAAAGAACTTATAACTCAACAAGAACAAACAAATCTCAAAGCAAGCTAACTGAAAAGGAAGCAAAGGCTAGAGTGGACATTTCTCCAAAGTACAGATGAGCAGGTAGCTCATGAAGCAGTTCAGGAAATCAACATACAGTATGTGCTCTCTTGGATGGCTGTGTCTGTGCTGTGTTGTTGAGTGTTCTTGGGCGTAAAATTGTGCAGCAGCTGGGAAGAAGTTTCTATGTGACCTAGTAAACTTTTTTTTTTTTGCCCCAGCTGCCTTTTGCACTCATTTCCTTTTGAACTCATCTGCCTTAATCTCTGGGAGTATAAAAGTGTGTCACTGTGCCAGGCCTGGTGATGCTGTTTCTGAGTATATTCCTGAAAGAACTAAAACATAAGTCCTCACATATTACTTTGCACAAGAACAGTAAGTACATTTTACGATGTGTGAACTATGAACGGATCAGAAAAGCTCCAACCTTGGTTTCTTTTCAAGCACAACGTGGAAGTTCTTGGGATACTTTCTGACGATGTGGAAACTGATTCTGTGGCCCCAGGTGAAAACCTCAAAATCAGACTGAAGGGAATTGAAGAAGAGGAGATTCTTCCAGGCTTCATACTTTGTGACCTTAGTAATCTTTGTCATTCTGGACGCACATTCGATGCCCAGGTAAACCAGTTAGGGTAGTTGTCTTCATCTCTAAAGGAAATTGGAATTTTAGTGCTCTTAGCTGTGACATGCTACTTAAGAGAGGGGAACTGAAATAGAGGAAACAATTCACATATCTTCACTATGGGCTATAGCTCTTCATAATGGAATGTTTTTGTCAACTTTTAATTTTTGATCTCTTGATACAATTTAGAATATCTGATATTGACTTGATAAAAGCCACATGGTGGTATGATATAGCATTTCTCTCTTTTTGGCAGTACTGGAATTGAACTCATGGCTTACACTGCTAGCAATTGTTCTACCACTTGAGCCACACCTCCTCCAGCCCATGTTTTTTTTATTATTATATAGGTAATATACAGAGGGGCTACAGTTACATAAGTCACATAGAGAGTACATTTCTCTTCGGCCTCACCCCTTCCCTTGCTCTCTCCTCTAGCCTGTTTTTGCATGTTATTTTCATGATATGATCTTGCTTTATGCCCAAACCTGCCAAGGCATTAGATCCTTCCCTGCAGTAAAGGGCACGACTGGCTCATGCCACTGTCTCGATGTTGTGCTTCCTTACAGCTGGTACACCACCTTTTATGTCTGGTTGATCTTGAACCAAAATCCTCTGCTGTTTTCCTCCAAAGTAGGCAAGATAACAGGCTGAAGCCTGTGTGAGATGACTTTTTTTTTTTTTTTTAAATATTTGAACAGGAGATCTCCTGCCACATAACCCAGCTCTTTTTTTTTTTTTTTTTTTTCAATAGCATCTTACATTTATACCTAGGCCTACCAAGACCTCAACCTCCTATTTTTACTTTCCATGTAACTGGGACAACATATACATGCCACTGTGCCCAGCTTTTTTTTTTTTTTTTTTTTTTACTGGTTGACAGGGTGATCTCAAACTTCATACGTGCACTGGCCTCAAACTGGTCCTCCCAGTGTCCCATCTTCTGGGTCCCTGGGTCCTGGCACCTATTTTTTAATAATACCGCCTTGCTGAAAATGTCTTTCACTCTGACTAAGGCAGGTTGCCTTGGGAGTCAGTGCTCATTGACAGCAGTCACTTAAGGGGTCACATGCACACTTGTTATTAGAGAGCAAATGGTGGTATTGGTGTATATCATTCTAAAGTATGATGACCAATGTAGACTTTATGCTACATGGTAGGTTTACATTTACTGAGAAGTGGATAGAAGTGTGACAGAAGCACATGGTGGATAGCTAGTGGATGTCAGGATGAGCTTTATTTTCTGGGGAATAAAGCCTGTCTGCTGGCCTTTGTGGTGACAAGCACTGCCCATTTTGGTAGAGGAGGGTCTTGACATTCTGCTTTGAAGTTAGGCAGCCTAATTCATCCTATGAACAAAATACTTAAGCTATCAGCTGGGTGCTGATGGCTCACACCTATAATCCTAGCTAATCAGGAAGCTGAGATCTGAGGATTGTGGTTCAAGGCCAGTCCGGGCAGCTCTTATCCAGTAAACTAAGAAAAAGCCAGAAGTGGCACTTTGGCTCAAGATGTAGAACACTCGCATTGAGCACAGAGAAACCAGGGATAGCACTCAGGCCCTGTTTTCAAGCCCTAGGACCAGCAAAAAGAAATACTTAGGTTGAATCTTTTTTTATTTTTTTTAAGTGCCAGTCCTGGGGCTTCAATCAGGGCCAAGCACTGTCCCTTTGTACTCAAGGCTAGCACTCTACTACTTGAGCCCCAGATCCCTTTTCAGCTGGCTTTTAACTGAGATTCTCATATCTCAGTCTCATGAGTAGATGTTATCACATCTTGAAGAAGACTATGAATTAGATTGTTTCTTTTGATGTTCTCTGGTATCTTGCTTACCTTAGGGATAAATGTTGTTGTCTGTTGACAGATAGTGATTATAGAGCACAAGTCCATCATCTGCCCAGGGTATAATGCGGTGCTGCACATTCACACCTGTATTGAGGAAGTCGAAATAACTGTGAGTTTATTTTTAATATATTTAGCTTAAGACTGTAACTTCTTTGCAGAAGTGTTTTATGTTTTCTTTGAGATGGTTTTGCTATGCAGCCCAAGAGGGCCTTGAATTCATGATCCTTCTGACTCCTTCCACCTAATCGGATTACAATTATACGTCTTCATGACCAGATTTCATCTTAACTCTTACAAGTTGCTTGTATTTGCAAAATTTTCTGACCTTCTCAACATTTTTTTTTGGCTAGGCCTTAATCTGCTTGGTAGACAAAAAATCAGGAGAAAAAAGTAAGACTCGACCTCGTTTTGTGAAACAAGATCAAGTATGCATTGCTCGTTTAAGGACAGCAGGAACCATCTGTCTTGAGACCTTTAAAGACTTCCCTCAGATGGGTCGTTTCACCTTGCGAGATGAGGGTAAGAGCTTTCAGACTGATGTCTAGGATAACTGCCTTTGGTGATCATCATCTGTGTACAGCCCACATTGCAGATTCATGTTCTTTGAATATATTGACAAACAGTGAACAAGGTCTGGAGGATGTGCAAATGTTCTGTCTTTCAGTGGTACTGATATCCTTAATGGACATCCATTTTCCTCTTAGAGACATGAAATTAATATGGAAAAAAGCTGTAAGACTTTTTTTTTATAGGTTAATACTTTCAACTTAGCTATCTTAAGACTAGAAAGTTTATGGTTCAGTGCTGGGACTATGGCTCAGAGGTAGAGCACTTGCCTAGCATGCACAAAGCCCTGGGTTTGATTCCTCAGTATCATGCAAACAGAAAAAGCTGGAAATGGTGCTTGGGCTCAATTGTTAGAATGCTAGCCTTGAGCAAAAGATGCTCAAGGACAGTGCCCAGGCCTTGAGTTTAAGCCCCAGGACTGGCAAAAAAGGAGGAAAGTTTATGGTTGAATGAAAATAGAAAATAGTGGACTCACATGATAACCCCATGTAAATATAACCCATTTAGGGCTCTTACTAAGCATCAGGAACTATGCTAAGGCATGGTGATGAACACAACCACTAAACCTTAGAGAAGACTAGAGGAATGATCATTTTACTTTAGATTGGGTGACACTGGTCAGTTTATAGAATGGTAACTAAGTACTAGTCAGCCTGACAACACCAGACAGAAGAAAAGAAATGAACTGGAGCTTGTGGCTCAACTAGTAGTCTAGCAGCCATGAACAATTAAGCCAAACAAGGGTTCAAGCCCTTCAATTCAAACCCCTTGAGTTCAAGAGAAAGAAATAAATTGTTTTACATACTTTTTTGGGGGGTCTGGTTGTGGGGCCTGAACTCTGGGCCTGGGCGCTGTCCCTCAGCTCTTCAGCTCAAGGCTAGCGCTCTACCACTTGAGCCACAGGGCCACTTCCGGCTTTTTTCTTTTTTGCTTATGTGGTGCTGAGGAATTGAACTCAGGGCCTTAGGCATGCAAGGCAAGCGCTCTACCACTGAGCCACCTTCCCAGCCCTGTTTTACATACTGCTTATGCATATAACCTGGGGAGTTTTGGAAGATACTTTAAAAAAATAATTTTGGACCTGAACCAAAATTCATACACATTAGAGAAAAAGATAAATTTGAATCTGGGTTTTCAGAATTACTTTGTTCCAGCCAGGTGCCAGTGGCTCACGCTTGTAATCCTGGCTACTCAGGAGGCTGAGGATCTTAGTTGAAAGTCAGCCCAGACAGGAAAGTCCTTGAGACTCTCATCTCCAACAAACTACTCAGAAAAGGCCTGAATGAAGTGGTGCTGTGGCTCAAGTGGTAGAGTACTAGCCTTGAGTAGAAGCAGCTCTTGGACTGCGTCAAGGCCCTGAGTTAAGCTCCAGGACCAGCAAAAAAAAGGTCCAAGTGCCAGTGGCTCACGCCTATAATCCTAGCTACTCAAGAAGCTGAGATCTGAGGATCGCAGTTCAAAGCCAGCCCAGACAGGAAAAACTGTGAGACTCTTCTAATAAACCACTCAGAAAACAGGGAAAGTGGTAGAGCGCTAGCCTTGAGTTGAAGAGCTGAAGAACAGTACCCAGGCCCAGGTTCAAGCCCCACGACTGACCCCCCCCCCCCCACCAAAAAAAAAATAACTTGGCTATTAGGTTTGGGTTTATCCTCTGCTTCATAAATACAACTGGAAGGATGTATTTGGTGGATGCAAGCTGGATAGTTGATTAAAGACAGGTTATTTTTTTAGATGTAATTTGTACATGAAATTGTGCAGTTGAGGGCTGGGAATGGGGCTTAGTGGTAGTCCTTGAGCAAAAGCAGCTCAGGGATGGCACCCAGGCCCTCAGTTCAAGCCTCAGGACAGCCCCCCCCCCCCAAAAAAAAGGTCTGCAGTTGAATGAAGTATGGCATGCTTAGTTACACAAGCACCACATTCTAATTTTTTTGGTTGTTAATTGTGTGGCCTGAACTCTGGGTCTGGGCGCTGTCCCTCAGCTGTTCAGCTCAAGACTAGCACTCTACCTCTTGAACCACAGCACCACTTCCGGCATTTTCTTTATTTGGTGCTAAGGAATCGAACCCAGGGTCTCATGCATGCGAGGCACCGCTGAGCCACCTTCCTAGTCCCACATTCTAAACTGAAAATACTGAAGACACTAAAAAGTAGCCTTTACTAGATTACTGTCACTCTATAGCTCTCCTCTCACCCTCCCCCGCAACCTACCCCCAGCATTGGGCAAGCACTAATTCACTTTTTTCTCTTTGCCTTTTGTGATCATTTCTTGTGTTTTTGGGTTCAACCTTGTTGCTTATAATTCATTTGTACTGTTGAGTGGAATTTTGATTTGCTACATTAATTTATGCAAATAATTTTTTGTATATGTAATCATACCTCTTCTGTATGTCTTTCCCCCCAGTATTTTTTTTTTTTGGGTCCCGTCGTGGGGCCTGAACTCTGGGCCTGAGCGCTGTTCCTCAGCTCTTCAGCTCAAGGCTAGCACTCTACCACTTGAGCCACAGCGCCACTTCCAGCTTTTTGCTTATGTGGGGCTGAGGAATCGAACCCAGGACCTCAGGCATGCAAGGCAAGTGCTCTACCACTGAGCCAACTTCCCAGCCCCAAGCCTGAGATTCTTATCTCCAGAAAACTAGAAGTGGTGTTGTATCTCTGTGGTAGACACTAGTCTTGAGCAACTAGAACTGAGGGTCAGTGCCCAGGCTCTCAGTTTTTATTTTTAATTTTTTTTTGGTCCGGTTGTGGGGCCTGAACTCTGGGCCTGAGCACTGTCCCTCAGCCCTTCAGCTCAAGGCTAGTGCTCTACCACTTGAGCCACAGCGCCACTTCCGGCTTTTTTCTTTTTGCTTATGTGGTGCTGAGGAATTGAACCCAGGGCCTCAGGCATGCAAGGCCAAGCGCTCTACCACTGAGCCAACATCCCAGCCCCCAGGCTCTCAGTTCAAGTCCTAGGACCAACCAAAAAGAACAACAACCAAAAAAACAAACAGACCACTTTCTAAGACTACCCATCCATAAATCATGACTGTTTTTTGTCTGTGTGCTGGTTCAGACACTTGAACTCAGGTCCTAGCTCTTCTTGAGCTCTAAAAAATATGAGTTCAAAGATTTTCCTGTCCTAGCTGGCTTCAAACGATACTCCTCAGATCTTAGCCTCCCGAATAGCTAGGATTATAGTTGTGGGCTACTGGTGCCAAGCTAATACTTTTTTATTACCGTATATTAATAACAGTTTTACTATGATAATTCCCTTAGCTACATATACACATCCTTTGAATAAGTTCATCCCCTTGCTTTCACATATTTTTATTTTAAATAAGCTCTAATATATTACATAGATTTGCTGTTAACTACTGAAAGGTATTTTTTGTTTTGTTTGTTTTGTTTTTAACTTCATTTCTAGGTAAGACCATTGCAATCGGGAAAGTTCTGAAACTGGTTCCAGAGAAAGACTAAGCATTTTCTTGATGACCCTGCACAATACTGTGAGGAAAATTGACTGCAAAAGCCTACTTCACACCGCCTTCTCTTACTTTCTGCCCATTGATAAACCTCTCCCCATATTTTGCAAAGAAAAAATTCATAGCAAAAGTCCACATTATGTCAGCTTTCTCATATTGAGAGCTCTGCTATGCCACTGTTGAGTTTTTCCAGATTCCCCCAGCCCTTTCAAACTGCTTCCTTGGACAGATTTGGCAATAGCTTTATAAGTGATGTGGACATAATTGCCTACAATAATGAAAACCTACAGGAATTTTTTTATTTCTTATTTTTAATTTTCTCCCTAGGCATAATTAGTCTTTTTCCCCAGGCAGATCATTCTGAGTGTGCGAGTGTGTGTGCACATGTTAAAAAGACAACTACCATGTTAATAAAATATTCAATTTGAAACCCTTTTCGGTATTTGAATTGCTTTTGAATAATGTTTTTTATCTCAATGTAACATTGTTGCATTAGCTTTTTAACTCCCAAGTAATTGAATACATTTTATTACTTGGATTTTTCTAAACTCCCTGCCCACTACTTTAACTGAGACATTTACAACAATGTTCAAGTTTGTATAAGTGGAAAGCATTTGAATGATGCCTTTTGATGATGGGTACCGGTACCTACAGGACATACAGTGAAACACCTATACTCAACTGTGATGCTGCTTTACTAGCTAGGTTATTTTCTAGCTTTGGTTATTTTCTGCCAATTTATATTTTAATATGAGTTCTTCAGCACAGTAAGGTGTTTTAAAATGAAAAAACAGCAAACTGTTGTTTTTATAAGTAAAGCTTACAAATTGTACCCCAAGAGAAAATTCCATTAACTGATTTACATTAATGGAATTCACAATAAAGAATGCATGTTGAGACCCGGCAAAAGATGCCTTTTAGTATTTATAAGCACTGCATGCATCTAGTATGAAAACCGTATCAATTACAAGTGCCAGTTCTACAAGTTACACAGTCTACTCTTTGTATCAGTAACTTTAAAGGTTGGAGGATCCTTGCTGATTAAGCTAATTCTCAATCCAGTGACTAAATGATCATATTTAGAATCATCAGAAAATGTACAGTCTAAAATTAACAGTGATAGAGTCAAGCACAGTATAAGTTTTATCTCATTATCTGATGTTGAGTTTTCTTAAATACAAAGCTGGAGTTTACAAACCATGATCTTGATGAACCACACTGCAGCATTGTAGATTTCAATTGAAAGCTGACTTTCTCCTATAATTGTCATGATGGAAGTGTTCGTGACAATAAGTGGGAAATGAAGAGGGTACATCTGTGTTTTATCAGTGGTCTCCATGTGGAATGAGTATTACCATTTATCAAAGACTTGGCCACTTTTACATTGTGATTTGTTTCTGAATAAGATGTTTTATAATTGTATGTCTAATAACTTTGTCCATTCCCTATAATCTTGCTCCTCAGAAAAGCCTAGCCCACTGTGTTCCTGTATTTACAGTCACAAAATGTAAACTTTAATAGTGATTTCTAAACTATGAGATTTCTGTTCATGAGACAAATGAGTCTTAATCTTTAATGGAAAGGGCACTGTTAATGCCCAATGCCCTATAGTGTCTCAAAACTACATCTGTGGCTACTAAGTTACATGAAATCTACATTTCATTATGTCTACAAGTTTCTGGGCTTTTGTTTTTCTGGGAAGAATGGGAGGATGAATCAGGGAAAAAAAAGGTTCTTTTTATATGTTCACATTAATAAGAAAAATTAGCAGTTGCTTTCATCTTATTCTTTAAAAGCTCATGTCATTGAAATTATTCCCAAAGAAATTTCCCTTTTTAAACTGAACATGTTTTCAGAAACCATTTATTTGCTTTTCAAACAAAATATTACATGCCTGTTGCCAAGATTCCCAAGTAAAATGATTTGGATAGAAACTGTGAAGCGCCTACCTCTACAAAATAATGTAATAAAAGTACAAAATACAACTGTAGTTTTCTTTGGATCCTTAACACATTTGCAAGATTAATCCCTACAGTACATTTGACGGGCTTTGAAATCCTTCCAGAAGTGTTTCCAGTCTTGATTATATTTAGTTACAAGTAAGGAAACAGTGTCTGACAAAAACCTGCAGTGTGCAGATGTTGAATTTCTAAAAAAGCAATACACAGTCCTGCTGTCACTACATGTGCAAACTATGATTGACAGGGAGACCTACTACACAGGTATTAAAAACCTCAATATTTTAGCATAGATAAGGTTAGGATCATAAGTTCACATCTTTTTTTACATTAATCATCTTTATAAACAATTTTCATGCTGGGTTATTTAAGGCTTTTAATTTAGTAGGCTGAATTTTAAGAGATAATTGAAATAAACATGTAAGTAGTTGCCGTTTTAAGTCTTTATTTCTTACCTGTGGAAGAAGGGAAAATGTAATATTTCTTGTTTTAATTTGCAGAACTCATCCAGTGAAAATCTATGTAAAATCAAACCAAAAGAGTTGGATTAAGTGTATATTGCCATGGAAATAAGTGACAAGTAGTATTCCTGAATTATTGAACCCATGTGTATTTCTTGTTTTGAACTTTAAGATCTTGAAATACATGTAAGTGAATGTAAGAAAAATAACAACAAAAACAACTTTGTAAAGTACAGGTTATTCCCTGTAATAGGAGGTTAACTTACACTTGTCTGTTAAGAAAACTACAAGAACTTTCACTGGAGGACTTTGAGAGGTGTTTAGGGGAACAATTACTGGCACATCCTCCGAGTTGAAATGCTGCGGATATTTTGAGTTATACTTGCAAGCAGGTGGAGTTTTGCAGCTGAAGGGAAACAGTTGAAACTGCTACCATCTGAAACTGGGGTAGAAACCCCAGCCAGGCTTCAGGAGCACTGGATGACTGCCAACGTGGCAGCGCTCTAGCACCTTTCCTTCCTGGCAGACTGAGTCATGGACTGCTGCTTCACAGAGGAGAGCTTCCTTGCCTTGGGTAGGGATTTATGACAGTCAAGAGACAAATACACAGTATTTATTACAGCTCTTAACATCAGGCAACTTTCAACCTTTAAACCGTTTGTGAAAATTCCAGTTACAGCACTAGAGCTCTGATTGTAGAATGATTAAATGTAATATTCAGTGTTGGCCTACTTTATTAGAATAAACTGTGCAATTAATCCTCTCACAGACATGTGTAAGGTAGATATAGTAGTCAACTGAATTTGGGGGTGATTATCTGTCTCCAAATACCGCATCTTCTCCAGCTTATTTTCCAGTGATCCCAGCACATAGGTCTAGTTACTTATGCTCTTACTTTTTTTCTTAGTTGTTGCCATGGCAGCAGTTTATTAAATAAATGTAACTGTAGGCACAACTCAGAAGACAACTTTAGCTATTGTTTTTTAGGTTTCACAGTAAGTGGACTAGGAAATGCTTTTATTTTCTAGTAGTAATTCAGTGGATTGCATTTGAGCCAGTTTACTGCCAGAATTGAAGTATAGTTCAGATTTGATTCTTGATGGTTTGGGTTCTAGGATATTTCTGATTTTTCAGTATCCTTGAACTTACTAAGTCTTCCCTTCAATAACTAATACTATTCTCACATACCTCTAATCTTATGCTTCCTCGAAACAGTACTATGCCAGCTGAGTTGTTTACTAAGGATTATTGTAAGGGCCTGGGGGTGTGGGAGTAGAAACTAAAACCTATCAGAAGGTCTGATTAGACATAAAGCAGAATTTCCTTGTTTTTCCTGCTTTGTCATAGGGCCACTGTGCCCTCTAGATGGTAACATGGGAACCTTGGGGTCCACCTTGGCCAGGCACAATAGCTCAGTGCTCCAGATGTCAGTCCTTGCTACCTCCTTTCCTGCAGTGGTGGAAGTGAGTGCTGGAGCTGGCGCTGGCACTCTGGCAATCCTCAGGTGATGGCTTTCGCCTCCATTTCCTCCACATGCATTAGGTGGACCAGGTCAGAGCTTGCAAGGTCTGCATTCTAGGGACTCCACATTAAGCTCTCAAAAGCTTACATATGCTTGATGTTTTAAAGGAAATGTGGGTCTCTCACAGGCCAGGACTTACTGACTAGTTTTTACCAGACAACCACTTAATACCTAGACATTTCTAAAGTAGCAACTAAGAGAGGATTAAGTTTGCTGGGTTTTTAAAAACCTAATTCCAAAGCATAGAAGAGTGCTCTGCTAGGTAGAAAAGAAGCCCTTTATGATTTGTAGCTACCTTCTGTGCCTGACTTGGTGCCTGTGTGAGGATTAAGCCCTTATTAGTCTGCTCTTGCAATTAATTATTCAAATGACTGAAGTTAAAAAGAATTGCTTTTGTAATAACAATAAAAGTTGTCATCTTCCCTTTTGACAGACTTGTCTCGTTTATAGTCACTTGTGTGGATAACTCATACTTTTCCATACAGCACTGTATGCAATGTAGGAACCACCTAGCAGAGTTGTTGGATAGAACTAAAAAAGCTGTCATGTAAGGCATTTAAGGAAAATTAAGTGCTTGCACAGAGTTCAAGAGGTCATGCCCTGCCTGACTGCTGGCCTCATCTCCCACTCCGTCTCTGCTCCAGCCACGTAGTTTCCAAATATACCCTGGCCTTTCATCTGATTCGTGCCATTTCCCTCGCCCAAAAGTCTTCCTCCCAAAATTGAATTCTGATGCAGAGCACCTGACAGTCCCACAGCTCTTCCAACATGCTGACACCCAAAGAGCAGTGTAACTACTAACGCTGTTCCAAAAACCAATTTCATCTCAAAGTAAATACCGGGACAGACAAGCTGAAAGAAGCAAAGTATCAAAAGTTTTTTCAAAAGCCGGGTACCAGTTGCTCACGCCTGTAATCCTAGCTGCTCAGGAGGCTGAGCTGTTTGAAGCCAGCCCAGACAAAGTTTGAGACTTAGCGCCAATAATCTCACACACACACACACACACACACACGTGTTCTCTAAGTCTACGGAGGACAACGCCATTGTCTGGCTTAGCCTCGGACTTCCACGGTCTCAAAACCTTACTAGCTGTAAAAGCGCTGCCACCGCCCGGGACGTCCACGCGGTGCCGCCGAGCGGGAAGGTGGTGCGGAACTTCCAGTCCTGCCTCCCAAATACCGAAGGCAGGGGTCGGTTCAACGAAAATGGAAACCTACCCTTCCTTACCAACACAAGAAAAATACCTCTTAAAACACGCCTAGCATATTTCTGGAAGGCTCCAGGAGGTTCTGGGGACTGGTAACCTCTGGGGAGCAAGATGGGGCGGGAAGAGGCCGTTCAATCCACTCTGTCCCCCGGGGACCCCCAGCCAACCTCCCGGCCGGTAATGGCCTGCGGGATCTCACCGCCCGCCGCGGGGGACCGGGAGCTCCGAGGCCGGCCGGGGAATCGGCCCCGGGGAGGGAGGCGACGCCCCACGCCGCGGCCCAGGGCTCCGCGCTCCTTTCTCAGGCTCCAAGGGAGACGCCGAGCCCCGGACGGCGGGAAGACAGGAGAAGCCATCTCCACCATTGCTGCGCCAAGCCCGGAAACCAAATTGCGCGCCTTCCCGGAAGTGACGCGTGCGGATCCTGCCCCCCCGCCTAGTTTCCGGTTCCGGGCCTCCGCGCGTGCGCACGCGGATGCGCCGTCCTCAAGTTCCGCCGATCGCGCGTTTGCACGAGGCGAACCAGCCATGGAGGACGCGGCTTCCACCTCTCCAGAGGCTCTGGCCGTCGGTGCGACCTCCGCCTCGGCTCCAGACGGCCCGACCTCCCTAGAACATCTGGACAAAAGCCAGGTGAGTCCCTGGGTAGGGCAGGTGTTTCGAAAGGAGGGTGTCTGTCCTTTGTGAGGCGTGGCGGTGCCGACGGAAAGGCCTGGAAACCTGGGCCTGCCTGGTGCGGGGCGCGGGGGGCCGTCCCCAGAGCGTTCCGGCTAGCCCGTCGGTTATTCCGCACTGACTCTCTAGCTTCCCCCCAGGCCTGCGACCTGGCGGTCTGTAATTAGATTGCAAAAGTAGTCGGGCACCCGTAGCAGTCGCCTGTAATCCCAGCTACTCGAGGGCCGAGATCTGAAGATCGAGATTCGAAACCGAGCTTAGGCAGGAAAGTCCACGAGGTGGTTTTTTTTTTTTTTTTTTGTCGGTCGTGGGCTTGAACTCTGGGCTCGCTCAAGGCGAGCGCTCTACCACTTGAGCTACAGCGCCACTTCCGGTTTTCTAGTGGTTCACTGGAAATAAGAGTCTCACGGACTTTCCTGCCCGGGCTGGCTTTGAACCGCGATCCTCAGATCTCAGCCTCCTGAGTAGCTAGGATTACAGGCGTGAGCCACCAGCGCCCGGCTCTCCACGAGGTTTTTTAGCAACAGGAAGCCAGAAGTGGAGCTGTGGCTCAAGTGGTAGTGGTACAGCGCTAGCCTTGAGCAGAAAAGCTCGGGGACAGTGGTCAAGCCCTGGGTCAAGCCCCAGAACCAGCCAAGCCCTGGGTCAAGCCCCAGAACCAGCGCGAATAAAAGAAATTACCTTGGACTAGTCTTTTCGCTTTGTTAATTCGTACTTACCACGACCCTGTCTGCTACCTTGCTTTCCCAGAACGCAGGGAGGAATGCTTATGAAGTGCTTTCGGTGGGGACCTAGCACACAATACGAAGTAAATGCTGCTGTCAGTGGGGTGGGGTCTTTTCCTGTGAATCAGTGCCGTCCTCGTCTCCTGTGGTTCAGTCTCATCCTTTTGAGACTGGGTCTCACTTTGTAGCCCAGGTTGACCTCTAACTCTTGATCCTCTTGCTTCTGCCTTCGGAGGTGCTGGGATTACAGACATGCACCACCTCTCGACTACTTAGGCATTCTTTGATTGGTTCTTAAGTTGCTCTGAGTATAAATTGCACGATTCAGTTGTGGTTGTACAGGTTACCTACTACAATTGAATATGGAGCAAAGAAAGTATGGAGAAGGAGGAGTGGACGTTAACCTGAGAAGTTTATATTTCTCGTTTGCAGATTAGGAAGGCAGTAGAAGCCCTGTTGGCCCATTCTAAGGCCAGAAGAAGCAAAAGAGCATTGCTTTTGAATGACAGCGACAATTTATTTTTAATGGTGATATTATGGAAAATTCCCAGTAAAGAACTGAGGGTCAAATTGTAAGTTCTAATTTTCTACTCTTGATCTTTTTATCTACTCATTTATTTGTAGCTTTTAACAGTGGAAATCTGGCATACTCAAAAATCTGAGATCAAATAAAATCACTGCCTTAAAGAATGGTAGAAATGGGGCTGGGAAAGTGGCTCAGTGGTAATAGTGCTTGCCTCCCATGCATGAGGCCCTAGGTTCGATTCCTCAGCACCACATAAGAAAAAGAAAAAAGCCGGAAGTGGCACTGTGGCTCAAGTGGTAGAGCACTAGCCTTGAGCTGAAGAGCTGAGGGACAGCGCCTAGGCCCAGAGTTCAAGCCCTATGATCCAAAAAAAAAAAAAAAAAAAGGTAGAAATTTGGGCTGGGTCTGCTGGTGGCTCACACTTCTAATTCTAGCAGCTCTGTGATCTGAGGATCACACTGTTCAAATCCAGGCAAGGCAGCAAAGTTTGTGAAACTTACCTTAAACAAGCTACCCAGAAAGAGCAGAAAGTGGCTCTGTAGCTAACCTTGAGCACAAAGACTCTCAAGCAGCATCCAGGCCCTAAATTCAAGCCCCAGGAACAGCAAAGAAAAAAAAAGATAGAAATTTGGACATTTTTAGCAGTAAAATGTCTTATAACTTGGGGCCTAGACTTATACTCTTTAAAACAAAAAATAAAGAACCCTTAACGATTTTATTTTATTTATTTATTTATTTATTTTTGGGTCCAGCCGTGGGGCCTGAACTCTGGGCCTGGGCGCTGTCCCTTAGCTCTTCAGCTCAAGGCGAGCGCTCTACCACTTGAGCCACAGCACCACTTCAGGCTTTTTTCTTTTTGCTTATGTGGTGCTGAGGAATTGAACCCAGGGCCTCGAGCATGCAAGGAAAGCGCTCTACCACTGAGCCACCTTCCCAGCCCCCCTTAACGATTTTATATTTATATCTGGGGTACATTTTCAGTCAGTCTTGCTGTCTAGCCCAGCTTGTTCTGGAAATCTGGGTCCTCCTACCTCAACCTCCGCCAGTGTTGGGATTATAGGTGTGTATAACCATGTCAGGCTAGCTGTCTCTTCTTAGTCCTAAGACATGCGTTAAAAATTTAAGGAGCTAGGCGGGCGCTGGTAGCTCATGCCTATAATCCTAGCTACTCAGGAGGATGAGATCTGAGGATCACGGTTCAAAGCCAGCCCAGGCAGGAGAGACCATGAGACTCCTATCTCCAGTAAACCACCAGAAAACTGGAAGTGGCACTGTAGCTCAAGTGGTAGAGCGCTCACCTTGAGCTGAAGAGCTGAGGGACAGCGCCCAGGCCCAGACAGAGTTCAAGCCCCACGACCGACAAAAAACAAAAAACAAACAAAAAAAATTTAAGGAGCTAATAAGTTCAAATATACCAGAAGATAACGTTTTAAACCTTGCAATATGGTTATTCTCCCTCCCACATTACAATACATGAGTCACTGTAACAACACAATTACATTATAGTGTTTACATATGTATTGTTTGGGTGTCTTTGTATTTTTATTTACTTCCCAGTTGTCAATTGACATTTTAAGCCTCTGGGAGTTCATAGTAATTTCTTGGAATATAAAATCTTTTCTCTAAAACATAGCTTGTTGCTTTTTTTTTTTTTCTTTCTATTTCTTTTTCAGTTTTAGGCTAGGGATGGAACCCAGGCCTGTCACATGCTACACAAGCACTTTACCTCTGCACTAAGGCTCTAGCCTTTTCTTTCCCCTGGGTGTATTTTTTTTCCATTGTCAAAGTTATGTACAGAGGGGTTATAGTTAAATAAGTAAGGTAATAAGTACATTTCTTGTCAAACTTGTTATCCCCTCATTTTTCTTCTATTTTCCCTCATCCCCCCAACATCCCCCCCAACTTGTATAGATCATTTCCAACATTATTGTCTGTGTATATCACTGTTGCCCTAGGTGTATTTCTAAATGGTGTTTTGGTGTAGTGTTCACATAAATGAAGGTTGGTCAAGTGACATAATGATCTTCAGATGGTGTCTGAAATAACACTTTACTCCTGGATGTCTTCTCATGTGTTTTGCAGGTCCTTGCCTCATAATATTCAGTCAGATTTGGCTGAAATCTGTTTATTTACCAAAGATGAACTTGAATCACCTGAAGATACAGAACGTTTCTATAGAAAGCTTTTGAAGAAGCATGGGATTGAATCCATCTCTCGAGTAGGAAGTAGACTAATACTTTTCCAGATGTTTCAAGGATTTTTAATTACATTGATGTAATACATAATACACTTCTAAGTTGCCAGATTGGCTTCTAACCTGCATCTTCCCCAGTAGTTGGGCTTATAGGCATGTGCTGTTAGCTCAGCCAATCCTTCCCAGTCTCAATCTAGGGGCCTTGCTCATTTATCACCATGACCCTTACATGGTTCTTGCAACATTTTAGGTGCTTATATGTTTGCTAAACCATAAAGGGCAAGGTTCTAGGTTCATATTGTTGCCTAAGTATTTTTCCTTTTCTGTATTCTTATTCTTATATTTTTACTGTTTGTATTTTCTAGATCATCCCTTTCCATACTTTAAAGACTGAATATAAAGCATATGAAGCCAAACTCCGCCTCCTGGGGAGTTTTGATCTTTTCCTTACTGATGAAAGAATTAGGCGGCTTTTACCCACGCACATAGGGAGACATTTCTATCAAAGAAAGAAGTAAGTTTCTTAACAGTGACTAAACGTCAGCATGAAATGACGTTTCTTTGTGTGCGTTATTCTGATGCCCATGTGTTTTGTAGAGTTCCAGTACCTGTAAACCTTCTTGCCAAGAATTTATCCAGAGAGATCAACTACTGTTTGGGTGGAACTGTCCTGAACATCTCCAAGAGTGGTTCCTGCAGGTAGGCAGCTAGCATGCGTTGTGTATCACTTCACATTTGGTAGTGACTGTCCACTCTTTTAAAGGTGCTGTTAATGAAACCATGTTCTACAGTTTAAAACTAAAGTCTTCTCTCAAGAGTGTTCCGTTCTCATCAGAAAACTAGAAGTGGGGTTGTGGGTGAGAGTTGTATATCACTAGCCTTCAGCAAAAGAGCTAAGGGACAGCATCCAGACCCTGAGTATATTATTCTCTGGAATAAGGCTGCCTGGTAGAAGTTTATATTCTGTCCAGTGGCTGAGTATTGGAATGGGGCCTCTGTGCCTGTGGAACTGAGTTTTTAATTTGATGTGGTTTAATGAGTGAGAAGGACACATGTAACCTAGTGTTGTGGTTATTGTATTGGACAGAACAACTCTGGGTATTAAGGAAAGCCAGGGTAAGATCAATGCTTAGAGAGCTGTTGTAGTCCTGGGCTTGCATGTTGCGCTGTAAGATCCACCTCAGTCTTGTTACATAATTCCGAATCCATCTTGATCCATCTGGCTCTCTGAAGCATTTCTGATCCCCCTGCCTAATGTTGGGCTGAGCTGTATGGGCTTCCCACTCTGCATCTGCTGAAGGGTGGTTTCTAGCGTGAGAATGAATTACATTTCAGTCTTTAAAAATTAGTTTAGAACCCAGTGCTTTTAACATTTTTACATTTTAAAAGAAAAGGCTTAGAATGATGTGTTTCTATTTCTCAGGAACATGCCAGCGCTTTATTTTGAAGCATCATCTTAAATTTTTTTTAAATGTTCACTGACTACTGTGTTTGATTCCAGTACTGTACGCATCGGTCACACTGCAATGGAGCCTCAGCACCTCACTGAAAACATTGTTGCTGTCGTGAAAAAGCTGGCAGAAAAGTTGCCAAAGGTACATCCAGTGTGCCGGGCAGGTGTATTGGTGACTCATGGAAGAAAAGCGAGGAGTAGATAGTTGTTGTTCTTTTCTTTGTTTCAGAAGTTGCAGAGCATTAAACTCCTATTCGTGAAAACCGAGAGGTCTGCTTCCCTTCCCATCTTTTCCTCATTTGTCAGCTGTGTGGATGAAAACAGCCCACTATCCTTCAATGGTCTTCAGAGAAAAGTTAGTAGATGTTTAAATACTAGATGGGCTTGATGAAGGTGTGAATGTGGTTCCCAGTGGCCAGAACCCTTGCCTTTCCTGCGTGCCCTGCCCATGCCCCTGGCTGCTCCCGAGCCTGTGCTTTGTTCCTTGTTCTCACTTCTCAGAGATGAGCTAAAGAAGTTGTTTTTTTTTTTTTTTTTTTTAAGATTCGTTGGAGTCTGTGAAGGTATTGAAATGTAAAGATGGAATTATTAAGATCGGTTGTTGACAAACCATGTCATATAGTTCAGGAGTACATCATTAAGAGTCAGAAACAAAGTGACAGGTGTGGTGACACCTGTGGTCTCAGCACTCAGGCTGAGCAGGAGGATCCAGAGTTCTGGGGTCTGCTTGGGCTACAGAGCTGGGCTGTAGGGCCCTGTGTGAAAGTGGAGTTGAGGTTCCAATGTTTATGGTAGAGGTCAAAGCTCTTGGAGGGGCGGGGGAGGGACTGTGAGTACTGAGAGCTACCAGCGCTCATTCTTTATCCTTTGGCTCATTCTTTATCCTTTGTTTTTCTTCGAAAGTCTTCCTACTTATCTTTATCTTCTGTCTGATGTTCTTGGTAGGAAAGAAAGAAAAAAGAGATGAAATTGCGTGCAAAGCAAAAGAAGAAAAACAAAAAGTTGAGGGCAAGAATTCGGAAGTCTACACCAGTCTTACCATGGGACCTGGCATCTCAAGGTGGGGATGATCCAGTGAAGGACTCTGGGTCTCAGAAAAAAAAGACAGGCAAAGTGAAAGGCCAGCCTAAAGCGACAGGCGAAGTTAACGTCCAGCCTAAAGTGACAGGCAAAGTCAAAGGCCAGCCTACAGTGACAGATGACGAAGACGAAATCCCACAGTTGGTACCAATAGAAGGAACTCCAGCAAAAGAAAATGTCCAGGTATTTTTTATTGCTGTTTAATAGTGATATTGAATGGTTTGGTGGCCAGTTGTGTCTGGGCAGGCTCAGTGCTGAGTGATGACTAATGAAAAACATGAGTAAACCAAGAGCCATGTGGTAGCCAGTTTACTTCATCCTGTAAACACCTGTTGAGGGGTAAGTCATGTTTTGGTTCACAGTGGGACACTTGAACATGACTGTAGTATAGGCTGTGCACATAGCTGGAGTGGTGTGGGTCACTCTCCCCTACGAGCTATGAGATATAAGCTGCTGCTGTGTTGATGTGGTCGCATGCTAGGTCATTTGGTTTTCTGATTGAGCTAAGGCCTAGCACTTACCACTTAAAAACACTCCCCACCCTTTTTGGTTTAGTTGTTTTCAGATAGGATCTCACTTTTTGTCCAGGCTGGACAAAATGCCATATAACTGGAATGTTAGGCGCACGCCTCCACACCCAGTTTTTGTTCATTGAATGAGGGGTTCACAAACTTCATTTGGGCTGGCCTTAGAACCAAGATCCTCCCAATCCCAAATAGCTAGAATGACAGACAAGAGCCATCACTCCATCTTATAGCATACTGTAGCTTCCCCCCCCCGACATGGTCTCCCTTTGTACCTCAGTCTGGCTCAATAGTAATTCTATTTTCTATGTGTGTATGTATTCATGCCATCAGTGAGGCTTGAACTCAGAACTTCATATTCTATTCCATTCAAGACTGGTGTTCTGGGGCTGAGAAGGTAGCTCAGTGGTAGAGTGCTTGACTTGCATGCATGAGGCCCTGGGTTCGATTCCTCAGTACCACATAAGCAGAGAAAATAAAGAGCCAGAAGTGGTGCTGTAGCTCAACTGGTAGAGTGTTAACCTTGAGCTAAAGAGCTGAGGGACAGTGCCCAGGCCCACAACTGACAAAAAAAAAGAAAAAGCCTGGTGCTCTATGACTTGAATGATTGATGCCTCTAGTTTAGCATTTTGCTGATTAATTGGCAATGGAGTCTCAATGGACTTTTTTCCTGGGCTGGCTTTGAGCCTCAGCCTCAATCCTCCAGGTCTCAGCCTCCTGAGTAGCTAGGATTACAGGCATGAGCCTGGCAGTAATCTTTAAAATATTAACTTCTTTTTACAAGTGATAGGTTAGGACCTGAAGGGTAGTGTTGGCAGGGATAGGTCAGTGATAGCGCACCTGGCTGACATGAAGGCCCAGTCCTTTAAACCCATCTAGGAAATAGAATCGTGGCAGTTTCATAATTTCAGTGCTTACCTAGAAGCTCAGCTACTAGGAAGACAGGCAGGAAATTAAAACTTCAAAGACTTAAAAATAAACATATGGAGATACTATAATAGGTTGATTTTGGGGGTTTGTGTTTGTGGTTAGGTTTATATAAAAATAGTTTTGTCTGGTGCCTCTTCTGAACCAGCAGAAAAACTGGAAGTGGAACTCTGGCTCGAGTAGAATGGCAGCCTTGAGCAAGAATGCTAAGGGAGAGTGCAGAGAGTTCAAGGCTCCAAGTACTGGAACACGTACAAAGTTTAGTTTGGTCTTCAGTTGTATCTGTGGACTGGGTAGACTTTGCTGCTAGATCCTTGCTGCATCTTGGGCTGCTCCCCCTTTTGAATAGCTTCTTTGAGTTAGAATGGGAACCTGAAGGCCGCCTTCAAGGGACTCACTAACAGGAAATCAGGTTGGGGCACAGCTCTCTCTGCACTTAGGAAGTGTTCACTGGTCACTTTCCTTAGGAAGAGGGGCCTCTTGAGAGACCCTCAGACTGCCTTTACAAAGTCTTTAGTAGAAGGCTGGAGGTGTGGCGGTAACAACAGCAACATGCCCAGTAGGCATGAGACAGTGAGTTCTCAGCTTGCCCCTCCTGTAAGGTTAAATAGAACAGCTACTCCTGCCAGACTTAACTTTTCTTCTCTTGCAGGTGCAAAACAGTGCCACAGCAAAGAAGTCTCCAAAGAAGAGTGTCAGGCCCAGCACACCTGTTGGCAAGAAGAGAAAGGCCCTGCCTACCACAGAGACCCCTGGAAAATCTCCAGGGAAGAAGCAGAAGGTGAACCAGAAAGACAAAGTAACAGACTCTGTGCTGGGAAAAAAAGACCCGAGACAGACTCCAAAAAAGCCAGAAGCCAAGTTCTTCACCACTTGTAAGAAATCTGGAAGTAATGATCCCAGCACCCCTAAACAGGGGCGAAAAATCCCCTCTGAGGGCCAGTCTAACTAAAAAAAAATCACTGGCTCTGCCCAGGACTTAACAGTTACCTGAGACTCTGTTTTTTTTTTTTTTTTTTTTTGTTATTATAAAGGTGATGTACAGAGGGTTACAGTTACATAACAGCTTGAGATGCTTTTTTCTAATATAGTTCATTTGGGCACAGCAGGATATGCCTGCCACTGTGGGGTGCTCAGGCTGCGGACCGCCCGGGCTGGAAAACAGTAAACCTGGCTTCCTTGGGCTTGGCTCAGCATGGGGGCTGAGTTCCACCCCAGCATTGGGGGAATAAAGAAGTGAAATTAAAAGTATTTGGATCCCAACCCCCATTGCTACTTTCTCTATGAGTGGGGTTTTAAGAACCTCCATAGGTGATTCTAACCTATACTCCTGTTTGTAAAAGCCAATGGCAAAGTAAAATCTATTTTTCATTGTTGCTCTGTGTATTTGCTGATGTAACAGTCTTCTCTGTGGTCATCATACAAATAAACTGTAACATCTGTCTCGTTATTGGATAATGAGCATATGTGAGCTGTTTTGTCATTTGCTGTAATATTTTTACTTGTGCATCAGTTCACAAGACTGCAAACATTAGCAAAGTAGTGCTGAGGGGCTTGATGCACAAGAATCTCAGAATGTAGAGACAGTCTGCCTGTCCCATCTAGGCACATATGCCTACAGTAAAGGAAATTTCTTCTTTTCCTTCTACCTCCTCTGTACAGATAGAGTGGCCGTCCATATCCAGCTCACTTGTGAGGCTTTCAGTGACACTGGCGTTGCATTGCGTTTAAGCTGCATGTGTTCCCGGCTAGGAAGGACTGTACTTCAGCAATGCTTCCAAGGGTTACTAGCTCACAAACAGGTGATACCAACATGCTGGTATCAGGTTTATTGGAGACAGTTCTGAAATGTAATGGAAAAGTCTCCTAACTCTGGACTCGGGTTTCCAACACTTAAACACTGCAGAGCTAGGCTCCTGTGTCTCTCACATAATCCTAGCTACTCAGGAGGCTGAGATCTGAGGATCAAGGTTTGAAGCCAGCTCAAGCAGGAAAGTCCTTGAGACCCTAGCCTCCAGTAAAACTACTCAGAAAAAGCCAGAAGTGGCACTGTGGTTCAAGTGGTAGAGTGCTAGTCTTCAGGGATAAAAAAAACCAACAAAAACAAAAAACAAACTAGGACCCTAAACTCAAGTACCAGGACCACAAAAACAAAAAAAAATGGGGGGTGGGTGCTGGGAAGGTGGCTCAGTGGTAAGAGTGCTTGCCTTGCATGCATGAGGCCCTAGATTTGAGTCTTCAGCACCACATAAGCCAAAAAAAAACAATTGTGCTGGTCCTGGGGCTTTAACTCCCTCTGGGTGCTGTCTCTGAGCTCCTTTTCGCTCAAGGCTAGTTCTCTACCACTTGAGTTAGAGCTCCACTTCGCACTGTTAGGTAGTTAATTGGAGATAGTCTTACGACTTCCCTGCCTGGCCTGGCTCTGAACTGTGATCTTCAGATCTCAGCCTCCTGAGTAGCTAGGATTTCGAGTGTGAGCCCCTAGCATCCGGCTAGAAAGACTTAAATACTTAAGAGTCCCAGTGGCTCAAATGCCAGTTAGCACTGAGATCTGAGCACTTAAATTCAGAGCCAGCTGGGTAGACAAATCCAAGAGACTTTCCAGTTAGCTAGGCAGTAGCCAGACCTAGAGATAAAAGGCTCCTGTGGTAGGAAGCCAGCCTTGAGTGAAAAGTGAATTCTAGGCTGAGTTCAAGCCCCAATGTCAAAAAATGGCAAAGTAAGCAAGTACAGTTTCATCAAATAAGGATCAGTGGCCTCATCAGCACCTTTTTGGCATTAGACACATGTAACTGGTCAACCTGTGTCTAAGGAGGAGCCAGATGGTTGTGTGGTTGGCTTCAAACCTCTATCAAATCTAAGGCTTTGAGTAGGATTACAGGCATGAACCACCAGCACTTGATCAGCTAAGGTGATTCTTCAGCAGTTCAAACTCAATGAAGGTCAACCAGAGTAGGGCAGATTCTTTCTTTAGTTTTCCTACTAGAAAGTATCTATGTAGATTTCAATCGAACTACTGTAGCATTCGTGGCCAGTTTCTCCTTGTTAGGAGTCTTCCATATCTGGAGAATATTGAAGGCATACCAGGTCCCTGTGGCTCATGCCTGTAATCCTAGCTACTCAGGAGGCTGAGATCAGAGCCAGCCCTGGCAGGAAAGTCTGTGAGACTCATCTCCATTAACAATCAGAAAACTGGAAGTGGCCCTGTGGCTCAAGAGCTGAGGGACAGTGCCCCAGGTCTAGTGTTTTAAGTCCCACAACCAACCCCCTCCCCCTCAAAAAAAATTGAGATTCCTTCATTGATCCACTTCATTGAATAGCTGCAGGCAAACATTGCAGTGTCCAATCCAGTGGTCCTCCTGAGGCACATTTGGGAGGACCCTAGCTCATGTCCTGCATGGGACTGCTGGGTTTGGGTCTGGAATCATCCTCATGTAGAACACCTTGGACCACTGTATAAGCCTGGCTGCTGGAAGATCTATGGCAGCAGCAGGTGTTTTCCTCCTTGTCCTTAGCAGCCTGTTTTCTTCAGAGCCAGTGAAGACCAGAAGGGATTCAGGAGACGGGCTGGAAGTACAGGTGAAGGGCAGGCGTCCCCTACACAGTGCAGAGTCCTGAGCATCAGAACATCTGCATGTCACTCCAGACTGGACCAGGGCATCTTACATCCCTTGAAGTTTTTAAGTCTTCTAGGTGTATTTTATTTATTTTTATCAGTTGTGGGGCTTGAACTCTGAGCCTGGGCATTGTCCCTGAGCTCTTCAACTCAAGGCTAGTGCTCTACCACCTGTGCCACAGCACCACTTTGAGTCTTCTGATGGATAGTTGGTGATAAGGGTCTCACATTCTTTCCTGCCTGGGCTGGCTTTGAACTTTGATCCTCAGATCTCAGATCCTGAGTAGCTCAGATTATAGGCGTGAGCCATCAGTGCCTGGTCTCAGCATATTTTAAATAATAATAAACATTGACTTTTAAAAACTTATATTCTTTCTCTTTCTTCCCTCTCCCTTCCCTCTTTTTCTTTCATTTTCTGATCTGCCAAGTTAGCTGGAATTGTGAACAGGAGTCAACATGCCTAGTGGCTCCCCCTGCCCCTTTCCTATTCTAACATCCACTTCCCAAGTCCACACCTGGGAGGAAATCCTCAAATAGCATTTTTTTTTTTTAAAAACAGGGTCTCATTAGTTCTCAAATGGCAGATCCGCCTGCTTCAGCCTTCCAAATACTAGATTACAGGCATGTACTACTCTGTGTGGCTATCAAATAGCTTTTGAAGAATCTGTAGGGATGTCTTTCTGTTGCTGTTTGTGCTTCTGGGGATGGAACCCTGAGCCTTGCATATGATAGTCAAGGGCCATATCCACTGAGCTACATCCTCAGCCTTAGGATCTTGCCAGTAGAAACCATTGCTGTTACACGGTCGTTCAAACCAAGTGCCCTGGGGGTAGTTGACACAGAAGGTGCACTTCCAGGTGACCTGAGTGTCAGAGCCTGGAGGCCCCATTGCTGAGGAACCTTGGGGTCATTCCAAGAGTCAGAATGGAGGGAGAAGAGCCAGCAGGGCACGGAAGACAGAAGCCATAAAATGGAGCCTGCATTCCAACGTTGGGGCCTGGGAGGCTGCAGAAGAGAATCGGACCTGGCTCTGGAAAACCAGAAATGCTCACTTCCCAAAGTTCCTCCTCCCTCGGAAGCGCCTCAGGTGTGTGTGTGTGGGGGTGGTGGTGGTGTAGAATTAAATAATTTCCTGCCTATTAAATGTGACATTTTTCACAAATACAAGTAGGGAACTGATACACTGTGGCAACCCAGTATCAGATGGAGGTTGAGAAGCAAAACGCTGCCTTCTCTCTCTCTCCTTTTGGTGTCTTTTCATTTTTGATACTGAGGATCGAACCCAGGACATGGCCTAGCAAGTCCTTTGCTACTGAGTTACATCCAGGCCCGTTTTCCCTCTTCCCCGCCCTCTCCCCCTCGGTGTGCCTTTCCTGGCCTGGACTCTTGGAGCTTTTTTGCTCAAAGACTAGAGCTGTACCACTTGGAGCCACAGTCTCTGACTTTCCTGCCCGGGCTGGCTTCGAACCGCGATCCTCCCATCTCAGCCTCCCGAGCAGCTGGGATTGCAGGCGGGAGGGGCCGGCGCGGGGCTCGCACACGAGGACGCGCGGCGCGCACCCGGTCCCCGTCCCCGGCCGCCACCCGCAGGGCCGGTTTCCTCTCCTGTCATTCACTATTTTAAGTGTGCGTTACCCGCACCGGGCGTCCGGGCGCGGTCTGCGGGGCTCTGTCCGGTTGGGTAAACCGACGTCCCGGGCGCGGAGCGACGACACAGGCGGCCGCGGCGGCCCAGCTCCGCGGGGACTCGGGCGACCCCCGGACGCCTCCCGGGCCGGCACACCCGGAGCCCGTCGTTCGACTAACCGCCGCCGTCGCTTCCGCCGCCGCCGCCGCCGCCGGGAGCCCGACGTGGCGCCTCCGCCTCCGGCCCCACGCTCCCGGGCGCAGCCAATGGCAGCGGCTCCCGGACGCGGGGCGCGGCCTCCCGCCGCCAGGGGGCGCCGCCGCGGGCGCCGCCGGGAGAGCCGCCGCCGTCAGCGCCGCGGTGGCCGAGGGAAGCTGCGAGCGTGCGAGCGGACGAGCCAGCGAGCGCCGGGCCGCCGCCGCCGCCTCCGCCGCCATCGCCCCCGCGCCCCCCGCCGCCGCGTCCCGCCGCCCCCGGCGCGCGCTCCCGCAGGTAGGGGGAGGTCCCGCGCGCGCCGCCGCGTGCTCGTGCCCGCGTTCGCGCGCCGCCGCCGCCGCCGCCGCCGCTCGGGTCCGGGCCGGGTGGGGGAGGGGCGCGGCGGGGAACGCGGGCCCCGGAAGCCGCGGCAAAGCCCGGGAGCCGCGGGGATGACGGGGATGAGGGGCGGGGGGATCGCGCGCGTCCCCGGATCCGGAGGCAGCAGGGCGCCCCCTGCTCCAGCCGGGAAGGACGTCACCCCGTCCCGTCCTCTCGGTAGTTACTGCGCTTGAAATACCGTGATGGTCCCCCCTCCCCCCGTCCCCGGGGGTGCTGGGTGGGCGTGGGGGCGCCCGGGGCTGGGGCGGGAAGGATGCCCGGCGAGTGGGTTCCGCCTCGACGGCGAGGCGCACCCCTCGGGCGGGCGGGGGGCCGCGGGCCCCGCCGGGTGTGTGGGGGGGTCTGCGCCGGGCGGGCACGGAGACCTGTCAGTTCCCATCAGCGCGCGTTTCCGGTCCGGGCCGGTCCGGGCCGGGTCGGGGTGGTCCCCGCAGGGGTGTGGTCACTCGGGGACGGGGCGCGGTGGCGCCTGCGCCGGGATTGGGTGACTTTCCCGGGCGTGGGGCGTCTTCCGGGTGGGGTTGGGGGGGGGAATGCTGCGCCCGAAAGAGGAAAGGGTCGGTGTCCCGGGGACGGGGGCGCGCCGGGCCTGGAACGGAGATGGGGCCGGGCTGAGCTGTCAGAGGTTTAGGATGAGGAGAAAGAAAGGTCAGCTTGCACACTCGCGTGCCCGCCGGAGTCGGTGGAGCAGCCGCTGGATCCGTGCCGCCTGGACAGTTGAGCGGGGCCGGGCCGGGCTGGCACCGTGTGTGGCGGGCCTGGGCCTGGGCGTCGGGGTGCAGCCGCCGGAGGCCCTGCTTGCTGGAGGCCTCTCGGGAATGGGTGCCACCCCACCCCGGTGGATCTGGAGAGCTGAAGTTGCTAGGTGGTGTGTCCCGGTTTGCAAGGTGCAAATCCTTCTTTTTGTGGGTCTTGGGGCTTGAACTCAGGGCCTGGGCGCTGTCTCTGAGCTTTTTCACCCAAGCCTGGTGCTCTACCACTTGGAGCAGCCAGCTCCACTTCTGAGAGTTTTCTGGCGGTTAGTTGGAGATAGGAGTCTCCTGGACTTTTTCCTGCCCAGGCCGGCTTTGGACCACGATGCTCAGATTTCAGCCTCCTGCAGTAACTTGGATGACAGGCGTGAGCCATGGGCACCGGGCCTAGAGGTGGAATTCTGTCTGGAGAACAGTTTCCCCTTGTTATGTGCTGGACTGGTCGGGTGAGTTCAGAATCTAATGATGAATATTATCAACGTGCTTGTGTTCTGCACAAAGCCACATTGGATTTCCTGCTGTCCACGTGAACAGCAGGCTCCTGCCCTGCTGTGTACCTGTGGCTTGAGGTGTGTGCCTGTGTGAGTGGGTGTGCATGCTTGGGGGTTGCACCCTGACCTGCGCCCTCTTTCCTGTCATTCTGGGGACACTTGTCAGGTTTTGCTAGTAAGAGAATCAGTTGTTACTTCTGGCTGATTAGGGTTGCATTAACAGTGTTGCAGGTGGAGGAATCTATTAGGATAGACCCTTAAAGCTGGGAAGATCTGAACATTGTAATAAAAGAAGTAGAAACGGAATATGTCTGCCACTGGTTGCACAAGTCCTCTGAAATGGGCTTTTAAACAAAGTATGCAAGGAAAGTCTAGATAATATCTTCAAGTGCTCAGTGTAGATGAAATTAGTTTTTCTCTTGAATCTTAGAGGTAGAATATGTGTTCTTTAAAGTGTAAAGTATTAGCAATAACTTGAGGTGTTTTCAGATCAAGAAAAAGCCATATATAATTACTATTTATTTATTTATTGTCAGTTGTGGGGCTTGAACTCTGGGCTTGAGGACTGTACTTGAGCTCTTCAGCTCAAGGCTAGTGCTCTACCACTTGAGCCACAGTGCCACTTCAGGCTTTTTCTGTTTATGTGGTGCTGAGTAATCAAACCCAGAGCCTCATGCATGCAAGCCAAGCACTCTACCACTGAGCCACCTTTCCAGCCCATAACTACTATTTATTATATATTCATTAACTTACAATTTAATGCCAGTGGCCCTATGTCTGTTTTAATTCTCTCCCTCCCTCCCTCCCTGGCACAATATTTTTATTTTGAAATGTGCTCATTACCTCACTCATGTAACTGTAACCCCTCTATACAGTATTTTTACAATAAAAAACATATAAAAAAGAGACCAATAAAAAAGAATCATTAAAAAAAAGAAACCAGACAACAAATTTTGCCTTTGAATTTTATGAGTTCAGTACTGTGTTGTCTAGTTGGCTAATTAGTGCTAATTAATTTCACGGAGCCCGTGAAGCCTTCAGGAGCCATGGATGGAAGGCAAGGCCAGCAGAACATTGCTGTTTGGCCAATAGAAAAGTGCAGGTGTGGGCTGGGATGTGGCAAGTGGCAAAGCACTTGCCTAGCAGGTGCAATGTCCTGGGTTCAATCCCCAGTACCAAAAAAAGAAAAGTACAAGTGCTATACTTTATGAAAGATCCTCATTTGGAGTTTGCATTCTGAGGCATTTGCTAGGGAGATGAGTGCCTTGTGGGGTGGGGGTGGGGGTGTGCGTTTCACTCTAGAAGGAAAACCTCTTGAGGGTCCTGGGCATATCTTGGGGTCTGAGTGACCCCAAGCAAGTCCAATTATCAGATTTCACTGGGGCTCTTTCTTGTTGAGTCCCTGGAAGAGAGTGTGGATGAGACTTAGTGTCCTTGTGAACCACTTGGTTGACCAGCACTTGTTTCACTTTACAGAATCTCAAAATATCTCTCTCCCCCCTCCTTCCCTTTTTTTCTCTCTCTAGCTCTCTGTCTCTGTCTCTCTGTATATATCTCAGTACTGGGATTTGAACTCAGCCTTGTGCTTGTTAGGCTGGTGCTCTACCACTTGAGCCACATTGTGCTGGTCATATTAAAGATGTAGTTGATAGGACTTTTCTACCTCAGCTGGCTTCAGACCTCCATCCTCCAGATGGTTACAGGTGTTAGTGATCAGTGTCCAGTTTCTACCAGCTTAAAACTCCGGGCCTAGGTATTCTTTCTTACATCTTTTTGCTCAAGCCTAGTGCTTTACTACTTTGACCCACAACTCTACTTCCAGTTTGGGGGTGGTTAATTGGAGATAAGAGTTCATGACTTTTCTGCCAGGCTGGCATTGAACCGAGATCCTCAGATCTCTGCCGAGGCTTTGAATTGTGATCCTCAGAGCTCACTCAGCCTCCTGAGTAGCTAGGAAAACAAGTGTGAGCCACCAGCACCCTACCTCCACCAGTATTTTTTTTTTTTTGGTTGGTCGTGGGGCCTGAACTCTGGGCCTGGGTGCTGTCCCTCAGCTCTTCAGCTCAAGGCTAACCTCTACCACTTGAGCCACAGTGCCACTAAGGCTTTTTCTGCTTCTGTAGTGTTGAAGAATTGAACCCAGGGCCTCATGCATGCAAGACAAGCACTCTACTACTGAGCCACCTGCCCAGCCCCTCCACCAGTAATTTCTTTTTGTTTGTTTGTTTTTTGTCCGTCATGGGGCTTGAACTCTAGGCTTGGGTGCTGTCCCTGTGCTCTTCAGTTCAAGGCGAGTACTCTACTGCTTGAGCCACAGCACTACTTCTGGTTTATTAGTGGTTTATTGGAGATGAGAGTCTCATGAGCTTTCCTGCCCGGCCCGGGCTGGCTTTGAACCGCAATCCTCAGATCTTAGCCTCCTGTGTAGCTAGGATTATAGGCGTGAGCCACCGGCGCCCGGCTCTGCCAGTAATTTCTTTTTTTTGGCGGGGGGGGGGGGGGGTCCAGTCATGGGGCCTGAACTAGGGGCCTGGGCGCTGTCCTTCAGCTCTTCAGCTCAAGGCTAGCGCTCTACCACTTGAGCCACAGCGCCACTTCCGGCTTTTTTTTTCTGCTTATGTGGTGCTGAGGAATCGAACCCAGGGCCTCATGTATGCAAGGCAAGCGCTCTACCACTGAGCCACCTTCCCAGCCCCTCCACCAGTAATTTCTAAGTAAATAGTTACATCAAGAAAACATGCTGGAGCAAGGGCGGGACAGGAAGTTACCTGATGCTGGATGCCATAGCCTCCATCAGGAAGTTTTTGGGTTTTTTTTCACAAGAAGAGAGAAACTTCCACAAACTGTCCATTAGAGTGTTAGAAGAAGGTGGGCAAATGTATACAGTAATGTTTCTATACCTGGTTTGCAGCCCATTAAGCTGGCACCGTGCCCACTCCACCCCCAGACCCTGGGAAGTGTTGGGAGGATTAGCTAGGACGCTGTTCCTGGACAGGCTTGTCAGTAATGTTACTTAACCTATGCAGTAGATGCTTTACAGTTGTTGAAGAGAAGCTGTAGAATGGAAGGCAGACTGCTGGTTAATGTTTTTTAAACTTGAAAGTCAAGAATACTTTCCTAGGCGAGAGTATCAACGCTGTGTTGCCTTCCCTGCAACTCCTCTGGTCAGTGTTAAGATCTTCAATTTCCGCAGTACTGGGGTTCAACAGGCATCACACTTACTAGGCAGGTGCTCTGCCACACATTCATAGGCAGGCTGCTTTGCATTAAGGACTGGCATCTGAGCACCTGGAAAGCTTTCCTGGCGCGACACTCATGTCCTGGTGTTGCTTTCCTGGCAAAGCCCTTTGCTTGTGCCCACGTGCTCCGAGTGGCATCCCTTGAGCGGGTCTGTTGCACACGGTGTGGGAGTGTGGAAAGTACTCGCTCATCTGTCAGCATCCAGCCCCGGCCATCCAAGATGGGTGCTGCCCGGGCAGAGCCCCGGCCCGGGGCCAGCCTGTCTGGCTTGGAAAGCTAGCTAGCTCTGCCACTTCCTCCCCAGGATTCTGGGCTCCTGTAAGCTTCACTTTGTCAGGATTAAATGACTTAAGTCTCCGAGAGCTCTGAGCCAGTGGGAGCCAGCTCCCTCCCGCCTCCGTGCGGTGCAGACACAGCCCTGGGGTTTTCTCTAACCTCAGCCTGCTTCTGTCATCCAGAGGTGCACGGGTCTCGTGTGGGCATCTTCTTATTGCTCTGTACTAGGCGTTCAGACGTGCTTTGCAGGGGAGGCACTGACCACACTCAGAGTCACAGTGCATATGGGGTACATTCTACCCTTCTCCAACTTCTTAGTGAGCAGGAGATGAAGTCAGCTGATGCCAGGAAGGTGGAATTCCAGCCCGTGATGCTTTAGTTCACTTAGTGGCCCTAACTCCTACTTAGCTGTTCACCCTCCACCCTTCTCTCCACCCTTTGGCTCCTGGGAAGCCCTGGTGGTTTTGGGTTCCTCTCTGCTTCTGGCCATTCCCTGCCAGGCATGCTCCTTCCTCTCTGCTCTTGTGAGTTGTCTATCTGGTCAACCTGAGGCCTCTGGACTTGTGTGAAGTCCTCCTTCTCCCCTCCTTCATTCTCCACAGAGCATGTTAGAGTCAGGACTGAGAAAGACAATGTAGCATAGGCTCAAGCCTGTAATCATAGCTACTTGAGAGGTGGAGATTAAGGCATTATAGTTCAAGGGCAGTCTAAATTTGAGAGGCTGTCCGTCAGTCAGTGGCTGGTCATGGCTGCTTGTGCCTCACATACCAGCAGCAGAGGGAGCCCAAATAGAGGCCAGCCTGCTGCAAGTGATACCCTTGTGTGTGTGTGTGTGTGTGTGTGTGTGTGTGTGTGTGTGTGTGTGTGTGTGTGTGTGTGTGTGTGTGTGTGTGTGTGTGTGTGTGTGTGTGTGTGTGTACGCACGCGCGCACCCGTGTACAAGTACAAGTATACAAGTCCAGGGGCTTGAACTCTGGGTCTGGGCTCTGTCCCTGAGCTGCTTTTGTTCAAGGCTTGCGCTCTACCACTTGAGCTCAGTTTTTTGGAAGTTTAGCAGAGATAAGAGTCTCATAGACGTTCCTGCCCAGGCTGGCTTTGAACAGCAATCCTTAGATCTCAGCCTCCTGAGTAGCTAAGATTGCAGGCATGAGCCACCTGCATGTCCAGCTAGATCCATTCTGGTAAAGCAATACAGGAGATAGTGGGGGCTGGGAAGGTGGCTCAGTGGTAGAGTGCTTACCTAGCATGCATGAAGCCCTGGGTTCTAGTCCTCAGTACCACATACACAGAAAATGCCAGAAGTGGTGCTGTGGCTCAGGTGGTAGAGTGCTATCCTTGAGCAAAAGAAGCTCAGGGACAGTGCCTAGGCCCTGAGTTCAACTGCCAGGACTGGTAAAAAAAAAAAAAAAAAAAAAAAAGGGAGGGCTGGGAAGGTGGCTCAGTGGTAGAATGTTTGCCCTGCATGCATGAGGCCCTGGGTTTGATTCCTCAGCACCACATAAACAGGAAAAAAAAAAAAAAAGCCAGAAGTGACTCTGTGGCTTAAGTGGTAGAGCGCTATCCTTGAGCTGAAGAGCTGAGAGACAGCACCCAGGCCCAGAGTTCAGGCTCCATAACCGACAAAAAAAAAAAAAGAAAAAGAAAAAGGAAAAGGAAGGGACTGTTGAAGTGGTAAAGTGGTAGAGCATCTGCCTGGCAAAAGCAAGACTCTGAGTTCAAATCTCAGTATTGCCCAATAAATAAATGTATGAATGAGTGAACAAATAAATAATAAACCGTTTGTTGTCAAAAATTCCCTGATTGACATCAGGAACTAAACATACCCAAGCCCTTTATCTGACAGAAGTTCTTAGAAGGACACAACTTGACCTCCTAAGCTTCCAGGATGTGGACAGCAAGAATGTCTGCCCCAGGCCGGGTTAGGTTAGGGAAGCACACGTGTACTAACACAGAGTGACAAACCACTTCATGTGGAAAGCCAAGTGCAGGCCCCGTTCACAGCCCTGGATTGGTGCAAAAACAACACAGGTCCTTTCAACTTTCTGCTTGAAGATAATTATAGACGCACAGGAAATTGCAAAAGTAGAACACAGAGTCCAGCTCCCCACATGGGTGACATAACTGTAGCACACATTGCCTCCAGGAAGTCGCCGTTGGTATGGTGCTGTCCCGTGCCACCGGATGAACTCCATCCTCCCCTCCCCCCATCAGTGCCTGTGCACTGGGGGCATCACATCTGCACACGAGGGATTGCAACCTGTGTCGGTGCCACATTCATCAGGTGAATCAGGCGAAACAGCGGTTGATTGCCCTTGGGGAGGGCTTAATGTGGTGGCCAAAGGTGACAGTGTATGAGACACTCTTTTTCACTGTCACGTTAAACTTTTGTGTGTGTGTGTGCGTGTGGGTCCCTGAGCTTTTGCTCAAAGCTAGCATTCTACCACTTTGAACCGCAACGCCACTTCCAAGCCTGTGACTGTGAGCGGACTCATGTCTCAAAAAACTCACAGCCTCAAATGCAGTTAATACAAAGCTTATAAAGGCAAAACCACATGATTAGTATAAGGAACTAACCCCAGGTGCTGTGTTCAAGCACCAGGACCAGCCTGTAATCCTAGCTAGTTCATGCCTGTAATCCTAACTACTCAGGAGGCTGAGATCTGAAGATCATGGTTCTAAGC
This sequence comes from Dipodomys merriami, assembly GCF_024711535.1. Taxonomy (NCBI): domain Eukaryota; kingdom Metazoa; phylum Chordata; class Mammalia; order Rodentia; family Heteromyidae; genus Dipodomys; species Dipodomys merriami. The sequence goes on from NW_027206180.1 coordinate 2,850,035, forward strand.
CAGGCTAGGCAGGAAAGTCTGTGAAACTCTTATCTCTAATAAACCACCAGAGAACTGGAAGTGACACTGTGGCTCAAAGTGGCAGAGTGCTAACCTTTTTTTTTTTTTTTTTTTTTTCCGGTCGTAGGGCTTGACTTCTGGGGCATGGGTGCTGTTCCTGAGCTCTTCAGCTCAAGGCGAGCACTCTTCCATTTGAGCCATAGCACCACTTCCAGTTTTCTGGTGGTTTATTGGAGATAAGAGTCCCACAGACTTTTCTGCCTGGGCTGGCTTTGAACCGTGATCCTCAAATCTCAGCCTCCTGAGTGACTAGGATTATAGCCGTGAGCCACAGGCGCCTGGCTAGAGTGCTAGTCTTCAGTGAAAGAGCTCAGGGATATCACCTAGGCCCTGAGTTCAAGCCCCAGGACTGAGAAATTTAATAAAGAAAATTGTGTGCTTGCTGTCCACGCTTCCCAACACCCTGAAGTCTTCCTCTGTTCTCCTGTGTAGCTTGTTGGGATACTTTAGAGCAAATGCAGGCATCTTGCTTTTCTCCTGTGAGCACCTCAGCACACCTAGAACTTGTCTCCCGTGTAGCAGACCTTTAGAACTGGCAGTATTTTCCAGGCAGTTATCAGCCTCACAGATTTACAAGGACAACTTCCAGGGGTGTCTGTATCAAAACGGTTCCAGCTCTGCGCTTATGGTGGGGGCACTTCCGCTTTGTGTCCCCCTGGCTGCCCTGGTGGGCGTGGACTTCCACCTTGTGTCCCCAAGGTGGTCCAAGCCAGTGATTTTTGTACTAGAGTGTCATCTCAGTGTCGGACATCCCAGGTGGCCTTCCCTGCCTGTCACCAGGGACACTTGGCGATACGTGGCGACCTCTTGGTTGTCACAGATGGTGGGGTGACATGGGGTCAGGGGCTGCCACCGATGGGTAGACTGCTAACATCCCGATGGCACTTGTCTGGCGCCAAGCACCAGCCCTGGGGGAGCTGACACTCCTCAAGCGTGTGACTTGCAGGAGCCGCCTGGTGCCCGCTATGCCCTGCTCTGTGTGGGCACACCCTCCTGACATCTGCCAATGCTGGGGTGAACACAAGCCCTCCATTCAGGGAGCTCCCCTTGGAGTGTCCGCAGAAATGGTTTAGAAATTTGTGAGTTCTTGGGGGGGGGGTCTAGAACCCTTGCCTAACTTGGAGATGGGTGTGTCTACCACTCATTCGAGGGGTGGTGAATTAGGGGTGTGGTGAAGGTGATCCAGGAGCCCAGGTGCCTGATGGGATGTGTGTCCTGTTCCTTTGCAGACCGTGCCCCCAGCAAGCGGATGTGCGGGGTAACATGTCCAGCGTGTCTGAGGAGAGGAGGAGAAGGCAGCAGAATATCACGGAAGGACTGCAGTTCATCCAGTAAGAGAGCCGAGCGCGGTGGCCTGCCTCCTCCTCAGGGCCTTCTTGTCTGGGGTGGAGGTCGCACATTTTTGCCAACATGGAGAACTTTGCTCGAGTGTAACAGGTCCTGGTAGTGGGGTTAGACGTGACATTTGTGCTCTGAAATGAGCCATGCTGTTGCTGGTTTCGAGGGCGTCCACAATACTGAACTGGAGTGTTTTTGCGTTTGTCTTCCTCCGTCTATCTGGGTCCTCCGACATTAGGAAATGTGCTAGTGACGGGTGACAGCCCTGGGGTGGGGGGCAAGCGGGCGGATCAGAAGGAGATATTGTCCTCCAGTAAATTGGATCAGATGGTGTTAGTACTTCTGAACTATTTTTAACCTCTTTGGTATTTGAAGAATTAGGCCTTCTTTTAATAGAAGTACATTTGAAAGGATCATGGTATACTTAAGAAAATAACAGGAATAACTTAGATTTTTTCTTCTTCATAACAACCACAACAAATACTATTGGTAAAGGAGATGTGAATCTTTCTTTAAAAAGTGCTTTGTGGAGCTGGGCGACAGTGGCCTGTAATCCTAGCTACTCAGGAGCTGAGGTCTGAGGATCACAGTTCAAAGCCAGCCTGGGCAGAAAAGTCCCCAGAAGTGATGCTGTGGCTCAAGTGGTAGAGCACTAGTCTTGAGCACAGAGAGACTCAGGAACAGCACCCAGGCCCTGAGTTCAAGTCACAGGATCAGCGTGTGCGCGTGTGCGTGTAAACACACATAAACAGACAGACATACACACTCAAATGTGCTTTGTGCCAGCAGCAAGCTGATTGGATCTACAGTTTAAGAACATGTGTTTAAGAACACGTTCTGCTATGTGCCCAGTTCTGACTTTTTTTCTTGTTCTTAGGTCTCCACTGTCATACCCAGGGACCCAGGAACAATATGCGGTAATGACCCTGGGAAGGTGGGCTTGGAGGTTGGGTGTGGATTGCTGGGGAGCTGTAATCTTCAGCAGAGGCTGCCACACTCCGATCTTGTGGCTCAGATCAGCACAGCTGCCCTTGTTCACAAATAAAGTTTTATTGAAATGTCCCAGCCACGTGCTGCTGTTGGTATATTATCTGTGGCTGCTTTTGTGACATGTGGCCATTGGGACAGAGATCATACAGCCCAAGAAGGCTTAAAATAATCACTATTTTAGCATTTATGGAAAAGTTTGCCAGACTCTGCTAGGCAGCCTTTGTGGAGGCATACTTGGACAGTTACCCTGTATTTGCTGAGTTCGTATCCTTGGAATTAGTTTATCTTTAGTTTCTTGAAAACTGCCCCTCCTTTTACCAAAGATAAGTGATGCAAGATTGAGAGGAGAGGGTTGGGTGTGTGGTTTTTATTTGGAGGACAGGCGATCTGGATAGCTAAATGGGAGGGGTTCACCGTGGGCAGCCCTGCCTGCAGGACATAATGGCCAGCTGTTTGAGCCTTGAGCAATAACCAGCAGCTGGTCACCCATGGCTTCTCATCTCTGAGGATTTGGTGCTACTACCTGTCAGCTCAGTGCCTTGACCGCTCTCTCTTCCCTTCCTCTTCCATTCAGTTCTTTCCTCTTCCTTTTCCCTGCCTCCATGCTGATGCGGAGTCAGGAAGTATTGAAAGAATCCCTTTCATTTTGAACATGGGGCTGGGGCTCACAGACTGTCACGGTCCTACTAGCTGTTAATCTAGTCAGCTTAGACATGAATTCATAAAATGAGACCAGAAAAGTTTTGACTATTTGTGATATCTTCTGATGGAAAAGGACTTTTGAAATACCTTAGCAATGACAGACAAAACTTTGGTACCAACCCAGAGAATGTCCACCCTTACTAAAGAAAATGACTTAGCTCCCATCCCTCCCCCAAACCAGTAAATGACCAGGCAAATGCTTTACCTAAGACGCCATACAGATGGTCTCAAGGCTGTGAAAACCAAAAGTCACACAAAGAAAAAAAGAATAAATAGTATTTTCCACCTAGAAACTGTCCAATAACACACAGGCGCACGTACAGGCACTCATTTACATATGCATGTCTTCTGTCAGAGGTGAAGTTAGTGTAAAGCCATGTGCTGACATGTTCCTCATTGTGTAAGCGGGACCTGGCTCGGAGCGATCTTGCTGTGGTAGGCTCAAAATCAGAGCTGGGCACCCGCGCCTCTTGACTTAAAAAGGCCAGAGTCCCTACCAGGAGGCACCCATGGCTCTGTCCCAGCATCTTAGCTGCTTCCCTGCTCCAGTCAGATGGGTTCTGAGAAGTGTTACATTTAAACCATAGAGTTTATTTAGACCCCCATCTTGCTTACAGAGGCAGCTTTCTCATTTTAGGTGTATTTGCGTGCTCTTGTGAGAAATCTTTTTAATGAAGGAAATGATGTTTATCGGGAACGTGATTGGACTAGCTCAATAAGCCAATATACAGAAGCCTTGAATATAGCTGATTATGCAAAGTCTGAAGAAATTTTAATCCCTAAAGACATCATTGAAAAACTGCATATAAATCGTATTGCCTGCTATTCTAATATGGTGAGTGTGTTTTTTGAAACAGTGTTTCTAGAGGAAAGATCTTCCTCATTGCTATGTAACATTTCTCTGTGTATGTGGGATATGGGATGTGTGTTTGAACCCTAACACTGATCTATATCCCCAGCCATCTTCTAGCTTTCTTAAAAAACACAGCATAGGGCTGGGAAGGTGGCTCAGTGGTAGAGCGCTTACCTTGCATGCCTGAGGCCCTGGGTTGGATTCCTCAGCACCACATAAGCAAAAAGAAAAAAGCTGGAAGTGGCGCTGTGGCTCAAGTGGTAGAGTGCTAGCCTTGAGCTGAAGAGCTGAGGGACAGCGCCCAGGCCCAGAATTCAGACCCCACGACCAGGACCCCCCCCCCCCAAAAAAAAACCCACAGCTTATTGTTACCTGTGCTCACCCAAGACATTTTTCTCCTCCTCCTCCTCCTCCTCCTCCTCCTCTTCCTCCTTGTCTTTCTCCTTTTTTGCTAGTCATGAGATGAGACTTAAACTTAGGGCCTAGGCACTATCCCAGAGCTTTTCTGCTTAAGGCTAGTGCTCTACCACTTTGAGCCACAGCTCCACTTCCACTTGCCTGCCTGGGCTGCCTTTGAACAGTGGTCCTCAGATCTCAGCCTCTCTAGTAGTTAGGATTATAGGCGTGAGCCATCAGCGCCTAGCTACCCATGACTTTTTTTTTTTTTTTTTGGTCAGTAGTGGAGGCTGAACTCTGGGCCTCGGTGCTGTCCCTCAGCTCTTCAGCTCAAGGCTAGTGCCCTACCCTTGAGCCACAGCACCATTTCTGGCTTTTTTCTGCTTATGTGGTGCTAAGGAATGGAACCCAGGGCCTCATCCATGTGAGGCAAGCACTCTACCACGTAACCAACTTCCCAGCCCCTACCCATGACATTTTTAATGTACTTCAGAAAGGTGACAACCCAGGGGTTCTTAGGATGGGGAGGGGCACTGGGCACCAGCCATGTCTTGGGGACCTGAGCATTCATGGCCAAGTAGTAACATGCAAATGTTCCTGACTTTTTTTTTTTTTTAAACAGTCATAGGGCTTGAACTCAGGGCCTGGGCACTGTCTCTGAGCTTCTTTTGCTCAAGGCTAGCACTCTACCACTTGAGCCACAGCACCATTTATGGCTTTTTCTGTGTATGTGGTACTGAGGAATTGAACCCAGGGCTTCATGCATGCTAGGCAAGCACTCTACCACTGAGCCACATTCCCAGTCCCTGACATTCTTTTTTTTTTTTTGTCATGGGGCCTGAATTCTGGGCCTGGGCGCTGTCCCTCAGCTCTTCAGCTCAGGGCTAGCACCCTACCACTTGAGCCACAGCGCCACTTCTGGCTTTTTCTGCTTATGTGGTGCTGAGGAATCCAACCCAGGGCCTCAGGCATGCAAGGCAAGCGCTCTACCACTGAGCCACCTTCCCAGCCCCCTGACATTCTTTTTATTTCTATGTATTTGGAATCTTTTTTTTTTTTTTTTTTTGCCGGTTGTGGACCTCTGGGCCTAGGTGCTGTCTCTCAGCTCTTCAGCTCAAGGCAAGCACTCTACCGCTTGAGCCACAGCGCCACTTCTGGCTTTTTCTGTTTATGTGGTGCTGAGGAATCGAACCCAGGGCCTCATGCATGCAAGGCAAGCACTCTACCACTGAGCCACCTTCCCAGCCCTGTATTTGGAATCTTATAACAAAAATCATCCACACAGGAAACAAACGCTTTGGGTGTGGGTGAAGGGCCTCACACAGGAGTATGGTGTGGCACTGACTCTCTCTGGCCTTCCACTCAGGGTTTCCACGAGAAGGTTTTGGAAGACTGCAACGCTGTCCTCAGCTTCAATAGCGGTAACTGCAAGGCTCTGTATCGCAAGTCCAAGGCCTTAAGTGACTTGGGAAGGTACCGAGAGGCTTATGACGCGGTGGCCAAGTGCTCCTTAGCAGTGCCTCAGGTATGCACCTAATACTCCAGTTCATCTATTTTCCCACCTGCCTCTGGCCTGCTCTCTTATACCCAGTTAGAGGAATGGGAGTGAATGGGTTAAATTTCCCACATAGCTGCCAGCCTGCAGGACAAGTGTGTAGACAGGGAAATGGCGCCTCTTTTCCCTGTTCTCCGGCACGGTTAGCCGGGTATCCTTCCATGAATTAGACATGTTGTCTTTTTTTCAGGATGAACATGTAATCAAACTAACACAAGAGCTAGCTCAGAAATTGGGATTTAAAATAAGGAAAGCATATGTTAGAGCTGAGGTAAGCCAGAGTGCTCCGCATTAAGGTCGTCTTCATTTTGCCTTAGTGCTTGGAGTCAATTGTGTTTCTAAAGATGTGTCCTGGTTTTATTCCAGCTCTCAATGAAAGCAGTCCCTGGGGATGAAGTAACTAAGGTAAAGTCACTGTCTGTGTCAGAATTTACCTTAAGAGTCCTGCTGTTCACCTCTTCAGTGTGAGCCTCCTAATTCCACAAGCTCATAGCAGGCCATAGCTTCCTGTCACTTATTTTATATTTTATTTTTGTGCAGGTCCCAGGGCTTGAACTCTGGGCCTAGATGCTGTCCCTGAGCTTTTTTTTTTTTTTTTAATTTAATTTAATTTTATTTGTGAACATACTGTACAGAGGAGTTACAATTACGTGGGCAGGGTAATGTGTACATTTCTTACCAAGCATTGCAGCCTCCTCCTTTGTTTACCCTTCACATCCCTTCCCAGCCTCCCCCCTCCCCCCCCAATCCCGATCCTTCTCCCCCCCCCCCCCCCCCACCGACGTTGTAAAGCTAGTTTTGGACATGACAACTTGTACTTCTAATTGTTGCAACAGGTCTACCTGTATCCTTAAACAACTGGTTTTTCTCCATCTCCTCCACAAGTTATACTGACATCAAATATAGTGAAAGCAGGGGTTATACTGTGGGGGAGGGACATACAAAGCAACAAAGAGATAATCTTATAAATGTGTTAGAAACACATGCATGAAAGAAAAAAACATTAAAATACACATCTAAGGGTTCATTTTCCTGACATCACATTATCTGACCTTTTCCGCTTGACTCATACATATACTAGATATTACAAATAAGGAAAACCATGGGACCTATGTTTCTTTGGGCCTGGCTTACTTCACTTAATATAATTTTTTCCAAGTTTTTCCATTTCCTAACAAATGGGGCAATGTCATTCTTTCTGATGGAGGCATAGTGTCCCTGAGCTTTTATGCTCTATACTAGAACTGTATCACTTTGAACCACAGCTCCATTTCAGGGCTTTTTGGTGGTTAATTGGAAATAAGAGACTCATGGACTTTCCTTGTCAGAGCTGGCTTTGAACCAAGATGCTCAGATCTCAGTCTCCTGAGAAGCTAGGAAGCTCTATAGAGTGAGCCACCAGTGCCCAGACAAGTTACAGTTTCTTTATTTCGTTGTAGTTTGATTTTCAAGCTTAGGCCAAGTCTTGTATTGGGGTAGCTAGGATGCCAGCGGCCATGGCGAAGGGATTAGAAGTGGAGTGGTGATTGGATTAGTCCTTGGTGTTCAGCCAAGTGGTTTTTGTTTTTTGTTTTCTTTGTCAGTCCCGGGCTTGAAATCAGGGCTTGTGCACTGTCCTGAGCTTCTTTTGCTCAAGGCTAGCACTCTACCACTTGAGTCACAGTGCCCCTTCTAGCTTTTTGGTGATTAATTGGAGATAAGAATCTCATGAACTTTCCTGCCTGGGCTGGTTTCAAACTGTGATCCTCATATCTTAGCTTCCTGTGTCGCTGGTTACAGATGTGGGCCACCAGTGCCTGGCTCCGAGTGGCCTGTGAGCAATGTGGGCCACTAAAAATAAGTGGTGGTGGCCAGATAGGGTGATGCGCCCTCTCATCCTAGCTCCTTGGGAGGCTGAGGCAGGAGGATTGCTTGGGCCCACATATAATGAGATTCCTCCTCAAAAAAAAGGACCAGGGGCTGGGAAGGTGGCTTAGTGGTAGAGTGCTTGCCTAGCATGCATGGAGCCCTGGGTTGGATTCCTCAGTACCTCATAAACAGAAAAAGCCAGAAGTGGTGCTGTGGCTCAAGTGGTAGATGACTAGCCTTGAGCAAAAGAAACTCAGGGACAGTACCCAGGCCCCGAGTTCAAGTCCCAGGAGTGGCACAAAAAAGGAAAAAAAAGAAAAGGAAGAGCAAAGAGATGCTACTACTGCTCTGTAGGTTTGAACATGTCTTTAGTTCTGGGAGCTAAGTCAGATTTCTATGCAAGTCTGTGTTGCCCACTTAAGATGAGTTCTACAAAGTACTTTGCAGTTTAGAATGCTGAAAATTCTATGTTTGGTTTGATTTTTAGCCCATGAGCTGTTCCGTGGAGGATATCGAGCCAGGTAAGTTTAAGTTTCGTGTTCTTCCTGTGACGTTGCTCAAGCACCATGAGATGATCCATGTGGCCAGGCAGTGTCACTGGACTGCACTGTCACGTGGCCACGTCTTCCCTGGCCCTTTGCGGTCCCCTCACACTGTTTCAGATCTATTGCACATCTATTGCACATCTGTTTCAGATCTATTGACCCCAAGGCAAGAAGTGCTTCCTGTGGTCTCCCTGCCCGCACCTGTTTTTTCTCACGGCGTTGGAAATGAGCTGGCCTCAGTCCCTATGATGCCTTTGACTTCTGTCTTGCCACTGCACGTGGAAGAGGGCGCTCTGCCACCCACGGTGCTGGCCAATGGAGGGAAGACGCCCTTCTCCGCGTCCGAGGCTTTCCTGGACGACGGAGACATGGTCCTGGGTGATGAGCTGGATGACCTGCTTGATTCTACGCCCGAGAGCGAGGACGCCATTATGGTGAGTAGTAGCCTTCAGCCTCTGGTCTGGAGGATTTACTTTTTTGTTTAAATTGCAGCTTAGCCTGGGAGGACGCCTTCCCATGTGCCTGCATCAAACTTGGGGTTTCTTACTTTCAAATGATGTGGGTTTTTGTTTGGTGTTGGTCCTGGGGCTTGCACTCAGGACCAGGGCACTGTTTCTTAGCTCTTTTTCTCTGATGCTTTATCACTGGAACTACATACACCTCCACTTCTGGCTGTTTGCTGGTTAGTTGGAGATAAGTCCCACAAACTTTTCTGTCCAGGCTGGCTTTGAATCAAAATCCTCAGGTCTCAGCCTCCTGAGTAGCTAGGATGACAGGCGTGAGCCACCAGCGCCCGGCAATACATTGTTCTGGGAACACAGTCTTGGGCCCTCTTGTGCTATCTGCATCTGCCACCACTGCTGTGAGTAGAGTGGGTGCGGAGGGGACCACGTCACCTGCCAAGCCTAGTCCTTCCTAGAGAGCACTTCCCAACCCCTGCCATGCAGGGAATATGGAAAGAATATAGAAAGACCCTTCACACCCTGGACTTGATAAGAAAGAAGAGCGGTGGTGAAATTGTCCAATGAATCATGGCTCCTATGAAGCTGGTGCAGGACAAGCCCACCTGTGCCGTTTGTTTCTGGGCAGCTAGAAAAGAAGCCGGCAAAACTTGGTCAGCTTATGAATGGTATTCAATCTTTCTTCTCCAGCCCTCAGCTCTAGTCCGAGGACCCCTCCAGACAGCCAGTGTCCAGTCCCGGCTGCCCTTCTCTACTCCCTTACTGGGAACCTTGCCCCTGGGTGCAAGGTGCGCACCCTTGCCCTCCTTTGCCGAGCTGTACCCACCTCTGACCTCCTCCCTGGAGGACTTTTGCTCATCTTTCAGTTCATTTGCAATGACCGAGCCCAAACCAGGTAAGCATCCAGCTGAATGCTGCATGATTGCAGTCACTTACGAGCAGGAGAACCCGTGTTGTCAGTTACAGCCTTGTAGGGATTTGAGTTGTTTTTACTGTAAGGACAAAGGGTAGGCTTGAACCTCCATCGGGAGAGCAAGGGGCCAAAGTGTGAGTTTGGACATGGGCCCTGGTGTCCTGCAGGGGGCTTGGTGCAGGTGGGGCAGGGTCTCTGGTGCATTCGCCAGTAAAGATCAGCCCTGTCCTAAAGGTTTCAGAAAATAGTGCATCTCGTCTCATCCCGAACTGGAAACACACCGTTCACATGTACCTTTAGATGATCGCAGATGCCATGTCTGGGGTGTGTGCTCTTAGGCTCAGCATGCTGCCCACAATGCTAAGGGCTTAGGCACACTCCCATTTTTGTCTTCTTCTTTTTTTTTCCCCAGTCCTAGGGCTTGAACTCTGGGCCTGGGCACTGACCCGGAGTTTCTTTTGCTCAAGGCTAGTGCTCTACCACTTGAGCCACAGCGCCACTTCTGGCTTTATTTGTTTATGTGGTACTGAGGAATCGAACCCAGGGCTTCATGCATGCAAGGCAAGCACTCTACCACTAAGCCACCTTCCCAGCCCAGTTTTTGTCTTCTTTAACAAAAACTTTGTGTGTGTTTTTGTTTTTGTTTTTTTTGGGGGGGTCCTTATGAATGTTAGAAAGAGCTGTACCACTGAGCAAACCCTCTGCCCTTTATTTATATTAGTGAGGCATTGTGATGTGGCTAAAAGGCCTAAATTGAAACCCATTAAAACTTTTCTAATTAAAGAGGAGACAGATGGCAGAGAGGATATAGTGGCAGAATAAGACTGAGTGAGCTGTCCTGCCTTTCAGAGGGAACTCTTTTTCCATTTAATTTTTTTTAATATGTAATTTTATTATTATTTTTTGTTTATGTGATATTGAGGGATCGAACCCAGGGCCTCATGCATGCTAGGCAAGCATTCCACCACCAAGCCATGTTCCCAGTCTTCTTTTCCATTTTTGAATGGGAACAGTTCTCTTAGATTTTTAACAGCCCCCTTGATAGGCCTAGCTTAGGTCAGGTCTCCCAGGGGTAGCTCATTATTTGAATTTGGTGACGAAGGGTTAATTCCACTCTGGTTTCTAGAGGGAAGGGAAAGCCTCAGGGCTCTGTGCAAGGCAGTGGTGAGCACAAAGGTTTCAGGAGCCCAGGGAGGGAAAGCGTGGGGAGCCGGTGGCAGGCAGCCCTCCTAAACCCTGATGTTCTTATTGCATGGTTAGAAAAGGTCTGTTAAAGTTTTTTTTTTGTTTGTTTGTTTTATCATTTTAGATGTGTCCACCTCAACTACTAGAGAGGGATCAACGTTTAACAGCAGTAATTCCTCCCTTTTACTTGTAAGTGCCACTTCCTCTTTTGTAATACATCGCTTCCATTGAACCTCGGTCTTGTAATGAGTAAACTGAATGACGTGAGTGAACACCGCAGGCTCGCTCACGTTTCCTGTGTGCTGTGGAAGAGTCTGTAAGGCTTGCCTGGAATGCCAGTAACAGATGACACTGTCAGAGCAGACCCACACATGGGGCAGGTAGCCCACAGGCTCGAGGGCTGTCACAGATCAGGCACGGGAGGTGCGTGCCCGTGCTGCACAGCACTTGTGTTACTTCAGCACTCACAAAGCAAGGACCACAGGAAGGGGCTCAGACCCACAAGAGAAAATCCTAAACACAGATGGAATCCCCTCGTCCTTACTCTTCGCATGACTCACTGTTCTTTAGTGATAGTACAATATTTGTTGCCTGTTTCTTTTTTTTCTTCTTGTTGTTTGTTTTCTTTTTTCCTCCCTCCCTCCCTCCCTCCTTCCCTCCCTCCTTCCCTCCCTCCCTCCCTCTCTTCCTCCCTCCCTCCCTCCCTCCCTTTCTTCCTTTCTTTCTTTTTTTTTGTTTTTATTCTTCTTTTGCAGATGAATGGACCAGGTAGTTTGTTTGCTTCTGAGAATTTCCTGGGAATTTCAAGTCAGCTTAGAAATGACTTTGGAAACTTTTTTGGAAGTGTGATTACTAAATCCTCTCCACCAGTGACTCCAAGACATCCCCTTGAAGGAACTCATGAGTTGAGACAAGCTTGCCAGATCTGCTTTGTAAAATCAGGTCAGGACCACCAACAGGACAGAGCATGAACGCTGGCCCCGGGGAGCTGCTAAGAGAACTAGGTGCCTGAGAAGAGAGCAGTCCCTGGGGTTCCTTCTAGGGAAAAGGCACCTCCCTTTTTCTTTTTGTTTTTGGTCCAATTGTGGGGCCTGAACTCTGGGCCTGGGCGCTGTCCCTCAGCTCTTCAGCTCAAGGCTAGCGCTTTACCACTTGAGCCACAGCGCCACTTCTGGCTTTTTTCTTTTTACTTATGTGGTGCTGAGGAATCGAACCCAGGGCCTCATGCATGCAAGGCAAGCGCTCTTCCACTGAGCCACCTTCCCAGCCCCAGCACCTCCCTTTCTCATATAGGGCATTTGGACTCTGAGAAGTTGCTAGTTCCTTCTGTACACTCTTACTATATGTGCTGCTGAAGCGAGCACTTCTGTACGCTTTTATTTCTCATGTGAAACTAATAGGAAAGTCCTTTTGCTCCAAGGGTATATTTAAGAGCTATATGATGTGGTGCAGCAGTTAGGAAAATCAAAGATCTCTTTTTTAGCTACTTTCAAATTAGGAGTGTAATCAGTTCTGATTTTTTTTTTTTTTTGGTGGGGGGCGTTGGTTTGCTTTTGGGGAACTGGGTTTCCCCTTCCTGACTTTTATGATAAGCTGTCAGAATTTCCATCTACATTATGTCCCTAGAAGTTAAATAAATATATGTTTTGGGAGGACTTGGATTGAAGAGAGCTTTGAGCATAAAAGTGAACGTCTGCCTGGCTAGGCTGAAGGTGTTTGCTGAGATTGTGGGCAGTGGTCACCTGCCTGCCCCTGTGGCCTGGGGTGGTGTGGATGCAATGGATGTCATAGCATTCCTCATGTGTATGAATAATCCTCTTTACATCTTTTTCAGGCCCTAAGTTAATGGATTTCACCTATCATGCTACTATAGATCATAAATGTAAGAAAGATATTTTAATTGGTAGGATAAAGAATGTTGAAGATAAATCATGGAAAAAAATACGTCCAAGACCAACAAAAACAAATTATGAAGGACCATATTATATATGTAAAGGTACATATTGTAATTACCATCTATTACATAAGTAATAAGTTAACTACAGTTTTTTGTAAGGGCTCCAATATTGACTTCCGAAAAATACTTACACAGAGAGTTGATAGCAAGTTCCCTGAATTGAGATCGGAGTCTTTGTTTTGGACAATATTGGGTTTGAACTCAGGGCTTCCTACCTGCGAGGCTGCTGCTATATACCCAGTCTTGCTTTTTTGTTCGTTATTTTGGAGCTGGAATCTAGAGGACTTTTTGCCTGTTGGTCTCAAACTTTAATCCTCCAGATCTCAGCTTCTTCAGCTAGGATTACAAGTATGAGCCAATGGCACTTGGCATTTCTGTATCATTTTTACTGCTGTTTGTAGTCTTTTATGTGTGTTTTATAGTGCCTTATAAAAGTAAGATTTTGACCAAATTTTAAACAGAAAATGCTGTCTATTTAGAATCAGAACACTGAACTAAAACTTTGATTGAGAATGTTGCTCTATTTAAGATACTCTCTCAGTTTTTGTGCTGTTACTGAGGCTTGAATTCAGTGCCTTGCCCTCTAGCTTGTCTTTTTTGTTCGTGGTTGGTGCTCTACCACTTGACCCACATCTCTACTTTCAGCCTTTTGGTGCTTAGTTGGAGATAAGAATCTCTTGGCTTCTTCTGCTGAAGCTGGCTTTAAACCTGGGTCCTCAGCTCTCAGCCTCCTGAATAGCAAGGATTACAGACATGGGCCACCAGTGTCTGGCTGTCAAATGCTTTTTGAGAGAATCTGGCACTTTTGCATTTGTCAAACTGCTTGATCTGATGGAGTTTAAATGGCCCCAAGATGGTTTTTGATTTTACATGGAATACACAGGCATACAGAAGCAGTTTTTGCTTGTCTGTAGTAAAAGCTGTTGACTCAAAGACTAAATTCAACCCATCCCTGAATAATACTAAGAATATTATTAAACTGGGTGTTGGTGGCTTATGCCTGTAATCCTAACTACTCAGGAGGCTGAGATCTGAGTATTAAGGTTCAAAGCCAGCCCAGGCAGAAAAGTCTGTGAGAATCTTATCTCCAGTTAACCACCAGAAAACTGGAAGTGGCTCTGTGGCTCAAGAGGTAGAGTGCTAGCCTTGAGCTGAAGAGCTGAGGGATAGCGCCCAGGCTCAGAGTTCAAGCTCTATAACTGACTGGAAAAAAATATATATTGCTTGAAGCTGTGTTTGGAAAAACAGTTAACCATGATTGAATGTCTCGTCCTCCCTGTCTCTCTAGATGTGGCTGCTGAGGAAGAATGTCGCTATTCCGGCCACTGCACATTTGCTTATTGCCAGGAAGAGATAGACATCTGGACCCTGGAGAGAAAGGGAGCTTTCAGCCGAGAGGCTTTCTTTGGTGGCAATGGGAAGATCAATCTTTCTGTGGGCAAACTTCTCCAAGAGCATCTTGGAGAATTTATATTCCTTTGTGAGGTGCTTTCTCTGAGACTTCTTTTCTGTTGGAAGATTGGTTTTGGTGCTGATTGTGTAATATAGGACTGTCCAGCATGCGGAAGGCTCTGTGCTAGTTTCTGATTGGCAAGCCTGGCAGTAGGAAGGCCTCAGGCGACCCTGGCATAAGATCATGTAGTTACTCAGTAAATGGTAGTATTACTTTTACCAGAAAGAATTATACTGAGGCTTCACGTTGAAGGTTAATGTTTGTAGTGGGCACTGGTGGCTCACTTCTATAATCCTAGCTATTTAGGAGGCTGAGGTCTGAGGATTGCAGTTTGAAGCTAGTCTGAGCAGGAAAGTCCCTGACTTATCACCAGTTACCCACCAGAAAACTGGAAGTGGCACTGTGGCTCAAAGTGGTAGAGTGCTAGCCTTGAGCAGAAAAGCTCAGGAATAGAATGTAGGCCCAGAATTCAAGCTCCATGACCAACCAAAAAAAGAAAGAAAAAAGAAAATAGAATAATATATTTATAAAGATTCTGGAGTTAAGACAATATCTTGTGTCTACAAAATGCCAAGTTTGGGTCAGGTAATGGTTGACTCACGCCTGTAATCCTAGGTATGCAGGAGGTTGAGATCTGAGGATCATGGTTTAAAGCCAGCCCAGGCAGTCAAATCCAGGAGACTCTTATTTCCCATTAACCACCAAATACCAGAAGTGGAGCTGTGACTCAAATACCAGTCTTGAGCAAATAAAACTAAGCAAGAGCCAGGCGCTGATGGCTCACACCTGTGGTCCTAACTACTCAGGAGGCTGAAATCTGAGGATCAAGGTTCAAAGCCAGCCCAGGCAGGAAAGTACATGAGACTCTTATCCCCAATAAACTACCAGAAAACCTGAAGTAGTGCTGTAGCCCAAGAGGTAAAGCACTTGCCTTGAGCTGAAGAGCTGAGGAACAGCGCCCAGGCCCAGAGTTCAAGCCCCACAACCGATAAAAAAAAAAACCCAAAAACTAAGCAAGAATGTGAGGCCCTGAGTTCAAACCCCAGTACCAGCACGAAAATAAATACATACATACATAAACCACAGTTTGTATTTATTTGTATGGTAACCTTTCTGTTTTCTCTATTACAGAAATGTTTTGATCATAAACCTAGAATGATAAGTAAAAGAAATAAAGATAATTCTTCTGCCTGTTCTCACCCTGATACAAAGCATGAATTTGAAGACAATAAGTATGTTGATGGTTTCTACTTCTTAAAATGACAAAATAGATTTCTTTCTTAGATCAAAACAAAATCAGTAGTGATATTTTCCCAGGCATTACTTCTGCCCTGCTGTTGTTGTCTAGAAGAGCAACAGTGACTGTTTTAAAATGCCTTTTAGTAGATTTGATTAATAGTTAATGGATTATCTAAGACAGAATAGTGTCATTTATTATGGCTTCTCATGATACGGTTGTATGGAGTTTTTTGTCTAAAATATAATTACCATCCACATTAATTTGACAATTGCATAATTTTTTTTGGTTTTTGTTTTTTTTTTTTCCTGATAAATATTTACAATGGGTTGGGCACTAGTGGTTCACACCTATAATTCTAGCTACTTAGGAGGCTGAGTTCTGAGGATTATGGTTCAAAGCCAACCCTTGTAGACAAATCCTTGAGACCCTTATCTCCAATTAGCCAGCAAAAAGTCAGAAGTGGAGCTGTGTCTCAAGTGGTAGAGTGCTACCGTTGAGCAAAAATTGCTAAGGGACAGCATCCAGGCCCTGAGTACGGGCACAAAAAGGAAAAAATAAAAAGATTTACGATGGAGTCTGTCATTTCCAGTCTAGACCACGACATTGTGTGTGTGTGCCTGCGTGTCTATGCATATTTCTTGTAAATAGTGACAGAAGGATATTAAAATGTCTCTGTTTTCATCGCAGGTGCCTCGTCCACATTTTGCGAGAGACAACAGTAAAATATTCTAAAATCCGTTCTTTTCATGGTCAGTGTCAGCTTGACCTGTGTCGCCATGAGGTTCGCTATGGTTGCCAGCGGGAAGATGAGTGCTTCTATGCCCACAGTTTAGTGGAGCTGAAAGTCTGGACTATGCAGAGTGAAACAGGTCGGTTCGCAGCTCAGTGTTCAAATTGGTGGCCTGCGGACCAGGGCCTGAGAGGTGCAGAGGCTGAGTGCACCCTTGTCATCATGCTCCTGCGCTTGCTCTGCTTTGGTCCTGTACTGTCTGCTCTGAGTTGATACAGTTCTTAACTGTAGCACGGGTCGGGAGCAGGTTGCTCAGATGACACAAGCTGTATTTGTAAATATTCTATTTGAAAAGGGATAATGTGGTACCACTCACCCTCGGGGATAGATCAGGTGGTCTAAGAATACCTGGGGAGTGGAGGGTTCTCTTGAGTTTGACCGCAAGTGGGAGGTGGATTTCTGTTCAGTGCAAAATCTAAAGGAAGGCTTCTCTTATCTCCCACCAGGTATTTCGCATGATGCCATTGCTCAAGAATCGAAACAGTATTGGCAAAATTTGGAAGCAGTCGGGCCTGGAGCTCAGGTACCTTTTCCTGTGTGCTTTCTGTGTTTGGTGGCTTCCTGTCTCGGCCCGTGGGGACAGTGGCAGTCATGAACAGTTCAGTCTCCTCAGTCACATCCCATGCAGTTGAGCAATTCTTCTGAAAACAGTTGGTTTTAGTTGTCCATTGTTATAAAATTAGATATTGTACAATATGTGACAACAATGGAGGGTACTGTTTTCTTATTTAGCCTAGTTGGGGCTCATAGAGAAAGAGAGGAGGGTTAGGTTTTTAATTTTGGTTCCCACCTGTCATAACTTGCTTGTCTGTTGTTCTCCTCAATGGCCATCAAAATCAAACCAATCTTAAGCTTAAACTAGCGTTTGCAAGTTGAGGGTTGGCATCTATAGTCCACCTTCCTTTTATATTTTTGCATAAACGTGAGGGGTATTTGAGGTTTTGCTATAAGATAGACACACACATATACAACACATACATGTGTTGTATATGTGTGTGTGTATATATATATATATATAATTGTATATTATCATGAAAGAAAAGTGTGTAATGATTTAGTGTTTTGTACTTAGACATCTGGTTTTCTGTTAACATATGGATCTTCTGTTTAAGGTATTTGGCAATCAAATAATGCCTGGATCTCTTAATATGAAGATAAAATTTGTATGTGCTCAGTGTCTGAGAAATGGCCAAATCATTGAACCAGACAAGAACAGGAAATACTGTAGTGCAAAAGCCATGCACTCGTAAGTATTGGGGGAGGAATCAGTGCTTGCTTTGTAACCACCTGTTTCCTAGGTATGAGGCCACACACCTGAGAAAAGAGTCAGGCTCCAAGGAGGGCAGGTAGACACGCAGGGGTAGTCACAAAGCGGAAGAACTTTTTAGGATTAGTTAAGAATTCCAAAATTGTGTTTTCCCACTATCCACCTGTTTAGGATTCCTAGGGAATGCTTCAAAGTGTCAGCAGGAAATGATAATCACGAGGCATTTCTTTTAGAAGTGTTGAGAGAGGAAAACCTCTGTCCTTCAGGTACAAGTGTGTACCTCCCTGTGTTGTTGTGCCTTTTGCCCCGTGTGTCTGTTTTTTTTCTGAACTCCATTTTCCTTAGGTGGACCAAAGATCGCCGGGCGATGAGAGTGATGTCTTTTGAACGTAAGAAGTGGATGAACATCCGTCCTCTCCCCACAAAGAAACAAATGCCTTTACAGTTTGATGTACATACGTAATTTTTAAGCCACTTTTTTTTTTAAAAAAAATTAGGCGTTTCAAATCATTAGCAAGTAGTGGTAATTGCCTGGACATGGAAGCCTTTTAATGAGGCTCATGAGTAGGGATGAAGTACAGTGCTCCTGCCCTCCCTTCCCCTTAGCTGTGTGACTCCGTGGCAGTTTTCACATGGATGGCGAGTTTGTGGGGTGCTTGGGCAGAGTGCATAGATCCTGGTTATGGGTGTAATTTAACTTGTTTTTCTACGGAATCAGTTTTAGAGGAGATGAGAAAAATGTCACCTGACTTCGATTGCTCAGGTCTGCTCTGAACTCTAGGCCTGTGTGTTAGCACAGAGGGCTGTGGTGCCTCTTCATCGCTCCTGCTTGCTTCACTGAAGCCAGTGGCTCGGTGGCACAGGACTTGCTCAGGTAGCTGGCAGCAGGGGTGCCCAGTGCCTGTCCAGAGCATGTGGTCCTCTGCCCAAGGCAGCTTAGTCAGGAGTGTCCTTGGTCATGGCCATGACTGCCAGGAAGATCACTTGAGTTGTCCCCAGACTTCTCCTTTGCCAAGAGAGGATCTAGAGAATCCACACGTGATCCACTGGACCTGAGGGACAGGGACAGTGGCGTGTTGCCAGGCAGCCAGCTTTCTGCACCCACAGAGGAGAGATGGAGGACTTCTTGTCCCAGAAGCAGGGCAGCGGCTGATAAATGGCCATAAAGACTTGAGGAAGAGGGCGATGGGTTTATCACCTCACAGCTTTGGAAAGCTTAGCACACGTCCCAAGGACCAGTCTTGGCTCTCTCTTCCCCACAGTGGTTCTGGACTCTGCTTTTATAGGAAGGGGGAAAGAGGTTTACTGGAGCCATGGTACTTGGGTGCTAGATGGCTGGTCATACTTTCATGTCGTGTGTGTTGTCCTGCTGTGCTGTGCAGCTTCTCAGCAGCTATTTCCTTTTCCTCCTCCTAGACATTGTTAAGGGTCATTTCTAAAAGAAGCAGTCACACTCCGTGTGTGTGGAGAGTATAGGCAGGTGAATGGAGACGGGCTCTGAATGCCAGAAGGGCCTGTCGTTACTCAGCCTCCTTTGCTCAGCCATCATAGGGAGCAGTTACCAATATGGTTCTCTGTGAAACCCAGCACAGTGCCTGGACTACTTTTTTTTTTTTTTTTTTTTTTTTTTTTGCCAGTCCTGGGGCTTGAACTTAGGACCTAGGCACTGTTTCTGAGCTTCTTTTGCCCAAGGTTAGTACTCCACCACTAGAGCCACAGCGCCACTTCCGGCTTTCTCTGTTTATGTCGTACTGAGGAATCGAATTCAGGGCTTTGTGCATGCTAGGCTACCACTAAGCCATATTCCCAGCCATGGTCCTCTGTCTTGAACTCAGGGCCTGTGCACTGTTCCTGAGTTTTTCTCCTCAAAGCTGATGCTCTACCCCTTGAGCCACAGCTCTACTTCCAGCTTTTTGGTGGTTAATTGGAGATAAAGTCTGATGTACTTTCTTGCTTGGGCTGGTTTTAAACAATGATCCTTAGATCTCAGACTCCTAAGTAGCTAGGATTACAGGTGTGAGCCACTGGTGCCTGGCTGTGTGGTCTATGTCTTATGATAGTGGGGGAATAACTGGGGACATTGTGTTTGCTTGTTGAGAAAGGGCTCTGTCCCTTGAACCATGTGCTCAGCCCTGCTTCATTATACTTCTCTTCCTCCTGCTCCTTGTTGTGAGCCATCAAGGACGTCTTTCCTTAGGGACACCACTGAGTGCCTCTTGGGCCTTGAGCAGGGATGGTATGAGAAAGTCGGGCCTTGAGCAGGGATGGTATGAGAAAGTCGGGGACAAGAACTGTTTCTTAGCTGCCACCTTCCTGCAGAAGATTTTCAGGATGGGGCACTGAGTTCATCCAAGAGAGAAGATGGTTAAGAAGTGTTAAGGGCTGACTGCTCTTAGAGTCAACCATCCACAGCCTAGACTGTTTTTTTTTTTTTAAAGCACATGCTAATTACTTAACACTATCTAAGTTCCAATTGTAACACAAACTACCATCAGTCATCATAAGCTGTATTAGAACTTGGGATCTACTAAGAGAAGGCAATGGATGCCTCTTGTTCTGGGTAGTCATGGTTCTTAAGGAAGGCCCTGTTCTGTCGTCGCTGTCACTTCATTTTCCTACCGGTGTCACCATGTGTTCTTTGTCACATCAAAACAGGAATGCCCAGTCGAGGCATTATTTGACAGCCCTGTCACTCCACAGCCTGGTGGTGTGCCGTTTGTCGTCGGATAAGTCTTATCTAGGAGTGCGGCTAGCTCTTGTGTTGTTCTCAGTGGGTGATGTTGCAAAGTCCCCTGGGACTGTCTGGTGGCCCCTGGAGCTGGCTTTTGGCCTGGAGGCCCCGAGGTTTGTTTCCTGGGAGGGTAGGAGCCATCAGGTGGAGAGGACCAGAGCTGCAGGGGTGGAAGGTCCTTCAGTGTGTGAGCTTGTCAGCGTTGTCTTGTACAATGTTCTCTGTTACTATAGAAACCTCTACTATCAATCTCATCTCAGGTATTGGGGGATCACAGTCAATTTAAATGAACTCAAGTCCATCGTACTTAAAAACTCTTACTTCTGAGCATTAGCATCATAGTAAGGCTTATTAATTGCTTAAGTTGGAGTCACCATTTTGACAAAGGCTGCTCCATCTTAAAGCATATGTGTTTGTGTGTGTGTGTGTGTGTGTGCTTTTCTTTACAGCTGTGCAACCACATTGCTTCTGGGAAAAAGTGTCAGTATGTTGGGAACTGTTCTTTTGCACATAGTCTTGAGGAGCGGGAAGTGTGGACCTACATGAAGGAGAATGGGAGTAAGTTCTTTGCACTGTCTTGCCTCTGTGACGTGAAACATGCAGCTTCCCGTGAGCTGGTTCTGGGGTTGAACTCAGGGGCCTAGGCACTGTCCCTGAGCTTTTGTGCTCAAGGCTAGTACTCAAAACAAGCTGGCTTTGAGCCATGATCCTCAGATCTCAGCCTCCTGAATAGATAGGATTACAGGCATGAGCCACCTACGCCTGGCACCAGGACCAGTTTTGTTTGTTTGTTTGTTTGTTTTTTTGGGTCCGGTCTTGGGGCCTGAACTCTGGGCCTGGGCGCTGTCTCGCAGCTCTTCAGCTCAAGGCTAGCTCTCTACCACTTGAGCCACAGCGCCACTTCCGGCTTTTTTTTTCCTGCTTATGTGGTGCTGAGGAATTGAACCCAGGGCCTCATGCATGCAAGGCAAGTGCTCTACCACTAAGCCACCTTCCCAGCCCCAGGACCAATTTTATTTTATTTATTTATTTTTTTTGTCGGTCGTGGGGCTTGAACTCTGGGCCTGGGCGCTGTCCCTCAGCTCTTCAGCTCAAGGCGAGCGCTCTACCACTTGAGCTACAGCGCTACTTCCGGTTTTCTGGTGGTTTATTGGAGATAGGAGTCTCACGGTCTCTCCTGCCCGAGCTGGCTTTGAACCGCGATCCTCAGATCTCAGCCTCCTGAGTAGCTAGGATTACAGGCGTGAGCCACCAGCGCCCGGCCCCGGGACCAATTTTAAACAGGGAGTTTGAGGAGAGCCCAGGGTCATTGCTAAGTACACCCCACTGCACTGTGGGCCAGCTGTCAGCAGAAAGCAGGAGAGGTTGTAAGTCAGCAGTGCTGAGGCTGCAGATCCCTGCATCAGCACTTGTCAGTTCCTCACCTGTTCTTACCACTGCCAGGAGGTAGCCCAGTGGTAATCGTACCCAGCATGCCGGCCCTCTGGGACTATGGCGCCATGGGTGACTCCCACCAGGGTCAGTCTTGACCCTGGAGGAGTCTGTTTCTCATCTTTCTCAGTGAACAGGGGGAGCGTATCAGCTCCCAGCCCCCAAGTTGTCTAAGTGGCCTCATGTGTTCCTGGCCCTGACCAGGTATGTCACATAGGATGACACAAAATGGTGCCGAGGTTCTTTGGGCCAAAACCTGCGGCTGTTCTGAGATTTCAGCACCCCACATGTTTGCCCATGCAGGGAGAAGTTACTTAATGTGGAGAATTGTTTGCTATCTGTTGGGTCTTGCGCATGGGTTTATCTGCTGCTGAGGCTGGACTGGAGTCGCCTGTCTAATACAGCCCTTGCTTTGTTTTGAAAATGTATGCTGAGGGGCTGGGAAGGTGGCTCAGTGGTAGAGCGCTTGCCTTGCATGCCTGAAGCCCTGAGTTCGATTCCTCAGCACCACATAAGCAAGAAGAAAAAAGCTGGAAGTAGCACTGTGGCTCAAGTGGTAGAGCTCTAGCCTTGAGCTGAAGAGCTGAGGGACAGCGCCCAGGCCCAGAGTTCAGGCCCACGACCGGACCCCCCCCCCCCCCAAAAAAAAAAGAAAATGTATGCTGACTGAAACGTGTGTGTGTGTGTGTGTGTGTGTGTGTGTGTGTGTGTGTGTGTGTGTGTGTGTGTGTGTGTGTGTGTGTGTGTGTGTGTGTGTGTGTGTGTGTGTGTGTGTGTGCGCGCGCGCGCGCGTGCGTGCGCGTGCGTGCGCGCACATGCCCATAAGAAAAGGCCATTTCATTGTTGCTGAAAGTGGTTTGTTTTTCTTTAGTACAAGATATGGAGCAATTTTATGAACTGTGGCTCAAGAGTCAAAAAAATGACAAGAGTGATGATGTAGCCAGCCAGTCAAACAAGGAAAATGGGAAACAAATCCATATGCCAACAGACTATGCAGAAGTTACTGTAAGTACCTGCTCACACCAGAAGCCTTTCCTTTCCCCTTCCCCAGCTCTGCCTCCATCCCCCGCTGCCTCCCCTCTGCTGCCCGCTGCTGCCAGCTCCTCTCCACCACTGGCTCCTGCCATTTGCTGTTGTCTCCTCGTGCTAGAGCATCCCACCTTAGTTCCCAGTTCACAATGCTAATGCTTGCACTTGCTTCTGTCAAATGCTGTGCTAGAGATCATGTTGGAGCTTGACACTGTGGCTCACGCCTATAATCCTAACCTCTCAGGAGGCTGACATCTAAGATTGCAGTTCAAAGCCAGCCCTGGCAGGAAAGTCCGTGAGACTCTTTTCTCTAGTGAACTACTCAAATAAAGCCAGAAGTGGCTCTGTACCTCATGTAATAAAGCACTAACCTTGAGCACAAAGAGGCACAGGGACAATACCCAGGCCCTGAGTTCAAGCCCCATGACCAGCAAAAAAGAAAGCACACTGGAGTCTGCATGACCCCTCCATTGCATACATTCCCACAACCCATTTTCTGAATCCCTGGTGTGTTTGTCCTTAAGCTATGGTCCTTCCTGCCTGCTGAGTTTCACAATCTCCATGAAATGCTGCAGCTTCTTCTGGTATGGTTCATGGCATCTCATACTGGCTTGCTGCTTATCCATTGCCCTGCAGGGCTGGTGTCGCTGTGCCCAGTGCCCTTAGGAAATACGGTCTTCCCCCGGATACTCCTGCAGTATCTGTCACAGCACTTCTATCTCTTTGTGACTGGTGCCTCCTGAGGAGGATGGTCCCCTCAGGGCCACCATCTTTACTTCTGCCACCTGGCACCAGCCTGCCTATACTGAGGGCTCAGTTATTGTGTATGGAGTGGAGCTGCTGCTTGCCCTTTTAAGTTGGCACATCTCAGGCTCTCATGGCCTCCTGGCTTTGCCACAGATCTGAATTCTAGGCAGAGAATTTGAGTTTGCACACTGCGTTTGCACACTGGTTTGCCCACTGAATGCTCTGGTGTACACCCTGGCTCCTCTGGCTCCTTGCTGATGCTTGCTTCCAGAACGTGCTCCTTTCCTGACCCTCTCTGACTTTGAGTCATGTGTCCTCTCCCAGCTCCCTGAGAGTGGTCTGGGTCTTAGATCAGGTAGCATCTGGTCCTCCTGGGCCTGGGCGCCAGTCTGCACTCAGGTGACCTCTGACAGCCGCATGTCTTACCACACACACTCACTAGGTGGACTTCCACTGCTGGATGTGCGGGAAGAACTGTAACAGCGAGAAGCAGTGGCAGGGCCACATCTCGTCCGAGAAGCACAAGGAGAAGGTCTTCCACACAGAAGACGACCAGTATTGCTGGCAGCACCGCTTCCCCACCGGCTATTTTAGTATTTGTGAGAGGTAGGTCACTTGTAAGGTTGGGGGGGGGGGGGGCGTGTCACTGAATGGTGCCGGGCCCGGGGCTCAGGGATGCATGGCTGCTCTGTGATCAGTTCTGTCTTCCTGGCCATGATGGCAGTACTCAGTGGGTTTCCCAGACTGCCTTGAACCGTCTTCCCAGAGAACTGTGCAGAGAAGCGTGTTCATCCACATGCACCTTCTCAGCAATCATTCTCTGGCTCTCTGCATCACCCACTGCTCAAAAATTCATGATCAGCTGGGTGCTGGTGGCTCATGCCTGTAATCCTAGCTACTCAAGAGGCTGAAATCTGAGGATCACGGTACAAAGCCAGTCCAGGCAGGAGTCCGTGAAACTGATCTCCAATTATCGACCAGAAAACAAAGTGGTGTTGTGGCTCAAGTAGTAGAGCGCTAGCCTTGAGTTGAAGAGCTGAGGGACAGCGCCCAGGCCAAGTTCAATCCCCATGACCAGCCAAAAAAATAGTTAATGATCATCAGGTTGGGGGTGACCTTTAAGTTCTATTCTAATGCTAGACCCAAAACATAGGTCAAAGGAAATAATGGTATAAAACCATCACTCCTTTCTTTTTGTTCTAGGCCTAGGGCTTGAACTCAGGGCCTGGGTGCTGTTCCTAGCTTTTTTACTCAAGGCTAGTGCTCTGCCACTTGAACCCTCAGCTCTGATTCCAGTTTTTGGTAGTTAATGTTTTTTTTCTTTCGGTCCGGTTGTGGGGCCTGAACTCTTCTGCTTTTTTCATTTTGCTTATGTGGTGCTGAGGAATCGAACCTAGGGCCTCAGGCATAAGCGCTCTACCACTGAGCCATCTTCCCAGCCCCTTTTGGTAGTTAATTGGAGATAGGAATGTCATGGTCTTTTCTGCCTGGGCTAGCTTCAAACTGTAACCTTCAGATCTCAGAAGATTATAGACATGAGCCACCAAGACCCAGCTTCCTTTGTTTTCTTTTTCTTTTTCTTTTTCCTTTTCCTTTTCCTTTTTTTTTGTTGATTGTGGGGCTTGAACTCTGGGCTGGGCACTGTCCCTGAGCTCTTCAGCTCAAGGTGAGTGCTCTCCCACTTGAGCCACAGTGCCACTTCTGGTTTTCTGGTGGTTAATTGTAGATAAGAGTATCATGGATGTTCCTGTCTGGACTGGCTTTGACCTGTGATCCTCAGATCTCAGCCTCCTGAGTAGCTAAGATGACAGACGTAAGCCACCAGTGCCCAGCTTCTTTTGTTTTCTTAAAAGTTAATTGTTTATTTATTTATTTATTTATTTATTTATTTATTTATGCTAGTCGTGGGACCTGAACTCTGGGCCTGGGCACTGTCCCTGAGTTCTTCAGCTCAAGGCTAGCGCCCTACCACTTGAGCCACAGCACCACTTCTAGCTTTTTCTGCTTATGTGGTGTTAAGGAATCGAACCCAGGGCCTCATGCATGCAAGGCAAGCACTTTACCACTGAGCCACCTTCCCAGCCTAAAAGTTAAATTTTAATGAAAAACTAAGTCAGGCATGGTAGTACACACTTGTAGTCCCAGATTGTATAGCTCTTATCAGGTTGGGCTTTGGCTGTTCCTGCTCAGATAAACAAAAAAGAAAAAAATCCTAAGTAATTTTTGTTTTCTTTTGTGCCAGTTGGGGGTTGGAGTAGCTAGGATTATAGCATGAGCAACAGCATCTGGCTTAGATAATTTTGAATTAGCCTTTCTTCTTTTGATTGTATGCCACCACACCTAGTCTGTTGCCATTCTACTTTTGATTGTATGACACCACACCCAGCCTATTGCCACTTCGGAGGTCTTCCTTCTACATGAAGAGTGGCTGTGGTCTCTGTTTCCCCATCATTTAGTATTTTTTCCTTCATATGTATGTTATTGTAAAGATACTGTATACAGAGGAGTTACAGTTACATGAGTAAGGTAATGAGTACATTTCCTATCAAGCATTGTTACCCCCTCCTTTGTTTTTCCCCTACCATCCCTTCCCTCCCACCTCCCCAACTCCTCCTTCCCCCTTCTTTTTTAAAAAAAAAATGGTTCAGGGGTCAAACTCAGGGCCTTGAACATGTTAGACAAACTACTACTGAGTTCTACCTCAAGTTATTGTTGTCCTGTTATTGAATATGTTTTAATAATTTATCATAGCAGTAAAATACTCATCTTTAGTGTTAAGCCTTCCCTAAAGGCTGGCTTCAGTGGTAGAAGGTATACTTAACGGGCCTTTGGGCCTTGGGTTTGATCCCCAGTGGAGGTAAAGGGGATTCCTCACATTGGAGATTGCAAGAAGTTGTATGCAAATCACAAAGCTAGTGAAGTGATAGTTTCAGGAATCTTGACCTGGATTCTTTCCATGCCTGTGTACGCTCACCAAGTTGCCTCTTCCTGACAGGTATATGACTGGCACTTGCCCAGAAGGGAGTGGCTGTAAATTTGCACATGGAAATGCTGAACTTCAAGAATGGGAAGAAAGAAGAAACGCCCTAAAGATGAAGCTCAACAAAGCAAGAAAAGATCACTTAATTGCCCCAAATGATAATGACTTTGGAAAATATAGTTTTTTGTTTAAAGATTTAAACTAATAATGCTGGCTTTTCTGTAACCTAATCAGAGCACTGACCAGAAAAAAATTACAAGTATTGTAAGGTGCGAGGCAGAGGAGCTGCAGCCTTCCTGCTTTGTGGCGAACCTCGTTCCTCCTCCTCCCGAGCAGCAACCACAGTAGGTAGGAAAACGGGATGTTTCACAGGTCTGGCCAAGCTCTCACAGAACCGTTGGCATCAAATGGTGAAGTGACCGCGCCCTGGTGGCCATCTGTTGAACGGACTTTTGGATGAAGTGTGTTGGGATGAGGAAAAGGTTATGTCTAGGATGATTCTTTGAGTTGGTCCTTCAGATAAGAACCATGGCAAGAGAACAGACACTTGTGCTGGGGTCAGAATACACAATGGATGTGATTCTTTACATGTTTTAGCAGAACGAATTGTTTAATAAAAGTTTGCTACTTATCTGTATGTAGGTTGCTAAAAAGGATTTTCTTAACTCAGATTTTAAGCCAAATAACCATTTAACAGTAGTATATGTTAAATGGGGTATTTTTCTGTATTTGTATGTTTCACTACAATAAGGGAACCAGAATAATGTGCATTGAGAATATTTTGAAAAATAATCAATTGACTTAAATTTTATTTCTTGGTCTTTTGCTGTTTAAATGATGATTTTGAACGATTACACTTGTACTGCTGGTATTGTGTAGTATATGGACCAATATTGCCTGTAATAAAATATTTTATATATATGAGACTTTGGTCTTTTGGTGTGGTTTTTCTCCATCAAGAAGTGGCAACTGACTAAAAGTCACAGGATGGTTTTTGTACTACTGGAGTTTGGACTCTGGGCCTTACAGCATCTAAAAGCGCAACGGGTCACCCAGCACCGTCCCACGGGCCGGGGCCGGGATTCACACCCAACACCACCCCGACGTGGCCGGGGCTGGAATATTTGATTTCACCAGCTCCGCGGCAGCGCCTGCGCAGACTCCGTGTGGGCGTGGCGGACGCCATCGGAGGCTGACGCGGCCGTGAGCCGCGCGGGCAATTCGCGCAGACTCTGTAGGTGGGGGCGTGGCCACCCAGAGAGTCTGCGACTGCGCAGGCTCGGGGGGAGGGGAGGGGCGGTGTCGGCGTCCCGGGGGCGGGGCGCTGCCGCGCCGCGGCTGACGTGGAGGGTCCGGGTTAGCGGGCTCGGCCGGCTGCGGGATTGGGGAGCGACGGGCCGGGCCGGGCCCCTGGGCCCGAGGCGGCGGCTGCGGCGGCGGTATAAAGCCGGCGACGGGGAGCATGTAATGTCGGAATGCGGAGGCCGCGACGGCGGCAGCAGCGGCAGCGACGACGCCGAGGACGCGGGTGGTGGCGGCGGCGGCGGCCCCGCGGGCTCCGGCTCCCTCAGCCCGGCCCCAGCGTCCTCGGAGGGCCGGCTCCGCCGCGGGCTGCGCGGCGCCTCCCTCATGGCGCGCCGGCGGCCCGAGCTGCTCTGCGGGGCGGTGGCGCTCGGCTGCGCGCTGCTCCTGGCCCTCAAGTTCACCTGCAGGTGAGGCCCGGCGCTCCGCACTCCCCGGCCCCGCGGCGCGGCGCCCCGCAGCCCGGGCCGGCCCCGCGGAGCCGCCTCGGGGCCCGGCGTGTCGGGGACCGGGGCGTAAGCGGCCTGACCCTGCCTGGAGCGGAGGGGTGTGACCCGGGAGGCCCGTGACCGTGGGCCGCGTCCCCCTTTTCCCCCCGCGTTCGTACCGAGGGAGGTGGAACCCGATGTTTGCGCTGCTTCCCAACGCTTGAGGACCTGAGGGGGGGGGGGGGGGAGGCGTGTGTGCACCTGTCATCTCTGCCGAGGCTGGAAGACCCTCGTGTTTCCTTTCCCCTGAGCTTCCAGTGTATAGCGATTTCCAGACACCGAAGAGCCTCAGGAACCTATGAATGGTTATTTACCAGCATGACTGCCCTGCACGCCAACGATGACCAAAGTCCCAAATAGCTCTGGTGGCAATTTCAGTGCAGGGGATGTTACAGGAGACAAGGAGAGGCAGCTTGATTTTTTTTTGGGGGGGGGGGTCGGTCATGGGGCTTAAACTCTGGGCCTGGACTTTGTCCCTGAACTCTTCAGTTCAAGGCGAGCCCATCTACCACTTAGCCACTATGCCACTTCCAACAGCTTGATTTTTAAAAGTGCTTCCTAAGTGCCCTGCAGGTTCCCGAAGGCCTGGAGGTAAGACAGAAAGGCCTTCCTCAGGAAGTGACATCGGAAGCTTAGGCCAGAGAGGAAGGGGTCGGCTCTGGGACGACCCGGGGGAAGTGGATAGGGAAGGGGGAACAAGTCCAGAGTCCTGAGACTGGACTGGCTTGTCTTCCTGAAGTTAGAAAAGGAACTGAGTCAGTAGGCTGGAGTTCAGTAAGCAAGGAAGAACGAGACCTGTGTGCCCATTTTCAGGAAAGAACACAGATACAAATTTTCTATTTCTGCTGAATTTCTGGCCTCCCCAAGCTCCAGAGAATCTCTCTTTTTTTTTTATTTTTATTTTTTTTGTCGGTCATGGGGCTTGAACTCTGGACCCTGGGCTCTTCAGCTGAAGGCAAGTGCTCTACCACTTGAGCCACGGTGCCACTTGGTTTTCTGGTGGTTAATTGGAGATAAGAGTCTCACGACCTTCCTGTCCAGGCTGGCTTTGAACCATGATCTTCATATCTCAGCCTCCTGAGTAGCTAGGATTGCAGACATGAGCCACTGGCACCCGGCTGAATCTCTTAAAAACAACAACAACAACAACAACAAAAAACATCTTTTTTATGTGCAGGTAGTGGAGCTTGAACTCAAGGCCTGGGAGCTTTCCCTGAGGTTTTTTTCAACTTTCTCTGCCACTTGAGCCACACCTCTATTTCTAGCTTTTTGGTGGTTAATTGGAGATAAAAATCTTACTGATTTTGCTGTCCCTGCTGGCTTCAAACTTCGAACCTCCGATCTTAGCCTCCTGAGTAGTTAGGATTTACTGGTGTGAGCCATCCATGTCTGGCTCTAGAGTTATCTTCTGAACTATCAGGTTTTAAAAGCTCTGTTGCCCCTGAAATTTCAGCTGATGACATTTCTCAGCTTATTGAGCACAATTTGTGGCTCCTGTTGTCAAAGAGGTGTCAGAGGGTTGGGGATTGGAGTGGAAGGAGCAGTTTGTCATTGAGCATTAGCCATGTGCCAGATGCTAAACTCAGCAAGTTTCTCAGTCTCTGGCACTGCTGATCTTTTGGGGCAGATAATTGTGTGTTGTAGAGGGCTGTCCTATGCCTTCTCTCGTGCTCAGTGGCTGTGCCCACTGGATGTGAATAGCACACACTTCAGATGTGGCACCCTGAAATGTCTCCAGATACTGCTTGACAGCTCCTGGCAGACAAAAGTGCCTGCTTGGGAACTAGTGTTTCCATCAATGAATTTGCTCATTTAACATCTACATAAGAGCCTCTTAAGGATGTCATTTAAAACTTATAGTTCTGGGGCTGGGAAGGTGGCTCAGTGGTAGAGTGCTTGCCTTGCATGCATGAGGCCCTGGGTTGGATTCCTTAGCACCACATAAGCAAAAAGAAAAAAGCTGAAAGTGGCGCTGTGGCTCAAGTGGTAGAGCGCTAGCCTTGAGCTGAAGAGCTGAGGGACAGCGCCCAGAGTTCAGGCCCCACGACCGGACCCCCCAAAAAAAGCTTATAGTTCCTAAAAATGGCTGGATACACTATAATTCTTCCCACCTTATAGATGAAGCAGACAAGGCTTGGTCATCTTGCAAAACCTGCCCCAAATCATACCCACCTATTAAGTGACACAGTTGTTGGAGTTTGAATTCATTATCAGGACCTACACTCCTTTTCTCCCCGGCCCCCTACCCCATTTTGATCAGTCCTAGGGCTTGAACTCAGGGCCTGGGCACTGTCCCTGAGCTTCTTTTTGCTCAAAGCTAGTGCTCTACCACTAGAGCCACAGCACCACTTCCAGCCTTCCCCCCACTCCACCCTGTGGTACGGAGGAATTGAACCTAGGGCATCCAAGTCAAGCAGTCTCCTACTAAGCCCCATTCCTAGCCCCAGGACCTACACTCTTAACCTTGCTCTTTATCACTGTTCTCCACAAGAAAGATATACAATGTATTTTCCAGGTAGAATATTGCAAGTTGACATTTAGGTTCAAATTAAGGAAGGTCCTCTCCTGCAAGAATGAGGATTTTATTTACATTGATCTGCCCAGCTGTCGAAATAATGTTTAACATTTTATCAGAGACAACTTAGTTTGACGTAGTAGATAAGAGAGTCCTTGAGACTTCAGGAAGAAGGGATAGTGTAAATCCGGTTTCTAGAGTTGGCAGAACAAGGTCCTTACCCACTTCTGGTGACGAGAATGAGGCTGTGAATGCTGTTTGTTTACTCATTGTTTTTTTATGCTGCTGCTGGCAGATAGGACAGTCTTTTTTTATTAGTCTCCCATTAATATTTTGATCCTTTTGGATAGAATGGTGTCAAGATACTACTTTATTGTTGAACAACTGGCACTAACATTTCTACCCTTAACTTTAACATCTTTAAAGCTGGGTGCCACGGGCACATGCCTGTAATCCTATCTACTTGGGAGGCTACGATTCAAGGCCAGCCCAGGTAGAAAACTTGTTGCGACCTTGTTACATCATTGTGACCACAGGATGTCTCCATTGGTAGTTCTCTTTATCTCTGAGGAAGGTGGCACTTTAAGAGGGTTGTGTGCTACCTGCTGCAGCCTCAGTACCTGTGCTCAGTACACAACAAGTTGCCCAGTGAATGGTTTTGTTTTTGTGCCAATGGTGGGGTTTGAACTCAGGACCTAGGCTGTCCTTTAGCCTCTCTGCTCAAGGCTGGTGCTCTACCACTTGAGCCACAGTCCCATTTCCAGCTTTTTGCTAGTAAATTGGAGATTAATACCTGATTTATTGGGATATTTAATCGGATTTGTCTTCCTGGGATAGCTTTGAATTATCTTCAGATATCAGGCTCCTGGGTAGCTAGAATTACAGGCCAGCTAGGGAGTCTTCAACTAAGACTTTCCAATGATTGATGGGGTTTTCAGTTGTGATTATGTTCAGCATGGACTGAGCAGTTCACTGAGCAGTTCACTGCTCAGTTCACCAAGCAGTTTCAATGATTGAGTAGATTTGCTATTTTTAGCACTTGCTATTTTTTAGTACTTTGCCTGTTTGAAGATTTTGTATAAATGTGGTCATAGTTTTAGAATTTCTTTTTGCCTTGGACTGTTCGTTTTTCTTTATTCTTATTTTAGTACTAGGGTTTGAACTCGGGGCCTTGTGCTTGCTAGGCAGGTGCTCTACTACTTGAACCACACCTCTAGACCCAAATGCAAGTATTTTATATGTACTCTATAGTTCTCCCCCCCTCCTCGTTTCCTTTGGAACTTGTCCAAGTTATGGTATGTGTAAGGAAGCTTTTGTTATCTGTTTGGGAATAATGTTGAACTTAGAAGAATAAGGAAGCCTTAGTTTATCCTTTGGGCTGATGAGTCATGCCAGAGCCTGTGTGTACTATGAATATGGTGTCTCTTCTGATCCTTATGCTTCTGTTTGTGTGTGTGTGTGTCTGTGTGTGTGTGTGTGCATGCGTGCATGCATACATGTGCATGCATGCTCCAGCCAGCCAGTCCTGGTTCTTGAACTCTGGGACTGGGTGCTGTCCCTGACCTTTTTTTTTTTTTTTTGTCGGTCGTGGGGCTTGAACTCTGGGCCTGGGCGCTGTCCCTTAGCTCTTCAGCTCAAGGCGAGCGCTCTACCACTTGAGCTACAGCGCCACTTCCGGTTTTCTGGTGATTTTATTGGAGATAGGAGTCTCACGGTCTCTCCTGCCCGGGCTGGCTTTGAACCGCGATCCTCAGATCTCAGCCTCCTGAGTAGCTAGGATTGTCCCTGACCTTTTTGTGCTCAAGGCTAGAGCACTGTCACTTAAGCTATTATCCAACTTTTTGGTAATTTGGTGGAGCTAAGAGTCTCATAGACTTTCTTGCCTGAGGTGGCTTCAAACTGCAATCCACAGATCTCAGCCTCCTGACTAGCTAGGGAGACGTGAGTCACCAGCACCTGACTCATGTCTATTTTAAGGTGTCTCCCTTAGATGACTTACACCTAGGCCTGGCAGTCTCTTCCTCTCAGTGTACATGTTTTGTTCCCTTACAGTTCATGTGGTTTAAGTATTGCCACTTGTTTTTCCACCGGCACCTTCTAGGTTTTGATCTTTTTTTGTAAGTGGAGGCGGGGGTTGGGAGGGGTGGGGAGAGGGACAGTCGTGGGGCCTGAACTCTGGGCCTGGGCACTCTCCCTGAGCTCTTCAGCTCAAGGTGAGTGCTATACTACTTGAGCCACAGCACCACTTCTGGCTTTTTCTGCTTATGTGATGGTGAGGACTCAAACCCAGGGCCTCATGTATGCAAGGCAAGTGCTCTACCACTGAGCCACCTTCCCAGCTGTGGTTTTGATCTTTTCTTGGTTCTCTTTGCCTTCTTTTGGGTTAGTCTAGTATTTTTAGGGTTCCATTTTTATGTCCTTTGTCTCCATGCTAAGCTGCTCTAAGGGCTTCGTGCTGGGGAGTGCATTTATGGGAAGAGCTCAGGGTAATTGTCAGATTCATTTTAACTTGGTGGGTCACTGCCCTCGCCCAGACCTGTTTCAGTGGGAAAGTTGCAGCTTTCTGGCTTCTGTTTGTTCAGCACCTCAGGCTTCTGTTTGTTCAGCACCTCAGGTGTTCTGGAAGCCTGCTTTCTAGTTAAGTAGGTGACTGCTGTTACTCAGCTTCCTTGCCCTGTGGATTTTGATGTGAGAAGAAAGGTGTATTGTTGCTGAGCTGTTACTTTGGTCTGAGTGCCCTGGGTAAGGTCGGTAGCTATTAGTCTACCTACTAAACTTTCTGCTCCCTAAAGTTGCATCCACCAGAGCATCTCTCTTAGAAATCTCACTAGTGTGGCCTCAGTGCTCCTTCCCCATACTCTGTGTACAAGAGTTGGTGACGCTCATGGCTTGGAGATGAGTGTGTCCTGTCGGGGCAAAGCAGTGAGGATGGGGCCTTGGGTGTGGGAGGTAAAACTGGAGTTGACTGGTTTCCACTGTTCTCCTAGTCTTTATCAGTCACCTCGGAAGTGTTCATGTCTATATTAGCCTGGCTAATGGCACCTTAGCATAGTGTATTACTTTTTCAGGTGCTTTGTACATACCAGGCAAAGATTTTTACCACTTGAGCCATACCTGTAGTCCTTCTTGCTTTAGTTATTTTTCTAGTAATTATTTTCAAATAATTATTCTTAGATTAGTGCCTAGGTTAACCTGGACTGCAGTCCTCCTGTTTTTGCTTCCCACACAGCTGGGATGACAGGCTACATATACATCACTGTGCACAGCTGTTGGTTGAGATGGAGGTCTCATAAACTGTTTGCCCTGGCTGGCCTCAAACTACGGTCTTTCTGATCTCTACCTCCTGAGTGACTTCATTAATGGACATGACCTTCATTTTCCTTTCACACAAAGTGTTGTTGGATTGTTGTGTTAGAAGATTAAAAATTATCATTGTTAGAAGATTAAAGTTGTTATATTTGCTCTTTTTTAGTCGAGCAAAAGATGTGATAATACCAGCAAAGCCACCTGTCAGCTTTTTCTCCTCGAGGTCTCCGGTCCTTGACCTCTTCCAGGGGCAGCTGGACTATGCAGAGCATGTTCGCCACAACTCAGAGGTGGTACTGCTGTTCTTCTATGCCCCGTGGTGTGGCCAGTCAATCGCCGCCAGAGCAGAAATCGAGCATGCAGCAAGCCAGCTTTCAGACCAGGTAACACTTTCTGCCCAAGAAACTAATGATGGTGAAGCCTGGGTGTAGGGGAAGATTGCCCATACAGACACCTTGACTACCTGTCAGTTTTGCCAAGGTGAACTCTAGGAGTGGTTGGTGACTGGTAAAGCCTTTTGGAAAGAAACAGGGATTCTAGCTGTGATGTTATAATCAGAGTCAAGAGTGAGAGAAATTTCTACATTTACAGATGTGGGCCAGTGCTCATCCTATGATGCCAGTCTGATTTCAGTGCTGCAGGAAATAGGGAGAGTGAAAATATAAGTTCTTACATAGCCATTGATATTTACTTATTGGAGCATTATATCTAAGGGTATGTATGAGAAGACTACATTGTAACAAGACTGACCTTTTTACTACATGGTCCAGAATAATATTCAACAGATGTGTAATGAATGCCACCTTGGACTAGGAGAGATGATAGATAAAATGAATCCCTTGAGCAAGGTGCTATTGGCTATGCCTATAATCCTAGCTATTCAGGAGACTGAAATCTGAAGATCACAGTTCAAAGCCTGCCAAGGCAGGGAAGTCCATGAAACTCTTTATCTCCACTAAAAACAAAACAAAACAAAAAACAAACAAACAGAGGTAGAGTTGTGGCTCAAGTGGTAGAGTGCTAGCCTTGAGCATTAACAGCTCAGGAACAGTGTGTAGGCCCTAAGTTCAAGCCACAGGACCGGCACCAAAACTAAAAACAAAACAAAACACAACAAACCCTTGTTATGCAGTAAATCCCAGTTATCCTTTAGAAAACAAGTATTTGAAGATGTCCCTTTTTCATCATAGGTGATACAATTTCCCCACACATGCAATTTCAAAATCATCTAGTGCGCTGATTATAACAAAGAAGTGGTGGGGATAAGGATGTATACAGATGCACAGGAAAAGCGAGTCCTTTTACCTCTGTGCAGAGCCATGGACATGGACAGTTAGCCATTCAAACTGATGACGTTTCCCAGGCTCCCTGCTGGCTCTGGGCCAGACAAAGCCCTTGTTCTCTGTCCTGTTCACACAAGAGGATTCAGGGAACACAGTCCCTGTGCCTTGTGTTCCTGTGTAAGCAACAAGGAGGCTGGGTCTGGGTCTGGGTCATGACATGGGTTTTCCCCAGCACTTGTGTCTGGCAGGCATTTAGAACTGCTATAAGGGGATATGGATGGCTGTTCCCTGTCCTGAGCAGCCTTGAGTTTTGCAAGACATCTGCCAGTGCCCTGCCTTACACATGCCCTGTGGCTTCCCCCAGCCATTACAGAAAACACCACGGAGTTGTCAGAGGTCCTGCTGAGATGCACAGATCTGAGGTTCTCTGCTACACTCTGACTTGCAGAAGTTTGTGTGGAACTCTCAGTTATTTTTTTCTTAGAAACAAGAAGTGTTGTAAATGGTGCCAGCCCAGCCCAGCAAAGCTGCCTTAACCATTACAACCCCCAAAGTATACCAGATACTTGTACAGTGCAGCCCTGCATTCTTTACTACATCAGCCCTTCCAGTGTGGACTCAGCACCAGGAGGCTGGCAGCAGTATGCAAGCAGAGTATCATCTTCTGCAGTCAGTTCCCAGTTTTGAGTGAGTGTGGAGAGGATAGGCCCTGACTCCCTGTAGGGAAGGGGGAATCTAAGGTGTATACTACATAAGCTTGCTGTCACTCTAAGTGGTGACACGAATGGGAACAGGTGCTGCTCCTGTTCCCAACAGCTCTGGAAGCTGCTGCCATTTGTAGTCTAGGCTTTCTAAAGTAGAGACTTGGGCGCGGAGGGTGCTGGCATGTTGTTAAAGGTCCCATAGCAACAGGCAGTGTGGCACTTTAAAAAAACGTTTTCTCAGTTCATTCCAAATTGAGAGCATATTGTTCCATGTGCTCACTAGGGAAAAGCACTAGATTTATTTTTAGAACATTTTGCTTAGTAAAATTAGCAAGGTGGTAGTTTGCCTTGTTTTTGAGAAAAAAGGAAATTTCACCCATAAGTAAATATGTTGCTTTTCCTGTCTTAGAACTAGACTCTAAGAGTAATTCTGTTCTAAACATTTGCCACTAAGTTTTGAACAACTGTGGGTTTTTTTGGGTGTTGTTTTGTTTTTGGTATAGGACCTGGGGCTTGAATTCAGGGCATGGGCATTGTCCTTGGGGTCTTGTGTTCAAGGCTAGTGCTCTAGTACTTGAGCCCACATCTCCACTTGCAGTTTTTTTGTTGCTGGTTAATTGGAGATAAGAGTCTCATGGACTTTCCTGCCTGGGCTAGCTTAGAACCATGATCCTCAGATCCTCAGCCTCCTGAGGAGCTAGGTGTGAGCCACTGGCACCCAGCTAACAATGGTGTTTTGTGCTAGGTGGTGTAAAGCATTTGAAGGTGGCTTTTTGTATGTTTGAATTACAAGCTATGAAAAATTTCAGACATGCAGCAAAGATTTAAGAATTTTACCTTTACTTCCCATGTAAATTCTGCTAGCATTTTGTGTATGAGTTTGTCATGTATTTATCATCTTACCTCTATCTGGGTTGTTGGCTAGAGACATTTTTTTTTCCCCCTTGGTAACCCTGGGTTTAAACTCAGGTTCTCAAATTTGCTTGCTAAGCAAACCTGAAAAGTCTACTACTTGAATCATTCTTGAGCCCTTAGAGACTTTTTTCCCCCTGCTGCCTGGCTCGCAGGACATGTATCTCTCTGCCTGGATACAATTTGATGGTCACTTCAGGAAAAGAGGGTGCTATTGGTATCTAGCGGGTAAAGGCCAGGAAAATTGTTAAACATCCTGCATCATCCTCAACCACTCTCATAATGAGAGCAAATGAAACCCTAACACTTCTCAGCTCAGGGTGACAAGAGTACTCCAAGCCATCAAGCCGTCTTAGTTATGGATGAATTTCAAAGTGAATTGCAGATATCAGGACACAGCTTTGGCATCTGTTTATAAGGTGCATTTAATTCATGTTTTTACTTTTTTTTTTTTTTTCCCTAGAGCTGGGGAACAAACCCAAGTCCTTGTCCATGCAAGGCAAGCACTGTACCATTGAGCTACATCCCCATCCCTTTTATTGTTCACTATGAACTAACTTTTTGTTTTGTTGGGGTTTTTTGTTGAGGTGGAGCTTGAACTCAGGGCCTGGAATCTGTCTCTGAGGTCTTTTGCTAAAGGCTAGCACTCTACCACTTTGAGTCATAGTGCCACTTCCTGAACTAGCTTTTAGAGTAAGGCTTAAGCCATTAGTTACCTCATTAGCTTTAAAGTAATCATTTATTTCTATGACATTCAAAATGTTTTATTGGCAGTAACATTTCATATTTTATTTTCAGACACTCCGTTTGACAATCAAAAGACCTCTACCCCCAGGTTTTCACTATGCTGGGCAAGCACTGTATTGCTGAGCTACATCCCTAGCCTGGGGCATTTCCCATGTCTTTTTTCTTTTCTTTTTTGTGTCAGTATTGGGGCTTGATCTCAGGGCCTAGGCTCTGGGCTTAGCTTTTTCACTCCAGTCTGATACTCTGCCACTTGAGCCACAGCTCCACTTCTGACTTTCTGGTGGTTAATTTGAGATAAACTTCTCACAGACGTTCCTGCCTGGGCTAGCTTCAAATTCTGAAATCTTAGCCTCCTAAGTAACCATGAGTATAGGTGTGAGGCAGTGGTTCTCTGCTCATTTCCTTCTAACTATGTATGCTGAAGACAAACTCCTTGGTACTCATTCACTTCAAGTAATTTCCTGTTGGGCCAGATTCCAAGTTCTAGCTGACACTGGAGACGAGTCTGTCTTTTTTATTTTAGTGGCAGATGCTTGAAACAGATTTTTAAAAATATACTTTCTGTTTCATTGAGAGGACTAGTTCCATTTTTATCCTTTCATCTTTCAGTCTGGTAACTGTTGGGTTGTTCTTCATGGTTATTTGAAACCTTACTTGGCTCTGCAGGTGTTGTTTGTGGCAGTTAACTGTTGGTGGAACCAGGGAAAATGCAGAAAGCAGAAGCACTTCTTCTACTTTCCTGTCATCCATCTGTATCACCGCAGGTAAGAGCTACCCTGGGCCTTCCAGCTTCACTTCCTGTTATCCTCATGAGAAAGTACTAGTGGTGCACTGTGGGAGACACAAATAGGTAAATTAATAAATAAATAACTCCAAAACAGTCACATCCATATGTAATCACTGTGTTTTGCTTTATTTTCTCCTTTGAATATACATTATCTATGCCCTTTCTATTTATTTATTTAATTAATTAATTTATTTATTATTTTTGTCAGTTGTGGGAATTGAACTCGGCCTGGGCACTGTCCCTGTGCTCTTTTGCTCAATGCTAGTGCTCTACCACTTTGAGCCACAGTGCCACTTCCTGTTTTTGAGTGGCTAATTGGAAATAAGAGTCTCATGGGGACTATTCTGTCCTGGCTGGCTGGGAGCCGTGATCCTCAGATCTCAGCTTCCTGAGTAGCTAGGATTACAGGCGTGAGCTACTTACTCCTGGCTTCTATGCCCTTTTTATAAAGATGGGACCAAATTAATAATCTTATTTCCTAAACTGCTTTTTCTCACTTTTTACATCATTATGTATATTACAGAATTGGTTTCAAATACACAATTACTACATTGTATGGCTTGCAAAGCAAGCTACCAGATACTTTTCTGTTCTTTTCTTTTAGGCGGTACTGACGTTTGAACTTAGGACCTTGCACTTACTAAGCAGGTGCTTTTTTAAGCCACAGCCCCCAGCCCTTTTTGGTATAGTTGCTTTTTGAATTAGGGTCTCACATTTATGACTAGGCTGACCTGAACTGTACTCTTCCCTCCTGTTTACACTTCCATATAGCTGTGATAACAAGTGTGTGCCACTGTGCCCAGCTTTTTATTGGTTTCAGAGGGTCTCATTAATTTTTTGCCTGGGCTGGCTGGAAATTTGATCCTTCAGATCCATTTCCTAAGTATTTAGGATTTCAGGTGTAAGCAATTGCATCAAGTTATGACTTTTTTCTTGAAATTATAATTTGTTAGTGGTTGATGGGATTGGTAGTGATAATGTGGTTTTTAAGCTGAGCTAATTTGTGGCCTTAACTCTTGAGTTCCAGCTATGCATGTGGAATGCTGGTTTATTTTTCTCACACTGTTTCTTTGCTATCATTCTGCAATGCACAATGGAGAATTGTGTTTGTCTTGTGTATTCTTATAACCAAGGATGAATAAAATTCTTTACTGTGCTCTGGCTGTTGTTGCTATTAACCATAAACTTTCTGTGTAGAGGAAGGAATGTTACAGACTTGCTGGATTTTATACCCCTTCCCTTTAGTTCATTTGGCCGTGTTTTGAAGATGGAGACAGCCAGGCCCTGTTTCGGATTAGTTTGGGAGGCTATTGAGAGCCAGGTGAGACGCTGACTAGATCAGAGGACAACTGAATGGTAGTTGTATCACAGAGCAGTACTGGATCATCAGCTCCCCACCCCCCCCAAGCCCTAAGGAAAAGGAAGACTTTTTTCTGTTGCAATAATATATATATACAAACATATATATGTACCTGAGATAATATTAAACAGCTACTTCTTTTCTTTTTTTTTTCAAAATTTTTATTGTGATTAAGTGCTTACATAATTTCCCAAATTTCACAGTATTGTCGGATAGTGATGCTTAGTTAAAGTCATAGACACCTTCTAACTTTCATGGAGCAAATTGTCTATCATGGTCTATAACATTTATGAATTCTATGAGCTTTGCAATAGTTATTTCTTCCATGTTGGGTGATATATACATTTCTTTTGTTTTGCATACTGTCAGCTGTTCCCTCTTTCCCACTTGTTCCCTCCCTCCCATCGCTGCCATTGAGTTGCTTAGTTCATTTTGGTCAATGTCTAGTGCAGCTGATGGGTCCCGCTGTTGTATGTTTTTCTGATTCCTTCTGGTTCTAAACAGCTACTTCTTAGTAGGCTGGGGGTTCACTGCCCACCTTGTTCTTTACTGCAAAGTGACATGAAGAAAGAATCTATCTACTCAAATTGTGTCTTACAGTCTTGGAGTCCCTGAGCCTGGGCTTAGTACCAGGGCCATGCTTTTTGGTTTTATAAACATTTTGTGGGAATTGATTACTTTCAGAGAGTTAGAATGGATTTAATTTGCAGTTGAACTAAACACATAGAAGGCTAACAGCTGCTGGGACCTCCTTGTATCTAAAGTAGAGATTCTTTCTGTTTTCTTGCTTTTCAAGACAAGGTTGTGTCTTGTTGCTTCTTAATTACACCTGCAGTCACTTCTAAGCAGCAGCTGTTTACCTGTGAACCCATCAGATACTAAAGTGGGACATTTTCATTCTGTGGTATTCATGATTTTAGTTCTTCATTGCAGTTTGTGCACATTATAATTATTTTTTTACTTCTTTTTTTTTTGGCACTAGTTTTGGACCAATTGAATACAAAGGCCCCATGAGTGCTGTTTACATTGAGAAGTTTATCCGCCGGGTGATGAAGCCCCTTTTGTACATCCCATCTCAATCGGAGCTACTAGATTTTCTCTCAAACTATGAGGTACCATTTCTAACATCTCCTGTCTGTTTTCAAGACCTTTTATTTCTATTCTGCATTGTTTGTATCAAAAGTGGCTTTTTTCCAGTATTGTACAATAATTGTAATTGTACAAAGTGGTATGTTTCATTATGACATTTTCATACTAATTGAAAAATATCTTTATGCTGGATACCAGTGGCTCATGCTTGTAATCCTGACTACTCATGAGGCTGAAATCTGAGGATCACAGTTTGAATCCAGCGTGGGCAGGAAAGTCTGGGAGACTCTTATCTCCACTTACCTACCAAAAAGCTGGTGGTGGAGCTGTGGCTTAAGTGATAGAATACCAACCTTGA
Source organism: Dipodomys merriami (assembly GCF_024711535.1). Lineage (NCBI taxonomy): Eukaryota > Metazoa > Chordata > Mammalia > Rodentia > Heteromyidae > Dipodomys > Dipodomys merriami. Next base: position 2,891,357 of record NW_027206180.1, read on the forward strand.
GTAAAAAAGCTAACGGATATCCCTTAGGCTCTGAGTTCAAGCACCAGGACTGGCATAAAAAAACAGCAGCAACAACAACAAAAACATTAAAAATGTACCTTTAGAGTTGCAGCAATAATAAGCCCAAATTATAGATAAGATCCCCAGTTCAATGCATTCAGATGCTGATCTTGGATGGCTTGGCCACATGAAATTAAGAGACTAGAAAACAGCAAAATCTTATTTGTGGTTTGCTTGACAACTTTTAGCAAACTTACACCTTGTTTCAGTTCACTGCGGTATATGAAAATTATCTTGTAAATTACACACAGCTGCAAGTTTCTGTGACCTACCTTTGCTTTGTTTTGCTTTGTTTTTTGTGTTTTTTTTTTTGTTGGTCATGGGGCTGAACTCTTGGCCTTGGCTCTGTCCCTGAGCTCTTCCGCTCATGGCTAGCACTCTACTACTTGAGCTATAGCACTACTTCCTGCTTTTTCTGCTTATGTGATGCTGAGGAATTGAACCAGGGCCTCATATATGCAAGGCAAGCACTCTACCACTGAGCCACCTTCCCAGCTCCTGTACCTGGTTTTCTTGTTTTGTTTTGTTTTTTTGTTGGTTGTGGGGCTTGAATTCTGGGCCTGGGCGCTGTCCTTCAGCTCTTCAGGTCAAGGTGAGCACTCTACCACTTGAGCCACAATGCTACTTCTGGTTTTCTGGTGGTTAATTGGAGATAAGAGTCTCACAGACTTTCCTGCTCAGGCTGGTTTTTAACTACAATCTCAGCCTCCTGAGTAGCTAGGATTATAGCTGTGAGCCACTGGTGCCTGGCTCTGGCTTTTCTTGTTGTAGCTGGGCTTTTCTAAAAACTTGATATTTCTTTTCTGTTTTATTTATAAATTAAATTTGATGGTGCTGGGTTTTGAACTCAGGGTAGGGCCTCATGCTTGCTAGACCAGTTCTGAACCACCTCAGCCATACCCTCGGCCCCTTTCTGTTTTGTTGAGTGTGTGCTGCTTCAAGGTCTTACAGCCTGTTTCCTAACTTTGGTAACATGGCTTCTTTCCTGCCTCCCCATCACCACCTTCAACCTCATAAATTGGCACCCAGCTGGAATTCCCACTTCTATAAGGAATTGTTTTGTAATAAAACTGATAAAAAAAAAAAAAAGTGTTCTTTTGGTGTTGGGCACTAGTGGTTCATGCCTGTAATCTTAGTTACTCAAGAGGCTGAGATCTCGCAGTTCAAAGCCAGCCTAGGCAAGAAAGTTCATGAAACTTTTATCTCCAGTTAATCAGCAAAAAAAGCCAGAAGTAGAGGTGTGACTCAACAGGTAGAGCACCATCCTTGAGCCAAAAAAACAAGTGAGAGTGAGAGGCCTTGAGTTCACACCAGCATCAAAAGAAGAAAAAAGAAAAAAAGGAAAGTTCATATCCAAGCTGGCAACTTCTGAAATCCTAGTTACCCAGGAGACTTGAGATCTGAGAATCTTTGTTTAGAGCCAGCCTGGGCAAAAAAAGTACTTGAGACTCCATCTCCAAATCAGAAAAATGCAGGACTGAAAGGTTTTTTGTTTGTTTTTTCAGTTATGGGGCTTAAACAAGGGTCTGGGTGCTGTTCCTAAGCTCCTTTGCTCAAGGCTAGTGCTCAACCACCTTGAGTCACAGCACTACTTTCAGTTTTCTGGTGGTTAGATTTAAGAGTCTCATGGATTTTCCTGCATGGGCTGGCTTTGAACCATTATCCTCAGATCTCAACCTCCTGAGTAGCTAAGATTACAGGTGTAAGAATTGAAACTTCAGAATCTAGCTAGAGGTTAAAGTTTCAAATATTTAATTATTTTCTGAACATTTGAATCTTCTTCCATGATAGAAAAGTTTGGAAGGTGTTGGCCTTCATTTATCTTAGATATTATGTGAGTAATGTTTTTTATTCTTTTAAAGCACGTAACCAAAGTTTCTGATTTGTACGTCAACCCTCAAAATGGTAATGGTATTAGTATTTAAAACTTTTATTTGTACCTGGCGCTGTTGGCTCACGCCTGTAATCCTAGCTTCTCAGGAGGTCTAGATCTGAGGATTGTGGTTCAAAGCCAGACTGGGCAGGAAAGTCTGTGAGACTCTTTATCTCCAACAAACCACCAAAAAAAGTGGCACTGTGACTCAAGTGGTAGAGCACTTTCCTTGAGCTGAAGGGCTGAGGGATAGCACCCAGGCCCAGAGTTCAAGCCTTACAACTGAGAGAAAAAAACAAAACAACTTTTATTTTGTAAAATATTTTATAAATCTTTTTGTGAACTTATACAATTTACCTATTCAGAACAGCTAGTTAATGTTCGTTCATTCATCCATCTGTTAATTCATTTGTTTATTTTTGGCCAGTCATAGGGCTTGAACTCAGGGCCTGGGTGCTGTCCCTTAGCTTCTCCACTCAAGGCTAGTGCTCTATTAGTTGAACCACTCTTCCATTTCTGGCTTTTTGCTGGTTAATTGTTGATAAGAATGTCTCAGGGGATTTGTCTGCATAAGTTGGGTTTGATCTGTGATGCTCAGATCTTAGCCTCTTAGCCAAGATTATAGCCAACAGCTCCTAGACGTTCATTTATTCTTAAAGTCTTGTGAAGTGTTTTAAATTTAAGTAGGATTGAAAAAGGCTTGGGATTGTTTTTGAGGGAGTGAGAGTTAGGTTAATTGCCAGGTGAGAGAAAAATCTAGATTTTGGAGAAAACTTAGAATGCTTACCTCCCAGTATTACAATATTGGCTTGTCAATATATGATTTACATAATTTACATGTAAATCTCCACCTGAATGTTGAGCAGAGAGCTACCTCTGTGAGTGTATAGCTTTACAGCACAAACAGTCAAAACAGTTTTATATTTTCTAGGTGTGAGTGTTAACATTTGAAATAAAGAAGTATTTCAGGTAGCATTGAGTAAAAGCACATGGAGAAGGGTGTGTGCCATCTGCTGGATGTAGTTGGTACTACTTGCAGGTGATTTTCACCTGCTCATTAAAACGGCTCTAAATGCACCACACCACAGAGTGGCATGAACATATCAGCTAGGTCAGGTTATGCTCTGCCACTCACTAGGTCTTGCTGCTTTAAAAAATTTTTTTTTCCTTTGGGGGGTGGTGGTGGCGGTTTGAACTCAGAGCCTGGGCTTTCTAAAACCCTGAGCTCCTTTGCTTGGTTGCACTACTTTCAGCTCTTTTGGTGGTTAATTGGAGACAATAGTCTCATGGATTTTCCTGCTCAGGCTAGTTTAAAGCTGCGATCCTCAGATCTCAGCCTCCTGAGTTGCTAGGATTATTGGCGGGAGTCACGAGCACCTGGCTGGGTCTTGCTGTTTGCTAAATTAAAAACTTGAAGGAGGAGCTTTGTTTTAGTTACTTTTTTACTTTTTTTGGTCAGTTATTGGGCTTGAACTCTGGGCCTGGACGCTGTCCCTGTGCTCTTCAGCTCGAGGTGAGCATTCTACCACTTGAGCCACAGCACCACTTTCTCAACTTTTTTACTTTTTTGTCCCTGTTGTAAATTGTTTGCTGTTCTGTGTTAGGCACCTTCTGATGTGGAAGTATATTTATGAACAAGAGAGTCTCTATTTCATAGAGTTATAGCATGGACATAGACAACAAACAGGAAAACATTTTTTAGTAGGTGCTAGAACTCAAAATCATGCCCTTTGCTCATGCAAGCTGCACCCCGGGCAAGTAGCCCTTAGAATGTATTTAACCTATTATATATAGCTGGTATTTCACATTTATATATCCTCTAATTATCATATGTAGTCATTGAATTTGTATTCCTCATTTGTTTGGTAAGGTGAAAATAATTTTGTGTGTCCTGTTGGTGAATTTCTTTGGTCAAAGAACCAGCTTAGGTCAGGCACCAGTAGTTCACCCCTGTAATTCTAGCTACTCAGGAGGAGGCTGAAATCTGAGGATTGTAGTTCAAAGCTAGCCTGGGCAGGAAAGTTCGTGATACTCTTATCTCCAATAAACTACCAAGAAAGCTGGAAGTGGTGCTGTGGCTCAAGTGGTAGAGTGCTACTGAGCAAAAGAAGTTCAGGGACAGAGTCCAGGCCCAGAGTTCAAGTCCCAGGATTGGGGGGGTGAAGGGAGGAACCAGCATAGGCCAGGCACTGATGGTTCACACTTGTAGTCCTAGCTAGTAAGGAGGCTGAGATCTAAGGATCTCAGTTTGAAGCCAGCCCAGGCAGGAAAGTCCATGAGACTCTCACCTCCAATTAATGACCAAAAAGCCAGAAGTGGAGTTGTGGCTCAAAGTGGTAGAGCATTAGCCTTGAGCATAAAAGTTCAGGGACATTACTCAGGTTATAAGTTCAAGCCCTAAGACCAGCACACACAGAAAATAACCAGCTTGAGTTGGTTTGTCTTCTTCCTTCCCTTTCTCCTTCCTTCTTCCTTTTCTTCCCTCTTTTCCTCATCCTCCTGCACTTGTTGTTGTTGGTGGTGGTGGTGGTGGTGGTAGTGGTCATGGGGCCTGAACTCAGCCTGGGGGCTGTCCCTGAGCTCTTCAGCTTAAGGTGAGCACTCTACCACTTGAGCCACAGCACCACTTCTGGTTTTCTGAGTGGTTTATTGGAGATGAGAGTCTCATGGGCTTCTCCTGCCGGGGCTAGCTTTGAACCAAGATCCTCAGATCTTAGCCTCCTCAGTAGCTAGGATTACAGGCATGAGCCACTGGCGCCTGGCTCCGCACTTCTTTTTATAGTATTGTGGTTTTGAATTCAGGGCCACCTCGCACTATATACCTTAGCCCTCTTTGCTTTAGTTATTTTTCAGGTAAGGTTTCATTCTTTCTGTCCAAGGTTGGCTTCAGACTGTGGTTCTTCTACCTAACCTTCTGCATCGCTGAGATTATAACCAACCTTTCACCATGCCTGGCTTATTGTTTGAGTGATAGTCTCACCAATTTTTTGCCTGGACTGGTCTTGAGCTTTGATCCTCCTATCTCCTCCTTGGTCACTAGAATGACAGAGTAAGAGCCACTGTATTTGGCAAGCTTATGCCTTCTGACTTCAGACACAGTACTTTTTCCTTGGGCATTTTACAATTGAGCTTTCATAGATAGATCAGATTATCACAGAACCAAACTGGGCAGACCCCACAGGACTCCCAAAGAGTGAGTCACAGGAGGCGGGTGATCCCTGTGGGGCCAGTTCACAGGTTGGCAAATGGCAGGACCTCCCTGCCCAGATGAGAGCAGGGGATGGAGCAGGTAGCAATGAGTGTGAGTGTGAAAGAGCAAGAGGACACACTAAGCTGGCCAGAAAGGAGGCTTCGCCCTGGTAGTGTGGGGGCTTGATCCTAGGGGAGGCCATTCAGTAAAGCCTGGCTTCCAGCAAGGCAGAAGGTAACAGAAGCTATCTCCCAGGCCTACATACAGGAATACAAATCAACAAGGGGTCTTGAGCTGAACAGTATGTATAAACTAAACCCAGGAAAAGGTGTACACAATTTGGCTATAGCTCGCCTGGAGTCGTGACAACAAAGGCAGTGAGCATTCCTTCCCTTCACACCCCCTCATCTATACATAGTGAGGTTTCCAGCCACGGGCTGGAAAAGCTTGCAGCAGAGGCCAAAACCTCTGCCTGGGGAAGGAGAAAGAAGTCCAGCTTCTGGGACCACCCTTGAAACTGCTGGGGCTCCATCCCTTCTCCCTGGTGGTATCACAAAGAGATGAAGTTCCCCCAGCTCCAGCCTTCCTCGGGCTTCCTAGAGAGGGAAGCACAGCACACTGCACTGGTCAGATGTTCTAATTCTGCAAATGTCTGTCACTGACCTGCCTGTGTCTTCTTCCTGCAGCCTGGGGTTCTGGGCTACTTTGAGTTCAGCGGCTCGCCACAGCCTCCCGGCTACTTGACCTTCTTCGCCTCAGCCCTGCACTCGCTGAAGAAAGGTGAGCTGACCTGTCAGGCCTCCAGTCCTAGCGCACGCACATTTATGTATATTCACTGCCATTATACTTCCTACTTTGCTTGATTACTGTTCTCAGTGTATTCTTAGTACACAATTACATTGTGTGTAGTGTTCTATTATTAGTAGAGTTCAGTACTATTTCAATTATTTTCTCTTTAGCTTTCAGGACATATAGCTCGATCATATGGTGCCTACAAGTATATACTTGGTATTTTTTAAAACAAAAATGTATTGTATTCTAGTCATTTTTGGCCCAGTTACAGGTTTTGCACAGGGTCTTCACTAGTTACCTGCTCTGTTAGGTAACTTAGCTGAACACTTCTTGGAGGGCTATTTCTCACGTGTCAGAGTCATGACATGGCACCGAGTATGCTGCCGATTTCCTCTTGCACTCATACCTCACGGACTTAGCTGAGTCTTGTATTATTTGGATTCCCACTGTTTGCATCAGATGTCATCTTTCCATATGGATGTGTCCTGTCATGAGGCCACGCCTGCCAGCTCTGTTGGACACGTCCATGTCTTCTTCTTTGTTACCACTCTGGCCCTGCACCTGCACCTGCACTGGACAGTAGACAGGCTCAGCTCTACACCCACCAATCTCTTATGCAACCTTTAGGGGCCAGCTGAAAAATGTAATTACTAATATCTTGTTGTTTAGGAACTTGTCCTTCTCTAGTCTAAATTGTTGTTACCTTCCTAGCCCTTCATAGCTTGCCTTTTCTCCAGCAGTTACTAGATGAGTTGTTGAATGTCACTCTGCTTTCGCAGACTCAGATTTCTGAGGGTGGCTTCAGTTTAGTGTTTCTCTCCAGTGTCTGGCACATAGCAGAGACACCATCAATATTTGCCCATTGAGTAACCAAATTAGTATCCTCTTAGCCAGGAGATCCACAGAGAGAATGCAACCATCTCTTTATTACTGGATACTGGATTGCTTCAGGTGTTTTTGTTTTGAATTATAACAGCTTATTATCAACACACCAAACAATTGTACAACTGTTTTAAAATATACACTGTCAGGCTGAGAATGTGGCTTAGTGGTAGAATGCTTGTCTAGCATACATGAAGCCCTGGGTTTGATTCCTCTGTACCTCATAAACAGAAAAAGTCAGAAGTAGCTCTGTGGTTCAATTGGTAGAATGCTAACCTTGAGCAAAAGAAGCTTAGGGACAGTACTTAGGCCCTGAGTTCAAGCCCCAGGACTGGCAGACACACACACCTCTCTCTCTCTCTCTCTCTCTCTCTCTCTCTCTCTCTCTCTCTCTCTCTCTCTCTCTCTCTTCTCTCTCTCTCTTTCTCTCTCTCTCTCTCTCTCTCTCTCTCTCTCTCTCTCTCTCTCTTTCTCTCTCTCTCTCTCTCTCAAGGTTTTATGCCTAGAGAATTTACTGTGTTCACATTTTTATCTGGGAGTCATCAGGGAGGAAAGCACGCTTTCTGTCCACTTGAAAGACTTGGTACTCTATAGCTTCACGTGATAAGAAAACTCAGTGACCCTAAGGTAGAAAACGAAACACTTGCAACTTAAATACATTTAGAAGCAGATGTTCAAAGCCCTCTGTGGAAAATTAAGACCTTTCAAAACAGACCTTACCTTAAAATTTCTATAAAGGTTACCTAGAGATATTCAATGAGATGATGTTGCATTCAAGCCCCTGAGCTAATGGGATGTTTAGGATAGGGGAGGGTTTGGTTAGCTTATATTGTGTGCTATTCTGTTGTACTATTGTGAAACAAGTAGCTCATCCTCAACTTTTATTCAGAGGCTTCCAACCTGGATACAAAATAGCCGTTTTTTTCCCTTTCAGTCTTTAGACTGAGAGAGGGCAAGATTGGGATAGAATGGAGTTAAGAGGGAAAGTGCCAGGTGTGATGGCATACAGTTATAGTCCCAGCTACCCCGGAGGCTGAGGTAGGAGGATAATTGGAGCCCGGGAGTTCAAAGCCAGCTTGGGCAACATAGAGAGACCCTGTCTCAAAACAGAAAAAACACATAACCTAGGGATAGACTCTCTGAGGTGCAGTTTGGGTAGCACATTTGGAGTTCTAGCATTCTCAAGGCCCTGGGTTCCACTCCCAGCACCCAGAAAATGCAAACAGAAAATGCAAACTGATCTTGCTAATTTTGACAGCTGACTGTTTGAAGACTCCCCTCATAGTATGGTCTGGTTTATCTCTATTTCTTCCCTACCCCATGATTCTACTTGATTTTATGAGGTCCTGTCTGTATACATGTTCATAGGAGCCAAGATTCATTATAATCATCCCAATTCATTCCATTGCTGTGTGTGTATACATGGCCAAGTTCCCACTTAGGCTTAATGATCCATTTTGAGAAACAAAAAGGGGAATCTGGAATGGTATTTTCCCTAATGCATGCTCTCTGAAGGATTACCTAAAATAAATCTTGCCTTGAGCATGTGGGCTTTCCTTTTCTTTCTTACACTATGCAGTTCAACAGTGTTGCCTTATATTAGCAGCAGATGTGCAGTGAGAGACATGGGTGCTTTTCTTTTCATTTCTTTTCTTTCTTGGTTGTGGGGCTTGAACTCTAGGCCTGGGCGCTGTCCCTCAGCTCTTCAGCTTAAGGCAAGCCTCTACCACTTGAGCCACAGCGCCACTTCCATTTTCTGGTGGATAATTGGAGATCAGAGTTTCACAGACTTTCCTTCCCAGGCTGGCTTTGAACCGTGATCCTCAAATCTCAGCCTCCTGAGTAGCTAGGATTACAGGTATGAGCCACTAGCACCAGGTTGGTGGGCGCTTTTCTTACGCTGGGGTTGCAGATGACAGTTTTAGGTCAAGATCCTTTTTACACTGTCTATACAAATGGGGACCTGAGGGCTGGGGATGTGGTTTAGTGGTAGAGTGCTTACCTGTTATACATGAAGCCCTGGATTTGATTCCTCAGTACCACATCAACAGAAAAAGCCAGAAGTAGCGCTGTGGCTCAGGTGGTAGGGTGCTAGCCTTGAGCAAAAGAAGCTCAGGAACAGTGCCCAGGCCCTGAGTTCAAGCCCCAGGACTGGCAAAAATAAAATAAAATAAAAAATGAGGACCTGAGACACTTAACGTTTGTTTGTTGTACAGCTGATGTGAAGAAGTGTTTTGGTGATCATGGTAGAAAACAGATGCCCTGCTTTGATTGTTTGTTTGTTTGTTTGTTTTGCTGGTCCTGGTGATTGAATCCACTTGTAACACTTCTAGTTACATCCCCCAGCCCAGTATAATGATTTTTTTTTTTTTTTTTGTCAGTCATGGGGCTTGAACTCTGGGCTTGAGCACTGTCCCTTAGCTCGCTCAAGGCTAGTGCTCTACCACTTGAGCCACAGTGCCACTTCCAGTTTTCTGGTGGTTTATTGGAGATAAAAGTCTCATGGACTTTCCTGCCCAGGCTGGCTTTGAACTGTGTCCTCAGATCTCAGCCTCCTAAGTAGCTAGCATTACAAGTGTGAGACACCAGCATCTGGCTCTTTTTCTTTCTTTCTTTCTTTTTTTTTTTTTTTTTTGGTCAGTCATGGGGCCTGAATTCTTGGCCTGGGCACTGTCCCTCAGTTCTTCAGCTCAAGGCTAGTGTTCTACCACTTGAGCCACAGTGCCACTTCTGGCTTTTTCTGCTTATGTGGTGCTGAGGAATCGAACCCAGGGCTTTGTGCATGCAAGGCAAGCACTCTACCACTGAGCCACCTTCCCAGCCCCCAGATTAATGCTTTTTTTTGAAACTGTCATATAAATAGTCAGGACAGGGGCTGGGAAGGTGGCTCAGTGGTAGAGCACTTGCCTTGCATGCCTGAGGCCCTGGGTTCGATTCCTCAGCACCACATAAGCAAAAAGAAAAAAGCTGGAAGTGGCGCTGTGGCTCAAGTGGTAGAGTGCTAGCCTTGAGATGAAGAGCTGAGGGACAGCACCCAGGCCCAGAGTTCAGGCCCCACGATTGGACCCCCCCCCCCCAAAAAAAAAGTCAGGACACTCGAGTTCTGTCTTTTTTTCTTTTTTCTCTTATCTTTTTTGTACCAGTCCTAAGGCTTGAACTCAAGGGCCTGGATGCTGCTTCCTAGCTCCTCTGCCCCCTCTACCCCTACCCCACAAGGCTAGCACTGTTACTTGAGCCACAACTCCACTTCCAGCTTTTTGTTGGCTAATTGGAGATAAGAGTCTCAGGGACTTTCCTGCCCAGTCTGACTTTGAACTGCAATCCTTAGATCTCGGCCTCCTGAGTCTCTAGGATATCAAGCATGAGCCCCTAGCACTTAGCTTAGGTCTACATTTTTTTGAAGCTACCTGGTCATCAGTCTGCAAATAACTTGGAAGTGTGCTGGTGCCGGGATGCCAAGAGGAGAGCTCAGTCCTGCCTCTCGGGTGTGAGAGTGGAGCTCTGTGTGCCACCCCCCCCCCCCCGCCCCCCAAGGCTGTCTGTTGTTTGATCTGCACATGACGGTAAGGAAGAGCAGGGAGCGTTCACATACTGTCTCTGCACTGCCACAGTTGCTTTCTCTCTGTTTTAACTCTCTCCTTTGTTCCCCACTGTCTCTGGCCTCAACTTGTGGATCTCTGCCGTGGTGCTAATCTACCAGTTGATAGAGGCCACTTACTAGGTGGTGGGGTGGGACTCTGGGTTGTATTTCTACCCATTATTTTCCTAGCCTCCTTAAGTTTAGCATTAAGTCTTTATTTATATTTTCATGTATTTAAATCTCTGGTTCTTTTTCTTCTTTTTTCTGTAAATATGATGACTTACATTCTTTTTAAAAGTTATTTGGAACTTTACACTACTTGCTTATAGTTGACTCAAAGCAACACGCAGGTTTTTTTCCCCCCTTCTCATTAACTAATTGGTTAGTGCTATTTATTTACAAAATGATGTTTTCTTTCCTGTTATCTGGCTGGTACTTGCTTAGCCACAAAATACATGCACGTATACTTGTGTCTTTTCCTGTGTTTTCTCTTGGTCTAGGCATCTGTTTTCATAGGAGTAAATATAGTATTTGTTTCTTTATAAGTTGTGATTTCCTGGAAAAGTGCAGGCTTCATTCACTTCCTCTACTTCAGATGTTCTACAGAATATTCTTTATCCATCCATGTCTTCATCTGGTTTTTGGTTGGAATTTAACATGTTAATTGACTTGGAGATACTAGATGTGGTATCATTTACCTTCCCCTTTTAGGTTTGAAGCATTATCATCCATTTATTTAAACGTTCGTTTTAATTTTTCATAGCAAGTCTTACAGGACTTATTAATGTTTAATGGTTTCTAAGTGCCGAGTGATGAAGTGAGGGCTGGCAGTCTGTGTGTTCCAGAAGCTTTGTCTGCTCTTCTTAGTCTACACAGCTGCTTCCCTCGGAACCATTCCATATTGGCACCCAGCCTGCATTATTCTGCCTCAAGAAAGCTTGGTAGAGGGCTTATAATTTAAGAATTTTTTAATCTTATGAATACTTCATTGTTTTTTATAAAAATGTGTTCTGGTAAAATGTTATATTCTAATATGATTTGGAGACTTTTAAAAAAGAAAATTTGCGGGCTGGGAAAGTAGCTCAGTGGTAGAGCGCTTGCCTTGCATGCATGAGGCCCTGGGTTCGATTCCTCAGCACCACATAAGCAGAAAAAAAAAAAAAAAAGTTCTTAAAAAAAGAAAATTTGCTGGAGAAGACGATGTGCATGCTAGGTGGGTGCTCCCCCACTAAGTTATATCCCGAGTCCTTACAGAAAACTTCGATCCTGCTTTCTATCTGATTTACAAAGGGGGAGCAGGGGCTCAGAAGCTGGAGCGTTTGCCCTTATCCTTTTTCTCAGCTGGGGCTGTAAGTTTGGAATAAAAAAAGTTAAATTTTCTGTTTGGGTTTATCTACCTAAGCATTTGAGGAGAGTAGAGATGAGAGTAAACGCTTATTTTATAAGACCAAACTACATGTTACCTGTGAATGAAGTCTGCAATACCTTAGAAGCTAAGCTTGCTGAAAGCATCCCAAGCTTTCATTATTGTTTTGGAAGGAGCATCTACACATGAAATTTATGTTACTTGACTGCCTGCATGTGTGCATCTTCCTCTTCTCCTTCCAGTAGCACTGGCACCTGCTCCTCATGGGTTTCTCAGTGTTGGCTGGATTCCCCTTCCGCACAGCAGGAGCTGTTGACATTGTGTGTATTGAGTGAGTTATTTTCCTGTCCTTGTGCACTGTACGTGACTCGAGGTGAATGAATGACTAATAAAGGACTTGAAAAAGATTTTGTGTCGCTTGATTGCAGGACGTGGCGCGCATGCCTGTAATCTCAGCACTCTCAAAAGGTGGAGACAGGAGAATTTTGTAAGATTGAGGCAAGCCTGGATTACACAATCGGGACCCTGTCTCAAAAACCCAAGTCATTTGGGTCCCTACCATTTCTTCTCAGTTTGGGCCCGCAAAGTGAGAGCACTATGTGTGGCAGGGCTGTGGCAGGGCTGCACGGAGCCCTGCTTAGACCATGCTTGTTTTCCCTCCACTGGCTTCTCCCTGTACCCTGATACTACAGTCCTAATGAATCATAACTCATATAGTTTTAAGTGGCTTGAAAATACAGTGAGTTGTTACCCACAACTAGTATTTCCCTTCCTTTCTGCCATATGATCCCTTTGGGAATTATAATCTTAGTTAACAGGGAACCTTGTGGCATACGATTTTCTTAGGAACACATTTTGGAAGTACAGTTGGCCGGCTATGTCCACAGATTAATTATATAAATTACTTTTGTTAAAGTAATTTTGAAAAAACTTTGCCTACTCAGGGAGCTGAGACAGAAAGATTATTTGAATCCAGGAATTTGGGGCTGGTGTAGACAATAATGTATAACCTTGTCTCTTTAAAAATATGTATTGCCTCTGTATTGAATGTGTACAGATTTTTTTCCTTGTCATTCCTCAAACAATAGAGTACAGCAGCCGTTTGTGTGAGAATCACATTATATAAGGCATGGTAGGAAATATAGGGGTGATGGACATTGTACCAGGGCTGTGTATGTGTTATGTTCCAAGGGTGCAGGGGTTTGGGTGTGTTACTTATAATGTTAGTGTACCATTTTGCATAAGAGACTTGAGCATCCTAGGTTTTGGTATCGCTGGTATGAGGTCCTGAAACCTCCAGGCCCCTAATCCCCCATCTGGATAGTGAGGGGTGACCACTAGTCTCATGAGCTCTTTGTAATTGCATGTATGTTCCCTTTGCTCTGCCAGGTGGCATCTGGTAGAGCTGGGTTGGCACACAGGGTCCTCCATATAGTTGCTTATAAAGAAAGCTTTTCTGGAGCACTTTAAGCACTTTTTTTTTCCTTAGTTCTGGAACTTGAATTCAGGACTTGGGTGCTGTCCCTGAGCCTCTGTGCTCAAGACTAGCACTCTGCAACTTGAGCCTCAGTGCCACCTCTTGCTTTTTTGGAATAGTTTATTGGAGATATGCGTCTCATGGACTTTCCTGCCCAAGCTGGCTTTGAACTGTGATCCTCAGATCTCTGTCTTCTGAGTAGCTAGGATTACAGGCTTGTGATTTAAAAAAAAAAAAAAAAACAGCTTCACAGAGCCTGGAAGGTAGCATTGTCTTCCCCTGCATGTGTATATTTTTCTAGGGCTTTGGAAAAACAAGGGCCTGCTAACCAAGAAGGACCCAGAGACTGCTCAGTATGTTTGTGTGGGTCTTTGAGTAGAACAGGTTATAGGACCACTCTGTTGTATTGGATAATCTTGTCATTATCACTGTGTTTTAACTATAGAGAGCAAAACTACAGAAACAGAATGAAGACAGAGGTAGGCCACATGTTCCTCCAGATTTTAGTTAACTATGGGCCCAAATAAGGAGTCTATGCTGTTCAGTAAAAGCAGTTTCAATATCTGTTTCAGGCCCATAGTAAACAGAAGGATTCTTAGAAGTAGAATTGGAAGCAGAACAGGCAACGAGAGTGATGTGGAGTGAGGACTTGCCTGGCTATTGATAGTTCTGAAGATGGAGGAAGAGGCTGCAGCCAAGGCGCTAGAGAGGGCCAGGAGACAGGGGTCCCTGGAACTTCTAGAAGGAACACACTCTGCAGATAGGGCAGGGTTGAGTTTAGCCTAGTGAGACTCAATTTTACACTTCTGATCTGCAGAACTCTTAAGATAAGTTTGTGTTATATTTAAGCCAGTAAGTTGGCAATTGTTTGTTATAGTAGCATCCAGTCACACAGCAACAAACCCAGACCCCTCGTATAGAAGCTCCCTCCTTTCTCACCCTACTCTATTTGTGTTCTGCCTTTGGCTGTTGTGCTCCTCTGGGATGAGGCAGAAAGTACATCTCTTCCTAACCTTGCCTGTGATAGAACATTCAGTGGAATGTCTTTTGTTACCTCCTCGCTCGCGCGCGCGTGCGTGCGTGCGTGCGTGCGTGTGTGCGTGTGCGTGTGTGTGTGTGTGTGTGTGTGTGTGTGTGTGTGTGTGTGTGTGTGTTTTCTCCAATCCTAGCCTTGAACTCAGGGCCTGGGTGCTGTACCTAAGCTTCTTTTGCTCAAGGCTCGCACTCTACCGCTTGAGCCACAGCACCACTTTTGGCTTTTTCTGTTTATGTGATACTGAGGAATCAAACCCAGGCCTTCATGCATGCTAGGCAAGCACTTTACTACTAAGCTACATTCCCAGCCTGACCTCCTCATTTTTTAAGTCCTAGTCAAGAAGCTGTGTAAGTATTAAGTATTGCCTTGCTAACATGACATTTTATATACTGCAGGTATCAACTATAGGTTTCCATACCTCTGCCCCCTTCTTGGAACTCCTGTTGCATTAATAGGCAATGTTTCCCATTGACTAGCCTGTTTCTAATATTCTCTTGGACTTTAATGATCTCTTCCTGACAAGACATTCCCAAAGACAGGGACCAGTTCCCTGAGGACGAGTCATTTCAGTGGCAAACATTCTGCTATGATAGCCCACTCACCCCTACTCTGATTTTCAGGTTTCCCAGCTGAAAAACAAGGGAGCCTTGAAAGGGACATTTCACCTTGTCACTGGCCAAGGGCCAGTCTTTAGGCCTGGGAGCTAAGAATCGGTTTTATTTTGGTATTTTAGTGGGAGGGGTATTGAACTCAGTGCCTTACACTTATTAGGCAAGCACTCTACCACTTGAGCTGTGACCCCAGCTGGTTTTTCCATTTTTAGAGGATTGTTTGTGGTGAGGAAGAATGTGTCAGGCCTCCTACAGCTGACCAAGTACTGAGATCCTAGAGCAGCCCGAAAGAGATAGAGGTGGTCTGCTAGGCAAATAAATTTAGCCTGGAAAGTTCTTCCTTCTAAATGGATGAGAAGGAAAGAAAAGGAAGTGTTTGAATAGAGGTCAAGTTGATACTGTGCTTCAGTTGTTACTAAATGACAATAGTTGGTGCGAGGGTATGTGTTTTACTGTCAGGTTAAGTGTATATGACGGTGCATACTTAGCTTCAGTTTATTTTCCCTAAAGGAATATACAGACCCATAAAAAAGAAAAAGGTCACAGGTAAGCTGTTGATGTTTGTTGTAGCAGCATCTTGGCAAATATCAGAATTTGCTGTGGTGCCCAGAGGCAAGATTTCTTTTCTAGGTAATTGTTTTGTGCTTCACTTGGAGAATTTTGAAGACAGACAAGATTCAAAGTCCCATTTCTAGAGGGAAATGTAGATCCTAGCATGAGTTCATTCAGTGAGGACACAGTGCTATATTCTGTTACCATCTTAGAGGGTTTTCATTTGCTGGGCATAGTTACCATTGGAAGTGTGTGGAGTCATCCGGTAACGGGTTGTAAAGCACTTCAAAGGAGTGACTGGGAACTGCAGAGGCAGTTTTTTTTTTTTTTTAAATCAGAACCCTTTTATGTAATCCCATTATTCTCCTTCTCCGTATTTTTCTCCTAGAGAAAAGTGGGAAAACAGAAATTAATAAAAATGATAGAGTAACTTGCAAACTGTTTCCAAGCAGATGGAAGGTACTATGTACTGTCATACTGCCTTGCCGGTTGAAATGTCACTTTCCCTGTGTAAAATCAAGGAGGAATTTCCCCAGGGAGTAAGTGACTTCTCAGACATGCTGATTAAGTGCCTTGTGACTTAATGTAGTGGTATTTAGTTCTGAAGCTCACCATGGTTTATTTTTTTAGTGGTTATCATATTTTTCTTGAATTGACATTTCATTTTGTTTCATAATCCCTAGAGATTAGCTCATACAGAAGTCTCCCGGAGGAGCTCCAGGGGCACATTCAGTTAGCAAGGTACTTACCCATAGTCCTCTGGACATCCCTGGCCAACCTTGATTTGAGGAGCACCGCCTTGCTAGCAGGAGGAGAGGGCACATCCGTGGTGTAGTACTCATTCTCAGAGGTTGGGGGATTGTCCTATGTCCTGCCCCAAGACATCCTCACTGTAGCTACTATGTCCTGCCCCAAGACATCCTCACTGTAGCTACAGCTTCTCAGCCTAACTTTCCTCCTGAGTAAGCCAATCTTATCTTTTCACTAGAATATGAACCATAGTCAGCTTAAAAATGTCCAGTGATGGCATTAAAATATTAAAAAGATGCTAGCGGTGGTTCATGCCTATAATCCTAACGGCTCAGCAGGCTGAGATCTGAGGATCATGGTTCAAAATCAGCCCAGGCAGAAAAGTCCCTGCAAGATTCTTATCTCCAATTAACCACTCAAAAACTGGAAGTGGAGCTGTAGCTCAAAGTGGTAGAGTGCTAGCTTAGAGTAAAAGAGCTCAGGGACAGTGCCCGGGCCCTGAGTTCAAGCCCCACAACGCCCCTCCCCCCCCAAAAAAAGGCCAAGTGAAGTTAGTCTAATACCGTATTTATCTGACCCCAGTGTTACCTATGTTATTACCACATTACCATGTAACCAGTTTAAAAATTGTTGAAATATTTTATTCTTTTTTTTAATCCCATTTCTTTTTTTTTTAATCCCATGTTTGAGAATTATATACTTTGACACTTTTCACTGAACAGCACATCTCCATTCATACACCAGATTTTCAATGGAAGTACTCGATGTTTAGTATTTAGCTCTTACAGAACTTAACCATTGGAAACAGTGAGTCTCAGGGAACCCCACACAGGGAAGGGGAAAAAATTGAGTCTCATAGAATCACATTATTTCAAACATACTTAAAAGTTTTCTAATACATAAGTGTCAATTTAAAATTTAGGTGAAAAGCACGCAGGCTTAATTCTTCATTGTACAATGACCACCTGTGGCTCTTGGCATCCACCTAACTGGACAGCACAGCTATGGACATGCGCCTCAACGTAGGACCACCCAGGTTAAAGCTGCTTTGATTGGATACATGTCTCCTTCTGAGTATCCTTAAGGTCATGTGTCAGAGTGGTCCACATAGCTAGAAGACAGGTATGAGTGTGTGTGTGCTCACGTGTGCATGTTTGAATGAGGTTTGAACTCTCCTTCTTGCTTGGCTTTTTTGCTCTGGGCTGGCCCTCTACCACTTGAGCCACATCTCCACTTTCTGGCTTTTACTGATTAATTGGAGATAAGAGTCTCACAGATTTGTCTATCCAGCTGGCTTTGAATTTCAGATCCCAGCCTCCTGAGTAGTTGGAGCTACTCTTGGAGTGGTGTGTGACATATTGATAGCCCTGTGTTGTTCTAAACATCTCAGAGTATTTGTGCATAGATGGGCGTTGGCCCTTTTCTGCCAAATTGTGTCAGAGCAGTCATTGCCCTGTTGGCTGGCCGGTCACTAATACTAGATTTGGGGCACCATAAAGGTCAAAATTGGTATTTTGTTTTGATTTGCTTTCCTTAGAGTGAGGTTGACTTTTTCCATGTAGTTATTATCTGTGTACATTTCCTTTTTTGTGATTTGCCCATTTTAACCATTTTCTTTTTCTTAGTGATTTGTATGAGTTCTTTGTGTATTGTAGATTCATATTCACTTAACAAGCATTTGTTCAGTCTTTTGCTGTATGCCCAGGCTCTACTTGAAGTGCTAGGGTACCAGTAAGAAACACGGTCTTTAATTATTCATAGGACTGACATTCTGAAGAGGTAGTTAGGCCAAGGAAAACCTAAGCAAATGAATAAGATTATGTATATCTTACTGAGTTAGAAGTAACATAGTGGTAAGGAAGATTCCCCTGTAGCCCCTTCCTCTGGGACTTTGCTGCTAGGTAGGTGGGCCGGGAAGGCAGGAGTTGAGATGAGCCAGCCATGTCCATAAAGTAGAAAGCAAGAGCCTTGACCCTGAGGTAGGTCTGGTGTTGAGGGGGTAGGATAGGGTGGCAGATCGCTCAGATGGTCATATGTGGATATGCAGACTTGTGCCCGAGTGAGCTTGACTCCCAGTTACCCTCCCATTCCTCTCTGCAGTAGACTGGACACTTGAAGGGCCAAGAAGAGAGGGTTTCCCTGGCTATGCTAGCTTACCAAAAAGCCTTGCTCTAGGGGATTTGTGTGGCAGGACTGGATCATTGGGTTTGTGGTTGTTGTGAGGCCTAGGCCTTCTCTTTAATAAAGGAAAATTTTCTGTTTCAGATTACCTAGGAACAGTACGATTTGGGGTTATCACAAATAAACATCTTGCGAAACTGGTATCCTTAGTACACTCTGGAAGTGTGTATTTACATAGACATTTCAACACATCACTTGTAAGTATTTTGAAATCACGTTTGTATTAGTGCAGTGGTTCTTTACCTTGTGTAGGTCTCAGACTCCTTTGAGGTTGGATGAAGGTTATGGGCACTTTCCCTAGGAAAGTGAGCATGGTTTTTCTGTGTGCAAACTGACAGTTCTTACATGCCCACCTAGAGCCTATGCTCTTATTAAGAATCAACATCAGCAAGTTCTCTGTATTCTTAGGTTTGGGTACAGCCTTGTAGTTGTCCTTCTTGAAAGAGATTGCAGAGTTGCTCATCAGTTGGAGAGAGAATGGTTACTCTGGGCCTGGTTCCCAAAGGTTTAGTGGCCATTGGGAGATGTTTGTTCATCTGTTTCTTTTCTGAAGAGTAGTAATGTGACATGTTTTTCTCCTTAGCTGATGTAATGAGTTTTGAAGTTCTTGTCAAGTCACAATAACAAATTGATGGCATCTCACTCCCTAGATCCTTGGTTCCCCATCGGCTCCTTTGTTCCCTAATTTCATTTACTTTTTGGTGAGCCAAGCTCCCTTCAGCTGCTCTGAGCTTCCACCTGTGTCCTGTGCAGTCCTATGCTTCTCTATTGATGGCTACTTCTTCAGCCCGTCACAGAGAGCTTATTTTTCTGAAGTGTTTTCTGTCTCTTACATCATTGGCAGTGTCACTGGCTCACAGGTCCCTTGCCTAGTGCACTAGCTCCGTAAACCTGAGTTCCTCTGGCTCAGCGTGTAGATCCTGTCAGACTCTTGAGTGAGGGGGTGAGGCTCACTTAACCAGTCACCCTAGCTCCTACCTATCTTCAGATAGACATGCTTTACTTCTTACCATTCGTATCCCAAGGCCCAGTGTATTTTATGTTTTCCACACATGCCGTGTTTATGTGATCTTTGTGATGCTGTTAGATGTGCTTTCACATTCCACCTGTCTGGCTCTGCCTCATTGCCAGGACAGCTGCCCGCTGCCCATCTCAGCTGCTGCTTTCCACCTCATCTGCTTAACTAGCTGTCATCTCCTCAAGCTTTATTTGTGGCCTACACTTACATTTCAGTAAAAGATACTGAGGAAGGCGTTTGAAATGGACAGAGGAAAAAAAGGTAGAACTGTAGAACTGTGCGGGAACTGAAACAAATTGGGGTTACTGTTTCGGTTGTGTGACTCCCACTGATTCCCCTTATTGAATGAGATATTTGGGGGACAGCAAAATTTTTAAAAGGAATAGCAGTGGTCATCTTTGTTATGAGATCATTTAAATGTACATGTTTTAGGGGGAGTCAAATTTCTCATTTGTGAAATCCTCCAGAGCAACTCTGTTGAAACCAGTGATTTGTATCATTAGGCTTTTGAAAACAGTCTAAGGTTTTGTTCCAATGTTGTAGAGAACCAAAGCATAAGCAGTGCCTCCTTCCTTCATCTGTATACACAAAGTAATCTGGGCATGTGCAAACTTATGTCATTCATTCCCTGACTCATTCGGAGAGCTGTTGAATCTCTGCTACTGTGCCAGGTGTGCAGCCTGGTACTTGGATTCCAGGGAGTAAAGTAGACAGCCAAAGTAGAAATAAATCTGTCCTTGACTCCGTGGTTCCTATTCCTGTGGCTCTGCCTTTGTCCTTTTGTAAACACCCAGTGACCCGTCTATAGCTCTCCTTGGTCAGGGTAGTAAGGTCCTTACAGCCATCAGCACCCAGGGAGCATTACCTGGATCGGTGACTCTAAGAGGAAAAAGGCAAATCTGGTGATGTGACAGCTGTCTGCTTCCACTTTTGCATTCTGACCACTGTGAGGGTGTGCCATGAGAAGAAGCTGGCTGAGTGTGGGCTTCCTGACAAGTGGCATCCATGCCTCTGGCTCCATTTCCTCCTGTGCAGGGTGGGTAGACTGGGCCTCTGCAAGATGGTGCTGGTGCTTTGCTGGCTCTTCCTTGCTTAGCTTTACTTTATCCTTGGTGCCTTTGTCTTCTCCGCAGGTCTTCCCCAGGGAGGTCATGAACTTCACAGCTGAGAACATCTATAAGTGGGCCTCGGAAAACCAGGAGCTGCTCTTCCGATGGCTGCGGCCCCATGGGGGTAAGAGTCTGCTGCTGAATAACGAGCTGAAGAAGGGACCAGCGCTGTTCCTGTTCATACCCTTTGACCCCTTAGCCGAAAGGCATCCTCTCTTAGATGAGGTAAGCGTCCCTGAGGCCATTGTCCCCATGAGGAATGGGAAACCTTACTAGCACAGACTGCTCTCCTTCCATGTTCAGGGTGCTTCTCTAGCACCAAGTAGCTGCCAGGAGTGGAAGAGAAAAGCCCTGGAGCTGAGACAGGGGTGCCCCAGCCTCTCTTGCCATGGCTGTTGACAGCTATTTAGGTGTGGGTTGACTAGGACAGAAGGCCTCCCAAAGGTAGACCACACAGCCCTCTTTCAAGGCAGCTGAGGCAGAGCTTCTCATTTGGAAGTGTCAGGAATATAGGCAAAGGTGTGATCTTAAAGGTACCATGGTCAAAAAGGGGTGACTAGCAGTCCTTGGGAGTTTGCAGCCCTGTAGTCAGGAGCAGCAGCAGTGACAGTGGGATATCATGTTTGTCTAATCCTGTCCTGTCATGCTGGTAGCTAGTGGTTTCCAGAGGCAAGCCTCTGCCAGGCGTCTGCCCCCTGTCCTGCACCCGTACTGCTTGCTGGAGCACTCAGTGTCTGATTTGACTTCATTTAATACATGGATCACTTGGGGGCACTTAGAGCAGACACAGTCAGCAGAGAACGCATGGGATTGCTAAATTGAATTTACTAGGGTTTTATTTTTTCTTTCAAGGATTCCTTAATTGGCCCAAACCAATTTTTACAGCCAGCATAGCACAGGCCAGGCAGTGCCTCTCCCTCAGCCCCAAAGTGCCACTGGAGTGGTGGACACATCTCCAGCACTGTGCCTGCTGCTCTGGAGCCTTAAAGTTAGTATCCCAGCCAGGCACCGGTGGCTCACACCTGTAATCCTAGCTACTCAGGAGGGTGAGATCTGAGGATCACAGTTCAAAGCCAGCCCAGGTAGGAAAGTCTGTGAGACTCTTATCTCCAATAAACAACCAGAAAACCAGAAGTGGCGCTGTGGCTCAAGTGGTAGAACACTCGCCTTGAGCTGAAGGGCTCAGGGACAGTGCCCAGGCTCAGAGTTCAAGCCCCACAACCACCCCACCCCCAGTCCCCCAAAAAAGTTAACTATCCCACTGGCAACCTCTGGATGGCTGCTGCTGTCCTGACTCAGGAGGAGAGGAGAGAAACTAGTTTTGTTCCTTCCCGTCAGCTTAGAAGGACAGGAAGTAATAAAGCTTTGTACTTTATGAACCCAGGAGCTCTTTCCCATGCTGGGCATCTACTGTGGCCCAGGAAACCCTAGTGGACTTTGCAGGAAAATTAGAGTTTCAACCAAGGCACTGGCTGTGCTTGTGGGTTTTTGCTGTAGATTACAGGCTTCCAGAGGGTTTTCTTGACTGGTTTGGGTGTGCCCAGGTCCTGGGTGGGGTGGCATGTTGGGCAGGAGCCCAGGTGCTATCTTCCCTGCAGATAGTTATGTTGGACTAGGCTGTCAGTGGACCCTAAAGGCTTTCCAGTCTGCTCTTCCAGACAGGGAGTCCCCCCATTTCCTGAACCTGCCAACAGGCCTTGTTTTAGTCACATTTCTATCTGTGGCCCCTTCCTTGGGTTCCCAGGGTCCTGGGAGGTAGGTGGATCTCTCGGTGAACAGAGGACATGACGGGAAAGCAGACAGCCCTCCCCATGTTGTGAAGTCCATAAGCAGGCAGCAAATGGTCCTCTGAGTCAAACCAATCAGACCAGAGCTTAATGAGCACCATGTGGGGAGCACAGGGGAAGGAAGATACATAGCAGTCTCAGCTCTCTGGGCTTTGAGCTATTGCAGTATGGAAATAAGAGCCTGTTCATAGTTCTCACAGAGAAGTAATGGCCCAGGTGCAGGCTTAGGCTCAGGCCATGATCCAAGGGCATCACCATGAGGCCTTGCCCTGGAAAGCTGGGAGCTGGAAAGAAGAAGAGGAAGAAGAAGAGGAGGGTGGGGGGGGGGGGGAAGGGAGGGGAGGAGGCAGCTTTGGGAAGTGTTTGAGACAGACTTTTAGGGGCAGCCAGGATCTTGATGGGTTGAGGCAGAATAAGGACAGGAAGAACCTAGACAGAGGCACAGCAGTGTTGGGACCTAGCCTGTGCTTACTGGAAGAGCTGGCAGTGGAGGACCCCAAGAGAACTTTGGGGAATGCCTAAGAAGTCAGAATAAACTAACTGTAGTCCTCCAAATATCATTGACAATGTCCTGTGACCATAGTGGAACATTTTCCTGAAAGCAGGTTCTCGAAAAGTGAGAAGTAGGACTGGGAAGGTGGTTCAGTGGTAGAGTGCTTGCCTTGCATGCATGGGCCCCTAGGTTCAATTCCTTAGCATCACAGTGCTAAGTGTGGAAACCATTTCAAGTGTATGTGTAGAGCATGTTGTATAAGAGACAGGAATGAAAAACCTGGGGAAAGGACTTTTCTACAGGTTGTGTTTTCTTTGATGAGTATAGTCGTAGTTAATTTCTATGAAAGGTGGCCAGGGATTTGGAGTTCTGTGTGGTGTCTAAGGGAGTTCCCTGCTGCCCTGTTGAGCACAGGCAGTTCCAGAATGGGCAGAGGGCAGGGACTCTCAGGTTTGCGTCAGCTCACAGCTTTTCCATGAAGGATGGAACTGTTTGTTTCTGTGTGGAAAGCAAGCAATTTTAAATAGCAATTTTCATCTAAAGTGACTTTTTAATACCAAAAATGGTTGGGACAGTTTATTTTTTTCATAAAAATCTATATATTTTGAGTCAGTCCATAAATATTGTTATAAAGCTTGTTCCTGTTTTTGTTTTTTTTTCTTTTTAAATTAAAAATATACTCTTTGAATGGTTCTGTGTACATATAAACACTTCTTTTTTTTTTTGGGTCCGGTCGTGGGGCCTGAACTCTGGGCCTGGGCACTGTCCCTCAGCTCTTCAGCTCAAGGCTAGCGCTCTACCACTTGAGCCACAGCGCCACTTCCGGCTTTTTTCTTTTTGCTTATGTGGTGCTGAGGAATCGAACCCAGGGCCTCATGCTTGCAAGGCAAGTGCTCTTCCCAGCCCCTCTTTTTTTAAAATTTAAAAAAAATTTTTTTTTGGTTGGTCGAAAGGCTTGAACTCTGGGCCTGGGCGCCGTCCCTGAGCTCTTCAGCTCAAGGCAAGCGCTCTATCGCTTGAGCCACAGCGCCACTTCCTGTTTTCTGGTGGTTTATTGGAGATAAGAGTTTCACAGACTTTCCTGCCCAGGCTTGTTTTGAACCGTGTTCCTCAGATCTCAGCCTCCTGAGTAGCTAGGATTACAGGTGTGAGCCACTGGCACCTGGCAAATAGCTTAGTTTTTTTGTTTTGTTTTTGTCAGTCATGGAGCTTGACCTCTGGCCTGGGCGCTGTCCCTCAGCTCTTTAGCTCAAGGTGAGTGCTCTACCATTTGAGCCACAGCTCTACTTCCTGACCCACAATGTCACTTCTTTAAACACATCTTAAAAACTTTTTTGAGATAGATTCTTGATAGGTGTGTACCCATACCCATGCTCCTATCTCACCCTTCAGAGTCCAGGGGCCATCTTGCCCTGTCTTGAGTAACTGGATGCCGTTTAGCTTACTGGTGAGATTTGATTCTAGGTATCATATTATTTCATTTGAGATAGTAAATGCCTTTGGATCATAACTTGCTCTTTTTGTGGGAGTAAAGCTACTGTTGGGAGTGGGAAGATTCTGGGGAAATGCTCATGAGAGATCTCAGACCATTCCCATTGTTCCATTGGCCCAGCCCCTCATCTGAGCTGCCATGTCTCTGAGATTCCTTCTCCTGCTATAGGTGAATATCTATAAGATGCCTCCACTTCAAAACAGTGGGCTCAAAAAAAAAACAAAAAAACAACCAGTGGGCTCGTTTCTTGTTGATAATGTGACAAAGTTCTCCGTGCCAGCAGGTTTTGTGATGGTTTTCTCAGTGACTGCACATAGAGTGCCTCCAGGCTTGGCACTGACTGCCAGTCTCCTGCAGCAGTCCTCAAGCCCTCACCACCTCTCCCTTCTCTTTCAGATCACCCAAGTGGCCTTGGAGTACAACAACTGTCACAGGGACCAGGTGGTGGAGCGGCTTCTTCAGCACCTGCGGCGGGTAGATATGCCTGGCCTCCAGTCCCTGGCACCGGAGCCACTGGCCCCGCTTCAAGATGCCCCGCTGAGGCCAGCGTCCCCCTGCTGTAACACTGTGGTGCTGCCCCAGGGGCACACCTTCTCCAGGACCCACAATGTGTGCGAGCTGTGTGTCAACCAGACGGTGGGGGGCACCAAGCCCAGCTCAGTCAGCGTGCCGCACTGCAGCTTCTTTGAGATGGCGGCAGCTCTGGATTCCTTCTACCTCAAGGAACAGACCTTTTACCATGTGGCATCGGGCAGCATGGAGTGCAGCAATTTTTTAACTTCCTACAGCCCTTTCAGCTACTGCACTGCATGCTGTAGGACCATACACCGCGGTGTGGCAGGCTTCGTTGATTCTGAGCAAGAAGCCTTCGAAACCCCTGCTGTGGCATTCTCTCCCCTGGAGAAGTGTGAGGCCACCACCCCCAGCCCCGTTCCTCACATTGAGGAGAACAGGTATCTCTTTCCAGAAGTGAGCCTCACTAGCACAGCCTTCACGGGCCTGAGCTGCAGAACCAACAAGACCCTCAACATCTACCTTTTGGATTCCAATTTATTTTGGTTATATGCAGAGAGACTGGGTGCTCCAAGCTCCACTCACGTGAAAGAATTTGCCACAATTGTGGATGTGAAAGAAGAGTCTCACTATATCTTGGATCCAAAGCAAGCCCTCATGAAGTTCACCCTAGGTACTGTAGGCGATTTCCGTCCCCGGGCAAATGCGTTTTCATTAACCTAAGACCAGTCATAGGGTGCTCAGAGGGTTGACCTAAACTCTGAGACATTTGATCATAAATTGTCTTGTCAATTGGTTGTAGTTTTACAAGAAGCTACATTTGTCTATAAAATAGGACTCCCGAGTTAAGCAATTAGCCTGGAAGGGTAAGGGTCCATCACCGGTCACATGAGTGAGGTAGAGGTAGCTGTCCTTGGTGTGGACAGGCTACTGTAGTGGCAAGGAGGTGAGAGGATTCTTGAGGGATCCCTGGGACTGATGAATGCAGTCATCTATAGCAGCATCGTCAAGTATGAAACTCTATGGTTTGAATGTTTGAGTGTCAAGGCCACCGGCACTGGAAGAATGCTGCCACAAGAGGTACCTAAAATGTACTATGCCAGTGCCACATGCCGTGAATAAATTCCAGAGCTGGGCCCCACTGTGGGAAAGTACCCAGAGCTTGCCCCTAGGGCTTGGCAGCAGCAGACTAGCCACACGGCCCTGTTCCCAGGACTTTGCTGAAGTCCTGCCATATGCCAGGAAGTGAGAATTCAAAAGCCTCCTTAGTTCAGCCTCAGTGGAAATGCAGAGAGAATCAGTGTTCAACAAATGGAGGGAGGAAATTTGACCTTCAAGTTTAGATTAGGAAACAGGAGTAGCTCTGTGTCCTCTGGCTGTCCTCTTGCCCATCTTTCCTTCTAGGTGAAGCATGTTCTACCATTAGTCATGTTTGTGAAATATTCCTGTAAATGTCAGGATTTCTATGATAAATTAGATTCCACTATAATCAGGGTGGCTCCTTGCTGTTTCAAGGGAAGTCCTGGGACCAGCCACTTTGTGGAGGACATGATCTTTTCATATGACCCATGATTCCCAATTCGTGTTTTCTGAAAGCATTGGTGTATTGTTTCATTTTAAGAAAATGAATAGTGTGTGTGTGTGTGTGTGTGTGTGTGTGTGTGTGTGTGTGTGTGTGTGTGTGTGTGTGTGTGTGTGTGTGTGTGTGTGTGTGTGTGTGTGTGTGTGTGTGTGTGTGTGTGTGTGTGTGTGTGTGTGTACGTACATGCACGAGCGAGACCTAGGGTTTGAACTCAGTGCCTAGGTGCTGTTCCTAGGCTTTTGTGCTCAAGCCTAGTGCGATATCACTTGAGCCACAGCTCCATTTCTGGATTTTTTGCTGCTAAATTGGACATAAGAGTCTCAGTCTTAAAAGTGTATTAAGTGTATCTGTGAGTCATCATTGAAATTCTCCAGATGATTGGTACTGCTGTGACCACCCTGTTGGACTTAGATGCTCCTTCACAGACCCCATGCCTGAACCTACCAGATACTTTTCCAGGCTGCATTCCATAGTCCCTGTGGATTTGGTCTCTTAGCCTTGCACTCTACTTCCACGTTTTCTTAAGCTTGCCAGGGTAGCCAGACTTGCCACAGTAGATGTCTGAAGGTGGCAGGCCTTGGAGCCACAGCAGCCAGTGGCATAATGTATGCCTCTTGGCTCAGCACTTTTAGAAGAGTGGTGTTCCCTTCAGGAAGCATGTGGAGCAAAGGCACTTAACAGAAAGGAAAGGCCTTCTTCAGGTTTTGTTCCATCTCTGTACTCATTTGGAAATGTCTGGCTCAGTTGCAGTTTTCCCACAGTTGGTGACGGCTTTAAGGGGATTTCTGAAACAAGCCATGTACCATCATAGTTGTTAATAGCAAAATCATCCATCTCTAGGTAGCTTCAGAATGTTTAGATTCCCTCAAAATTAGGAAAAAATTGTTTTATGTTCCAAAAACAGTCCAGTGAGTGTAATTATAGTGTGATAATAATGTGTCTAAGTATTCACAGGCATTCTACACCTCCCCCCTCTGAAGACCATGGCAGGGCCCATTGAGCCCTCACAGTAGGGAATTAGGAGTTGCTCAGCCTTCTGTGGAGGAATGGAAGGATGCTATCGATGGTGGCTTTTGTGGTGGGGTTCAAGTTAGGGCTTTGGAGTATTTATTTATATATTTTTCCAATACATATCATTGAACTTATTTTAGTTAACCTCTTGAAAAAGAAAGGTGCAGGGTGCTAATGGATCACACCTATAATTCAAGCAACCAGGAGTGTGTCGCCGCAGCTTGTGCAGTTTTCATTTTATGGTTGTGTTCACCAGCCTTAGTATTTACTACAGGTTGAAATCTCTTGAAAAGAGTTTGGCACAGGAGAGGTAGAGGTATGGCTCAGGTGGTAGAGTGCCTGCCTAGCAAGCACAAAGCCCTGAGTTCAGACCCCAGTATAACAAAAAAAAAAAAAAAGATGTGGCATTAGATACTGTATGCTCTCTCAGTTGTGGGGCAGTCCTTAAAAAGAACAAGACAGAATCTTACTGTGTAAGTGTAGAACATCCCAGGCTTTACAGTGGTTTGTTTCTTAAAGGAGTTCCTCCAAGGTACTTTTACCAAAGCTGAGCCTGATTGCTCCAGAGCATCTTTGTGCAAGGTTGTGCTTACAAATACAGTACTAAAAATATAAGCATGTGAAGTCATTTCAGTTTTTAAAACGTGGAGTTTAAAGTAGGTCAGCTGTTCTGCCTGTACCTGGAGAAGAGTCGATCTCATTTTCTCTTTTATTTTTAGAATCTTTTATTCAAAACTTCAGTGTTCTCTACAGTCCCTTAAAAAGACATCTCATTGGAAGCAACTCCGCCCAGTTCCCTTCTCAGCATCTAATCACTGAAGTGACAACTGATACCTTCTGGGAAGTGGTCCTTCGGAAGCAGGTATAGACTCATGAGAAAAGGCAGAATTCAAGCCATCCATCCCTCCTACAATAATTACCCATGCAGTGATTATTAGAGTGAGTAGGTTTTGTGGGGGTTGGGTTTGCTTTTTGTTTTTTCCTTTTTTTTTTTTTTTTTTGGTACGTTTGGTTTTTGTTCCAGAACTGGGTGTAAACACAGGGTAGTTGTTAAGGTGACTGGTTGGAGTTTTTTGTTGTTTTTGTGTGTGTGCTAGTACTGGGGCTTGAATTCAGGACCCTGTGTTCTTTTTCTTTCTTTCTTTCTTTCTTTTTTTTTTGTTTGGTTGTGGGGCTTGAACTCTGGGCCTGGGCGCTGTCCCTGAGCTCTTCAGCTCAAGGCAAGCGCTCTACCACTTGAACCACAGTGCCACTTCCAGTTTCTGGTGGTTTATTGGAGATAAGAGTCTCACAGACTTTCCTGCCTGGGCTGGCTCTGAACTGTGATCCTCAGATCTCACCCTCCTGAGTAGCTAGGATTACAGGCGTGAGCTACCGGTGCCCTGTGGGCCTTGTGCTCTTGCTTAGCTTTTCTGCCCACAGCTGGGGGACTCCCACTTGAACTACACCTCTGGTCTTAGATGTTGGTTTTTGATGTACAGAGATTTTTCTGGCTAAGCACTGTGGCTCACACTTGTAATTCAACATGCCATCTGGAATTCGAATCATACCATCTCTACCTCTATACTTAGGAGGTAGAGATTAGGAAGATCAAAGTTCAAGGCTGGGTTGGAGACCTCATCTCAACCAATGAGCTAGGTGTGGTGTTCAGATGTCATCCTAGCTATGTGGGAAGCAGGTCCAGGCTAGCCCCTGGCAAAAATTCAAGACCCTTTTGGAAAAGTAAAAGCTCTAGCGGAAGGAAGGAGGTGCATAGCTCACATGGTAGAGCACCTATTTAGCAAGCTCTAGCCCTAAATTAAGAAGCCCAGTACTGCTGGATGGTAGTGGCACCTGTCATCTTAGCTACTCAGGAAGCTGAGGACCAGTTCACTCAGGAAAGTCCATGAGATCTGATTTCCAGTTTATTAAAGCCAGAAGTAGAGCTGTGGCTCAAGTGATAGAGTGCTAGCCTTGAGCAAAAAAGGTCAGGAACAATGTCTAGGCCTTGAGGTCAAGCTCCAGGACTGGCACACATGCATGCATGCATGCACGCGCATGCGTGCATATACACACACATGCACACACACAACTACACACACACATCACACACATAGAAAAACAAGATTGTTCTGATGATGGCACATGAGTGAATGACATGGTTTTCTAACTGTAGAATATTCTTCATGAAGCACAAAGTTGGGAGGATCTAGAGATGCAAACTTCATTGCAATTTCTGCATGGTTTGTGGCATGGACTGATGCTGTCAGACTGTGCACCCATCAGGGAGGCAGGTGGGTCCTAGGTTCAGTAACAGTTTCTTCCCTTCCTGCAGGATGTTTTGCTGCTCTACTACGCCCCGTGGTGTGGCTTCTGTCCATCCCTCAATCACGTCTTCATCCAGCTTGCTCGGCTCCTGCCAGGGGATGCACTCACTGTGGCTAGGTAAGGACTCTGTTCCGCAGCATGGTGAGCCTCACTTTCCTTTGTCCTACTTTCCCTTGATGCCAGGATTGCCCATTAGTGGAGAGTAAGGCTTGGATTCAGTGATGAGGCTAAAGCCACAAGCAAAGCCTCATTGAAGCCAACTTTTTCCTGTCAAATTCTGAATGTCCACAATGCAGAGTATGTTCAGTGCTGGAGATTCATGGAGGCACAAGCAGAACTCTGGCTGCTTGGAGTTCCTGGCATGGGGTTCCCACAGTTGCCATCTGGTCTGGAACCCAGAGCACCAGCTCCTGTTTTCCTCTTCATTTGTGAAACCAAGAGGAAGGATTGGGTGATAGCTACAGGTCCTAGTTTTAGAATTCCCTGGGTACGCTGTGAGAGCTCTTGCATACATTTAAAATTGTTAGGAGGAAGTAAGCAATTTTGGTACCAGGTTCTTTAGATTTAAATTATGTCTTCTCTCCCTTTCCCCACAAGAAATCCTCCATATACATTAAATATAAAAGATAAATAACAGAAGGTAGCATATTGAGTTTGGTATCTTTATGAGAGAGAGAGATTTTCTGAAGTAGCCACAAGGCCGGGTGCCTGTGGCTCATGCCTGTAATCCTAACTACTCAGGAGATTGAGATCTGAGGATCAGTTACCATCCCAGGCAGGAAAGTCTGTAAAGGTCTTACGTCCAGTAAATTAGCAAAAGTCCAAAAGGGGAGCTATGGCTCAAGTGATAGAGCACTAACCTGGAACAAAAGAAGCTCAGGCACAGCACCCAGACCCTGTATTCAAGCCCAACACAAAAATACGAACCCATTCCTTGAGAAGTATGTCTGTTTTGTTTGTGTTGCAAACAAAAGAGGAACACAGATCTAGAAAAGGAGCTGGAAGTATGGTTCCAGCGTCCCCAGTTGAGCTTTATATGCAGTGCGCATCTGGAATAGAGCCAGGGATTTTGTATGCACCCATGACTTAATCCTCAGAAGACCCAGTGAAGCCAGGGTGGGCATCGCTCTCTTTAGCTAGGAGGACACTGACTGCACAGAAAGATTAGATAACTTGCTGGGAGTAACACCATCTGTAAGTACAGACTGGGATTCAGAAGCAGGCAACCCTACTGCAGACCACGCACATATGGGGTGGTGGAGGGGAACTCTGGTGCCAGTGAAGGACACAGGTAGGTCTTCATGTAAGGGGATGGCTGGGAAGTTGGAACCTAAGCAGTATAAATGAAAACAAATGCAAAGTATCCTTTATGCTTGGCAAAATTAATAAATACATGTGACAGAATTTGTGTTGATAAAATAAAGTGAAATTGGTAAAATAAAGTGAAATTGGAACAGTTGGTTGTAACTAATGGAATAAGTAGGCTGGCATAACCCTTTTGGAAAGTGTTTTGGCAACATTTGCAACAAATCTCCAGTTAATTTCATTTCTGGTCCAGTTAATTTCAGTGTGGAGAATTGGGGACTAGAAATTCCTGAGACTCATGACTAGTCTCTTCAGCTTTATGTATTTATTTATTTGCCATAAGCAAAGCCTCATTGAAACCAACTCTTTCCTGACAAACTACGTATCTTTGAAATTTAGATTCTGCAAATGAGTGAAAACATGCAGTGACTGGTTTTTGGAACTTGGCTTATCTTGTTCAGGCTTCAGCATTACCTATGCCAGTGAAGAGGAGTGGCAAATGCAATGGCATTTGTATCCATTCCTGAGAGCAGCACTTTTCAGACAATTAATAAACCTTTCTTATAACTCTATAAGCTAACAGTCTAGCCTAGTGGAGAGTTCAGAAAGAAGACCCAAGTAGCCTAGTGGAGTAACTCTGAATGCAGTTTGTTCTTGCACTGAAGCAAACGTCAGGAGGACATAGAATATAGTACCCAGCATGTGCTTGAAAAGTGGAACTTGGGTTTTTTGTAGGCAAGCTCCTGGAGCCAGGCAGGCATGCTGGTTGTTAATGAAGCAGGGAACTTGTTTTTATTTGGACAAATGCTTGGCACTGACTTGCACCCCCAACTCCAGGTGTGAAACCTTCCCTCTCTTCACATACTTGTGAATATTGCCCACCCAGCCCTTCCCTGAAGGATGCAGATGACACCCTGTGCCCGCTCAGTGCCTGCTGTTGGAGGGCTATCTGCCCAGTGCAGCTGCAGTCCATTGCAGGCATTAAGTGAAGGATGGGTATCATCTTGTGTATTCAGAACTCTGCTTAGAAAATGTACTGTTGGGCCTCCATCCAGATTTACAGCTTAGAAAAGAGTATCATCTTTCATTTTCAAAGAGGCTTGTGTATTTGGTGATTTCCTTTGTTTTTCCAGGACTAATTTGGGGGATAAAATGCAGTTGAGGTGTTCATTTATGTTTGAGGTCCTTCTTCCTTCTCGGTGGGTTGTTTCCCTGGAGAATACAGTTGTGTTTCCAGAAGTTGTGAGTGCCTCACTCACCCACTTGTGCACTCTGCGAGAGCGTGGGCCAGCCAGGGTGACCGACAAAGGTGGTTTCTGGTGGGTATGCCCTACATGCTCTTCCTTACCTCCTCTCGCTTTTTGCTTTCTGCCAGGATTGATGTGTCTCAGAATGATCTTCCTTGGGAATTTATGGTTGACCGTCTCCCTACCATCTTGTTTTTTCCCTGCAACAGGTAAGACTGAGTTCTTTGGCAGATAGAATTATCTGGTTGAGGTCTCAAGACGAAGTAGGTTTCTTAGGATGTTGTTATTCATTGTGACTGAGCTAAAAGAAAACCCACAAAACTGCCATTAGAGCTACCTTCCTTCCTCAGGTTCAAGCAGCTCATGAAAGAGCTTTCTTTGTGTGCAGACTGTGAATGTCTTCTTGGGACTATCACTTTGACCTTTTGTCCTTTGCCCATAGGCTGTTCCAAGGCTGATTGCTCCAACAGCTGTGCTGAGATCCCCAGCAAGCAGGAACAAGGCCTTAGTAAAATAGGCAGGTTTGGCAGTGGGCTTAAATGTTTCAACAGAAAGGGAATGACCTCTCTCAGCCTTTTAAAGCCAAGGAAGCCAGCAGCTGGCTCCCTATTGGCATTGATTTCTTCTGGTTTGAGGATGGGTCCTTGGGGACCCACTTCTGTCCTCTATGGGAAATTTGCTTTCAGGATCGTTTAGGCAGGGCCCTGACTCTGTGCAGCTTGTGGTTTTCATTTCCTGCTTCCTTTTATGATCTGCTTCTCCAGCATGGGTTTTCCTTTGCAGCTGGTGAATCATTGCCTTACTGCTTCCGAATGGAATAACCTTTGTGCTACTCTCAGTGGAATATGGTATAGTGGTAGTGTTTTGTCAAGGCATGCACTACATACAGTGTGACTCACTGCTGCCGCCGCCTGTATCCGATAATCCTTTTCCTTTCTAAGAAGTATTTAAATTGCCACTGGATTAATATAGACTATAACACTAGCAATTTCATCTGTGGGGGACAAGTTGGGCAGGTAGTTTATGACATCTAGTTTTTAAAATTCCAAACTTACTTTGAAAAAGCATTGACTGTCAGCACCCAACACATGCGTTTGCATGGAGTTCTCACCATGTGAGTGTGTGTGGAGGGAGAGTGCTTGCACATGGTGGAGGGCTTGTTTAGAGGCTTGCTTGGGAGCACAACAGTGAGCCCCCACTCCAAACCCTGGGTCAGGAGGTCGGGGGTGCTGGACAGGAAGATGGGTTCAATTAAATGGAGAGAGATTAGTAAGTCAAAGCCTTACTGCTTTGGAATGGAATTTTTCTCATTTCTTTAAAACTGTTGATAGGCAGGCTGGGAATATGGCTTTGTGATAGAGTGCTTGCCTAGCATGCATGAAGCCCTGGGTTCGATTCCTCAGTACTACATAAACAGAAAAGGCTGGAAGTGGTACTGTGGCTCAAATGGTAGAATGCTAGCCTTGAGCAAAAGAAGCTCAAGGACAGTGCCTAGACCCTGAGTTCAAGCCCCAGGACTGGCCAAAAAAAAAACAGCAACAACAACAACAAAAAATGTTGATAGGCATGAGTGAAGGAAACTTCATCATCAGCTGGTCCAAAGAGGGTTGGGCCAGCCCAAGAGAGAAAATGAAAAAGTCGGAATCACATGCAGTGAGACTTATTTCCACAATTCACCGGCATACCACTGTTGAATGCAAAGTGATCAGTCTCGTATGAGTGCTAGGGAAATGAAGACTTGTATGTGCCCTGAGTGTGTGCACGGAGATTGTGCTGGTGTTGACAGCAATTGCTCGGAGGGGAGAGGAATCCATGTGCTCTGAGGATGCTGCTTGTGGGACTTCATCGCTGCTGCACATTGACGACAGGGAACATGTCCCAGTTTATAAAAATCACAAAGAAACCTGTCCTCAGCCCAGTGTGCAGCCTGCCCAGCTGTGGTCTGGTCCTGGGCCTACCTCCCCTTGCCCCAGGCTGGAGAAAGGGTAGGATCCTGGCGGGAGGGACAGTCTCTGTCCTGCGTAGGACATCTCTGAATACTCCTAGCCAATGGCCTACATGGAACTTTTGAGTGACACTTCAAAATGCAGATGCTCTGGCGTGCTCCTGGATCAGGGCTGGAGGAGGGGAAGCCACATAAGCTCTACAAAGAGACTGTAGTGTGGCCCCATGAAGAACCCAGTCCTTCCCTCAGGATGAGAGAGGCAGATTAAACATGTTAGCACCATGATCTCTAAAGGTTTACTTTTGGACTGGGGATGTAGCTCAAGTGGCCTAGCAAACACAAATACTTAAGTTCAAACTCCAGTACCACCAAGAAAAATAATGTGTGAGCCAGACACCAGTGGCCCATGCCTGTAACCCTAACTTCTCAGGAGCTGAGATCTGAGGAACATGGATTGGAGCCAGCTGGGGCAGAAAAGTCCCCATGATACTCTATCTCCAAACCACTCAAAAAACTGGAAGTGGCGCTGTGGCTCAGGCGGTAGAGCACACTTGCCTTGATTAAAAGAAGCTCAGAGATAGCACTAGGCCCAGAGTTCAAGGCCCAGGACTGGCAAAACGAAAAAAAAAAAAAAAGAAAACATGAAAGTAGTTGGGTATAGTAGGGCATGCCTTTAATCCCAGCACTCAGGAGGCTGAAACAAGAGGAGGATGGTAAGTTCAAGATAAGCCTTGGCCACGTATTGAGACCTTGTCTCAAAACACCAAAAACTAATAAATGTACACAGCCATTAGAGACAGTCATGGCATTGCCTAAAGACCTATAAGGGTCCTTGCAGTGCCATAAGTGTTGCAGCCCCTCCCCGGTGGCTCACCTGCACCCTGTCCTGGAGACACGGAAAAGCCGTGTGCCTTCCCCTCTGGAGTGCTGAGATTACAGGCACACACCACACGCCTGTTAAAAGCTAACATTGAGCACTCGCTGAACTCAGTCCTTACAACGGTCTCCTGAGATGGTCATCATCCCCACCTGACAGAGCCATCACTTGTCTCCGAGCACACTGGCAGTGACAGGGCCATGTTGGCCAGCTGGCCTCTGAGTTCCTACTCTGACCATCAGTCACTGGACCTCTAAGGGGGCTGGTTCCTAACGGATTACTGCGGCCCGCTTGTATGCTGTGGGAGCCCCTTCCTCTGCCACCCTCCTTCTCTACTCCAAGGGGCCAGCAGTTATATATAGTTCAGTGTCCGCTGGGCCAGGTACAGACACCCTCAGTTGAGAACCCCTGCTGTAGACAAATGCTTATTGACAAAACTGCCAAGTGTTTTACCCTTCCCAGTGTCACCAAGCACTGCTAGTGCCAGTGACATGGTTGGTGACAGTCCTACTCAGGAATCCCACCTGGCCCCACTAGTGGGCCACACCTAATTTAGAGAATGCCATGTCACCGACTTTAGGCTTGGGCCTCTTGTCTTTCTGGAAAGTTGGGCACAGAAACAGTGCTCTGTCCTCAGGAATGAACAGTTCAAGTAAGCCACATTAATAGCACACGGTACCAGAGACCACTGCGGCTCTGCCGGGAGCTGCTGTGCAGCGCCAGCATCTCCTTCCTTCCGTTCTCTGCATAGCCCACCTGACTGGAAACAGAACACCTGGTTTGGGACTGTGCCTGTGGGCCTGATTCCTCTCTTTCTCTCTCTCCAGAAAGGACCTAAGTGTGAAGTACCCCGGAGACCTCCCCGTTACCCTCCCGAATCTGCTGAAGTTCATCTTGCATCACTCAGACCCCACCCCTGCCCCCCAGAACTTGGCCAACCCTCAAGAATGTCTTCAGAGTGAAGTGGCCTTAAAGCAGGGCCACATGGCCCACTTGGAGAGAGAGATGCAAAGGCTGCGAGCAGAGAGGGGCAGCCTGCACCGGGCACAGGTGCAGGTGGAGGGCCGGCTGTCACGGGCACGCAGGGACGGGCGCCGCCTGCTGCGGCAACAGCAGAACCTGGAACGGCAGCACAGCCTGCTCCGGCGGCACGGCCAGCAGCTGCAGGCCCTGTACGCACAGAAGGCCCGAGAGCTCCAAGACCTGGCCGCCCACTCTGAGATACTCTCCGAGAACAACACCTGGCTCAAGGTCCTCATGGCCACTATGGAGAGGCACCTGGAGGGTCAAGATCACGCTGAGAACCCCGCTCCCCCCAAAGAGGCACACCCTGACCCCCCCAAGCCTCCAGGTGCCCCCCACTTACCTGGCGGCTCCTCTCTCTCTTCCAGCACCAGCGCCACACTGGCACCTGAGAGGAAGAATGAGAATAGGACAGACTAACATTGACATGAAGGAATCAGAGGTGAAATGTACATTGGGAATGTATTTATGCAAATTTTATTGAAATTTATTGTAAATAAAGATTTTCTCAGTCGTCTAGAAAATGGACTTGAATGCCATTGAACTTTTATTGAACAGGGAAGCCTCCCTTTCACTTATTGCACAAACTTGGTAGCTTGAGACAAAAACAGTAGCACAGTCCACCGGAAGAAGTGTGAGAAGTCAGTCCATGTCATAGCGGCTCAGTGTCCGGTCCCTCCCCACCCCTTCCCATTGCTCTCGTGTGATACGACATGTAGGATGAAAGGTCAATTCCTTGATGAGTTGGGAAACTTGAATGCAACAGTTGGGCTATTGAGAACGGACTCCAAGAGAGGTCATAACTCTAAGCCACTGAAGTGTGTGGCTCTGATGTCTGCTAGAAACATAGCCATTGGTGAGTAAGAACAGGAGCGCTATTGTGTGATGGTGGTAGGCCAATCCAGAGACACTGTCACCCCCTAGTGCCTCAAGGCGCCACCCACACCAATGGGCTGGCCCTGGGCTCCCAACATGGTCCTGGCCTCTGGGGAGGAGAGAAAGCTCCAAAAGCTTAACTGATGGGAAAGGGAAGCGTGGGCAATCCAAAAGGAAACTTCACTGGCACAGGCCGAACCACTGACTCACAGGGTCAGACTCCCACTGCTCCTGGATGGTTAAGCTGGGAGCAGAAGGACAAACAGCCTGTGTTTTGTGGCTAGCTTCCAGAGTAGAGGTAGAAAGCCTGGAGGGTCTACTGTGGGATGGGGACTGACCACGTACCTCAGCCTCTTTGGGGGCAGAGCAAACCTTCCCCAACCTTCAGGCCTTTGCACTTGCTCCTAGGCCAGTTGCCACTCCCAGCCCATGCTGTTAGGGACCAGGGCAGTTCCTTGGGGTGCTTCATGCCCCATCTTCATTAGCTCCCCCTCCTCACCCCACCTGCTACTTAATGCCCGACTCCCCCCAGTTCAGGTGTGTGGTGCCACAGTGCCCTTCAGCTCCCCTGGGGCTCCAGGAAGTGCATTGTTGAGCATGCTTTTCAGAAAAGGGGCCCCCAGCTTGCACATGCCATGCGCCAGCAGGCAGCTCCAGCAGGAAGAGCCAGTGCTCAGCCACGGAAAAGCGGGGCTGGCCTCAGGCGGGCTCTTTACCCAGGATCCCGACCTAGGTCATGTTTTAGTCATGACGGTTTACAATGTGCTTACAGTGGGGGATTAAAAACCTAAGCAAGCTCGCTGACTGCCCACGGGGATGCTTCATGGCTGGTTCCGCAGGGAACTACCCCCTCCTACCCACTCCTACTCCTGCACCATGCCCAGACTGGCAGGGAGCACCTGCGGCTCCCGTGTGAATACACACAGTGGCAACCTCCCACGGGCACCTGATGCCCGACAGCCAGATCCGAGGACTCGGCCTGCGGAGAGCCAGGATGGAGAAAAGTGAGCTCCACTACCCAGCAGGTGGGTGGTCATCAAAAGAGGAAGCTACAGAGAGAAAGGAAGAGGGGGGACCAGACTCCGCCCCTCCAGTGCAGAAAATATTAAATACAGAAACAAGATGACGCCTCTCTCCTGGGCCAATCAGGTTTCAAACTAAAAGTAGCCATCTGGAGTTTCATAAGGATAGCAATTCAGCAAAGCCTGCACTACAGGTGTGCTCAGCATGCTTGAGACCAAAAGGGCAAGAAACTGCTCTGCTACCACCACGCCCGGCAGCCTCAGGACTCATGCCTCACTGTCCTTCACCAGCTCCCAGGCACATGTGGTAGCGTCCTTGCAGTCATTCCGCCATCACCAGCTCTGCTGTTGAACAGTCTGTCTGGGGCAAGGGAGAGGCTTGGTCCTCCTTCTACCCATCACTAACCAAGCAGAAATCACCGGAGCGCCCCAGCTGGCCAGCCATGAGACACAAAACTGACCTCCTACTTCCTGTCCACACAGACAGACAGAAAGACACTGGCAATCCTGCCAGGTACAGCCTGGACTTGAGGAGACCAAGGTTCCCCCAGGGTGTTTTGCCTGGGCCCCTCATGAGGACCAGAACCCGTTCCATGGGCTCTACATCGTAGTAAAAATCAGCAGAGAGGCTTAAGCACGTGCTTCCGGGGCCTATTTACAGTTCACAGGTTGGTTAGTTCACGTGTTACAGTAGTAGCTCCATCAAAAACAGGCTCAGCTAAACATTCAAGTAACAAAAGCGTAAAGGGGCCATGAGCTCCAGCAAGGCCAGGCCTGCCCACTGCCAGCAATGGGCAGCCCCCACCAGGAGTCTGAGGGGAAGCCTAGGGCGGCCGGGACCCAGAGTCAGTGCATGCGATGATGGAGCCCACCGAGGCCATGCCAGCAATGTCAGCCCTTCTGCTCAGCAGCATGCCCGTGGTTCTCTCTCAGCGTCTCGAGGCTGGCTGCAGACCGGACCAGGGTCTTGCAGCTCATATCAGCCATGCACTTCTGGGCCGTTGGCAGTCATCAGCTTGGCCTTTCTCTCCACACAGGGTCCCTTGGCAGAGTACTGCACCAGCAGGAAGGGTTCCTTGGTCTCACCATCGCCCACAATGCTCTCCTCATCCTCTGACTGGCCAATGCGCTGCAGCCGCAGGTAGCACCAGCAGCCTAGAATCAGGGCTCCAAGGGCTGCGATGGCGATGAGGATGACAATGACAGTGACCACACCGGTGGTGGGGCTGTGGTCCATAATAGACATGGTCAGTGCTAGGAGGGGCTTCCTTGACCGGAAGCTGTTGTGCTGGCTGGTTCAACAAGGCTGGAACTCAGGCTGGACCCGACATTCCTGAAAGACAGCAAGAAGAGACTACCAGAGATTCCACTGGGGATTTCCAGGGTGCAAATTCATGTAGTCTGCTTTTTGGGGTTTTGGTACTAGGAATCAAACTCAGGTCTCACTCATGCCGACAAGCTATCACTTGAGGCACACCCCTGGGTCTTTTTTTTTGTGTGTCGGTCATGGGGGCTGAAATTGGTCCCTTAGCTCTTCAGCTCAAGGCTAGTGCCCTACCACTTGAGCCACAGTGCAACTTCCGGCTTTTTCCTGCTTATGTGGTGCTGAGGAATCGAACCCAGGGCCTCAAGCACTCTACCGCTGAGCCACCTTCCCAGCCCTTCCCCTTCCCCCCCCCCCCCGCCACCTTTTTTTTTTTTTTTTTTTTTTTTTGGCCAGGGCTTAAACTCAACCTGGGCACTGTCCTTGAGCTATTTTGCTCAAAGCCAGTTTTCTAGCACTTGAGCCATAGCTCCACTTCTGGCTTTTGGTGCTCACAGACTTTCCTGCCTGGGCTGGCTTTGAACCGCAATACTCAGACTTCAGACTCCTGAGTAGCTAGGATAATAGGTGTGAGCCACCAGCTCCCAGCTGGTAAGATAGGGTCTTTTGGTCCTGGGGCTTGAACTCAGGGCCTGGGCTCTATCCTAGATCCTCTCTGTGCCCAAGGCTAGCACTCTATCACTTGAGCCACAGTACCACCTTGGTTTTTTTCTGTTTATGTGGTACTGAGGAATCAGACCCAGGGCTTCATACATGCTAGGCAAGTACTCTACCACTGAGCCACATTCCCAGCCCTGAGATAGGGTCTTAATAACTTTGCTCTGGGTCTTAATAACTTTGCTCTGGTTGGCCTTAAACTCAACCCTCCAGCCTCTACCTTCTGAGTATAGGATTACGAGGATTACAGGTATGTGTCGTCCCACTCATAGGGACTATTTGAAAGAGTTCTTCAGCCTGATGCTCCCACCCTCACACTGGTGAGAATGAGGTGTCTACTCTTGGCACACACAAGCTCACCCGGCTGTTTCTCTGACTATCTTGGACACCTCAGCACTGCACCTCCAGTCAGCAGTCACCCCCACTCAGCCATGAGCCCCAAAACATGGGCACCATGACAGCTGTGGCAGAGGCTACAAGAGAGCCGGGTGCTACTGGCGCTCTTATGTAGAAAGACAGGGCCACCAGGGCTAGATGTTTCGCAGCCACTAGGGGACAGAGAAGAGCAGAGGGCTTCCTGAACAGTAGAGAGGAGGGATTTGAAAGTGGGATCCCGTCAGCCCCTGGGCACAAGTAACAGGTGACAGGAGCAAGTGGCTTCTTCCAGGACCCATGGGAAAAGGCACAACTGACAACAGCTATTGCTCCACGGGAGCACCTGCTCAGGGAAGACCATGCAGACTGAGGCCATACAAGGGTGCAAAAGGCTGAGGTCCTGCAAAGGGAAAGCCGGGGGGAGCAGCACTGCCCCCTCCTCCTTGCCAAGAAGTCTTACACTAGGCCTAACCCCAGGCCAGCTACCCTCGGAGGCTAGGGTTCACTCTCTGGGGCCTGGAAGCAGGCAGGTTGCCCAGCTGCCCCCAGGCCCCACCCTCTTCTGCCTTGTCTACATGGAGCCAATCACAGTAACACTGGTTTGTGGTCACAGAAGACCAGCCGGCGGTCCGTCCTGCCCAGGCTGGTGCACAGGAAGAACAGGTCTGAATCCATGATCATTTTAAGAAGAGTCACGGTGGCCATGCAAGTTTTTCCCTCCAAACAGGATCGAACCTGTTGTGTCCTTGAACAAAGCGGCTTTAATTAGAAGTGACGCTTACCCAGGCTGGGGGAGGTTCCTAGGGTGAGCCAGGCCTGCTGAAGGTCACAGGCAGCTAAGTCATCACCCAACAGTGTCCAGGAGGCGGGTGCTGTCAGCCTCCACCCTTGGAGGCCTACTGAGACCAGGAACCCTGCTCCCCAAACTGGAAGACACAGAACGTACCCCAGTGCTTACAGACAGAACAGAACCTGTCCCCGCCACTGCCTACTCCCTCAGCCTGGCACTTCCTTCCCACTCGTGTCCTGTGGCCTCACCTGAGGCAGCATGCCCCATGAGGAGGGGGCACCTGATCTCCACAACCACAGCACAACCTGGCCTAATGTCACCGTGTGGAGGTGACCTAGTTAACGCCTGCTCCAGCAAGGCCACCGTCCCAACCTGGGGCCCTTCCCCAGCACCACCCTTGGGAACAGGCCATGTGCCAGGACTGCCCTGCTCACCCTGCACCCTGCTCCCCAGCCACCAGCAACTCTCACCACCCTCCGGGAACAGGGCACCCTGGCCCAGGGAGCCTGCCTCTACCTCCCTGTCCCTGGGCCTCTGGCTGAGCACTGCCCAGATTCCTGCCCTCTCATGGCTTTCTGAACAGGAAGGCCAGGCAGTGTCAGTTCGGAAGGGGAAGTGCGTGCTGGGGTGGGGGGTTCAGGGGCAGGAAGTTGGAAAGGGACAACAGTACCAGAACCTGAGGGAAAGCCCAGAAAGAATCCATTGAGT
Organism: Dipodomys merriami; assembly: GCF_024711535.1. Taxonomy (NCBI): domain Eukaryota; kingdom Metazoa; phylum Chordata; class Mammalia; order Rodentia; family Heteromyidae; genus Dipodomys; species Dipodomys merriami. Next base: position 2,933,168 of record NW_027206180.1, read on the forward strand.
CCAGTAGGGACCAGCAATGCCAGGGCTGACAAGGAAACTGAGGCACAGGCAGCCGCAGCTTAGAGGAGCCCAAAGGAGTGGTAAACGCAAGTCTCAGTGTGCAGCCCCAAAGGGGCCAGGTCTGGACTTCTTGGGCCTGAAGACAGAGCCCAGTGAACCGTCCAGCTGCTGTGGGCTGGTCCTCCACTAGTATGCTTCCTCCTTTTTTAACTCAGCAAGTATTTCCTGAGAACTGATCAAAAACATCAGATCACCTCATTGCCGCAGACCCTCCCAGAAGATCCTGCGCCCATCAGGCCTCTGCTGCTGCTTCCTCAGCCTACTACTCCATGCTGGCTTCTTCCTGCAACTAGGAGGTTCCTCAGAAGCACCCCCCCCCAAAAGCACCTGGCCCCAGAAGCCACCACCACTCCATGGTGTCTTTCCTAGAGCTCCCTGGCAGCTGTCTCGTTACCTACAGACTCCAGCTGCCCATCACCATACCCCTGCTCTCACACACACATGGGGGGCAGTGAAGATTTCCTGAATGCAGCCACATTGGGGATGTGGTGAGAAACTTAGAAGAGACTCTGCTCTCCAGGAGACCAGCCAGGGGTCCCCAGTCTGAGCCACCTCCCAAACTCTGTGACATTCCTGAGTCCCTGAGCAGGACCCATGCCTGCCCCAGCCGCATGTGGGGAGGAACAGAGAGGTGCTGTGCCAGTGGACTTGGTCATGCTGGGCAGCTGCCTTTGTGCATTCTGAGATGGCAGAAACCCAAAGCAGTGGGGTGGCCAGGCCCTGGGAATCCCCTTTGCCTGGCTGGACCCCAGCCTGGGCTGTCTCCTGCAAGCTGACTGACCCCTCACCTGGACAGAACAAAGCCTACCCAGGGGACAGGACGGGACAGGAAGAGTCACAACTCAAGCAAGGAAACCCAACCCACTTCACACCACACTGATGCCCCCTTTACCAACTGCTCGCCCATGAGCACCCTTGCTGTGCACGAGAAAACTGAGGCCCCAGATGTGCAAGTGGAGTGTGCAAGTGTGAAGAGCAAGAGAGGGTACGTGAACCTGGACCACTCTGGGCATAAGCACACAGGGCCAGGGCCAGGTCTCCACTGCACTGCTGATCACCCTTTACCAGCAAACTTGCCACACACATCCAAGGCCCCTGGCTCCCCCAAACAGTTAACTCCCTACCCAGCCTGTACCCTCTTGCTTTGCACACCCTGAACCACTCTCCAACGCTAGAAAAACCTAGGTGCTCCACTCTGCATAACCCCCATCACTCCCCTAAATACTACAAGGGGTGAGCTGGGACACAGGACATGCCATATCAGCAACAGCCAAGTCCACCGGCCAGCCCAGGCTTCCTAAAGCCTGTGAGGTGGGCAGCTGGGTGCTAGGCATACAGGCTAGAGCCCAGCTCTGTCCTGCAGTGGGTTCAGTGGACAGCCGCAGCCAGCAGCCAGCTCAGGGCAGGGAACTGTTAAGACACTGCTGCCCCTCTCAGGCCCACAGTTGCTCGCCCAGGCCACCCCCACGTGAAGACACTGCCCCTTCCCACAGTGTGGGCACTTGGCACAGCCAGCAGCAGGACTGGCGTCCCCTTCCTCTGCCAGCCCACCAAACTGTTTCCGCCTACCAGCCTGTTTCTCAAGGTGCAAAGTGGACGTAAGCCCGGATCTCACCACAGAGCCAGAAGGCCTGGCCAGGGCACGGTGCCACAAAGCACCCTTCCCTGGGGACTCTGCTCGTCCTTTTCACTTAACTGGGCGCATCACGCGCATTGCTCAGCTGGGCTGGGCACCCTGTCTGCAGCTCCTTCCTCTGCTGCTCTCCTGGGAAGTCAGGGGACTGCCCTGCTTACCGGAGCTCGCCAACTCCCAGGGGCTGCTGGCACTGCCTGCAGGGAGGAGCCATCCCAGTCCCAAATGGAGTTGCCAAAGATGCCAACCAACCAGGCCTTCTGCCCCCAGAGGATCCTGGTTTGCAAGCCAGAAACATTTCCAGCTCTGGGGTCTTGCCCTAGACGAGGACTCAGGTAGAACGTCCCCTGTGCAGCAGGCCCTGGGAGGCACTGCGACACAAGGACCAGTCACCCCAGGTCTCTGCCTGGACCAAGAAGAGAAGGGGCACCAGTGGCAACCATTATGGGGCTGTCATCTCACCCCCACCTCCTCTCCTCTGCCAGAAGAGAAACTCACCCCCAGAACTCCCCAAGTTCCCACAGCAGAAGAGGAAGCTAAGTGTGGCAGTTCAGGGACTGCCCCAAGGTCAGCTGGGGTCTCTGGTGACTGTGAATCCCCTGCCGGGCATTCTGGGGACCAATCCATTTGGCCAAACAACTCTGGCCGTAAATAGAAGATGCTACCAAAAGTTGTTGATGATTTCAAGGTGCAAGACATGAGCTAAACACTTTTGGTGTGTCTGAGATTTCTGCCTCACAACCACCCCAGACTTGGTACTCTTCCCATCTAGCAGATAAAGAGTCTGTGGCTCCTAGAAGTTGCGTCAACTGCCCAAGGACACACAGCTCAAGAGAAGAAGCGCAGAGATTCAAACCCAGGCAGCCGCGATCCTAAATTCCAGATTTCCGTCTTGCCCTGTTTCTGACTCCAGCCTCCTCTCCCCCGGATGGAGCGGTGGAGGACAAGTGAACCCCGGCGTGGCCGTCTGCGTGACCTGTGCAAAGGACCCGATGCAGGGGACTCGGCGATGACAAGCGCCCGCGTGCCAAGCCCGGGCGGCGTGCGGGCGCGGCGCCAGGCGCCCCACGCACCCCCTCATTTCACCCCGCCAGGCGACGCCGCGACCCCCACCCTCTGGAGCCGCGAGGCAAGGCGCCGGGAGGCAGGCAGGGGCCCGGCCGGGGGTGCGACAGCTGGAGCGGCAGCCCGGCCCGCCGGGGGCGGGGGCTGGGGGAGGGGACGCGGGACCACGAGACCTAGTCATGCCCACGCCGCGCAGTCACTGCCAACCGCGCAAAGCGCTGCGGCTCGGCCTCAGTTTCCCCACCCACGAAATGGGCGCCAGACTCTACCTAGGCCCCTCCATGCCCCAAAGCGCTGACCATGCTGGGGGCTGCCAGGACCCCCAATTCTCCCAGGATGCTTTTTGCTTTGTTTTTTGTTTTAATCCCCGAGTATGGGGTGGGGGGCAGCAACCCAGCGCCGGGCGCGGGACTGCGGGTGGCGGCGGGGACTCGCGCTGGCGGCGGGGGAGGGGGCGCCGCTGCCCGAACCGCGGCCTCCGCCCCCCGCCGCCGCCGCCTTTGTCCCGATCCCGCAGCAGCGCAGCGGACAAAGAGCCCCCGCCCGCGGGTGCGCCCCCCGATTCCTGCACAGACCCTCCCCGGAGGCCGCGCGCCCGCCCCGGCCGCCCCTCCCCCGCCGCGGAGACCCCCCCCCCCGGCCGCTGGCACGGCGCCCGCGCGCGCCCCCACCCGTCCCGGGCCGCCCCTCCCTTCCCGCAGGCCCGCTCCCGGACCCAGCGCCCAGCCCGTCCGGCCCCGCTCACCATGGCGGGGCCCGGTAGCCCCGCAGCAGTCCCACCGGCCCGGTTCCGCCCGCCCGCTGGCCCGGTCCAGCGGCGGCGTACCGTCCGGACGCAGGAGCCCAGTTCTGCGGCGGGCGGGGCGCCTTCGGCTTCTCCCAGGCTGGGGGCGGGACCCGTCGAGAAAAGCCAATGGGCGCTCGCGCTAGGACGGCGAGGGCGTGGCTAGAGTGGGGCGGGGTCACGTGTGCTCAGGGCTGGGGCGGCCGGGCGGGGCGGGGGCTGCGCGCAGCTGGCAGCTCTGGGGGGTGGGAGGCGGGAGGCGGGTTGGGCCTCGGCGCGCGCCGATTGGGCGCGAGTGGGAGCGGGGCCCGTGACAAGCGTCTTTCCTCCCTCAGTCTCTTCCCCAGCGGCAGCAGGCCACCCTATGCCTGCCTGCTCTCGGAGGGGAAACTGAGGCACGCAACAGGTAGGAGTGTTGCAGATCTCCGGGAAGCTGGAGCGGCGCACTCCAGAGCAGGGGCCAGCGTGACCTTGCTTGCAAAGGGCCCCGCGCGTCCTCCTATTCACATGCGCGTCACTGCCCCTCGACTCTCACTGTGGTGCCCGCTCCCTCTGCTTGCTGAGCCGGCCTGAACCCCTCCAACCCCAGGGGCCGCGGAGCACCGGCCCTGAGCGCTCACCCGCGGCCGCCCCGGCTGTCACTGGTAACATAAAAACCCCAGGATTGGCCCCAGTGCCAGGCCTGCACAGACCGCTCAACACATTGTATCAAAATAACTCTGAGCCCCTTTGGCAGGCTCCAGAAAGAGCGCCTCCAGGAGCAGCCGGTGACTCCTGGCCTGTAATCCTAGTTACTCAGAGGCTGAGATCTGAGGATTGCAGTTCTAAGCCAGCCCTGCCTGTGAGACTCTTATTTCCAATTAACAAAACAACAACAAAAGGTACAGCACCAGCCTTGAGTGAAAAAACTAAGTGACAGTGCCCAGACCCTGAGTTCATACACACACACACACACACACACACACACACACACACACACACACACACACACACACACACACACACACCAGAAAGACCACCACCTGCTCCCATGGAGACAGGATTTGAGGACAGGCATGTCTGTTTGAGAATGCAGAAATGCCATTTTATGCAATAATTGCCACTTGTCTGCTCCAAGAAAGCAGTGGGGAAGAAGATCCTCCTCCAGACAGAGGGGCTAGAAGAGGTGGGCCCTTTGAGGCCTCTGACTTGGGATGCTGAGGAAGGAAGGAGGGGGAGGGGGCTGTCAACTCTGGGAGCTGGGACCTTGTCTTCCAGAAACCTCTTTCCCAGGCTGAGTTTAGTGTCCAGAGAACAGTGCCTGGCACTCAGTAGGTGCTGCATAAAAATGAGTTGCATGAAGAAGTGGGCTGCAGATCTGCAGGGCTGAGTGAGCTGGAGGAAGCTGGGACCTAGGCCAGCTGCCCTGGGGGCTGGAGCCAGGCGTCTGTGAACTGCTTCTACTCTGGAAGCTGACCAATGGCCGTCCTCAGAGCGTCCACTCTGCAGGCCACACCTGAGAGTGCCAAACAGAAGGAAACTAGTTTTTCCCACAAAGCCAGTTCCAGTGGCTTCTGTGGTCCAGCCTCAAGTTGGCCAAGAGCTCATTAGTGGTGAAGGTTGGGGAGAGGTGGCTCAGAGAAAGCCAAACCCAGGGCTGACAGTGAGATGATCGGGGAGGCCGGGACAGGCTGGAGGACAGGATTGGGATTGGGAGGACAGGAGGAGATGGTGAGAGGCACACAGCGCAGTCTAGAAGTAAGAACCCAGTGTCCAATCTAGCCTTTGCTGCTTGGAGGGGCTTTGCAAAAACAGCCTAGCCTAGTCGGTGCCTCACTTCTCATCTGACAAATGGAGATGACAAGCTAGGTGCCATCGACTCCTGCCTCTCATCCAAGCTACTCTGAAGGCTGAGGACTGGGAGGATAGCCATTTGAATTGAGCCTGGGCAGAAAAGTTTGCTAGACTCCATCTTCAATTAACCAGCAAAAATCCAGGCTGGAGGTATGACTCAAGTGATAGAGTGCCAGCCTTAAGCAAGCAAGCAATAATATAATAATAACAGTGGTAATAGTAATAGTAGTAGTAGCGGTAGTGTAGTAGCAGAGACAATCAGGCATTTGCCCTGTGGTACAACTGTTCTAATCCCCACAGATGTGTGAATTCATTTTACCCCCATGGTAAGGTTGGGAAAACAGAGGCATCTGGGGCTGTGTGCCTGCGCACGCCACATGCCACCCAGATCCCAAAGTCAAATCGCAGCTGCCTGCAGCCAAGCCCTCAGGGCCAGGACCGGCTACACATGAGTGGGACTGGTGACAGGGCCTGCCCCCATAAAGCAACAGGAAGTACAGCACCCCTCCCCCCTCAGGTCCATTTCCTCTCTCTGGGCCCCTGCCACCTCCCTCCACAGTGACATCTGGCCCAGATCCCTGGGGTCCTTCCTGTTGCTCAGGCGGGAAGTTCTCAGATACTTATTAGCCTGAGAGCTAATTAAGGGTGAGGGGTGAGCTCACCCAGCTGCCTGGAGCTTGCTGGGGCCCAGCTGGACCTGCCCTGTGCCACCCTGGCTGAATGCCCACTTCCCCCGGGATGCTGGAGAGGTCAGGACAAGAAGGAGCTCGCTGGGGCTGGAGAGGCCCCAGGCAGTCTCATGAGTGCCGCCTTGCAGCGCAGCCACCAGGCTGGGTGGATTCTGTTCCTGGGGTGACCCTACCGGGTTCCAGCCCTCTCCCCCCGAAAAAAATGCTTGTGCCTGGACACAGGAGTTCTTGGAGGGTGTTGTGGGGACCACTAGTGAGTTCCGCTGGAGCACAGAGAGGGTGTTGCCTGGCTGTGAGACACACAGCCATTCTCTTTCAGGGGGAAACAGCCTTGTTTGCTGTTAAGATGGCTGGCTCAGCTCTCTACAACCAGGACAAGGCCGACTTCAGCTGAGTCTTGGGCAGTCTAGGCTCATGAGTTGGTGTGTTGTTTTCTGTGTATTTACGCTGCAGTTGCAGTTTCTTTTTCGAAGTACTAGGATTTGAATTCAGGGCCTGGTTCTTGATAGGCAGTCAGGCAGGCACTCCACCACTGAACCACGCACCCAATCATCTTCTCTTTTTTATGGAGGGGCAGGTCTCATGTTTTTGCCCTGGGACTATGATTTTTCTACCGTTGGAATCTCTGGGATTACAGCAATTACTATGTCCAGCCTCAGTCTTTCTGTCTTTTACTTTTTTGTCTGTCATGAGGCTTCAACTAGGGGCCCTGGTGCTGTCCCTGAGCTCTTTTGCTCAAGGCTAGTGCTCTACCACTTGAGCCGCAGCACCACTTTGGTTTTTCCTGACTTTGGTTTTTCCTGCGTATGTGGTACTGAAGAATCCAACCCAGGGCTTCATGCATGCAAGGCAAGCACTCTACCACTGAGTCACCTTCCCAGCCCACACATTTCTTTTAATACTCAGTTCTATTTAGGTGCTGAGCATGGTGCTGCATGCTTGGAATCTCAGCATTCAGGAGGCAGAAGAATTTCTAAACATTTTATCAATACATAAAATTCAATGAAGAAAGAAAAGGCTGCAGGGGGAGATTCCTATTCTCTCAGGGACTCCATAGGTGAGGTCCCAGAAGCACCTGGGGTAAGGCTATGGAAATGCAGGTTCCTGGGCCCATCTGAATGTCCTGGCTCAGAAACTCAGGGTTTCTCTTTAGGTTAATTTTGCTTTGCCTGGGCTGGAACCCAGAGCCTGGAGTGCCTGCTGTGCACATGCTCAGCCACAGGCTCCGCCCCCAGCTTTCTGTGAGTCGGATACACACTCCACACCTTTTGGCTCACCCTCTCCTCCTCCTACCCTCAGGCTGAATTTCCACATTTGAGCTGCCATATTGGAGTGGCTCAGATGGCCAGCAGCTAAGGACAACCTGATCCAGTGGCCAACAAGAAGTGGACACCATCTGTCTAGCAGTGCACGAGTCACGGAATCACCAGCTTCTACCAAGTGAGTTGGAAGGTATCCTCAGCCCACAGCAGAGCACATGGCCCTGACAGGCAGACGTCTCAATTGCCACCTCAGGGTCCCTCAAGCTGATGAAGCCTCACCCCAGTTCCTGCCACACACAACAGGTAAGCTCATGAATTCATGTCCTTGGAAGCTGGGAAGGTGGGAAAATTTGTAGCAATTTGTTGCATAGCAAGTACATGACTATGTTGGATGCTGGTGGGGGGTATGTGCAGCTGGAATAATTTAGAGGTTATGGAGTAGGCCTGCTTTCCATGCTGATTTGAATATATTCACTGGTTTGGTTTGGTTTTTTTGATTTGGACATTGGCTACAGAGTTACACGAAGAGGTTGTGGTTATTTTCTTTGGTGTGATGATGGTGGTGTTGTGGTTCGGCTCTGCCATCTCCCTCTAATAACTTTTTAGAGAAGCATATTAATTATTTACAGCTGGTGTGGTATGCACTTGGGGATTTGCTTCAAAATAATCTGGGTAGGAGGGGGATGTGTGAAGTAAAATGATCAGCCATAAATTGTTGGCAGCTGGTGGCATGCGTGCTTCTGTGTGTGTTCAAAATATTCTGTTTGCAAATTGTGTGTGTGTGTGTGTGTGTGTGTGTGTGTGTGTGTGTGTGTGTGTGTGTGTGTGTGTGCTAGTATTGGGACTTGAACTCACTGTTTTCTGATCTTCACCTTTTTCACTCGAAGCTGGAGCTCTACTGCTTGAGCCACAGCTCCATTCCTGGTTTTTTGCTGGTTAATTGGAGACTGAAATTCTCCCTGACTTTGCTGCCTTGGCTGGCTTTGAACCTCCACTTTCATATTGCTAGGGTTACACCCAGGCATGAGCCACTGGTGCCTGGCTGGTATTTTGTTGTTGAGATAAGGTTTTACTACTCTTGTCAGAGCTGGCCTGGAATTCACAATCCTCTTGCCTCCCACTTCTGAGTAGCTGGGCTGACACTCGTGGCAAGAAGCTTTTGTCTTGCTACATTAAGTCGTCTCCGTGGGTGTGCTTTTTGTGTGTGTTATTTTAGCTCTTTCTTTTTCAAGGAACATCCTTACTCATAGTGAAATCAAAGAGAGGACCACAGAAAGCCCTTCTCCCTCCCGCTTGTCCTTCAGTCATTCCTCCCAAATAGCAAGCTAGTTACTTTAGTTTTACTGATTTGTTTTTGGCAACAGGAGCTTGCTAGGTAACCCGGGCTGGTCTCCTCCAGCAGGGCCCAGCTCGGGCAGCCTTGCCCTAGCCCAGGGAGCTTCAAGTCCTGGGGACAGTCCTGCAATGATGGTAGCTCTGGAGGCCATGGGCTGGGGACACATCAGTGGACAAGTATCATTTCAGAGAGAGACAACTGTCATGATGAGTGATGGAGATCCGTGGTGGTTTGCATTAGAGAGATCAGGGAGGGTCCCTGGGGACACAGCTGAGGCCTAAAGAAAGCAAAGATGCCAGGCATGGAGCCAGGCATGGTGGTATATGCCTGTAATCCCAGCACTCAGAAGGCTGAGGCAAAAGGATCCTGAGTTTGGGGCCAACCTGGTCTACATAGTGAAACTTGTTTCAGAGGGAAGGAAGGGAGGGAGGGAGGGAGAGAGGGAGGGAAAGGAGGGAGGAGGAAAGCCAAGGGTATGGGGCGGAGGTCAGATGAGGGTCACGGTGGCAGGTCAAGCCTGGGAGTTGAGAATGAGAGCTGGGGCCCTGATGTCCAGATGGGGAAGGGGGTTCCTTTCCCCTCACCACCGAATCTCCCTTTCCTCGCAGGCAGAAAGCCCTTTCTTGATGCTGCCTGGTTTGGGCGTCCCTTCTGGGTACTTCCCAGGGTCTCTGTCCTACGTCCCGTCCTCTCTGGGGGTGAGGTCTGCTCCAGGTGCAAGCAAGCAGGATTTGAAGCCAGAAAGAGCAACAAAAGGTAACACATAGCCCACCTGAGAGCAGACCCCAGCACTTCACTCCCGGCCGCAGGGCCAGCAGGCAGGGCAGAGGGCACAGTCAGTTACCCCAAGGGATTGTCACATGTCCTGAAGGTGACACAGGTGACTTTGCAGATGCCATTGCCCCTGGCCTACCTGCCCTAGTTCAGCTGTCCAGTGGCTGACCGACAACACAGAACCGTTCTCTGCTATTTCCCATCCAGGGGCTCCTGCAGGGGCCTGAGGTACATAGTACGTCCTGCATGCATCCTTTTCCATCCAGAGAGCTCAGGGAGAAATCAGCTTGTGGCAGGTTATCCTTGCTCTGGAGAAAGCCTCACGAAGATCTGTACAGATGCATTTCTCCGGGTTGCAGTAATGCAGCACCTGGCTGGCCAGCTGGGGGTGGGGCAGCGGTGCATGTCTCAGAGCTTACATGATGCTAAATACACTAAAATCACTGGGCACCGGTGGCTCACGCCTGTAACCCTAGCTGCTCAGGAGGCTGAGATCTGAGGATGGGAGTTCAAAGCCAGCCTGGGCAGGCAAGTTTGTGAGGCTCAAAGTGGTAGAGCACTAGCCTTGAACAAGAGCTCCGGGACCGTGGCCAGGCCCTGAGAGCTGCCTCCCCTCTCCTGAGGGAGAGGGCTGCCTTCCTGCTTCTAGCTTATGTGCCCCGACGCCCTGCCCAAGGGCTGCTGCAGCTGGGGAGATGACACACAGAAAACGAGGGTGACTCAGTGTCCCCTGTGCCCCTCCCCCAGCACCACACGCAGGAGGAAAACAACCAGTCATGATGGGGTGCAGATGGCAGGGGGCGCTGTTGCCCCTGCTGTTTGGCTTGTGAGAGGCTGGTGCAGACGCTGGGAGCCAATGATGAAAAGGGGGGTGCTGTCCGTGGTTCTGAACCCACCCCAAGCCGACCTCTGGCCTGGGATTGGGCAGGATGAGGGTTTTGTGTCTCATTTCTACCTTGATGTCCAAAGTCCTAACTAAAGCAGCAGCAGCAGCAGCAGCAGCAGCCTAGAAGAAGGTATAGGCTGGGATACATTGCAATTTTCTTAGTCATAATCAGTGACTCAGTTTCCTTGTCTAAAAAATGAACCCGCCCTCCGGACAGGCTTGATGGGAAGATGAGATAGGTAGAGTCACATTCTAAGGGCAAATTAATACTTGTCAAGTGCCGGGGACCTGGGGCAGTACTGTCAGTAAGTGGGGCTCTTTGACCTTTGACCTTCAGCCTTTGACACAGCTTCTGTGTTGTTGACAGCTTCAGTTTTTCAGGACATCATGTCCCAGGCTTATCTTCCACATTGCCACATGGAACCAGCCACTTCTCCAGGGGGTGCTGTTCCTTGGGGTGGGAAAGGGGAGTTAGGGACCACTAGGAAGGAGTTTCAGGTGTTCCTGCCTACTGGGTTGTCATTGCAACCAGGCTTAAAGCTCATCTTTATCCAATTTCAGATTACAACCGGGTGCCAGTGGCTCACACCTGCCATCCTAGCTACTCTGGAGGCGGAGATCTCTGAGGATCATGGTTCAAAGCCAGCCCAGGCAGAAAAGTCTGTGAGTCTCTAATCTCCAATAAACTAACCAAAAAAAAAAAGCCAGAAGTGGAAATGTTGCTCAAATGGTAGATCACTAGCTTTGAGCAAAAGAAGTTCAGGGACAGCACCCAGGCTGAGTTCAAACCCCAGGACTGGTGCACATGTGCGTGCATGTGCACGCGCACGCTCGTGCACGCACACACACACATACACAATTAAGATTACAAATTTGCTCAATTGTTTGTGGAGACAGGGTCTCATTATGGAGCCCAGGCTTGTTCTAACTCATGCTTCTGCCACAGCCTCCCGAATGCTGAGATTATAGGCATGTATTATTGTACTCAGCCTCTGAATGTATTTTCCTATCCAAAATCTGATCATTACTGTGCTGTACCTATGGAAGATGTTCTACCATCATCACTATGCTCTACTTATGGAAGGGGAAAGAAGGAAAATCATGAAGAGGGCTCAGCCTTTCCCTTATGGCCTAGATGCAAGGGAAGTTGGGAAATGTAGTCTCTATCCTGGGTAGGCTGCAAGGGAGATTGGGAAATGAAGTTTCCATTCTGGGTGGCCTGCTCAGCTAGGTAAGGAGGGGTTCTATTACTATGGAAGAAAGATATAGGAACATAAGGACTGTAGCTTTCTATCCTTGCAAGGCCTGGCTTGGCTTGAAGTCCGGTCTCTGTGCAGGGTGGAGGGAACAGAACTCAAGCAGCCAGGAAACTAAGCTCAAGGTGCAATCCAGGGGGAACCTGATCCGTTCTTGGAAGAGAGAGTGGGGTATGACTGGCTCTCCCTCCCCCTTTCCCTCCTCCCTTCCCCCAGAAAAGGAACTGAGACCCTGGCAGACTGGTATGGTCCTATGGAGCCCTGGCTGGGGTAAAAATGACCCTTTTAGACCTAAGGAAGCCAACCTCAATTTGGCTCAGAGCTGAAAGACATGCAGCTGGCTTCAAACTCAAGCCATGCCTGTAATGTCAGGCAAATTGCTGATCCTCTCTGAGTCTCAGGGTTTTTGTGTATAACAGGAGCTAGACAGGACCTGCCTTTCTGGTGAGGATGCTGGGGAACGGGGAGTCAGAGAGCAGGTGAATGGCCTGGCCCAGGACCTGCACACACAGTGGGCACTCTGGAGTGTTTGTCTCCTGGCTGATGAGTGGTGACAGCCCTACCCAGCCTCAGGGTGGCCTGCTTTGCTGAGCTGGAGCAGCTGGCATGGCCAGGTTCTTGAAGTAGAGTGGGGAAAGGTGAAGGTGTAGAGGAGGAAAAGGATCTGAGAATGGCAGCCACACCTGTGATCCCAGTACTTGGGAGGCAGAGGAAGATCATGAGTTTGATTCCAGCCTGTGCTAGAATGAGACTAGGATGGGAGGGAGGGAGGGACGAAGGAAGGAGTATCAGATGAAACTTGGGGCCCCCGAGAGGACAGGCACACAGTGATTGTCAAGGATCATGTTTTGTTCTTTTTTTTTTTTTTTGGTCGGCCGTGGGGCTTGAACTCTGGGCCTGGGCGCTGTCCCTCAGCTCTTCAGCTCAAGGTGAGCGCTCTACCACTTGAGCTACAGCGCCACTTCCGGTTTTCTGGTGGTTTTATTGGAGATAAGGAGTCTCAAGGTCTCTCCTGCCCGGGCTGGCTTTGAACAGCGATCCTCAGATCTCAGCCTCCTGAGTAGCTAGGATTACAGGCGTGAGCCACCAGCGCCCGGCTAAGGATCATGTGTTAAAAAGGTAAGCTCACGATTCATACAATTATAAAGACTTTTAACACATTAATTAAAGAGAGAACTAATAAGAAATCTCCTCCAATTCAAAGGACACCTCAAAAAACATAGCAATGAAGATACTGAACTTAATTCACAGATCAATGCAACTCTCTCCATGGATAATCAGTTGTGTCTCTGACACTCAGCCTGGCAGTACCACTTCAGTTGTTAAAAAAGCAGCTGGGAGACAAAGAAGGCCAAGGTTACTCGGGGGGCACATGGGGCAAGATCCGGGGATACTGTTCCCCCACTTTCAAACCTTTCCTCATTTTTCTTGACAGCCACACCAGCACAAATATAAACCAAGTCATGAGCTATGAAGTCACCTAATCACACACACACACACACACACACACACACACACACACATAAAACCACACACACATAAAACCACACACACAGGATCACAGTACACAATCATGCACACACACACAACTACACACGATCATGCACATGATCACACAGAACCACATAGGATCACACAACCAGGCACACACATGATCATGTATGCATGATTTCACTCACACATACCATCACACGACCACATGCACACACACCATCACATGACCACATGATTGTGCACACACAATCACAATTACACTGGATCACACACCTTTGGTCACACATGTACATACAGACATGTGACCACACACAATATAGATGATCACACACAGTCACATATCATTACACGGAATCATATGATTACACACATGAGCATACACAATCACAAATGCAAACACAGACATCCCTGTGTGTGCACCTGTCTGTCTTCCCCTTTGCTCACTGTCTTAGATCACAGTGCCTCATGCTCCCATCTCCACGCCATTGCTCCGGCTGTTTCCCTGATCAGCAGCTCCTGCCTCTTGCTCACCTCAGAGCACTCCCTTGAATACCCCTCTCCAGGGTCCTCTTTTCCCACTGCCTTCCGTGTGCCTTTCCAATGTGGGTTATGAGGGTTTGAGTCCCAAGTTCAGAAGCTCTGAACTTGGCAGGCAGAGGTCAGTGGTTGAGTCCCAGTAACCCAACTCATAAATAGGGTCACAACACAGTTGGCCTCAAAAGAGGAATTTGGTTTTATTTTGGTATGAAATTAGCAGAGGCTACAAATGAGCTTGGTAGGAGGCCGGGGGCGTGGTCTGTCCTCAGAGCTCCACCCCAGAAGGCTGGCCCCACCCCTGTGTGCTGGGGTGAGGCCCAGCACAGGTGATCTGGGGAAGGGTCACTGCCTACGGAGGGCCGAGGGAATGGCCTGCTTACTGCTGTGTCCTTGGCTCCCAGAACAGCCTCTGCCCCAGACACTGTGGCCGGAGGGACTGGATACAGCCCAGGGGATACAAGGCCCAGTAGCTGCAGCTGGGCCATGGTCAGCCTCTACTGCTAACAGAGGACAAGGCCAGACACTGCTGGACAGCGTGGAGTTCCAGCTGCAGGGAGGACAGGACAGTCTGGGGCTGAGGGACGCCCCAGGAGCTCAGCCTTGGCAGGAGCCACTCTGTCAAGCACAGAAGGTGTCCAGGCATGGTGAGTCACAGGCAGAGCACAGGCCAGTACCCCCAGTGGGATGACCTAGGCCTTCTTTAAACAATCCCAGAGCTTTGGTACCCAAGCATCAGGCTGTATGACTTGGACTGTGTGGGCCTCAGTTTACTCATCTGTAAAACAGATCACATAGGGTTTGTGATGGTTAATTTTATGCCTCAACTTGATTTGGCTAGGGGATGCCCAGATAGCTGCGGGGTGCGGGGGGTGGGGGGGAGAAATGCGATTCCTGGCGTTCTGGGAGGGTGTTTCTGGAAGAGATGGACATTTGAATCAGGATACTGGGGAAGGAAGATGGCTTTATCCTATGTCTGTGGGCCTCATCTAATCTGTTGAGGGCCTGAACAAAACCCAGTCAAGAGGTTGCAAATTTGCTCTCTGTTCTGGAGCAGAGACACCCCCCCCCCCACCTCCTGCACATCAGGGCTGCAGTATCTTGATCTTGGAGCTCTGGACTCAGGGACTTCCCCACGCCCTCTGCTCCTTCCTGGTCGTCTGGCCTCTGGGCTCTATGCACAGGGTGGCGATGGATGTCTTTCCTGAGTGGCCAGCCAGCACCAGCAGCCAGCAGGACAAGATGGTGGGATTTGTCCCCTCCAGCATCGTGTGCCAGTTCCCATCATAAATCCCATCAGATCTGTTCCTTTAGAGAACCGTGACTAATCCAGGCTGCTGTGTGGCTCAAGCCAGTAGTGTTCAAAATCAGAATCTGCACAGGCTCAGTAAACACAAGAGGAAATAGCAGCTCCTCCCTTAATTCTCAGCTCTGGACCAGAGAGTGTGGTGCAGAGAAGCCCCAGGAGTCATGTCAAGTGCTGGGTGGGGCCAAAAAAAAAACCCACCTGGGACTGTTATGTGGAAATTCACTCTTTTCAGATCAGATTAGTTGTAGGATTAAGTTCCCCCCAATGCAACAGGCTGAATTAAAGAAGGAGGGAGGTGATGGCTAAGACACCCATTGGGCGCAACGGCGTGGGAAGGATTCAGGGACATGATCCAAACACACAACAAGGACCTCCAGCAGCTGCTACCTAAAGCCAAGAATAGGAAAGGACTGGTCCTCTCTGGAGTCTGAGGGGATGCACACCTAGTTCTGGACTTTTGCTCTCAGAATGGGGAGAGAAGACATTTCTGGCTTGTTTGGTTTGTCACCGGATTTGTGGGGATTTGTTCTGGGACCCCAGTGAAGTTAGCAGAGGGGTGGAGAGAAGAGCTAGAACTGCAGAAGTGAGGCCTGGTGCTGATGACGGGGCTTCTCGGATGCAGGGAAAGGTTGGACAGGACCCAGGCCCAGGCCCAGGCAGGACAGGGCGGGCTGTGGACAGAGAAGGGGTTGGTGAGGGTTACAGGAAGGGGCTCATGTGGGGCGCCAGTGGCTCACACCTGTAATCTTAGCTACTCGGGAGGCTGAGCTCTGAGGATCGCAGTCCAGAGCTGGCACAAGCAGTAAAGTCCATGAGACTCTTATCTCCAATAAACCACCAGAGAAACCGAAGTGGCGCTGTGGCTCAAGTGGTACAGTGCTAGCCTTGAGCGGAAGAGCTCAGGGACAGTGTCCAGGCCCAGAGTTCAAGCCCCACGACCAATAAAAAAAAGGGGGGGCTGGGAAGGTGACTCAGTGGTATAGTACTTGCCTTGCATGCATGAGGCCCTGGGTTCGATTCCTCAGCACCACATAAGCAGAAAAGGCAGAAGTGGCGCTGTGGTTCAAATGGTAGAGGGCTAGCCTTGAGCTGAAGAGCTGAGGGACAGCGCTCAGGGCCAGACCAAAAAAAAAGAAAGAAAGAAAGAAAGAAAGAAAGAAAGAAAGAAAGAAAGAAAGAAAGAAAGAAAGAAAGAAAACAAAAGGAAAAAAAAGAAAAAAGAAAAGAAAAGAAAAGAATAGGCTCAGACTCACAATAGTGATTTTTGCAAGCCAGCAAACAATGTTAGGATTTAGGAATTGCAGCTGCATTTGTAACTAGGGGCATGTGTGGACTTTTCTATTTTTGTTTTTGTTTTGGGGGGAGGGAGGGGCTGGTCCTGGGGCTTGAACTCAGGGCCTGGGCACTGTCCTATTAGCTCAAGGCTAGTGCTTTACCAGTTGAGCACAGCGCCACTTCCAGCTTTTTGGTGTTTAATTGGAAATAAGAGTTTTCACAGGCTTTGCTGCCCTGGCTGGATTTGAAACCCGAGCCTCAGATCACTGCCTCAGGCGTGAACCACCAGTGCCAGCTGGACTTTTCTTTTCTTTTCTTTTTTTTTTTAAATGTCGGTCATTGGGCTGGGAAGGTGGCTCAGTGGTAGAGAGCTTGCCTTGCATGCATGAGGCCCTGGGTTCGATTCCTCAGTACCACATAAGCAAAAAGAAAAAAGCCAGAAGTAGCGCTGTGGCTCAAGTGGTAGAGCGCTAGCCTTGAGCTGAAGAGCTGAGGGACAGCACCCAGGCCCAGAGTTCAGGCCCCACAACTGGACATCAAAAAAAAAAATGTCGGTCATGGGGCTTGAACTCTGGGCCTGGGCACTGTCCCTCAGCTCTTCAGCTCAAGGCAAACGCCCTACCACTTGAGCCACAGCACCACTTCCCCAGCTGGGCTTTTCTATTCTTCCCCTGGGGAAGTCACCAGGGTGTTGTCTCTGAGACCCCACTCACGGTGCCCTGCAGAACGGCACCGTTGTTCCTTCCCACAGGGGGTTTGTGTCTCTGCCAAAAATTACAGGCAAGCATTGTTTTAAGAAGAAAATCACATTCATTTAACAAATGATCCAGCATGGGATTAAAATTTGAGAAATTCCTTAACACCCGTGAGTTTCTCTTAGCAAGTTACAGAGCTGAGATTGGCAGACACATTGGCCTGGGCCCGGGACCTTTCGGATCTCTGATCCTGTACTGGTAGATATATGTGTTCCAAGCTGCTCTTCCTGAAATAGCCTGTTGGGGGCAGCAGAGAACAGGCCGTGTGCAAAGGGCGGAAGGCACCGGCCAGCAGGGGGCGATGCCACCACAGGTAGCTGCTGAGACCTTCTGGGCCCTCCTGACCTTCCAGCAAAGCAGCAGCAGAACTTGGGCACCCGGGGTTCTCTGGCAGGGTGGGTCAGTGGGGAGAGGGAGGGCAGGAGGGTCATCCAGGCTGGGGGATGAGCCAGGCTGGTGGCTCTTGCTCCAGCTGCCTGGCCACATAAGCAAGCCAGGCTGGAGCTGTGCCTGGAGGAGGGCTCGGAGCTGTGACCCCTGGGCTTGTCACCTGCCTCCCCCAGCCTGTTCCGTAAGGTGGCTTTTTGCTGGATAGGATATAAACGTTTCAAGGACTATTCTGTCTTGGCTGGCTTTGAACTGTGGTCCTCTGGATCACAGTCTCCTGAATAGCTGGGATTACAGGCATGAGATACTGGTGTCCTGCTCAAAAGGCACCTGGATTTGTAGTTTAATAGTAGAACATGCCCTTTGCAATATTCAATAAATAACACCAAATACGCATGAAAAAAACAAACAAACAAACAAACCCAGGGCTCCACTGTGACCAGGAGAAAAACTACCCCAGCTGAGGAACATGGTAGAGCACTCACCAATGAGGAAAAGTCAGGTACTGAGTTTTGAGTTCCAGTCTCAAATCTAAAAAACAGAAAAGAAAAGAAAAACAACAGAAGTGGAGAGGCGGCCACAGCTGGATGGCTGGGGCGATGGGAGGAAGGAAGTAAAACACTGTCTCTTGGGCTCTCTGGGCCCCTCTCTTCCCTAGGGTGGGCCCTGCCTTCTGATCAGGTCAGAGGATTTCTTCATCCCTTGTTGGCCAGGGACTTTGTGCCTCAGTTTCCTTGGATGTTGTGAGGGCCAAGGGCAGGAGTGACTACAGGAACTCAGTGGGAGTTCAGCACCCCGCTTTTTTGTCCCCAGTGTGGACATAGAGGGAGAGGCCCTGGGACAGATATACCCCGCAGTCATTGAGGACGGAGCCCCCCTTTCAAAGCCAACCAAGGCAGGAAAGTCCATGAAACTCTTATCTCCGATGAAGCACCAGAAAACCGGAAGTGGCGCTGTGGCTCAAAGTGGTGGAGCGCTAGCCTTGAGCAAAAGAGCCCAGAGACAGTGTCCAAGCCCTGAGTTCAAGCCCCATGACTGGCAAGAAAAAAAGAACATGAACAGCCACCCCATGGCCTGCGCCCCGGGTCTACCCACCCTGGGCTCTGGCGCCATCCACAAGCGATCATGGCGGCTGTGTGGCCCTGGGCAGTGTCCTGGAGATCTGGGAGCAGCCATGTTCCCCGTGGACACGTGGGGAGCTGCTCGGTGTGCACTGGCCAGTTCGGGGCCTCGCTGTGTCCCGGTCCTTGGTGGCTGCGTGGGGACAGGAGACCTACACCTGGGCAGATGTATGCATAAGGAACATGAGGCCCCCAGTGGGGAGGCCGGGCAGCCCCGATGCTGGGCGCTGAGGCCAGTGTGTGCCCGAGGGCCAGGTTCCTCCTGGGCACTGAGCCAGGGCTGCTGCCCACTGGGCCTGGCCCAGAGGCTGACATAGGTGTGCTCTGCCTCTGGGGGCCTCTGTGAACAGGACCCCCTCCCCCAGGATCCTAGAACCCTGCCAGGCCTGCAAGGCTTGGGGCCCGTCATGGGGACCCCTGGCAAAGCCCTTGGTGTGTGTGTGTGTGTGTGTGTGTGTGTGTGTGTGTGTGTGTGTGTGTGTGTGTGTGTGTGTGTGTGTGTGTGTGTGTGTGTGTGTGTGTGTGTGTGTGTGTGTGTGTGTGTGTTGGTACTGGGGCTCGAACTCAGGGCCTCATGCTCTTACTCAGTTTATTTATTTATATATTTTTGGTGCCTATCCTGTGGTTTGAACTCAGGGCCTGGGTGCTGTCCCTGAGCTGCTTTTGCTCAAGGCTAGCACTCTACCACTTGAGTCACAGCTCCACTTCCAGCTTTTTTGGTAGTTTATTGGAGGTAAGAGTTCCACAAACTTGGAAGTGGCGCTGTAGCTCAAGTGGTAGAGTGCTCGCCTTGAGCTGAAGAGCTGAGGGACAGCACCCAGGCCTAGAGTTCAAGTCCCATGACCGACCAAAAAAAAAGAGTTCCACAAACTTTCCTGCCCTGGCTGGCTTTGAACTGCTATCCTCAGATCTCAGCATCCCCAGTAACTAGGATTACAGGTGTGAGCCACCAACTCTTGGCTCACTCAGGTTTGTTTTGTTTTGTTTTGTTTTTTGCTCAAGGCTGGTGCTCTACCACTTGAGCCACACCTCCACTTTCAGCTTTTTACTGGTTAATTGGATATAAGAGTCTCTTGAATTATCTTCTTAGGCTGGCTTTGAACTTTGATCTCTAGATCGCAGCCTCCTGAGTAGCCAGAATGACAGGCATGAGCCACCTGTGCCTGGCTTACAAAATACTCCTGTGTAAGATGTGCTGGAATGTTCTTTCTGTTGTTTGTGACTGGGCGTTCAGCACGTAAAGGTGGCTTTTGGTTTCCGAGCATCCCAGGAGCCTCCAGGGGCTCAGGACGGAACGAGTTCTGGGCTGGCAGCCTGTGCGCCACGGCGGCGGTGCTGGGGCAGCGCCCCCCACAGGGCCCCAGCGCCTCTGCTGCTGTGCCCTCTGCCCCGCCTGCTGCTGCTGTGCCCCGTGGATCAGGCGCCTGGGGGACATGGGGGTGCAGAGTGGCCCTGCCCGCCCCAGGTTGCAGATTTCTGGACTCCCTCCACCATGGATCGTTGCTTCCACCCAGGCCGAGGGAGTTCTGTGGAATTCGAGGCATTTGGCCTTCAGGGGGTGGAGGCTGGTAGGGAACCCACCCAGGCGGGGCCTTCCCCTGGTCTGGAAGGACAGCGGCTGGCCATGGCTGGAATCTGGCTGGCTGCCCTGGTCTGGCTCTTGGGGGACCCCGGGCCGGGACACCCAGGCCAGAGGCCACAGCACCCAGTGAGCATTTTGGGACCGCCGAGCCCTCTGTCCTCCTAACTAACTGCCTCTCCCTTAGGCCCCCTGCTCCCCTTCCCCAACTCCCAGGCCCCGTGGAGAGGCACCACTGAGAGATTTGCACTGAGCCTGTACCCAGTCGACAGTCCCCACACCTCCACCCAAGATGAGCCTCCTCCATGGCAGGTGTCCTTGTCAGTCCCAATTACGTCAGGAGCTCCAGCCCCGGGCCTTTGCATATGCCATCCCTGGCAGACAGGACACAGAGCAGGCTTGGAAGGGGGCAGAGGTTGAGTTGGGGCAGGCCCAGCCCTGGGACACTGGGAGCCCCAGCTCAGTGGACATGGTGTTCTCAGCCAGGTCCCACCTCTAAGTGCCCTTGTGGCAGCCCCTTCCCGGGACCCCCTTCCCCTGGCCAGGGGCTCACAGGGTGATTAGATGGCTCAGAGACCCAGCCTTCTTCCAGGGGCTCACAGATCCAGTCTGGCCTGCGGAGCCCCAGGGTTGTAGAACCTCTCCCCAGGCTAGCCCCTCCCCATCCTCTTCTGTTCTTACTCTGCCTATCCATCCAAAAGCCACGTGCGCTCCGGTTCTTGCCCAGTCCTGCCTCTGGGGAAGCCAGTGAAGACGCCAGGGCTGCAAGGGTCTGGAGAATGTTCCAGAAAATGTCCTGACCTCATCTGTCCCCCCCCCACACACCCCTATGCCGAGGGTTCGAGATCTTTATGCTGGCAAGGCCACTTCCGCCTTCAGCCTTGCAGTGGCTCCTGCCCGGTGCAACCCAGGATGCCGGCAAGGACCAGGCGGGGCTTCTCCAAGGCGACGGGGATGATGATGATGACGATGATGATGATGATGATGATGATGATGATGATGATGATGACGATGACGATGACGATGATGATGATGATGATGACCACGACCACAGCCACGACCGTTCTCTTGGCACTACCGGGGTTTGAACTCAGGGCCCCTCACTTGCTAGGCAGGTCATCTACCACTTTCAGGTAGGGTCTCCTACTTCGGCATGGACTAGCCTCAGACCTCAGTCCCCCTATCTCAGCCTGCTGAGATTACAGGTGGGAGCCACCACACCCGGCCCTTCTGGAAACTTTTGAACCCAGCTCCCAGGACTGTGGGCTGAGTCAGGAATGGATGCAGACCTGGTTTGCGCGGGAGCAGGGGAGCGCTGAGAGGCGGGGAGGGCCTCAGGCTCTCCCTTCCTCCCAGCTGGGGCTGGGGTGAGTCATGGCTGCTAGGCCGGACAACCTGTGGAGACACGAGCCAGGTCTTATTCCATCTTCTGATTCATCCCGAAAGAATGAGAAACATCTCTCCCTCCTCCATTCCCTTCAAATGCAACTTGTCTTTGTGTCACGCCTTGGGCTTTGGGTTTGTTTATTTTTTTTTGAGCCTAATACATTAGGCCAGGCTAATAGCAACATTCTGTCAGCAACAACACCCAGCTGACATTGGCTTGTACCACAGCAGGAAGCTTTGGTTCGTGTCGTGTGGGAAGTCGAGTGAGATGGCTTCAGGCATGGCTGGTCCAGGGGCTCAGGTAGTGTTTTCAGGGTTAGCAGGCTTCCCTGGCCCGGTGGAGAATCCTTGTTGCTCTGGGCTCCTGGGGTGGCGTCTCATTGGCTCAGCCTGGGTCACATGTCCAGGTCTGAGGCTGAAGCACTGCAGTGGTGTCAGGGGTTGGCCTGGGGGGGGGGGGGGCAGAGCACCAGGCAGGCCCGGTTGGACGTGTGTCTACACCGAGGCTTCCAGGCTGCCCAGGACTGGGAGTCCCTCGGCAGGCAGCAGGCTTCTAAGTGGGCCCGGCCGGTCCCTCGGGCAGGGCCCAGAGCAGAATTTTACCTGACTCCCACCCGCTCCACCCTGCTCAGAGCACTGGAGCCCGTGGCCCTCCATTTCTTTTTCCTTTCCTGAGCTCGGCCTCCTGAGTAGCCTGGCTGACAGGCGCGAGCCTCCACGCTGCATGCTCCTGTCTCCTTAAACAGGCCAGAAAGCACGGAAAGCCATGGCTTCCAACAACCACGGGAAATGATGCAAGGCTACCTGGGGACCCCCTCTCCGTCCCCAGAGAGGGGGGAGCCAGCCCTATCTGTGCAGAACTAGAAGGAGGTTCACTAGGGCGGGGCCCAGCCCTGCCCCTGCTCCCCTGCCCCCCTGCCCCTGCTCCCCTGCCCCCTCCTCCTCTGCCTCCTCCTCTCCTGCCCCCTCCTCCCCTAACCCCTCTTCCCCTTCCCCTTCCTCCTCTGCCCCCTCCTCCCGTATGCCCTCCTCCCCTGCCCTCTTCTCCTCTGCCTTCCTCTCCCCTGTCCCCTCCTCCCCTGCCCTCTCCTCCCCTGCCCTCCCTTCCCTCCTGCCCCCTCCTCCTCCCCTGCCCCCTCCTCTCCTGTGCCATCCTCCTTTGCCCTCTCCTCCCCTGCCCCTCCTCCTTCCCTGTCCCCTCTCTCCTCCTCTGCCCTCCCCTCCCCTGCCCCCTCCTCCTTCTCTGCTCCCTCCTCCCCTACCCCTCCTTGGGTGGCCTGGGTCTGAGTGGGGAGCAAGCTCTCTAGCTGCCTATTCTCTGAGTCTCCTGAGGCCCTGGGGGCCCCTCACTGGGCCTTCCAGATGTTTCCAGCTGGGCCTCTGAGCAGCCCCTTCCCCAGGCTGGTCCCCTCCTTGGCTGACAGGTGGGCCCCACAGCCCCCCCCAATCCCCCGACAGCCTGGACTGGAGTGTTCGGGTTGCTCTGTTTTATTTCA
Source organism: Dipodomys merriami (assembly GCF_024711535.1). Taxonomy (NCBI): domain Eukaryota; kingdom Metazoa; phylum Chordata; class Mammalia; order Rodentia; family Heteromyidae; genus Dipodomys; species Dipodomys merriami. The sequence goes on from NW_027206180.1 coordinate 2,956,082, forward strand.
TTTTATTTTGTTTAATTTGAGCTGGCAATTTAAAACTTGGGGTGATTTCACCAGAAATGGTCAGAATTCTCCCCAGCCCTCCCACAATCCCTGGCTGCAGCTGGAACAGCTGGTCTGGAATCCTGTCACCCCCGGCAGGGCTGCGCCTAGCCTCTGGATGAGGTCCTTGTGAGGGTCAGGAGCCCTGGAAGGCCTCAGGAGAGGGGCAAGGGAGATAGGCAGGGGCGGGTACGGTGAGCAGTGCTGGTATCGGAACTCAGGGCCTCAAGCTGGGGAGGCAGGTTCTCTACCACCTGCCCCAGTCCTTTCCGCTCTCACTATTTTTCAGATAGGGTCTCGTGCTTTTGTGTGGGCCAGCCTGGGATTGCGATCCTCCTACCTCTGCCTCCCAGGTAGCTGGGACTACAGGCAGGGAGGACCTCGCCCTGCTGCCTGCCAGTCCAGGAGACAGATGCAGCCTTCAGACTGGAGGTTTAGTGGTGGAAGGCCAGAGGCTCTTCCTGGAAGACATTTAAGAGCTTATCTTACATCCAGTGTGCTCAGGCCTTAGTGGGCTGCAGTCTGTGATAAGGTGATTAAGATCTTGAGATCTTTCCAGATTATTTGAGACCGGGGCAGCGGCTTGCTTGCGTGGGTCTTCCCTCTGCCCATGGCAGCGTCTGGCCAGCTCTGAACGCACAGTCATTTCCTGGCTCCTCTATGTCCGTGTAGTATTTTCCCAGCCACCCCTCTGCGCACCCCTCTCTGCACTGCTGAGGGGTCCCCTGAGCCCCGCATTGCACGTCACTGCCCCCCTCACCACGGCACCTTTCCTGCTCTTCTCCCTTGCATTTCCCTTCCTCCTCCTGTGCCACTTCCTCCAGGAAGTCCTCCCTGCCTGTCTCCCCTTCCCTCCCCCCCCCCCGCCAGAGAACTGTATGGCTCGCCAGCAGGGCCACCTAGACCCCCCTCCCCAGGGGCTGGTGGGTCTCTGTGGATGTAGGGTGACCAGAGCCCAGAAACCACAATGACAGTCACAAACAGTGAGCATCTTGGGAGATCAGGACTTTGGGGCGACAGGGGGCAGACCCCCAAGGTACAGCAGGTGATCCCAAGGCAACGGCCCAAGGGCTACCCTACCCTTACCTGACACCCTGGAGGGCCCCCCAAACCCCTTCCCCCACTTCTGCAGAAGTAGAGCAAGGTGTGAGTCAGGGTGACACTGCGTGGGAAGTCATCTGACGGGACCGGATGTCCCGGCCACATAGGCCGGCCTTGCGCAAGATGGACTCCGGGTAGGGGGTGGGGTGGCTTTGACACCTGTTCCCACGCTCCCAGGGAGGCTGCCCACCCATCCAGGTCGGGCTGCAGAGCCTCTTGGGGAGCAAAGGGGGGCCCAGGGGAGGGGGTGATGGCACCCTTGAACCGGTGGGAGCAGGGAGCCGCCGAAAGCCAGGGCGGGTGGGCCGCACCAAAGTAGCCTCGGGACCAGCAGCCTGGGGTGGGGTAGCCAGGCGTCAGACAGTGCACGCGGCACAACCTGCCGCACAGCTGGACCTCCCCGCTCGCCCGCGCCTCCCTCCGCGAGGACAGCTGCGCCAGGCTGGCCCACGGCGGGCACAGAGGGGGCTTTGATTCTGCCGGAGGGCAGGACGCTGCAGCCACCGCCTGCTGCCCAGAGAGCCGGGGTGGAGGCCTCCCGCCGCTGACCCCCCTCATCCCCGCCCCCCGGCATAATTTTAGAAACTTAATGAGGATCACTCTGCTGTGGGGGGCGGGCTGGGACACGCGAGTCTCTCAGGCCAGGCGGGGGAGGTCGGAGCTCTGAGGGGCTATTGTGTGCCACTGGCTCCTGCTCCCACACTTGCTTCTTTGTGGGACCTCCTCCCCCTCACCCCAACCTCCCCCTTCTTGCTGGCCTTGGACTATTTCTGAGGTCAACGTCACCTCCTGCTCTCTCCTGAGGCCCCCAGAGCCACCAGGAAAAGTGTGGAAAGAGTAGACAGCCCCAGGATGCTAAGGCCCAAGTCTTCTTTTTTTTTTTTTTGGTCGGTCGTGGGGCTTGAACTCTGGGCCTGGGCGCTGTCCCTCAGCTCTTCAGCTCAAGGCGAGCGCTCTACCACTTGAGCTACAGCGCCACTTCCGGTTTTCTGGTGGTTTATTGGAGATAGGAGTCTCAGGGTCTCTCCTGCCCGGGCTGGCTTTGAACCGCGATCCTCAGATCTCAGCCTCCTGAGTAGCTAGGATTACAGGCGTGAGCCACCAGCGCCCGGCTCCAAGTCGTCTTTAAAAATAACTGAGGCCCATGTCGGCAGCTCATGCCTGTAGTCCCAGCTACTCAGGAGGCGGAGATCAAAGCTAGCCAGGGCAGACAAATCCAAGAGAGTCTCAGCTCCATCTTCCAGCGAAAAGCTGGAAGTAGAGGTGTGGTTCAAGTGATAGAGCACCACCTTGAGCCAAAAAACTAAGCAAGAATATGAGGCCCTGCGTTCAAGCCCCAGTGCCAGCACACACATGTGTGCGCGTGCGGACACACACACACACACGCATGCATGCACGCACGCACGCACGCACGCACGCACAAGGTCTAGGAGTAGGGCCCAAGCATGCTTGGTGTCCTGAGTTCAGGCCTTAGCATTGTAAAGCCGAATTGGGAAATCCTTACCCAAAAGACCACCAGAAACTGTCACCAATGTAAAAGCAACGGAGTCTGTATTGCAAGCTCGAGCTTGCCCCCCCCCAGCCCCCTTGGCTCCCCCCCCCCCCCCCCCCGCAGCAGCCGATGATGCTGAGAGGCCCCGAGCCCAGGGTGACAGCACTTTTTATACACTTTTTTAGGGAAGGCAGGGGCTTTGCATACATCATAACTTCTTGTAACAAATGACTACAAACTTCTGGAAAATCATAAAACAACTCTATAGTATGACTGGCGCACTACAAAGCAGGAAAGGACCAGAAACAAGTTGTTGGTTAGATCAAGGGGGCTGACGTACTTTAAACTGGTCAGCTTCACCACAGCGGAGTCTCAAGAGGATAGGTGCTAAACTGCAGGGTGTCTGGTTTAGATAATGGTCACCAGACCCTAGAAGGGGCTGTTCTGGAATTTCAGATATCGTAATTCCAGGCATTGGGGCTGACGTGGGTCGAGGGTTAAGTAGCAGAACTGAAATGGGGGTCTTAAGTGAAATGGAGCTGCTTAGGTTCCTCAGCATAACAAAAACGACCCAGAAAATCAGCTCTAATTAGTGAAATACTACTGGCAGTGACAATTACTAGTCACCTTTACATTAACCAATGGGCAGCTGCTGTTTCATGGCAGGGGCGGGACATTGAGCCCACAGCGGCTTCTGCACAGCTCCTGGTCACACAGCTCTGCTCCAGTCACCCCTCTGAGCTGCCCTTCTGGGGAGCCCTGTTGGCCCAGCCTTCCTTCCCAGGCCTCCATGAGAGGCTGTCCTTCCCGCTGCCTCCCTTTGTCACCTCTCAGGGGACCCTTCCTCTGGGCCATGGAGATACAAGTTGGGTCCCAAGGCAAAGCTGGGGAGCAGCTGTGACAGTGGGGGGGGTTCCCCTAAGGCCTCAGGATAGAGGGGGTCCCCACTCCTCCAGGGACAGGCTTGTGGTGGGGAGAGGGCACCCTAGCTGAGCCACTGAGGCCTGAGCCCTGTGTGCTGTCTGGTGACCCGTTCCTGGCAGAGGACAGGAGGGGGCAGCTGGCAGTGCAGGCCGGCCGGGGAGGGCGGGGCCTCAGGGCCTGGGGATGTGGGGGCACTTCTCCAAGGGGCCCAGCGGAGGCCTGGAGGAGGGGCAGGAGGAAGGCTGGGGGGCTGGGGCCTCCTTGGAGGTCCGGCCTGGTGATGGGATGCAAAGCCCTCGCTCCGCTCCAGGCCCAGGTGTTTATTTGTTCTAAAACAGTCTCCGTGCCTGCTGCCTGCTCAAGATCCAACGTGCAGAACTGTGGAGAACCCAGTCTCTGTCCCCGCTGCCTCCTCTCCCCGAGGAGCTGGTTTTTGTTTTGCTTTGTTCTGTTTTCAGATCTCAGCCTCCTCAGTAGCTAGGATCATAGGCGTGAGCTACCGCACCCACCTTTCTTCTTGTTGTTGTTTTAGTATTTCTTTCTGCAGCTACTAGCCCAGGGTAGTGGGTTTTAGGTGGTAACCAGGTCTCATTTCATTTCCTGCATCTGGCTCCCAAGTGCTGGGATTACAGATGAGTGCTACTGCACCTGGCTGTCCTTATCCTTTTTTTTTTTTTTTTTTAATTTGGTGGCAATGTGCATTTGCTTGGCAGACGCTCTTCCACTTGAGTAATGCTTCCAGTCCTGTCCACCTCCTTTTCTTTTCTTTTGTCTTTTCTTTTTTGGTGCTGATCCTGGGGCTTGAACTCAGGGCCTGGGCCTTGTCCCTGAGCTTTTTTTGCACTTTACCACTTAAGCCACACCTCTACTTCTGGCTTTTTGATGGTTAATTGGAGATAAGAGTCTCGTGGACTTACCTATCCAGGTTGGCTTCCAACCATGATCCTCAGATCTCAGCCTCCTGAGTAGCTAGGATGACAGGCCTGAGCCGCCAGCGCCTACCTGGCTTTATCTCCTTCTCAACAGCCACCTGCATTGTGCCTGCTTTGAGGCTGCTGCCTGCAGAGCCGTTCTGTCACATCCTCCACATCTGTGTGCTGAATTCCCAGCTTACACAGCACACACTGGGTAGGGCTTGGTGGTTTACACTTGTAGTCCCAGCACTCCGGAGGCAGAGGCAGGAGGACCTTGAATTCTATACACCCTGAAACCCTGTCTCAAAAGGGCCTTGTCACCACTGGCACTGGGCCAGGGAGGCTCAAGGGATGGCCCTTCCTGGAACCTGGAGCACATAGGGCTCCAAGAAGGAAGGAGGTTTTTGGTTGCACAACCTGCTTATGATGGGGGAGTGGGGGAAATGCTAAATAGGTTTAGAAATGAGTCAGGTCCTGACTCACTTCTCCTTTCTTCCTGGCTTTTGTCATTTTAGGAGGAATTGACCCTGTGTGGCAGAAGCTTTCCTGTTGGGGCCTTGGGACATTTGTCAGGAGGATTGCAGTCTGAGGTCAGCCTGAGCAAAAAGTTTGAAAAACCCCATCTCAACTGAGAAAGGCAAGGTGTGGTGGTAAGTGCCTGCTATCCCAGCTGTGCTGGCAATGTAGATAGGGGGATCTCAGTCCAGCCTAGCCTGGGCATAAATGCCAGATTCCATTTGGAAATGATTAAAACAGAAAAGGAGGCGGGGGGGGGGGAGGGGGAGGCCCAAGGGGCAGAGCACCTGCTGCTTTGTGAGAATGATGGAAAAGCGCGGGGAGGCGGGAGGTGACAGAGGTCAGGTGGGGTGTGTCCAGCTGAAGGAAGGCATGAGCCCCATGGAGAGACCAGGCATGAAGCACAGCTGGCACAAAGGCCCTGAGGCCAGTCAGAGCAAGAGCAGCAGAAATGTTTGTGGCTGGAGTACAGTGAGCCGGGCTGAGGGGCTTTTAGAGCTGAGGGCGGCGGAGAAAATAGAGCCTATAGTTCTCAGTGACTCTCTAGACTGTGGGGAAACTGAGTCAGGAGCTTAGGCTGGTGGAAAAGAAGTGGCCTTGGTAGGTCTGAAGGGCTAAAGCTTGGCCTGTGCCCAGCACTGTGCCACCATGCCCCTGTGACCCCGGGCCTGGCCGGACGGGCTTTGCGGGGTAAGGCCGGCTGGGCCCCGTGGTTTGAGAGGCGTTGCCACGGGCCACCACCACTTCCAGCCACAGGAGCCTGAGCGGAGCTGGTAGCGAGAGGGAGGCCAGGCCACACTGGGCCATGCCAGGCTCCTCCCGGCCCCGGGAAGGGGCGCTGACCCTAGACTGTCCCGTGCCAGGTGCCAGGGCTGCTGGGCCAACACCGGTGTTTGGCTCAAATTCCAACAGGCGCAGCCAGGTGCACGGCCCCAGCCAGGGCCCCCTCTGGGAGCCCCGGAAGGGACAGTGGGGCGGGGTGGCCGGCCAGGCAAGACGGCAACCTCAGGAATGCCAGGCCTCGCCCCAGCTTGGCCTGAGCTGTGGGATCCCCAGTACCCCAGCCCCAGCCTGGGTCCCGGGGCGCCCTAGGGCAGCAGACGCCCTGTCCATCCAGGCCACACAGGCCCAGGCTGTGCCACCCCATCAAAGCCTCTGTGTGTTAGGGTTCACAGAACAACAGCTCTAGGCCATCTAGAAATTTATGTGAGGTCCAGGCAGGCTAGGTTTGAGCCCTACTGCCTCCATGTCCTCCTGTGTGAGCTTTGAAAACTTGCTTAACCTCTCTGGGCCGTACCTGTGAAATGGAAACAGTACTTCCCCAGCAGGATTGCTGCCTTAGCAGTGCTAGGCCGATCATGTGACTGTTTGTGGGACAAATATGACTGTGTGGCGCTGCGCCCTCTGCAGTGCCCTTGGTCCCACTCCCAGAAGCCCCTTCGTGGCAGTAAGTCACAGGTTCCCCACTGTGCCATGAGGTTACGGGGTTCCTGGATGCCCCAGTGTTGGGGAGCAGCCAGCAGGTGTCCGGGCATCACGGGGTGCGTGGGGTTGATCATTTATTAAGGATTCAGTGCTAGGGCCCCTCAAAAGACAAGTGCTAGCAGGGCTCTGGTGGCTCACGCCTGTCATCCCAGCTACTCAGGAGGCTGAGATCTGAGGATCATGGTTCAAAGCCAGCCCAGGCAGGAAGGAACAACTAACCAGCACAAAGCTAAATGTAGAGCTGTAGCTTAAGTGGTAGAATGCTAGCCTTCAGCAAAAAAGCAAAGTTTTGCTAAGGGTCCCTGAGTTCAAGTCCCTGGACAGTCACATCAGTCACATTCTCTCTCTCTCTCTCTCTCTCTCTCTCTCTCACACACACACACACACACACACACACACACACACACACACACCAACTCAACCCCAGCATCCAACCCGCTGTGTGATCTGGGCCATGTTACCGAACTTCTCTGATCTCAATCTACAATAGGCAGCTTGTAAGGAGCACCAGATACAGAGTATGAGTGGGATTTTACTTCCCATCCTCCACTTCTGGTTCTGGCCTTCACCAGGCTGTCCTCAGCCTTCTCTACCTAGACTGGATTTCTCTTTCTTTCTTTCTTTCTTTCTTTCTTTCTTTCTTTCTTTCTTTCTTTTGTTGTTGTTGTTGTTGTTGTTGTTGTTTGTGGGGCTTGAACTCTGGGCCTGAGCTCTGTCCCTCAGCTCTTCAGCTCAAGGCTAGCACTCTAACACTTGAACTACAGCACCACTTCTGGTTTTCTGGCGGTTTATTGGAGATAAGAGTTTCATGGACTTTCCTGCCCACTATCCTCAGATCTCAGCCTCCTGAGTAGCTAGAATTACAGGTGTGAGCCACTGGCCCCTGGCTTCTTTTCCTTTTTATTGGTTGTGGGGCTTGAACTCAGGGCTTGGGCACTGTCCCTGAGTTCTTTTGCTCAAGGCTAGCATTCTACCTAATGTGTGCCACAGCTCCACTTCGGGCTTTTTTGGGTAGCTAATTGGAGATAAGAATCTCATGGACTTCCCTGCTTGGGCTGCCTTGAACTGTGATCCTCAAGATCTCAGCCTCCTGAGTAGGTACGATTACCAGCTCCTTGTTGGGTCCGCTCTCACCTCTTGAGTTCAGCCAGCTGTGTTGCTGTCACAGGACCTGCATCAGGTAGAGGAAGCTCTGCCATTCCTACTTTAGTGAACATTCCGATCACAGAAAGCATGCTAGGTTTTGTCAAATGTCCTTTCTGTGTCTAGCATGATTGTGTGGCCCCTTTAACTTTTATTTCCTGCTTGAAAGCTTTGGGTTGGAAATGTTGATTTTTGTGGGGTTTTGTTGTTGTTGTTGTTTGTTGGTCATGGGGCTTGAATTCTGGGCTTCAGTGCTGTCCTTACACTCTTCAGCTCAGGGTGAGTGCTCTACTGCTTGAGCCAAAGTGCAACTTCCCGTTTTCTAGTGGTTTATTGGAGATAAGTGTCTCATGGACTGTCCTGCCCTGGCTGGCTTTGAACCGCGATCCTCAGATCTCAGACTCCTGAGTAGCTAGGATGACAGATGTGAGTCGCCAGTGCCCAGCTGTGGGTTTTGTTTTTTTTTTCCAGGGGTGAGGGTGGGGTGCAATTGTGCAGCTCCCCTATAAGCCACAGGGTCGGGGTTCACAGGTAAGGCACTGAGGGCCAGAGAGGACAAAGTAGCTCCCAGGGTGGGGGTTGGTTCAGGAGTTGAGGAGCTGGGGTAGGAACCAGCGCAAGATGGAGAACCCGGGCTTGCTAGTGCTTTTTGCTTAGAAGGGAGGAAGGAAGCAGAGGAGGGAGGGAGGGAAGAAAGGAAGGAAAGGGAAAAAAAAGGAAAGGAGAAAAAAGAATCCATCAGTCGTTTCCTTAACCGTCTCCAGAGAGATTTTCTGCGGGTCTCCGGTCTCCCTAGTAATGGCCTGTGGTGTTCTGCCAACTTCCTCGTACCAGAACAAGGGCAGCGGTTGGGCCCAAGCCAATTTCCTCTGTTATTAAAAACAACAACATGTTAGCTTGGGCGCCATGGCTCTCACCTGTCGTCCTGAGAGCCGAGGATCTCGGTTCAAAGCCAGCCTGGGGAAGGTAAGTCTGTGAGACTGTGGTCTCCAGCTAACCACCAGCAAGCAAGAAGTGGCGCTGGGGCTCCAGTCAGAGTGCTGGCCTCGAGGGAAGGAGCCGGAGAAAGAGCCCGGGCCCTGGGTTCGAGCCCCACTACTAGCCTTTAAACAAGGAGAGGGCAAGCGGGAGTTTCAGGGGTTCGCCTGCCCATTCCACAGACAGGGGACGCGTCCGCTGGAAGCGGGGAGGGGCCCGGGCCTGGGTCCGAGCTGCTGGAGCGGGGGAGGGTGTCAGGAAACTAGGAGCCACAAGTGGGGGATGGGGCTCTGAGATGTGGATGAAACGGGGGGGGCGGTCCCAGGCTTGCGAGTGGGGTCTGGGTGTGACCTGGGGTGAACCAGGAGGCGATCAGAGGGTGCAGGGCGGGGCAGGAGGTCTCTGGGGGAGACCTGGGTGCTGGCGAGCCGCGGGGCCCGACCGCACGCGGAGGCGCGAGGAGCGGGAAGGCCAGGCAGCGTCTCGCCAGCCGCCCGCCCAGGCCCCGCCCCCCCAGGCCGTGCTCCACCCCCAGGGCCACCATCGCTCCCGGGCCCCGCCCACAGAGGCGGGCGCCCCGCCCACACGGGCCCCGCCCACCCGTCCCGCCCGCTCCCTCCCGGCGGCGCGGCCCGCGCAGATCTCCTGGTTGACAGGCGCCGGGGCTGGGTGAGTGCCTCAGGGGTGTCTCCGGGGACGCGGACGGGGTCCCGGGATGCCGCGCCCTTAGCAGGACTTCCGGATGCCGTGGGACCCCCGAGAAGCGGCGGGATCGGGGAGGATGGCGGACGCGGGAGGGGCCCCGCCGGGAAGGGTCCAGCCTCGGGGCGCTTCCCCCCCACTCCGTGCGGCAGGTTGGGCTCGGTCCCCGCGGTCGGGCCGCGTACTTGGGGGCCCCTCCCCGGAGAGGACGCCGTCGGCGCGGCGGCGGCTCAGGAAAAGGCGCGATTCGCCCCAGAAGCTTCAAAGCTCAAAGTTTCAGAATCACAGGATTCCGAAACAAAAAGCATCTCGAAGTTTCGGGGTCTCCCCGGACATCCGCGCGCGCCCGGGTCCGGCCCGGAGGGGTCCGGGACCGCGTGCCCTCGGCGGGGCCCCCGGGCCACAGGGGTTCTGTGTCACCCCTGCGCCCGACAGATGCTGGGGGGAAGCCTGGCCGGGGTGGGCGCCGCCCCTCGCGGCCGGCCCCGCCGCAGCTCTCCTCCCGCCCTCTGGTTGGGATCCCGGATCTGCGGTCCGCGATCTCCCACCTGGGTGGTGCGGTTCCGCCCGCAGCTCCAGTCCCGACGGCGGCGGCGGCGGGGAGGGGAAGGGTGTGGGTGTGTTCTCTGTTTGGGGCCACTTGGTCTTCTCTACTTTTCCTGCCGGTTTCCTCCTTCCCTGTTTTGGAGCTGATGTCATTGGCTGTTGAAAATAATTTCAAAAAGCCACTCACCTTCTGAGCCCCCACCGCACCCCATCAGCCTTAACAAAGTGCGGTACCCCCCCCCAGCTGCATGGATCCCACTTTGGGGTCATTTTTCAAGGAGGCGAGATTTACATTCATGTTGCCTGACTCTGCGTCCCCTCCCACCCCAGCTTCGCAGACGGGCTCAGTTATAATAGGGCTAATCCAGATGGCTGTAGAGAAAGGCTAAGGTGGTGCCTGGAATTCCTCCAAGGCTTGGTTTTATCAGTTGGATCCGGAGCCAGAGGGTGTGGACTGGCATGGAAGAGCACCCATAGTGCACCTGGCTCTCCTGACCGCCAGCCTGGCACTGCCATCTCAAAGAGCTCCGACTCTGGAATAAACGTCCATTGTAGGCCTACTACAGGAGAGGCCCATCGCCTCCTCTCTACTTCTTGTTTTATGGCATTAATAATGCATGCTTTCATTTATGTTTGAAAAAGTATCCTTGCAATGTTTTGGTGAATTGAATCACTCAGTGATGGAGCGGAGACGTAGCATCCATTTCTTAAGATACTGGAATGAAGTAATTCCCTGTCTTTGGCAAATATATTTCCCTTTGTTCTTCCTTCATTTGCTTTTATGGGCTGGCTGTGGAGACTGATAACATTACTCTTGTCCTGTAGACAAACAATACAGAAGAAATGGCTCCTGGCCCTGAGGGGCATGTGTGGGACAGGGGGTTGGGGAGTACTGGGGATCGGGGTATAGCTCCCTATTGCCCCTGGAACTCTGGAAAGTAAGGGAGAAGTCAGGTTGTGGGTCAGGGAGCATTATGTGGGAAAACCCGAAGTGAGAGTACTTGTGGGTACACCGTTCGAATAAGCAGAAGATCCTTAGCAAGCCTACAGAGGGGGTACAGGCAAATCCAGGGTGAAGGGTAGCAAAAGGGGAACCCACAGGGCGAAAAGTGCTGGAAGGCCCTTCCAAGCCTAAGCTAATTTTCAAGAAGAGAAACAGAGCCTGCTTTCCTGCTGCTAATCAAATCACAGACCTGCTAATCTGAAGCACAGCCTAATTTCACATTGAGACTCAGCAGAGGGGGGAGAGGGCTTACCTCCAAAGATGCGCTTCCCCAAAGCCGTCCAGCAGGCAGGAAGAAGGGAACCCACAGGAGGAAGTCCCAGGCTTGGCACTATGACTTGGTCTATTTGATTTTGCTTTACTGCCATAAAAATAGCCTAGCAGCCTGGTGGCCTATCTCTGTGGGTAAACAGACTTCCTTAACTCCATGTTGCTGTAGTCCACACATGGTTTTGATGTCTGGAGACCATTTGGCCACCCATCTCTCTCTCTCTCACACACACACACACACAGATCAGTTCTGAACTTGATGTGTGTTTGCTCCATTCAGAGATGCTTTGGAAGCCCAGTACTGCTCCCTGGGTCTCCGGCCTCTCACCTCATCCTCTCGCATCCTCAGCTGCAGTGACAGTGACAGTGACAGGCTGGGACCCTTTGGAGCCAGGCAAGTTGTCTCCTGGCATTGAGTCTTGAAGAATTTTCTGGGTGTGTTAGCCGGGGAAGTCCCCTTCCCGAGGGCGCTGCCAACACTCTCAGTGTCTAAAGATGAGGTTACTAGAGGAACGAGTAACAGACTTCTTCCGGGAAAGTTTCATGTGACATGGAGCCTTGCAAAGGCCCAGGAAGTGCCATTTTTAGATTAGATTCACTGACACAGGACAGCCTGCTGGACAGGTGCAGACAAGAGGCTGAGGGGACCTGGCCAACCTCTGCTCAGCTTCTCCCTGGGGGACCTGTCTTCTTTCCTTGTGGGGATGGGGCCCCTGTGAGCAGAGTGATCAGAGTCTTCTGATGGCTCCCAGACAGGGTAGGTATCTTTCATCGAGGGGCCAGGAAGCTTCTAGAAATAGTCTCAGGCTCCATGATAGGCTTTCCCCAATTTGAGGGGAGAGGAAATTCTGGTACCTCATAACAGGAGGAAGTCGGAGAGAGAAGGTTTTGGTTCTGAGGCCCATCCAGCCTCCTTGGGCTCAGAGTTCCAACCTCCTAAGCACCATAATCTGGGTGATTACTTTGTGTACCCTAGTAGTATGTGGACAGAAGAAGGAAATGGTCTAGGTGGTGTTTTGGGGGGGGGGTGACATTGCCCTGTATGCCCCTCTCCCTCCTAGGGGGTTAAATCACTAGGATTCAAACCCAAAGCTTCTGAGAAAGTGGGGGTGGAGTAGACAGGACTCGGGGGCCAGTCAGTTGCTTCAAGGGCCATGTACTGGTGTTCTCAAGCTTTCTGTAAAAAACCAGGTGCTGATGGCTTGCGCCTGTCATCCTAGCTACTCAGGAGGCTGAGATCTGAGGATCCTAGTTCTAAGCCAGCCCAGGCAGGAAAGTCTGTTGAGACCCTTCTCTCCAATTAACCAGCAAAAAGCCAAAAGTAGAGTTGTGGTTCAGGTAGTAGAGTGCTAGCCATGAGCTAAGAGACAGCCTCAAGTTCCTGAGTTCAAGCCCCAGTATTGGCACATGCGCGCACACACACACGCATACCCATCTATAAAAATATTACTATTTTAGGAAGCGTGGAAGGGGAGGACGGGCATTGTCTTGCTGTGTGCAGTTTTCCTCGTGTGTGGTTGTGTATCTTTTGTCCCTTGTTTCTCTGTGACTGTCACCAGGATGACGCGGGCTGGGTCATGGGTTCCGAGGTGTTTGCGGAAACCCGTGGCCTCTGTGGGAAGGGGGCGTGTTTTTATGTGCTGGTTTCTGGAGGCGCAGCGCACTTTCCCATGGGTCTGTTTCCTACCCGCAGATGAGCGTCCACAGATTTATACTCCTGCTATATTTGAGCCTGACCTCAAACTTTCGGTCATCTTATCTTTGATTTGTGGGACTTTTGGCCCGAGAGAAACGCCCTGAATTCCAAAGTTGGAAGTTGAAATATTCCTCTGAAGAAAAAATTTTGGGGGGTCCTCAGGAGCTTCTGGTAACAAGTTGTTTTTCATGTGTGTGTGTGTTTGGTTGTTTTTAAACTGGTATTTGAATTCACTGGGGGGGGGGTCAAATTCCTGTTTCCTCTCCTGAAAACCATTTTTGGCCTTCCCTGGCCTTCCAGGCTGGTTTCTGTCCTGTTATAAATGAACCCATCATTTGCATGTCATAAATGAGCCTACAATTTGCATGTCAGCCCCCCACTTCTTTTGGCTTAAGGAATCTCTCCCCCTCCCCTCCTCCCCTTCCTCGCCTCCCGCCTACCCCCCCCCCCCCCCCCCCGGGGTCATTCCTGTGAGCTACATATTCTTGGAACTCTGCCTATGGTTCTTTGCTGGGCTCCGGGGTGGGGGAATTGAATACTTCTTCTTTCTTTGAGGAAGAATTGATCTTGGTGTGTGCAGTTGGTGGTGAAGAAGCTGCTGTCTGCCTTTGCCTCCACTCGCCCGCCTGGAATGCCAGGCTGTAGAAAGCAGCTCTCTGCAGCCGTGTGCTTTGAGCCATGTTTCCCTCCCACATGTTGCTGAAACTTAACTTGTGGGAAGTTTTGAAATGGACATCTGTTGAAGAGGAGAGGAAGGTTTATAGACAGACATAAATGTGCATTCAGCTGCGGGGAGGGTCCTCAAAGCCTAGCCTTTTGCTGATAGTTTGAGGCCTGCCTGTCTGCCTTCCTTCCCTCCCTCCCTCCCTCCCTCCCTCCCTCCCTCCCTTCCTTCCTTCCCTCCCTCCTTACTCCCTCCTTCCTTCTCTCCTTCCCTCTCTCCTTCCCTCCTTCCTTCTGCTTTGAGATAAGGCCTAGTTAGTGCAGCTTAACCTAGTTCCTTACACCTGTTTCCAAGTGAGATCCCTAGAGTTAGACATTGTTGTGTGTTGAGGGTGGGAGGTTGTCAGTATTGGGGCTTGAGCTCAGGGCCTTGCACTCTTACTTGGCTTTTTTTTTTTTTAATCAAGGCTGGTGCTCTACCACTTGAACCATACCTTCACCCCCAGCTTTTTTGCTGGAAAATTGGAAATAGGAAGTTTTAAGGACTTTCCCACCCTGGCTAGCTTTGAACCACGGTTCTCAAATCTTAGCTTTCGGAGTAGCTAGGATTATAAGCGTGAGCCACTGGCACCCAGCTACATCATTTTAATATTGGTGTGAGTATTGATTTGCAAGAAGGATGTCAAACTAGTACCAAGAGATCCCCTTACGCAGGTCCCCATTTTACCACCCCAAGTTACCCCAGCACATGCTGGCACCGCAAACTCTGTGCTGGGTTTGGGGCCGGCCAGCATCATAACCACCGTCTGAGTCTGAGCCAGGTTCCTGCCGAGGGAATCATGGTGCAGCCTCCTGTCCGCCCGGCCTCTAGTAGCTTTGGGTAGTGTCCTGTTTCCCATGGCCTTGACCATCATACCACGAAGAGATGGCGCAGAAAGCCCCTCGAGTTGGGTCTGTCTGCTGGTTGGTTCTCTTGATTGCTATGGGGCTCTGGGTTCTGGGGGAAGACCTGTGTGCAACGAGCCTTTCTGGTCCCACTGGGGCTAGTGCTGCCTGCGTGAATGTCATTTCTGGGGTCGGGAGCAAGGTGGCAATGGTTACTTTTCCTCTATGCGATTCCCCTGACCTGGATTTTCAAAGAGCCCCCTAAGCCTAGTGGTCAGGAGACGATGAGGCTCCTGGGGTGGACTGGCTGCCAAGATTATTTGGAATCCATATGTGGGAAAGATGTGGCTTTTCTTCCTCATTAAAAAAAAATAGACCTTCAGAGCCAGGTATGTGTGTGGTGGTTCGGGCGTGGGAGTGCATGTCTGTAATCCTGGCTACCGGAGAGGCTGACATAGGAAGATCTGTGTGCAAGACTCTGAAAACTGAAGCAAAAAGGCCTGGCCCAGGCTCAAGCGGTGACTGCTCCTAAGTAGCAGAGTATGAGGCATTGAGTTCAAATCCCAGTATTGTGAAATCAACAACAACAACAACAATAAAACCAGATTGGTTTTTTTTTTTTTTTCTCCTTTTTCAGTGCTGAAGATGGAACCCTGGTACTCTCAGCCTTGAGGCCCGGGGCAAGCAAACAGCCCATCTGTGCTATATGCGCTGAAGGTTTAAGAAAAAGATGCTTGTGAGTCCCGAGTGTGTGGTTGAGACCTGTAATCCTCACTTCTCAGGAGGCTGAGACTTGAGGATCATGGTTTGAAGCCAGCCCAGGCAGAAAAAAAATCCAAGACTCTTATCTCCAGCTAACTAGCAAAAAGCCATGGCTTTTGTTTAACTAACAAAAAAACCCCCAAAAAACCATGGCTGTTGCTTACGTGGTAGAGTTGAGCTCAGGGATAGTACCGGGCCCTGAGTTCAAGCCCCAGTGTCGGCACACAACTTGTAAAGAGCTTCCATCAGCGGTACTGGGTTCCAGCAGCCCCGACAGCTAGGCCCCAGAGCCCAGGAGCCGACAGGGCCCCCGGGCCCAGGAAGTAGGCAGGACTCCAGGGCCCCACAGATGGCCGCTAGCTTACTCACTCCAGGATGTACCCAGCAAGGGCTGCGTGTTGGGGGGCAGCTTCCTGACCTTGACTGTTCCAGAACCCACCAGACACAAGGGTTCACAAGGCCTGGGCATTCTATGAAAGAAAAGGGAGGTCCCTTCTGCCCCACACCCTGACATCAGAAACTCACTCTGTATGAGTGCCCCCCTCCCTGCCCCCCGCTAGCTGATGGAGAACTGGGGACAGCTGGCCCTATACAAAGTCTGTGCCATGCCTGTCAACCTTTGCTCTTTCCTGTCTTGATTCCCTCCCTCCCTCCCTTCCTCCTTACCTCCCCCCTCCCTCCCTCCCTTCTTCCCTCCTTCCTACTTCCCTCCCCCACCCTCTCCCTTTTTTCCCTCCCTCCCTCCCTCTGATTCCTGGAAGGGAGCAGGAAAATTGAGCAGGGTTCTACCTAGAATCTTCTATCTCAAGGTGGAGGAAGGATGTGGGGTGTGGGGGGGAAGCCTCCTCATTCTAGGGGGAGAGAGGAGGTGAGTGAGAAAGGAAGTAGAGATCTGGGGGCTCCCTTAGACCAAGCACTCAGGAGACCTAGGCGCATAGCATGCCTTAGGGTGTCATTCCTGAGCCCCAACACTATTAACTCTTCCGCCCATGGGGCTGCCACATCTTCACTTTGCTGGGGTGCAAGTCCTAGGAAGGCTTGTAAGCCGCAAATTGGGGGCCCATGGTGGGGGAGTGGCATGGGGCAGCCATTGGCCCCAGGCTGGAGTTTCAGCAGCGTCTGGGGTAGTGCAGAGCCCCAAATGCACACAGAAGCTCACCCTCCCTCTTCTCTTGTCTTTCTCTCCTTCTCTCCTCCCCGCATCTCTTCCTCCCTTTTCCATTTTTCTCCTAAACCTTAAGAAGGCAGAGACAGACAGACAGACAGACAGACAGACAGACAGACAGACAGACAGACAGACGGACAGGTTGATTAGGAAAAGGCTAAGATGCTGTTTGGGGGTGGATTAGAGGCTGAGAGTCTGAAAGGTCCCCCTCCTCCTAGTTCTGGAGCTCAGGGCTGGGTGGTGTTGGGGTGAGCCCTGCCCCCCAGGCAGGCCCCCCTCCCCAGCTTTGATGTGTGTCTCCCTGTGGTGAGTGACCCCGCCTTGCTGGGTTTGGAGACTTATTTTTAGGACCTAACTCTCAGTTTTTGGCAAGAGTCATACTTGTTTTGGGAGGGGATGTTCTAGCTGCGCTCCAGCCCTTCATTATGGAACCAGAACCCACTGTGAGTTTCCCCCAAAGACCCAGCCTGGCACCGTGAGGACCACCGAGTCTCAGCCCCACCTCTGACAGCCAGACTCAGTTTCCTTTTGTGTCTACTCCTACACCTACCTATTGGCTAGCTGCGTCTGTAAGGCTAGTGGGTAGGGGCACAGGGCTTGGAGAAGGGGTTCCCTCAGTAGTCCTGGGGGTAGGTCCCAAGCCCCCCTCGCCCACCCCGCCATCTTCCAGACTGCAGGTGCCATGTTCCTTAGATGCAGGTGCACCCTGCCACCCTAGGTGCTGGCCAGTGAGCTGGAAGAGCCGCGCGCTGTGCATGCTGGGTAGATGGTTGCTCCCGAGGAAAAACCACTTCTTTCCTGTTCTGTGGCTGCTCCCCACCCAATATCTTCAATCACTCGTGGCTGTCCACCAACGGGAAGCAGCTGCTGGAATCAGAAGCCTGAATCATCTGCAAACAAGGAGGGAGGGAGGCAGTTCAGGGGACAAAAGGCCAGAGATGACATCACTCCTGCCTGGGCCTGGGGGGGACAGGAAGTGCGGGGACAGACGTGGGGATGGGGGCACATGTAATGACTGATTTTGCTCAGCAGGGAAGAAATGTTCCCTCCGTCCCCAGTTCTCCCCCCAGCACCACCATGCTGTGTGTGTGTGTGTGTGTGTGTGTGTGTGTGTGTGTGTGTGTGTGTGTGTGTGTGTGTGTGTGTGTGTGTGTGCGCGTGCGCGCGCGCTTTGTATGTGTGTGTGTGTGTGCGCATGCATGTGTGCCAGTACAGGACTTGAACTCTGGGCCTTGGCACTATCTCTTTGCTTTTTCATTCAAGGCTTGCACTCTACCACTTGAGTCACGGCTCCACCTCTGGCTTTTTTGGTGGTTCATTGGAGATGAGAGTCTCACTGACTCTCCCGCCAGGCTGGCTTTGAATCCTCAGATTCAGCCTCCTGAGTGGCTAGGATGACAGGCGTGAGTGGGGGGGGGGGGCGGTGGAGAGGGGCTCTCTTCTGTGTGTCGTTGAAGTATGAATCTACGCTGCCAGGCATGGCCCAGCACCGCTCTGGCTTTGTTCATGCGACTCCACGTTGCATGCCTGGGAGAAGCTTGTGTTCCTACACACAAGACCACTTCTGTTCGGCCTCACGTATGTTAAGTTTGTGTATATGCTGTCCTAGCTGGAGCCTCAGTTTCCCCCGTGGGTGCTCTGTGAGAGGCCTGGGTGTCTGTCATCTTGCTTTTACCTGTAGGTCTTTTTTTTTAATTTTTTCCTCTGCCATATAAACTTTTATTTGAGCATACTTTTAGATTTACAGGGAAGTTGTGAAATGCACACGGAAAGTTTCTGTGTGCACTGTGTTCTGTTGCTAGAACACAATGACCTCTTGAGTCATGCCTCCAAGTCCTTTTTTGCTTTATTACTTTATTTTGTTTTGTTTTGTTTTGTTTTGGGTCCAGTCGTGGGGCCTGAACTCTGGGCCTGAGTGCTGTCCTTCAGCTCTTCAGCTCAAGGCTAGCGTTCTACCACTTGAGCCACAGCGCCACTTCCAGCTTTTTTCTTTTTGCTTATGTGGTGCTGAGGAATCGAACCCAGGGCCTCAGGCATGCAAGGCAAGCGCTCTACCACTGAGCCAACTTCCCAGCCCCGCTTTGTTACTTTTTCCATAGGTTCTTCCTAACTTTTTACCTGGGCCAGCCTGGATTGTGATCCTATTCACCTATACCTGCATAGATAGGGTAACAAGTGAGCTGCCATGCCCGGATTGTTGGTTGAGATGGGGTCTCTCTAACTTTTTTGGGTGGGCTGGTCTCAAACTCTGATCTTCCCCATATCTATCTCTTGAGTAAGTAACTGGGATTACAGGTGTGAGCCACCACACCCTGCCACATAGACTGGGTAATTTATAATGAAATATCTCAGCTCAAAGTTCACTGAGTGGCCAGGAGGTGGGAAGGGGGGTCAGGGAACCTCCTGTTCTCCCAGGGTTCCTGTCCACCTTTGTGCTGTGTGCCCTCCTGTCCTCTGGCTCCCCTTGGTGTCTTGGCCCCCACAGTTTAGCAGAGTGCTGGTGCCAGGAGGTGCCAGGAGTGAAGGGTGCGGGGGGCAGGGCTACGCCGCACAGCCGCCGCCTGTTTGCGGTCTCACTGTACTCCACCCGCTTCTCCTGCGTGGGAAGGCCCAAGCGTGGGTCAGCGTGGTGATCCCAGCCCCAGGCTCCACCGTGAGAGGAGATGGGGGCTGGAGACAGGAATGATCTGGGGGCACTGGTGGGGGCCAGTCTTTCTACACTCCAGTGCCCAAGCCTCGAGGACACCTGGGAAGAAGAGCCAGGGTGGGGGGCACGGGGTGGGGGAGGGAGCAGAGGCGCCTGGGGGGCTGCTCAAGGGCCTGGGGCTGGGGGGTGGAGAGGAGTCAGGGCCCCCCAGGAGCACCTGCAGGGTGTGCAGGTGGCTTAAGGAATACAGAGTAAAGCCAGGCTCAGACCTGCCGTCCTAGCTGCTCAGGAGGCTGAGATCTGAGGATCCCCGTTCAAAGCCAGTCCATGCAGGAAAGTCCCTGAGACTCTGATTTCCAATGAACCACCAAAAGAAGCCAGAAGTAGTGCTGTGGCTCAAGTGGTAGAGCGCTAGGCTTGAATGAAAAAGCTCAGGGACATTGCTCAGGTTCTGAGTTCCAAGTTTCAGTACCAGCATACACACACACACACACACACACACACACACACACACACACACACACACACACACACACACACACACACACACACACACACACACACACACACACACACACACACACACACACACACACTCCAGTTTCGGGGGTAGGCTTGGTTGTGCACGCCTGCAGTCCCTTCCTTGGGAGGTGGAGGCAGACGGTCACAAGTCCAAGGCCAGGCTGGGAGCCCAGATGGAGCCCACAGCTGTGAAGGGGCGTCTACTCCAGTCTCCCTGGAATTCAGTCAGGCATTCCCGGGCTCGGCTCCAGGAGGCTCCAGGAAATTGGGTCTCCTGGCCTTTCCCCCTTTCTGGGGCCCACCTGCATTCTTTGGCTGGCTCCCTGTCCCCTGAGGCCTTGGTCCCATGGGTAATCCAGGTCATCTAAGACCCTTCCACACAGGTGGACAGTCCCTGTGCCATTTAAAGGGACAGTCACGAGGTCAGAGGTCTGAGGACATCCTTCTGTCTGCAACACGGGGGTAGGGATTTAGACTAACCTGTGAATGTCTGCTGTGAAGCCCCCTTCCTTTCAGCCCGCAGTCTCTATCCAATGACCCAGATAGGCCGTTCCCATGGTGTCCTGGGAGAGGTGCGAGGGGGGTCATTGGCCCACTTTCCAGATGAGGAAAAACCGAGGCCCAGAGAGAAACTGGAAGTTCACCTCAGTTCCCATTGATGGGAAATGGTAGAGCTGGGATCTGTGAGCCAAGGAGGCCTGGGCCAAGCTGTAGACCTGATGTAAGATCCCACCCTGTTGGTGCTGCCTGTAATCCCTGCTACTCAGGAGATGGGGGTCGGAGAAGGCAGGTGTGGCTTAAGTCGTAGAGTGCTTGCTTGGTGAGCATGGGGCCCTGAGTTCAAATCCCGTGCTGATCTTCCAGTCCACCTCTTAGCTTCCTGTGAGTCCTCTCGTTTCCCTCTGTTTTGTCCATTCCTCTTCAGCATCTCCCCCACCCCTTTCCCCCATGTTCTGACTGTTCCAGAATCCTTGGCACCTGCAGACTGGGCTGCCTGAGTCCTTTGGAGCTCGCCAGCCTCAGTTTCCCCACAGGCTGGCTCCTGATGGGCTTCCGCCTCACCTCTGAAGCAGCTGTCCACCTTGGGCCCTGTCCTGTCCTCCTCCTCCTCCTCCTCCTCCTCCTCCTCCTCCTCCTCCTCCTCCTCCTCCTCCTCCTCCTCCTCCTCCTCGCTTCTCCTTAGTGCTCTGCCGGCAACAAGCAGGTCAGAACGTGCTTCACCCGGAGCCCAGGTCGCCGTGGCTTCTGTGGGGGTGGCAAGAAGCTCATGATGGCGGATGTGCACGTGTGGCGTGGGGTCAGCCCTCACCACATCCTACTTTAGACCTTGAGCCACAGGATCTTGGGAGGGGCTCCAGAGCCCCCCTCTGCTCTTCCAGGGGTTTAGGGGGAAAATGCCTTCCTCTTGGCCAAGGTGAGAGGATTCTAGAAGCTTCCCAGCCTTCGTGGAGGTCAGTGTGAGAGCAGGGATCCCCATATCCGGGGTAAAAAAAGGGGGTCCCCCAGAAAGGCCAAGAAGCTGAAAGGCTGGTGGGGTCCAGTCACCTCTCCCCAGACTGTCCTGGGTCCATAGCATTTCCTGGGTCTTGGGTCATCATCTGGAACATTCCTTGTCATGGAAAACCTTGGTCTCTAGAGCAACAGGTACTCACTGTCCTTGAACTCTGATCTTCCTGCCAATGCTGAGATTCCAGGCGTGCACTACCACACCTGGCTCCTGTGAAACTTTGATCCTGTCAATCAGTTAGACTCTGCTCCTCTTATCCTGTCTCTGTCACCTGTGGCCCGGGGGACACTTTCCTGCCCTGCGCCGGCTCACACTGGTTCCAGAGTCAGGGATGGGCGCTGGCAGAACCAGAGGTGGCTTCTCCGGCCCAGGACGCCCACAGCGCTGCAGAAATGAACCCCACTTTGAGGTTGGGGAAGTTGGCATTTCCTTCCTGTCTGATTCCACCTTGTTCCCACGCCCCCGCGCTCCCTGCTGCACAGCCCTGCCCCCGCCCCCCCCCCCTCCAGCTTGCCAGGAAGGGCAGGAAGGTTCCAGAGGAGCCTCGCCACTCCCTCCTCAGCCAGGCAGCGAGCTTTGCGGCTCACACGGTGCCCACGAGGCGCTCTTCCACCTGAGCCAGGCCCCCGGCCCTTTTGGCTTGTGATTTCCTCTTGGGACTCACTTCAGCCCCTCCCCCCACACCTACCCCTGCCATACAGCTGGGATTACAGGTGTGTACCACCACACCCGGTTTAGACTGTCAGGGCTGAGATCTGAGGCTCATGGTTCAAAGCCAGCCTAAGCAGAAAAGTCCCTGGAACGCTTACCTCCAGTTAACCAGCAAAAAGCCAGAAGTGGAGCTGTACAGAGCTCAAGTGGTAGAGTTCCAGCTTTGAGGGAAAAAGTTCAGGGGCAGCAGGCAGGTCCTGAGTTCAAGCCCCAGGACCAGCACACGCATGGTTTTCTCCTTGCGGTGGCTGTAATGCAAACCAGATTGGGAGGTGCTGCTGTGTAGCAGGGTTTGGGGTGCAGTGAAGGGTCACATGGCATTTGTCATCTGGGCTGTGCCCAGCGGGTCACCAGGGCTCAGAATGGACAAAATGCTGGATTTTCCTTGTCCCTGGCCAGGGTGATACTGGCTGTGTCACTTCGGGGCTTGGGTGCAGCATGGAAATGAGGAACCTTGGTTCATGAGGCGTGGGGAATTTGGGGGCACGGTGGGGCTGATGGCTACTTGGGGTACACACTGAAACCAGCCCACGCCCTGTCCTGCAGGGTGGGAAGGCCTCACCCTACAAGTCTGTGCAGTGATAGGTAAAAAGAGACCTGCAGCCTGGGCGTGTCTGTGGAGGGGTTGGGCCGGACTTGGGTACCCGGGCTTCGACTCAGTCTTTGAGGTGGACAATCAAGGGCCACTCGCAGGTCACAGGGACAAAGACGAACAACTGGCGAAGGGGGAAAGAGACCCCTCTGTGTCTTTTCGTTTCCCCACAGTGCTCCCCATTACTATGGCAACCCAGACCCCACAAGGGCCGCCGGTCTTGAGCGGTCTGCTGACTGCTCAACCGTCCAGGCCACAGCTGGGTTTTTCCATGACAGAAATGTGGCCTTGCTGTTTGGTTGCATTTGGAAATGGGGGTTTCCTCTCGTTTCTCCTTTTATTGCAGAAAAGGGGGGCATATGGAGGCAGGACCTCCACCGTTGGGCGGCCCTGAACACACCTTCTGGGGTGACATGGGGGTACGGTTAGACACAAAAGCCAAGGAAGTATGTCTTTCATTGTAATAGGTTTAAGCGAAGCGCAGTGACGCCCGCCGCTCCCGGCTCTGTCCCAACTGACCAGCCAGGGGACCGGCCGGCCACCCACCTGGGTCTCCACGCCCCCTGCCATGGGGCTGTACCCCAAAGCCTCACACTTCCTGGAGGCTTTTAGAAGCTTCTAGAATCCACCTCACACCTATCTTGCTGCATTTCTTGACTGTTTTAACCTGTGTCCTGGGTCCCGCTGGGAGTGTTATTCCTCAGTTCCTCCAGTGGGGTCCCAGAGGCTCCCCTAGCAGCCCCTGCCTCTAAAACAGGTGATCATGGCGGGGGGGGGGGGAAGGGGGGAGGGAAAATGTCCAGGCCCCGCAGTGAGGCCGGCTGGACAAACAGACTCACAAAGCCACCACTGTCCCTGCCGCTGCCCGGGCCGCGCCAGCGCCCAGCGTAACCCGAGCCGCCCTGGCCAGCCCTTCCTGCCCCTCCCCAGCCATGGCGCCTGGCAGGCTTTGTGCCAAGGGGACACAACTCAGAGGCCCCTTCTAGACTTTTCTTCCACTCGCAGGAGTCACCGGCCTCCTAACCCCCCCTCAGCTCGCCCCCTCCCATGTCCCTCCCCGCCATGCTGTCATCCAGATTGGGGCTGTGTGTGCATCTTGGCACTGCCCTGACCTTGGTGATCATTTGTGTGGGTGTCTGCGCGTTCCCGAGGCAGGAGAACATGGCGGCTTTGGGCCGATGCCCGCATGGGGGAGACCGAGGCCCCGGGGAGGGGAGGTGTTTGTGGGATTCCTGGGCACGAGATTTCATGGTGGCCCGCTCTTGGGGACCCTGGTGATGGCCGGGCTTAGTCACCTTCTCCCATCTCGTTCGTCAGGTAGAAGACTGGAGACATGGCTTTCTTACCCAGCTCCTTGTGTTTCTGCTTTAGGTAAAATGTCAGTTCCTGGACCTTACCAGGCGGCGGCGGTGGGGCCATCCATGCCCACCGCACCCCCGTCCTATGAAGAGACGGTGAACAGTTACTACCCAACAGCCCCAGCACCCATGCCGGGGCCTGCCACGGGGCTGATGGCAGGCCCAGACGGGAAAGGTGTGAACCCACCTTCGTATTACACCCAGCCGGGGCCTGCGCCCAACCCCAACGCAAGTACGTGGGACCCTGTCCCCCTTAGCCCTTAGCTCCTTTGCCCTCTGCCCCTGGCTTGTGGACTCTGGCAGTCAAGTGACTTGCTTAGGCAAGACTGGCATGGTAGCACACACCTGTAATCCCAGGCCAGATTAGACTACAGTGTGATATTCTGGCTGAAAAGTAACTAAAGCACCAAGTCGGAGGGGGTGGTTCAGGTGGTAGCGTGCCTGCCTGACAGGCAGGAGGCCCTGGGGGAGTGAAATTGCTTCAGGCCTGCGTCGGGCAGGCCGCCCTCTTGTTCTGGCAGCTGCTTCTTGCTCCTTGCTCGCTGGTCCTTCCTGACACCCAGGTGTGCCCAGGTGTGCACTGACTCAGTGTCACAAGCACTTAGAAGGAGCTCTCCAGTTGTGTGAGATGCTAATCAGAGCATGTGGGCCTACTTGTCTGACTTATACCTCAGTTTCCTCACCTGTAAGTAGGACACAGTGTTCAATGTGGTGATACATATCTGTAGTTCCAGCGACTTGAAAGGTAGAAGCAGGAAGATCATGGTTTAAGGCTGGCTGGGGCAAAAGTGTGAGACCTTATCTGAAAAACAAGTTTAAGCAAAAAGGACTGGAGGTGTGGCTCAATTGGTAGAGCACCTACCTAGCAGGCATGAGACTCTTGTGTTCACTTCTCCAGTGTCAGGGTAAAAGAAATCAACAGCCAGTGGTCGGCCACCGGTGGCTCATGCCTGTCATCCTAGCTACTCAGGAGGCTGAGATCTGAGGATGGCAGTTCAAAGCTGACCAGAGCAGAAAAGTCCCTGTGAGACCCTTATCTCCAATTAACCATCAAAAAGCCAGAAGTGAAGCTGTGGCAGAGGGCTAGCCTTGAGTAAAAAAGCTCAGAGACAGCACTCAGGCCCTGAGTTCAAGTCCAGACTGCACAGGAAATAGGATCAGTGCAGTAGTGAGCTGCGTCATTTCTGGGGAGAGGGCTGGCATGGAGCGGCTTGGGCTCCGGGCTGCAAACCCAACGACACGGGGACGGGGTCCCTGCATGTGGCAGCTGCCCTCGCCCTGGGCTTCCCAGTGTCTTACCTGCCTCCACCAGCCCTCCCCCTGATCTTGGGGTGCTGGGCCCCCCCAGGGCTGTGTGAAGAGCGCTGTGGGCGGATCCAGTCCCCATTCCTAGCACAAGCCAAACCAGCCTCCTGCCCTGCCCGCCCTTCGCACCCTGGCTTTCTAGTTCACTCCTCTGAAACCTCCAGTTCAGGGCTTGCAGCATCCGCTCGGAGTTGGGCGGCAATCTGTGGTAATTCTAGAATATTCCCACCGCCCCCCAGAGAAGCCCCCTCAACCCTCCAAGTCCTGCCCCCACCCACCAGCCACGCACCTCTGCCTTCAGCACAGCAGCAGCGGGGCCCACCGGGGACTCGAGAGGGGCGGGCTGAGGGGGACCCCCGGGCGGCCTGAGAAGGGGGAGGGGGAGTACCCGGGTCACCCAGCACCACCGCCGGTGCCTGCTGCCAAGATCTCCCCATAGGAAGGTTCCAGAACCTGTTAGCAAAAATTCTGGAAATCGGCCACTGTTCTTTTCCTCCTCCCTTTTTGTAATTTCTTCCCTCTCCTCCCCTCTCCTCTCCTCCCCTCCCCTCCCCTCCCCTCCCCTCCCCTCTCCTCCCCTCCCCTCCCCTCCCCTCCCCTCCCCTCTCTCCTTTTCTCTCTCTCTGTGTTAAAATATACACAACATGCAATCAATTTAAACCTTTTCTTTTGCAGTACTAGAGTTTGAACTCAGGGCCTTGTGCTTGCTAGGCAGGCTGTGCTGAAGGCAGAGGTGCGTGGCTGGTGGGCGGGGGCAGGACTTGCAGGGTTGAGGGGGCTTCTCTGGGGGGCAGTGGGAATATTCTAGAATTACCACAGATCGCCGCCCAACTCCGAGCAGATGCTGCAAGCCCTGAACTGGAGGTTTCAGAGGAGTGAACTAGAAAGCCAGGGTGCGAAGGGCGGGCAGGGCAGGAGGCTGGTTTGACTCGTGGCAGGGCTGTGCTAGAAATGGGGACTGAACCCGCCCACAGCGCTCTTCACACAGTCCTGGGGGGGCAGCACCCCAAAGAGCCTCCAGAGCTTTTGACTTTAGCTTATTTTTGAGGTACAGCTTCATTCTCTTGCCCTCAGAGCCTCACACTAAGATCCTCTGCCTCCCAGATAGCTGGGGTTACAGGAGTGTGCCACCACACCTGGCTCCATTTTAAGGTACAGCTCAGTGGCAGTAAATGCATTCGCCCTGGAGGACGCTGTTACACCGTCCTGCTCCAGAACCGTCCTCTGGGAAGCTGCCATTCTGTCCCTCTTCCCCTCCCCCGCAGACCCCGACCCCCAACATGCCACTTCCAATCTCTGCGTGCTTTCCTGGGGACTTTGCAGAGGCTGAATCATATCCTCCAATTCTTACCCTTTGGTGACCAGCCTGTGCCACTTGGCACAAGTCCTCAAGGCCTATTTAGGTTGTGGAACGTGTCTGAATGACCTTTCTTTCTTTTTGGCTTGAACTCTGGGCCTGGGCACTGTCCAGCTGAAGGCGAGTGCTCTACCATCTGAGCCACAGCGCCACTTCCATGCCCACACTTCCATCCACACTGCGGATGGACCACTTTCCATTTGCCCCTTCATCTGTGGGCAGACATGGGGGTAGGGGCGGAAGAGGGGGGCTCAGGTGTCTGTTGGAGCCCCTTCCCTTTCCCTTCTGGGGCACTACTCTCTCCCTGCCCCCCTCCCTCCATCGCTAGCTGTCCCCGCTCCAGCGCCTGTGCTTTTGTTACCAGTTGCAGTGCAGACGGTGTACGTGCAGCAGCCCATCTCCTTCTTCGACCGCCCCATCCAGATGTGCTGCCCCTCCTGCAACAAGATGATCGTCACCAAGCTGTCCTACAACGCCGGCGCCCTCACCTGGCTGTCCTGCGGGAGCCTCTTCCTGCTGGGGTGAGTCTGTCCCCCTCTACTCCAGGCCCACACGCAGCCAGGGCCCCTTCCGGGCATCGTGGGATGACCTTTCCTTGCTTTTCATTATCTATCATTTATCCATCTATCATCCGTCTATCATCTATCCATCTGTCTGTCTGTCTGTCTGTCTGTCTGTCTGTCTGTCTATCTATCTATCTATCTATCTATCTATCTATCTTTGTGTACTAGCTGGAGCTCAGGGCCTAGGCAAGCTAGGCAGGCTCTGACCATGCTCACTGCATCCCAAACCTTCACTTTGGGGTCTTTCTTCTTCCCTCCCATGCTCCCTCCCTCCTTCCCTTTCTCCCTCCCTTCCTTTCATTCTTGTGTGTGTACTTGCCCTGGGGCTTGAACACAGGGCCTAATGATCTACCCCTTGAACCACAGCTCCTCTTCTGGCTTTTTGGTGGCTCATTGGAGATGAGAGTTTCAAGGACTTTTCTTCCTCAGGCTATGTCAAGCCCTGATCCTCAGATCTCAGCCTCCTGAGTCATTAGGATGGCAGGTGTGAGCCATCAGCAACCGGCTGATAGATACTTGGGGATTTTGTGGGAGCAGTGTGGTTGGTTTCTACCCACCAGATGCCCATAGCACCCCACAAATTACCCCAGGCCTGCTGTGTTCCCCTGTGGAGAACCACATAGCTCAGACACTGGGGCATCTAGACACCCCTTTCCATGAATGGGCACACAGAGCCACTCAGACCAGGCGGGTGGGAGGGGCTCAGGGGCTTACTTTTCTTCTAGAATTTCATACCTAAGTTATCATGGCTGCCTGCGAGAAGCTGTGGATATTCTGTGCATTGGCTGCTTCCACAGAGCCTTCCAGAACGGCTTACTCTTTTCTGTGTGAGGCAGTGGATGTGGGCTGTAAATATTTATGTCTGTGCAGGTGTTCTCTCAAAGAGAGGCTTGTTCTGCTCTGGGAGAGAAATCAGAGGGACCACAAGTTTTCCCCAGGCAGATGGAAGGAAGGAGCTGGGCATGCTGGCTCACACCTATAATCCTAGCAACTCAGGAGGCTGAGATCTGAGGCCTGGGGTTCAAAGACATCCCAGATAGGAAAGAAAGTCCATGAGACTCTTGACCTGAAGTAACTATCAGACAGCAGTGAACAAAAACGTATGAAGCCATGTGTTCAAGCACCAGCATCATGCATATGTATACATACACACAGAAGTTTATCACCTTTGGATCTTTGTATTAAAATTGACTTTCATCTTTTAAACCAAGGAGAGACAGAATAGAAGGAAAGTTCTGAGTCCCTCTGCTGAGGAAGCATTTGAAACCCAAGTATCCTTTCTGGCTCACCCTGCTTCTCAATGGCAGAGGGCAGCCAGGTGTCCACACACTCGCTGTGTGGCTGCGGGCAGGTGACTTCACCTCTCTGCAGACCCGGGGGCTGCTGGGAATGGAGTCGGCAGTCTGTGCGGACATGGGTGCTCTCAGAACCCTAATACTAGCAGAGACACGGCCCACCTCCAAACCTAGGCTCTGCAGGCGCACAGGGTTGGGTGATGCGCCCGTGTCTTTGTTCCCGCAGGTGCGTGGCGGGCTGCTGCTTCATCCCCTTCTGTGTGGACGCCCTGCAGGATGTGGACCACCACTGCCCCAACTGCAAAGCCCTGCTGGGCTCCTACAAGCGCTTGTAGGCCCAGGCCAGCCTCCTGTCCCCCGCCCAGTGGGGAGGCCCCGTGTCTCCCCTCTGCAGGGGCTCCACCTCTGTGTCTTTTTTGGGGGGAAGTGGAGTTGCAAAACCAACAACCTCTAAACCCCAGAAATGGCTGCTGGAAGTCATACCTGGGACTTGCAGAGACCATGACCTTGACAGCAGGTTCAAGTTCACCACCGCCCCTGGAGATTCCCTCCTAAGATGGCCGCCTTATTTACATACCCACATTTGCATACCCTCATCTGCATGTCTTCATCTGCATACCCTCCAGGACCTGCTGTCTGCTGGCTTCTCCAGCCTCAGTGGGCCTTTCTGGTGTTGTCTTTGACACAGCGGCCATTGCCTTATTTCTTAGACTGTTCTGTCTGAGTATGGCCGCACCACCACAGAATCTGGCCTTACTGAGTTTTGGGGCTGGGCTCTCAGAATGAGTAACTGCAGACTTTAGTGATCTAACTCATTTGAATTTCTTATTTTTTTTAATGTATGGAAAGGGATATTAACACCAGGTGTGCACCACCGAGGCCATAAAGGCAAAAGGCAAAAGGAGAGAAAGAAAGCTTCATTTTGTCATAATTCTGATGTTCTTGTTTGCCAAGACCCGAAGGGATTTTGGACTCCGAGATCTCCACCACTCTGACCAAGATTTGGTTTTGGAAGCTTGCAACCACCTGACAGGCTCCTATCCCCATATCTGCTAGTTCACATTCTCTCTCTTTCTCTCCCTCCCCCCCCCCCCCCCCTCGCGTGAGACTGGGTCTCACTATGTTTCTAGGCTGGGCCTGGAACTCTTGAGTTGAAGCAATCCTCATGAATAGCCAGATAGCAGGACTATAGACATCTGCTACTTACCTGGTTGTTGTTGTTGTTGTTCTTTTCTTTTTCTTCTTTGACACAGAAAAATGAGTAGTGGCCTTTCCATGAGTGTTCTTGAAAACTTCTTAGCTGAGTACTGGTAGCTCATGCCAACATTCCTAGCTATTCAGGAAGCTGAGATAAGATTGTGGTTCGAAGCCAGCTCAGACAGGAAAGTACATCAGACTCTTCTCTCCAACTAACCACCAAAAGAGATGGAAGTGCAGCGGTGGTTCAAGTGCTAGACCTCTAGCCTTGTGCAAACAAGCTCAAGGACAGTGAGTACCCAGGCCTTGAGTTCAGGCCCCAGGACCAGTACGCACGTGCATGCATGCACACACACACACACACACACACACACACACACACACACACACACACACACACACACACACACACACCTCTCTATTGTGCACAGATCCGTTTGGGTGGGACTGTGAGGTCTTCTCATTTTGGGTCATCTGACGTCTTCCCTGGTTTGGCCACAGTCCCAAAGGACACTCATGTCCGCTATGATTCCCCAGAGGCGCAGCTGTGGGGTGACAGCGGAGGACCCCCAGGTCCCTGATTTCCAGAACCCCAGTGGAGGCCGAGTGCGCTGCGGCCGTCTGTGCACTGGCGCTGCAGCCAGGCTCCACGGAAGCATCAGACCTTGAACTCCAGCCGTGCCGTCGGCGGCTGTCGGTCTGCTACGGCCCTGGATGGACAGATGGCCCCTGTGTTAGGAACATGCCCGTGGGATTTCTGAATTCTGGACACCACATGGTACTTTGGTGTGATCTGCTTTCCAAAAATAAAGACCTTGGTTCATTCGGTGACCTGTGTGTCGGCTCTTGGGTTGGGGAGAAAGCCGTCCCGTTGTGTTTGCTATGAAGTGTGTTTACTATGAAGTGTGTGTATGTGTGTGGTTTTTGTCTGTCTGTGGATTTGAACTCAGATCCTCACCCTTGCCAGGCAGGCACTCTTGCTTGACTTCCAGACCAGACGCAGACGCAGACGCAGCTGCAGCTGCGCATCTTCTCCGCGGTGCCAGGCCTCCGGGCTGAGGAGCGAGGGTCGGGGTCTTGCGGGAGGAGCCGCGTGGGAACGCCTTGGTGCTCAGCGCTGACACAGGGCCTGAGGTAAGAGCTTCTGGGTCTGGGCGGCAGCTCTCGTAGTGCACAAATGCCGACTGAAGGGCTTGCCGATGCCCGCTGCGGATGACTATAGTCCAGGTACATTTTGCCAGGTGCTGTGGCTCTGCCTGTCATTCTAGTTACTCAGGAGCCAGGTGTGAGGATCACAGTTGGAAGCCAGCCCTGGCCAGAAAGCCCTTGAGACTCTTACCTCCAAGTGCACAACCAAAAGCAGGAAGTGGAGCTGTGGCTCAAATGGTAAAGTGCCAACTTGAGGAAAACAAAAAGAAAACAGCTCCCAGGCTGTGGGTTCCAGGCCCGGTACTGGCGTGGCACATAGAAAGGAAAACTTCCACTGTCTCCCCTCCCTCTCCTGCTTTATCCTCTGGATTTGTCTGTCTGGACGCTGCAGGTGAACAGGCTCAGCAGTTTGGGGGAGGGGGGTAGGGGGGGTGGTCTGGGTTTTGCGTCACTGAGATGCATGCTATCTGGGGTGTCTCTGGAGCATTTTCATGTCTATGGCTGGATTGCGATTTATCTAGCAGGTGCCCAAAACAAATTCAACTCACGTTTCTTTGTATAATAATGGTCAGCAGCTTTCTTTTGTTGCTGTTAGTTGTCAGGCTTGAACTCAGGGCCTGGGCGCTGTCCCTGAGCTTTTGTGCTCAAGGTAAGCGCTCTACCACATTGAGCCACAGCGCCACTTCCGGTCTTCTGATGGTTTATTAGGGAAAAGAGTCTCCCAGACTTTCCTGCCTGAGGCTTTAACCTGTGATCTTAAAATCTCAGCCTCCTAAGTAGCTTAGATTACAGGCGTGAGTCACAAGTACTGGTATGAGCAAATCTTTTTTTGACACTGTCACCCCTTCCTTCGCTCTCCTAGTTTTTCCCTCCATGTTTCTTTTCTTTTTTGTCGGTTGTGGGGCTTGAACTCTGGGCCTGGGCGCTGTCCCTGAACTCTTCAGCTCAAGGCAAGCACTCTGCCACTTGAGCCATAGTGCCGCTTCCAGCTTTTGCTGTTTATGTGGTGCTGAGGAATCGAACCCAGGGCTTCGTGCATTCGAGGCAGGCGCTCTTCCACTGAGCCACCTTTCCAGCCCCCACGTTTCTTCTTTTTAAATATAGTTAGTGGTGCTGCTGGAGTTTGAACTTGGGGCAGGTGCCTGCCACTGAATCATGCCCTCGGTCCGTTTTCTTTTTTAGGGTTACTGAAGGTGAAGGGGTTGGGGTTCTGGAAGGAGAGGGGGGCGTCTAACATGCTCTCAGGCCCGAGTCTCGGGGTGTGCCGGGCACAGCTGTGGGTGCGCTGGGGCTTCAGTGCGCACAGCTGAGGATGATTTGGGAGCGGGGCGGCGCCAATAAAGCCCAGGCGGGGGTCGCGGGGCTGGCCCCTCGCAGCAGCAGGACGTGGCACCTGGAGGTGCGGGGCCCTGGGGGACAGACAGAAGCGGATGGGGCGCTGTCTTGGCCCTGGCCCACACGGTCCCAGTGAGGTCTCAGCACCCCAGTTTCTCGGCCGGGCCCCGCAGAGCTCCTGCCGGCAGCAGGAAGGTGAGTCTGACCTTGGACTGCGCCATGTGGGAGCAGAGAACGAGGAAAGGTAAATTAGGTTTGTGGGTACCAGGTGGGGAATAACCCATCCCCCGACTTCCCTGCGGGCAGAGCAGGGGTGAACACCAGCTACTCAGATGTGTTCTGATCCTCTCAGGCAAGTGTCCCCTTTCCCACTTAGCAGACGAGGAAACAGGAGTTCTAGGGGGCCCCTCTGCCCTTCATCCCTTTTTCCTGCTGTGTAGTATTCCATAGCATAGCTGAGCCCCAGCATGGGTACTTGGGTGTTTCTCAGTTCCGAGCCATCAGCGTGGCTGTGGACGGTGGCGGGGGCTGGAGAGGAGGGGAAGTGCTGAGATTTAAACTCTGTGTCTGCCATTCCTCCCCAGCCACAGCCCCATGGGAGAAGCACCTTTGAATGCGCATGTCTTTCATCCCTAAGATGGAGCCTCTTGGGGTGAATGAAATGAGAGTCCGTTAGAGTCCTTATTGAACAGTGCAAAAATAGCTTGTATGGCCTCAGTTTCCCTCTGTTCTCCACCTGGACATAATGTAGAGCCTCCTTATCCTTTTACGTTGAGTGAGCCCAGAGAGGGCGAGAGACATACAACTAATGTAACGTACAGTCAGCAAGGAAATGAGCCCTCACCACCCTGCCCTTCCCCTCAGGCCCCCTAGGCCTCACTGGACCCCCAGTCTCCTTCTTGAACCCTTTCCTGGCCAGGCCTTTGACTATTCAAGTCAGACCCAACTGCTATTTATCTTCTTGCTGGTCTTGGGGCTTGAACTCAGGGCCCGGGCACTGTCCCTGAGCTCTTTTGCTCGAGGTGAGTACTCTACCACTTGAGCCACAGCACCACCTTTGGTTTTCTGGTGGCTCATTGGAGACAAGAGTCTCACAGACTTTCCTGCATGAGCTGGCTTTGAACTTTGATCCTCAGATCTCAGCCTCCTGAGTAGCCAGGATGACAGGCATGACTCCCTGGTGCCTGGCAGGGCCTTATTTTTTAGAAGCTTCTCCAGTGTGGAAGGCTCCGAACTCTGGTTCTGGGAAAGGTAAAACCAAGCAGACAGAAAGACAGGGCTGCCTCTCCAGGCCGGGATTGAGGAACGGCTTTGTGCAGACCCGGGGGCGGGGTGGGGTGAGTTCCAGGTTCATTGGCTTTAACCACCCACCGCCCATTGCAGTAATGAGACATGCCTGTGCTCTCCATATTTTCACCCCGCTACTGGCGCACATGCGCACATGCAAATACCAAAAAGAAGCAGGTGACATCGATTTAAATTGTTTTTCTTTTGCCAGTCCTGGGGCTTGAACTCCCAGCCTGGGCACTGTCCCTGAGCTGCTTTTGCTCAAGGTTAGTTATTGGGGTGGCGGGGTGAGGGCGCTCACTGGCATGTTGAGGACCCCAAACACCACCCCCCAGATGCTCTACCACTCGAGCCCCAGCTCTATTTCTGGTTTTCTGGTGGGTAACTGAAGATAAATTGCTCACAGACTTTCCTGCCCGGGCTGGCTTTGAACCACGATCCTCAGATCTCAGCCTCCTGAGAAGCTAGGATGACAGGCGTGAGCCACCAGCACCCAACTTCAAAACTGTCTTAACCTTGATTTGCATCCTGAGCACACTTGATATCTGAGGCTTGTGCAGAGCGAATGTGGACGGTAGATTTGCCTTGTAAATTCTTGGTCTGTCTGTTGGTCTGTCAGCTTGTCGGTTGTTCAAGCTGGGATTTGGGCAGGTGTCGGCTGCATTCACAGCTGCTTGAGGGTTGGAATGAGCGAGCGGAGCGGCAGCTTTTCACGCGGGTGGAGTGAAATGGAATGAAGCTTTCGTGGCGCAGTGGCAGGATTGCAGGTGTGGTGGCCGCGGTGGCCGCATGGCGGAGGGGGTGGGGTGGGGGTGGTGGCCTGTCCCGCGAGGTGGTCGGAGCTGAATAACTGCATGGACGGGGTTGGGGTGAACACCGGGTGGTGGTGGGACACCTGGGCCCACACTGTTAGAAAGCATGGCCCTTCTGGAAGGTTCCTGGGAGCTGGGCTTGCAGGATAGCTGGGGTGTCATGCGAGCACATGACCACATTAACGGCACTGGGTTCAAGTCCCCGTGAGCAGCTGGTGGCTGAAATACGTTGTGTTTGCTGCCATTTCACAGCGCAGCAGCCATCGAGGTGGCGGGGACCCTGGATACAAATAGGTGGTGGAAGGACTCGGGGTGTGGGCACCCTCAGGCCAGACCTGAGCAGGTGGGGAGAGGGTGGGCGGGGCTCAGGGATGAGGTGAGGGGTCCCTGGCACGGGGTCCTTGCCCCGGAGGTGGAGGGCACCGAGCTCTGTGGGTCACTGTGTGGTCACTGCGTGTCCTCCACAGCGTCGATGGCAGGGGCAGGGCGGGGTGCGGGGCTCGCGGGGCAGCGTTGTCTTGGTGGACCCACTTGCATGTACATGCCCAGCTTCCCTTCTGTCCATCCATCCGCCCACCCTCCCATCCACCCATCTCTGTGTCCATCTATCCCTCCGTCCACCTATCTGCTAATCCATTTGTCCATCCATCTGTCCATCCTACCATCTGTCCATCCATTTTGTCCATCCTCCTGCACATCATCTGTCCTCCACATTCCTGTCTACTTGTCCCTTCTCCCATACATCTGTCCTTCATCCATTTGTTTTTGTCTGTCCATCCTTCTGTCCATTTGTCCATCCATCCCTTTGTATGTCTACCCCTCTGTCTATCCATCCTCCCATCAACCCTTCCCGCCCCCCCCACTTCTGTTTGGCAGTGAAGTGAATAAGCTGTGGCCCGTGCTGCTGGTACCCACGTCCACCCTGGGTCGGGGACTCAGTGTTTGATCTGTAACCCAGGAGAGAGACTTGGGGCAGAGGAGCAGATGGATCACAGAAGCTTCTAGATACCTTGGAGTGCACTGTGGAGAAAGAACTGGTTAGCAAGGGCATTTTCTTTTCTGGTTTTCCCCTTTCTTTTCTTTCTTTCTTTTTTTTTCAGTCCTGGAGCTTGAACTCAGGGCCAGGGCACTGTCCCTGAGCTTCCTTTGCTCAAGGAGCCACAGCTCCACTTCCAGCTGTTTTGGTTTATGTGGTACTGAGGAATCGAACCCAGGGCTTCATGCATGCTAGGCAAGCAAGGGCATTTTCTTTTCTTTTTTTATTTTTTTCTTGCTAGGGGGGGGGTTCAGTCGTGGGGCCTGAACTCTGGGCCTGGGCGCTGTCCCTCAGCTCTTCAGCTCAAGGCTAGTGCTCTACCACTTGAGCCACAGCGCCACTTCTGGCTTTTTTCTTATGTGGTGCTGAGGAATCGAACCCAGGGCCTCAGGCATGCAAGGCAAGCGCTCTACCACTGAGCCAGCAAGGGCATTTTCTAAGGACAAGGATCTGATTCCACTTTCCAGGCCGGGCCTAATGACTATCTCCTCCTCCTCAGATGGGACCAAGGTGGGGGGGACCCAGTCTTCTCCCCCTCCAAGCTGAGCCACTTTTGTGACCCTCAAGCCTGGAGCCCCCCTGGTTCTCTTTCCCTGGGCTCCCCTGACAGTGGCTCTGCGGAGCTCCGCCCTTCTCACTGAGAACTCCTTGTCAGGAATCTGCTCTGTTCCCATCTCAGTCACCTGTGACCTGGGGGACACTTTCCCGCCCCACCCCAGTGTGTGTCTTAGTCTCCATACCGCATCAGAGCATTGGCATTGGCAGTGCGCAGGACGCCCACAGTACTGTAGAAGTGAATGCCGGTTGGAGGTTGGGGAAGGTGCTTTCCTTCCTGTCTGATTCCACCTTGTTCCCACAACCCCGCGCTCCCTGCTGCACAGCCCTGCCCCCGCCCCGCCCCCCCCCCCCAGCTTGCCAGGAAGGGCAGGAAGGTTCCAGAGGAGCCTTGCCACTCCCTCCTCAGCCAGGCAGCGAGCTTTGCGGCTCACACGGTGCCCACGAGGCGCTCTTCCACCTGAGCCAGGCCCCCGGCCCTTTAGCTTGTGATTCCCCCTTAGGACTCACCTCAGCCCCTCCCCCCACACCTACCCCTGCCATACAGCTGGGATTACAGGTGTGTACCACCACACCCGGTTTAGACTGTCCAGGCATCTCCTCCATCCCAGCAAACAAGGACCTTGGTCCCCAGTTCACAATACCCGGTAGCAGGCAGCCCAGGCTGCCGGCCACCATTCTCCCTGCTCGTTGGACCCCAAACCCCAGCTAGATGAACCTTGAAAGTATCTCACTGGCTGGACACAGCAGTTCACACCTGTAATCCTAGCTACTCAGGGCTGAGATCTGAGGCTCATGGTTCAAAGCCAGCCTAAGCAGAAAAGTCCCTGGAACGCTTACCTCCAGTTAACCAGCAAAAAGCCAGAAGTGGAGCTGTACAGAGCTCAAGTGGTAGAGTTCCAGCTTTGAGGGAAAAAGTTCAGGGGCAGCAGGCAGGTCCTGAGTTCAAGCCCCAGGACCAGCACACGCATGGTTTTCTCCTTGCGGTGGCTGTAATGCAAACCAGATTGGGAGGTGCTGCTGTGTAGCAGGGTTTGGGGTGCAGTGAAGGGTCACATGGCATTTGTCATCTGGGCTGTGCCCAGCGGGTCACCAGGGCTCAGAATGGACAAAATGCCGGATTTTCCTTGTCCCTGGCCAGGGTGGCACTGGCTGTGTCACTTCGGGGCTTGGGTGCAGCATGGAAATGAGGGACGTTGGCTCACGAGGCGTGGGGAATTTGGGGGCTCGGGCCCAGTGGCTGCCTGGGGTGCACACTGATACCAGCCTAGGCCCCGTCCCCGTATCTGCAAGGTAGGAATGGCCCCTGCTTCTGGAAGAAATGACATGGGGTGAGGAACACCGTCCAGGCTCCGCAGTGACTCACCACCACGGCCCTGGCCGGCTGGACAAACAGACAAAGCCACCACTGTCCCTGCCACTGCCTGGGCCGCGCCAGCGCCCAGCGTAACCCGAGCCGCCCTGGCCAGCCCTTCCTGCCCCTCCCCAGCCATGGCGCCTGGCAGGCTTTGTGCCAAGGGGACACAACTCAGAGGCCCCTTCTAGACTTTTCTTCCACTCGCAGGAGTCACCGGCCTCCTAACCCCCCCTCAGCTCGCCCCTTCCCATGTCCCTCCCTGCCATGCTGTCATCCAGATTGGGGCTGTGTGTCCATCTTGGCGTTGCCCTGACCTTGGTGATCATTTGTGTGGGTGTCTGCGCGTTCCCGAGGCAGGAGAACATGGCGGCTTTGGGCCGATGCCCGCGTGGGGGAGACCAAAGCCCGGAGGGGGGGTGTCTGTGGGATTCCTGGGCACGAGATTTCATGGTGGTCCGCTCTTGCGGACCCCGGTGATGGCCGGGCTTAGTCACCTTCTCCCATCTCGTTCATCAGGTAGAAAAGACTGGAGACACGGCTTTCTTACCCAGCTCCTTGTGTTTCTGCTTTAGGTAAAATGTCAATTCCTGGACCTTACCAGGCAGCGGCAGCGACAGGGCCATCCATGCCCACCGCCCCCTTGTCCTATGAAAAGATGGCCCCAGCACCCATGCCGGGGCCTGCCACGGGGCTGATGGCAGGCCCAGACGGGAAAGGTGTGAACCCATCTTCGTATTACACCCAGTCGGGGCCTGCGCCCAATCCCAACGCAAGTACGTGGGACCCTGACCCCCTTACCCTCCTTTACTCTTTGCCCCTGGCTTGTGGACTCTGGCAGTCAAGTGACTTGCTTAGACAAGACTGGCATGGTAGCACACACCTGTAATCCCAGGCCTGATCAGACTAAAATGTGATATTCTGGCTGAAAAGTAACTAAAGCACCAAGTCGGAGGGGGTGGTTCAGGTGGTAGCGTGCCTGCCTGACAGGCAGGAGGCCCTGGGGGAGTGAAATTGCTTCAGGCCTGCGTCGGGCAGGCCGCCCTCTTGTTCTGGCAGCTGCTTCTTGGTCCTTGCTCGCCAGTCCTTCCTGACACCCAGGTGTGCCCAGGTGTGCACTGACTCAGTGTCACAAGCACTTAGAAGGAGCTCTCCAGTTGTGTGAGATGCTAATCAGAGCATGTGGGCCTACTTGTCTGACTTGTACCTCAGTTTCCTCACCTGTAAGTAGGACACAGTGTTCAATGTGGTGATACATACCTGTAGTTCCAGCGACTTGAAAGGTAGAGGCAGGAAGATCATGGTTTAAGGCTGGCTGGGGCAAAAGCGTGAGACCTTATCTGAAAAACAAATGTGTGGTTCAACTGGTAGAGCACATACCAAGCATGCCTGAGACTCCGAGTTCAAATCTCCAATATGGGGAGGGGTGGATCAATAGCCAGGTATGGGTGGCTCACACCTATAATCCTAGCTACTCGGGAGGCTGAGATCTGAGGATGGTGGTTCAAAGCCAGCCTGGGCAGAAAAGTCCCTGTGAGACTCTTATCTCCAATGAACCACGAGAAAACCGGAAGTGGTGCTGTGGCCCAATGTGGCAGAGGGCTAGCCTTGAGTGACTGAGCTCAGAGACAGTGCTCAGAGCCTGAGGTCAAGTCCAGACTGCACAGGAAATAGGATCAAACTGTACACTAGTGAATTACATTTATTCCAGGAGAGGGCCTTGTGCTTGCTAGACAGGTGATTTTACCACTTGAGCCACACCTCCAGAGCTTTTGATTTTAGTTTATTTTTGAGATACAGCTTCATTCTCTTGCCCTCAGAGCCTCACACTAAGATCCTCTGCCTCCCAGATAGCTGGGGTTACAGGTGTGTGCCACCACACCTGGCTCCATTTTAAACATTTTTAGGTACAGCTCAGTGGCAGTAAATGCATTCGCCCTGGAGCACGTCTGTTACACCATCCTGCTCCAGAACCGTCCTCTGGGAAGCTGCCATTCTGTCCCTCTTCCCCTCCCCCGCAGACCCCGACCCCCAACATGCCACTTCCAATCTCTGCGTGCTTTCCTGGGGACTTCGCAGAGGCTGAATCATATCCTCCAATTCTTACCCTTTGGTGACCAGCCCGTGCCACTTGGCACAGTCCCTGAGGCCCATCCAGGCCATGGCACGTGTCGGACCCTTTTTAAGATCATTTGCGCCTTTTCAAAGGACATAAAGCCCCCTCCTCTGGGGACAGACATGGGTTCCACCCTGTGGCTACTCATCTCAGCTGACTGCTGGAGCCCCACTCTCTCCCTGCTGGGGCCCTGCTCTCTCCCTGCACAGGGGTGGAGGGGAGGTGGGGGTGGGGGCCTCTTTCCCTGCCACCCCCCCAGCTCTCCCTGCTCACCAGCGCCTGTGCTTCTGCTGCCAGTCACGATGCAGACGGTGTACGTGCAGCAGCCCATCTCCTTCTTCGACCGCCCCATCCAGATGTGCTGCCCCTCCTGCAGCACGATGATCGTCACCAAGCTGTCCTACAGGGCGGGCACCCTCACCTGGCTGTCCTGCGGGGGCCTCTTCCTGCTGGGGTGAGTCCGCCCCCCTCGGACCAGGGCCTGTGCACAGGCCAGGGCCCTAATGTGCCTTTCTCCGATCAAACAATCTGTTCTCTCTCTCTCTCTCTCTCTCTCTCTCTCTCTCTCTCTCTCTCTCTCTCTCTCTCTCTCTCTCTCTGTCTGTCTCTCTCTGTCTCTCTCTCTCTCTCTCTCTGTCTCTCTCTCTCTCTCTCTCTCTGTCTCTCTCTGTCTCTCTCTGTCTCTCTGTCTCTCTGTCTCTCGGGTTGTGGGGCTGGAGTTCAGGGCCCCGGCAAGCTAGGCAGACACTGACCATGCTCATTGCTTCCCCAGCCTTCCTTTCTGGTCTCCCTCCCTCTGTCCCTCCCTGCCTCCCTCCCTCCTTTCATCCATTGCTTCCTTTCTTGTGTGTGTGCTGGTCCTGAGGCTTGAACTCCGGGTCTGGGTGCTTGTCCCTGAGTTATTTCACTTAAGGCTAGCGTTGTAATCCTGGAGCCACAGCTCCACATCTGGCTTTCTTGGTGGTTTATTGGAGATGAGTTTCAAGGACTTATCTTCCTCAGGCTGACGTCAAACCCTGATCCTCAGATCTCAGCCTCCTGAATCACTAGGATGACAGGTGTGAGCCATCAGCACCTGGCTGATACATACGTTGGGATTTTGTGGGAGCAGTGTCCTTGGTCTCCACCAGCCAGATGCCCATAACACCCCACAAGTTACCCCTGGACAGAATCACATAGCTCAGGCACCAGGGTGTCTAGAAACTACTTTCCATGAGTAGGACACAGAGCACTTAGAGCAGGTGGGCTTGGTGGTGGTGGGGGGCCCTCAGGGGCTTCTTTTTCTTTTAGAATTTCATGACCTAAGTTATGACTGCCTGAGAGAAGCTGTGGATATTCTGTGCATTGGCTACCTCCACAGAACCTTCCAGAATGGCTTACTCTTTGCTGTGTGAGGCAGTGGAGGTGGACTGTAAATATTTATGTCTGTGCAGGTGTTCTCTCAAGAGAGGCTCGTTCTGCTCTGGGAGAGAAATCAGAGGGACCACAAGTTTTCCCCAGGCAGATGGATGGAAGGAAGGAGGGAGGGAAGGAGCTGGGCATGGTGGCTTACACCTATAATCCTAGCAACTCAGGAGGCTGAGGTCAGGATTGTGGTTCAAAGGCATCCCAGATAGGAAAGTCCCTGAGAATCTTGACGTGAAATAACTATCAGACAGCAGTGAGCAAAACTGTGTGAAACCCTTTGTTCAAGCCCAGCACCAGCACACACATGCGTGCACACGTACACATAGAAGTTCATCACTTGCTGTGTGGCTGCGGGCAGGTGACTTCACCT
Source organism: Dipodomys merriami (assembly GCF_024711535.1). Classification (NCBI taxonomy): domain Eukaryota; kingdom Metazoa; phylum Chordata; class Mammalia; order Rodentia; family Heteromyidae; genus Dipodomys; species Dipodomys merriami. The sequence continues at coordinate 2,996,841 of NW_027206180.1, forward strand.
CTCTGTGCAGCCCCAGGGGCTGCTGGGAATGGAGTCAGCAGTCTGTGCGGGCATGGGTGCTCTCAGAACCCTAATACTAGCAGAGACACGGCCCACCTCCAAACCTAGGCTCTGCAGGCGCACAGGGTTGGGTGACGCGCCCGTGTCTTTGTTCCTGCAGGTGCGTGGCGGGCTGCTGCTTCATCCCCTTCTGTGTGGACGCCCTGCGGGATGTGGACCACCACTGCCCCAACTGCAAAGCCCTGCTGGGCTCCTACAAGCGCTTGTAGGCCCAGGCCAGCCTCCTGTCCCCCGCCCAGCGGGGAGGCCCCGTGTCTCCCCTCTGCAGGGGCTCCACCTCTGTCTTTTTTTGGGGGGGGACAGAAATGACTGTTGGAAGTCATACCTGGGACTTGCAGAGACCATGACCTTGACAGCAGGTTCAAGTTCTTGTCCACCCTTGGAGATTCCCTGTTGAGGTGGTTACCTCATCTGCATACCCTCATCTGCATATCCTCCAGGACCTGCTGTCTGCTGGCTTCTCCAGCCTCAGTGGGCCTTTCTGGTGTTGTCTTTGACACAGTGGTCATTGCCTTATTTCTTAGACTGTTCTGAGTATGGCTGTATCACCACAGAATCTGGCCTTACTGAGTTTTGGGGCTGGGCTCTCAGCTTGAGTAATTGCAGACTTTAGTGGTCTAACTCATTTGAATTTCTTATTTTTTTTTTAATGTGCCGAAAGGGATATTCTGCACCCAAGAGGCTATAAATGCAATAGGCAAAAGGAGAGAAAGAAAGCTTCATTTTGTCATAATTTGTGTTCTTGTTTGCCAAGACCTGAAGGGATTTTGGACTCTGATCTCCACCACTCTGACCAAGATTTGGTCTTGGAAGCTTGCAACCACCTGACAGGCTCGGTCCCCCCATTTGCTGGTTCACACTTTTTCTTTTTTCTTTCTTTCTTTTTTTTTTCTTTTTTTTTGTGAGACTGGGTCTCACTATGTTTCTAGGCTGGGCCTAGAACTCCTGAGTTGAAGCAATCCTCATGAATAGACAGCTAGCAGGACTACAGACATCTGCTACTTAGCTGTTTTATTTTTTCTTTTCTTTTTCTTTGATACAGAAAAAGAAGTGAGTCATTGCCTTTCCATGAGTTTGGGAGGTTCTTAAACTTTTTAGCTAAGCACTGATAGATAGCTCACTCACTCCTATAATCCTAGCTACTCAGGAAGCTGCGATAAGACTGTGGTTAAAGCCAGCCCTGGCAGGCGAGTCCAGCAGACTCTCCTCTCCAATTAGCCACCAAAAAAGCTGGAAGTACAGCTGTGGTTCAAGTGCTAGACCTCTAGCTCAAGGACTGTGAGTACCCCAGCCCTGAGTTCAATGCCCAGGACCAGTGTACACATGTACACACACACACACACACGCGCGCGTGCACACGCACGCGCACACACACACACACACACACACCCCTTCTGTGCACGGATCCCTTTGGTTTCTAGTGGGACTGTGAGGTCCTCTCACTTAAGTCATCTGACATCTGTCCTGGTTGAGCCACAGTCCCAAAGATTTCTGGATTCCCCAGGGGCGCAGCTGTGGGGTGACAGCGGAGGACCCCCAGGTCCCTGATTTCCAGAACCCCAATGGAGGCCGAGTGCGCTGCGGCCGTCTGTGCACTGGAGCTGGAGGCTCCACGGAAGCATCAGACCTTGAACTCCAGCCGTACATTTGGCGGCTGTTGATCAGCTATGGCCCTGGATGGAGACATGGCCTCTGTGTTAGGAACATGCCCGTGGGATTTCTGTGTTGGGAACATGCCCGTGGGATTTCTCTGTGTTAGGAACATGCCTGTGGGATTTCTGAATTCTGGACTTTGGTGTGATCTGCTTTCCAAAAAATAAAGACCTTGGTTCGTTCAGTGACCTGTGTGTCGGCTCTTAGGCTGGGGAGAAAGTCGTCCTGTTGTGTTCACTGTGAACAACCTTTCATCGACGCAGGTCTTTAGTTGTCCAGACAGGCTGAGTGGCTTGCTGTGCTGAGGTCAGTTCAAGCCCCGGGTGTCACTGATGGTCACAGCCATGGCTCTCACGTGGCTCGCTCAGCCCCCTCCCCCAACAAAGTGTGCTTTGTTCACTGATGGGGCGGGTGCCACCAGGTACGGGGAGAGCGCGAGGAGATGCCACCTGCCCCTGCCCTACATGGCTGCCCGGCCTGGTTGGGAAGTCTGCTAGGGTGTGGCTTGTGTCGTCCCTGGAGCTCTGCGCCACGCAGTCCTTGTGTGGCTGGTCTTGTCATGTGGCCAAGTTTGTGGGTACACTGGGATGGTGCTCTGAAAATCAGCTCAAATTGTTATTCATGGTGTGCAGTGTCTTGCCTTCATTCCAAAGTGCCAGCGGGTGCCAGTGGCTCACACCTGTCATCCCAGCTACTCAGGAGGCTGAGATCTGAGGATCAGGGTTCAGAGCCAGCCCCGGCAGGAAAGTCTGTGAAACTCTTCCCTCCAATTAACCACTAGAAAACTGGAAGTGGCACTGTGGCTCAAGCAGTAGAGCACCAGCCTTGAGCAAAGAGCCCAGGCCAGGAGATTGACAAAAAACAAAACTGTGAAATATGGGTCGTGGGGAGTTTAGTGTTGGGTGCCTGGAATACAAAGCATTCAGTTTACAGTGTGTTGTGTGTGTGTCTGTGTCACTATGTTTTTGTGTGTCTCAGACACTGATTTTGTCTGTCTGTGGATTTGAACTCAGAGCCTCACCCTTGCCAGGCAGGCACTCTTGCTTGGTTTCCAGACCAGATGCAGACGCAGCCGCAGCTGCGCATCTTCTCCGCGGTGCCAGGCCTCCGGGCTGAGGAGCGAGGGTCGGGGTCTTGCGGGAGGAGCCGCGTGGGAACGCCTTGGTGCTCAGCGCTGACACAGGGCCTGAGGTAAGAGCTTCTGGGTCTGGGCGGCAGCTCTCGTAGTGCACAAATGCCGACTGAAGGGCTCGCTGATGCCCGCTGCGGATGGCTATAGTCCAGGTACATTTTGCCAGGTGCTGTGGCTCTGCCTGTCATTCTAGTTACTCAGGAGCCAGGTGTGAGGATCACAGTTGGAAGCCAGCCCTGGCCAGAAAGCCCTTGAGACTCTTACCTCCAAGTGCACAACCAAAAGCAGGAAGTGGAGCTGTGGCTCAAGTGGTAAAGTGCCAACTTGAGGAAAACAAAAAGAAAACAGCTCCCAGGCTGTGGGTTCCAGGCCCGGTACTGGCGTGGCACATAGAAAGGAAAACTTCCACTGTCTCCCCTCCCTCTCCTGCTTTGTCCTCTGGATTTGTCTCTTTGGACGCTGCAGGTGAGCAGGAGCAGCAGTGTGTGTGTCGGGGGCGAGGATGGCGGGGGGTGGGGTGGGAAGGAGGAGTCCTCCCCAGGTCCCGGTCTGGGTTTTGCGTCACTGAGATGCGCACTATCTGGATGTCTCTGGAGCATGGCAGGAAGAACAAACGTTCTTCAAGTCTGTGCATGGACTGTTTCACCCCCACCTGCCAGCAGGTTCTCCAAACGACCTCCACCCCCACATCCACCCCCACAATCCCCCCCACAATCCCCCCACCTCCACCCCCACAATCCCCCCACCTTCCCCCCTACAATCCCCCCACCTCCACTCCCCCCCACCCCCCCGCTCCAGCCAAACACAAAAAAACAAAGCTGGTGATTGTCAAATGGCTACTCCTGGTATTGACCATCCAAAGAAATGAGTGGCCATGTTTCTGTGTATGCCCCAAGAGAAGGGGTGGGGAGGGGTGGGGTGGGGTGTGAGGGGGAGGGGCGGCTCGGGGTGCTGGGCTCAGGGGCTGGGTGCAGTGGGGGCTTCGGGGCGCGCACAGGTGAGGATGGTTGGGGAGGGAGGGGCGTCGCCAATAAAACCCAGGTGAGCGTTGTCAGGCCGCACTTCCGGGTCTGACGCGCTGGCCCCTGGGCCTGACGCAGCAGCAGCAGCAGCAGCAGCAGCAGCAGCAGCCCCTAGAGGTGCGGCTGGGGCGCTGGCAGGGGCGGGTGGGGGGCTGTCCCAGCTTTAGCTTGGCTCACCAGTCCCGGTGAGGTCTTAGCACCCCAGTTTCTCACCCAGCCTGGCGCAGCTCCCACCGGCAGCAGGAAGGTGAGTGTGACCTGTGACTGTGCCGTGTAGGAACAGGGAATGAAGAAGGGTAAATTAGGTTTGTGGGTACCCCACTTCCCCGCGGGCAGAGCAGGTGTGACTACCAGCCACGCAGGCTGTCCTGACTCTCTGGACACTTAGAGATGAGGAAATAGTTCTGAGGGGCCCTCTGACCCTCACCCCTTTTCCTGCTGTGTAATATTCCATGGCATAGCTGAGCCCCAGCTCAGACACTCGGGGCGTTTTCCAGTTTTGAGCCCTCACAACACGGCTGTGGACAGGCGCTTTGCCTTCTGGGTGATATGGCGGTGTGGGGTGGCGGGGGGCTCGGTATGTGTTTGGCTCTTTGGGGGGGAGGTGCTGAGATTTAAACTCTTGTCATCCCCCCCCCCTCGCCACAGCCCCAGGGGAGAAGCACCTCTGAACGTGCATTTCCTTCGTTCTTAAGATGGAGCCTCCGGGAGGGAATGAAACGCGAGTCTGATGGGGCCTTGCCTTATTGAGTAACTGTGTGGACTCAGTTTTCCTCTGACCTCTCTGTTCTCCACCTGGACAGTGTAGAGCCTTATCGTTTCTTGTCCTTTTATGTTGAATGAGTCTGGAGAGGTGGAGACACTTTCCTAAGGACACACAGCTAATGAAACAAATCAGCAAGGAAATGAGCCCCCACCACCCGCCCTTCCCCTCTCCCCAGCCTCACTTGCCCCCCGCCCCCCCTTTCCCTCTTGCACCCCTTCCTGGCTGGACCTTTGGCTTTTTGAGTCAGACACAGTTGCTACAGGGATTGATTTATTTTTTTAAAGCTTCTCCAGTCTGGAAAGGCTCAGAAGTCTGGTTCTAACTACAGCAGAGGCAAAAGCAAGCAGACAGAAAGATGGGGTGTCTAGGCCGGGCCAGGGTTAAAGAGCTAAAGAGCGGCCTCAAGCAGACCCGGCCGAGGGGGAGTTCCAGGTTCATCTCCTTAACCGCCCACGCCCTGAGGGAGCCTGATGGGAAATGTCTGTGCTCCCCCCCTCCAGTGCCTGCGCACACCAAGAAGAGCAGGTGAATCCCTCCCTCCCTCCCTCCCTCCCTCCCTCCCTCCCTCCCTTCCTTCCTTCCTTCCTTCCTTCCTTCCTTCCTTCCTTCCTTCCTTCCGGTTGTGGGGCCTGAACTCTGGGCCTGGGTGCTATCCCTCAGCTCTTCAGTTCAAGGCAAGCGCTCTACCACTGAGCCACCTTCCCAGCCCCTGATAACTTTTTTATACTGCTTTTTATTTTTTTTTTATTTTTTGCTTATGTGGTGCTGAGGAATCAAACCCAGGGCCTCAGGCATGCAAGGCAAGCGCTCTAGCACCCTAATAACTTTTTTAAAGTATATATTTTTATTGTAAAGATACTGTACAGAGAGAGGGTTAGTTACATGAGTAAGGTAGTGAGTGCATTTCCTATGGAGCATTGTTATCCCCTCCTTTGTTTTTCCCCTACCTTCCCTTCACTCCCCACCTCCCCAACTTTTCCTCCCCCCCTTGCCCTGTGCCCGAAGTTGTACAGTTCGTTTTCAACATAGTGTCTTGTACATCTCATTGTTACAGTGGATCCACCTGGATCCCTGTTTAAGCATTTTGTTTTTTCCCTTTCCCTCCCCAAATTAGAAAAATGTATATACAAGATGCAGGGCACTGGAATCAAATACAGTGAAAACAGGGGCTATACCATGGGGGAAGAACATAAAAAAAAAAAAACAAAAAAAATCACATAGTACATTTAAAATACATTTAAAACAATAGCAAGGGGCTGGGAAGGTGGCTCAGTGGTAGAATGCTTGCCTTGCATGCATGAGGCCCTGGGTTCGATTCCTCAGCACCACATAAGCAGAAAAAAACAGAAGTGGCTCTGTGGCTCAAGTGGTAGAGTGCTAGCCTTGAGCTGAAGAGCTGAGGGACAGTGCCCAGGCCCAGAGTTCAAGCCCCACAACTGACCAAAAAAAAAAAAACATAGCAAGAAAGATAAAACCACTTGTATCCCTATCTTGGGGTTCATTTCATTTAACATCATCCTTTTTTGGGGGGAGGGGGTCCGGTCATGGGCCTGAACTCTGGGCCTGGGCACTGTCCCTCAGCTCTTCAGCTCAAGGCTAGCACTCTACCACTTGAGTCATAGCGCCACTTCCAGCTTTTTTTTTTCTGGTCATATATACATAGCTTTTGACCTTTTCTGCTTGTCCTAGATATATACTAGTTATTGCAAATAAGGGAAACCATGGGACCAATGTTTCTTTGGGCCTGGCTTACTTCACTTAATATAATTTTTTCCATTTCCTAACAAATAGGGCAATGTCATTCTTTCTGATGGAGGCATAGAATTCGTGTGTGTGTGTGTGTGTGCGTGTGCGTGTGCGCGTGCGCGCCATTCATCTATTAAGGGGCATCTGGGTTGGTTCCATATCTTAGCTATGGTAAATAATAACTTTTTTTGTTGGTCATGGGGCTTGAACTCAGGGCTTGGGCACTGTTCCTGAGCTTCTTTTGTTCAAGGCTAGTGCTCTACCAGTTGAGCCATGGCACCACTTCCAGCTTTGTGGTGGTTCATTGGAGATAAGACTCAGCGTACTTGCCTGCTCAGGCTGGCTCTGAACCCAGATCCTCAGCTCTCAGCCTCCTTAGTAGCAGGGATGGCAGGTGGGAGTCACCAGCACTTGGCTGAAAAACTGTCTTAACCTTGATTTCCATCCTGAGTGCATTTGACATCTGATGCTCAGGACGGAGGAGTGTAGACAGTAGGTTTGCCTTGTAAATACTTGGTCTGTCTGTCTCTGTTGGTCCATCGGTGGGTCTGTCTATCCGTCCATCCATCTGTCTGTTGTTCAAGCTGGGATTTGGACAGGTGTCGGCTGCATTCACAGCTGCTCAAGGGTTGGAATGAGCGAGCGGAGCGGCAGCTTTTCACGTGGGTGGAGTGAAATGGAATGAAGCTTTCGTGGCGCAGTGGCAGGATTGCAGGTGTGGTGGCCGCATGGCGGGGGGGGGGTGCGGGGGGGGGTGACGGCCTGTCCCTCGGGGTGGTCGGGGCTGAATAACTGCCTGGATGGGGTTGGGGTGAACACCGGGTGGTGGTGGGACACCTGGGTCCGCGCTGTTAGAAGGCATGGCCCTTCTGGAAGGTTCCTGGGAGCTGGGCTTGCGGGATGGCTGGGGTGTCACGTGGGCACATGGTCAGGTGACCACATTAACGGCACTGGGTTCGAGTCCCCGTGAGCAGCTGGTGGCTGAAATACATTGTGTTTGCTGCCATTTCGCAGCGCGGCAGCCATCGGGGTGGCGGGGTGGGGCGCTTGCTGGCATGGTGGGGACCCTGGATACAAATAGGTGGCGGAAGGACTCGGGGTGTGGGGTCCCACAGGCCAGGCCTGAGCAGGTGGAGAGAGGGTGGGCGGGGCTCAGGGACGAGGTGAGGGGTCCCTGGCTCGGGGTCCTTGCCTCTGGAGTTGGGGGGCACCGAGCTCTGGGGGTGGCTGTGTGGTGTCTGTGCAGTGAGTGGCGTTGACGGCGGGGCGGGCGGGGTGGGCGGGGCTCCAGGCGGCGCTGGGCGTCGGTGGGCGCGTCCTCCGGCTCGTCCTGGTGTCTGCGCATCACCTCCACCTGCCCCCATGGATATGTCTGGCTTCCCTTCTGCCCATCCATCGTGTGTCCATCCATCAGCTCATCTGTTTGTCCATCTTCCTACATGTCCATCCATCTGTCCTTCCATTTGTCCATTTTGTCCATCCCATCTGTCCATCTACCTGTCTGTCCATTTGTCCATCCTCCCATCTGTCCATCCATCTATTTGTCCATCCATTTTGTTTGTCCATCCACATATCTGTCCATCTATTTGTCCATCCTCCTATCCATCTGTCTGTCCATCCATCTGTCCGTCTGTTTTTCCATTCTTCCATCTGTCCGTCCATTTGTCGGTCTACCCATCTGTCCCTCCTCCCATCAGCCCTTCCCCCCACTCCTGTTCTTGACAGTGAAGTCAGCAAGCTGTGGGCTGCGTGTGGGCAGGCCGCTGGGGACTCGGCGTCTCTATCTATAATCCGGGAAAGAGACCAGGGGCAGAGGAGCGTGTGTACCGGGGAAGTTTCGAGAACCTCTGGAATCGCTGTGGAGTCAGAACTGGTCAGCAAGGGCATTTTGTAAGGATGGGGACCTGGCCCACTCACCAGGCCAGGCCTCCCGACTATCGCCCCGGCCTTAGAGGAGACCCCAGTCTTCTCTCCAAGATGACCCCCTTTTGTGACCCTCTAGTCTGGAGCCCCCTGGTCCTCTCTCCTGGGCCCCCCCTGACAGTGCTGCGGACACCACCCCCCTCCCCACTGAGAACTCTCTTGCTAAAAATCCAGTGCTTCGGGAACCCGGGATGGAGCCAGGTTGAAAGGCTTGGGGTCTCCTCGGAGGGGTCCGCTGTCCCCAGCATCATCAGATGCGAAGTCAGAGGCCCTGCTTGCCATTTCCAGATGGCTAGGGCAGTGGGGACTCGGGTGGCATTAACGTCCCCTGCTTTGGGACCCCACCAGACTGCTGAAGACCTGGGACCACCAGCAAGGTGGAGGGGGGCCGGGTCCCATCGCCCCCTTAGCTGAGAGCTTGGGGCAGTGGCGCATTCCCCTCTATCCTGGACATACATGTGTAATTACTGGGGGTGGGGGGGCTTGAACTCTGGGCCTGGGCACTGTCCCTCAGCTCTTCAGCTCAAGGCGAGCGCTCTACCACATTGAGCCACAGCGCCACTTCTGGTTTTCTGGTAGTTCATTGAAGGTAAGAGTCTCATAGACTTTCCTGTCCAGGCTGGCTTTGAACCACAATCCTCAGACATCAGCCTCCTGAGTAGTTGGGATGACAGGCGTGAGCCACCGGTGCCCGGCTTTGTATAATTTTGTGTGTGTGTGCCAGTCCTGGGGCTTGAACCCAGGGCCTGAGCATCTTTGTTCAAGGCTGGGGCTCTACCACTTGAGCCACAGCTCATTTCTGACTTTTTGATCATTAGCATAGATAAGAGTCTCATGGTCTCTCCTCTTGTGCTGGCTTTGAGCCTCCATCCTTCAATCTCCGCCTCCTGAGTCTAGGGTGAGCAGCACACGCCATGGGTGCTGGTGTCTCAACTTCTTTCCAGAAGTTGTCATCACTTGGGGAGCGATCTGCTTCCGCAAGGACCTCCTCTGTGTTCATTAAAGGCAGCTTCTTCCCTCTTTCAAAATAAGGGCCTCTGTCCCCTGAGCCTGGGGCCATTCTCATGCCAGTGTTGGGGAGGGGTGAGGAGTCCAGCTGACTGATTGATGGGCTTTGGCCTGCCCGCATTCCCAGGCCGGGCGTTGCTGGTGGGAGCTGGCGGCATTCCTGCGCTCGCTCTGTGTTGGATGCCTGCAGCTTCTCCCCGGTGCTCATGGCGACCAGCGTCTCCTGGGCAGCGCTGTGGCCCCGGCTCTGCTCTGACCGCTGGCCTGGGAGCCGTGGGAAGCCACGTGCCCTGGGCACCCGCGTGCCGGTTGCTGCAGCTACGGGGCAGCCACTGAGCCCGGACAAGGTGCAGCGGAGCCCAGCCTGGCCATCCCACAGAGCCCCCAAGCCAACATGGGGGCAGTGGGGTACTTTGGGGTCTCCAAGGAGCAGAGATTGGGTAGCTACAGCTCATGCTGATACTGGGAATGTGGGCCCTTATTAGATGCTGTGTGCAGCCAAGATGTAATTCCCTCCCTCCCTCCTTCCTTCCTTCCCTCCCTCCCTCCCTCCCTCCCTCCCTCCCTCATCCCTCCCTCTTCTCTCTCAACCACTCCCTTCTCTTTGTGGGTGGTATGAATGGAGCCCAGGGCCTCGTGTGTGCTGAGCTGTGCCATGCAGCCCAGCTCCAGCCGCAGACAGGTGCTTGGGAGCCGGCAGCACCGCACAACGGGCGTTTGTTTGCTTTTCACTTTGCTGGTCCTGGGTTTTGAACTTGGGGCCTGGGCGCTGCCCTGAGCTGCTTTTGCTCACGGCCTCTGCTCTCCCTCTTGAGGCACAGCGCCTCCCCAGGAACACCAAAAAAAGTACTTTTTCCCGACTTCGGGAACCCTAACCCTCAGCACATCACCTTTATAATAACAATTTTCACAAAGGGGGGAAAAGCTGGTTTATTTTAAAGCCAGCCACCCGCAGTCCACACCTGTGATCCCCACTGCAGAGGCTGAGGTCTGGAGGATCACAGTTCTAAGCCAGCTTGGGCAGAAAAGTTGAAGAGACTCTCTCCAAAGTAACCAGCAAAAAGCAGGGCTTCAGGTGTGGCTCAATGGTAAAGCACCACCCACAGCAAGCTGAATAAATGCGGGGGCCCTGAGTTCAAGCCCTAGCGCTGCCAAAAATAAAAATTAGGCTAAGGAGGTTAACAGCTTAGACTTGAGTCCTGGCTCTGCTCTGGGTAGCACACGCCCCTGCACCCGCGTCCCGTCCCGCGGGCCAGGCCTGGGCCCTCCTTCCTCTCTTGGGGGTTGCAGGGTGGGATGGGGTGCGCCAGGGGTGTCTAAGCTCCATGCTGAGTGGGCCCAGGCTGGGCCCAGGGCCTCCCCAGGACCCGCAGCAGGCAGCTAGCGTTTCCTGTGGCCAACCACAGCCCAACCCTACGAAATGGAAAATTCCAGAAAGAAACAGTCTCTCGGTTTTATACTGTGCCCTGGCTGAGAGCTTGCGTCATCTGGTGTGTGTGTGGGGGGGGTAATTGTGCCTTTGCGCTGGTCTCGAAGCTGTCAGGTAATGGGGGGGGACTGCGTTCTCTCACAGCACCTTCACAGTGTCTCCGCTCATTTGCACCTGTGGTTGGCGCGTTGACTCCGCCCCCAGAGGGCCCGTGCGGGTGCCCACGACCCTCTGTAGGGCTCCCTGGTGGTCTCCCCGGACCCCAGGGTCCCCGTCTGTCCACAGTGGGGTCTTTGAGTGGTCAGCTGAGCCCTGGTTGTGGGGACCCCTGTCCTGTCTTGGGGGGAGCAGGGGCAGTCAGGGTGCCTGCTTGTCCTGTGGCCCTGGGCTGAGGGACAGCTGCTAGCCTGAGACCCAAGGGACTCTGAGAGAGGAGGCTAAGCTTCCCAAAGCAAACATCTCCGGAACCCCAGGGGTTCTGTGCATGCTGGTGTGAGGCATGCCAGTAGGCCTCAACCTACTTAGTAAATATGGAAGGGAGGGGCAGGAGGGAGGGGCCTTGAACTCAGGGCCTGGGCTCTGTCTCTGAGTCTTTTGCCCAAGGCTGGCACTCTGCCACTCTGAGCCACCGCGCCACTTCCGGTTTCCTGGTGCTTCATTGGAGATCAGAGTCTCATGCACTTTCCTGCCCAGGCTGGCTTTGAACCAGGACCCTCAGCTCTCAGCCTCCTGAGTAGCCAGGATGACAGGTGTGAGCCACCTTACCTCCCTCCCTCCTCCTGCTCCCTCCTCTTCTGTTTTGGACAAGGTCCGGCCGTAGCCTAGACTGGCTTCCACACTGTGATTCTTCTGCCTCAGCCTTGTGTGGGGGATTACAGGTGTCCCTGCGTCCCGCAGGAGGCTGGCTCACCTGCCCGCCAGCAGGTGTCCACCAGCAGGTGGGGGTGGCTGGGAGGACGGCTTCCCATCCAGTCCACGGGCGCCCGCCCCGCCCTGCCCCCTTGGTCCTTGAGGCTGCGGGCCTCTCCAGGGGCACGCCATGGAAGTTGGCTGTTTTCTTCCGGGGGTGGGGGGGGGGTGGCAGCCAGGTGGCTTTGGCGCTGTCTGGGGTACTGTGGTACCCAGAAGGGACAAGGGATGAGGTCTTACTAGTTCTTGGGGTCCTGGCTTGGCTTTCTGTCTGGGGACCTGTGCCAAGAAGGAGATTAAATGGGGAGGCTGGAGTTTCCCATGAGGGAGAGGCAGAGGCCCAGCTTGGGCCTGACTGGAGCCGAGGCCCAGCAGATAATGGGGCCATTGTTCCCGCTGGGCCTCTGGCTAGGCTGGAATTAGCATGCCAATGCACCCCGTGCCCTCCAGGGAGATGGGGTGCATTCACGGCAAGTGCTGTGGAGAGACACCCTCCCCCCTCCCCCAACCGAGGCCAGGGGATCCTCTGAGCACTTACCCAGGAGCCCAGAGCTGATGGGGGTATCTCAGAGTGACACCAGGCCCCTGAGATAGACCATAGTCACACTCGCAAAAATGCACGGAGATCTGGAAACATTGTATTGATGACAAGACACAGGAGCTGATCTCACACCTTTAATTCTACTCCGGAAGATTGCGGTTGGAAGCCAGCCAGGGCAGGAAAGTTTTTGAGACTTTTTTGTTGGTTATGAGGCTTGAACTCTGGGCCTGGGCGCTGTCCCTCAGCTCTTCAGCTCAAGGCTAGCGCTCTGCCACTTGAGCCACAACGCCACTTCCAGTTTTCTGGTGGTTTATTGGAGCCTGTCTGGGCTGGCTTTGATCTCAGCCTCCTGAGTAGCTAAGATTACAGGTGTGAGCCACCAGTGCCCAGCTTGAGACTCTTATTTCCAATTAACCACCAGAAAACTCTAAATGGAGCTGTGGCTCAAAGTGATAGAGTGCTAGCCTTGGGCAAAAAAGCTCAGGGACAGCCCCTAGGCCCTGAGTTCAAGCCCCATGGCCGACCAAAAAGCAAAGGGAAATCTTGGAAACTCCACTAAGCTTTGCACCTCCAGGGTAGACCTTACCGGGCAGGGTAGACCTCAGGACCCCGTTTGCAGATGGGTAAACTGAGGCTCACGGATGCCAAAAGGCTGTGTAAGTGGTCCCCACACAGCTGAGATGACAGGTGTATACCACCACACCCAGCTGTTTTGTGCTGAGATGAGGTCTTGCTGACGTTTTCCCCTAGGCGGCTTGAACGGCGGTCTCCTCCCCTTATCTCCTGAGTAGCTTAAAATATCTGGGCACTGTAGTTAATGCTTGTAACCTCAGCTATTCCATTGGGCTTTTGAAACCTCAATAACTGGATGGACAGCTGGATTCATTTCCAGGTTGCAGGTAAGACAAATAGAGCTGCGGAAAATTGAGCATAGATTTTCATTTTTCTCAGGCAAACATCTAGAAATGGAATCAGCAGGCGTGTGTAACTGCATGCTTGCTTTCTGAGGAGAATGTCCAGCCTGGTGTGGTGGTGCATGCCTGTACTCCCAGCGCTTGGGAGGCTGACGCAGGTTAACAGGAGAGAAGAGGATCTCAGATTCATCCACCCAGGCTTCCTCGGGAACTGTAATCCTCCAGATCTCAGCCTTTCGAATAGCTCTGTTTACAGGCCGGTACACCAGCACTTGGTGTTCACTGGGTCTTTTAGGGTACGGTCTCCTTCCTGCCCAGGTGTGTGTCTGAGCCTTGATTTACCCATCTTCCTGCTGGATCACAGGCATGTGCATCCTTTCCCTGGAGAGGGAGTCTCAAAGACATTTCTGTCGGCATTGGCCTTGAACCACGATCCTCCAGGGCTCAGCCTCGTGGTGGCAGGATTGCAGGTGTGTGTGGGCCAGTGAGGAGGGGCCCTGGTGCTGAGGCTTCCCTCTTGGCCCCCACACGCCCCTTTCTCCTTTTGTCCTGTCTGAAGAATGTCTTCTAGGTTCCAAAAATGATTCTCCTGCTTGTGGCTCCATGTTGGGGGCGGGGTCCTCCTTGAACCAGTTGCTGCCTGCAGGGTAGGGGTGGGGCTCCTGCCCCGTGGGCTCCCACATGGAGACCCGCCGTGGGTCCCCGCGCTGTGTCCAGGGACTTTTCTTCCTTTTTCCTTCAGAGATCTCTGTCTCTTCCTTCTAAGCACCTGTTGGCAGCAGCCATTTAGCCCAGTGCTGTGGCTCCTGCCTGTAATCTTAGCTACTCGGGAGGCTGAGATTGGGAGGATCGTGGTTCAAGGCCAGCCTGGGAGAACACCTTGGGGGACCCCCCTGTGTGCTGAGCAACGCATTTAGCATCTCGCTTAGACTTAGTAAGTTCCACTTGATGTATTCAAACACTTCAAATGCAATTCACACCAATAACGCGTAGGCCTCATTCTGGGCGTGCCCCACGCCCGGGGGAGCTCGCGTGGCTCGTCACTTGGTCCAGAGGTTTGGAGGGGAGTGTGTCGGCGTGACCTCCAGGCTGCTCCGTCGCTGGAGGGAGAAGCGGCCGCCTTTCGGGGCGGCTCCAGCAGTGGGTGCCAGGTGCAGTCCCGGGGTGGCAGGCCGCTGTGCCGCGGGCTCTGTGCGCTCTGGGTTTCACACACGCGCAGGGCTGCCTGGGTGGCAGCTTCGCTTCTGGTCACGGATGAGGGCGGAGCTTGCTCTGGTGAGTCTGGTTATCTGGTGGCTGATGGCCGTGGTGGCGGCTCTGCGGGCCCCTTTCTATTCCACAGCGCTAACGCCCCACGTCTCACTCCTCCTACAGCTTAGTATTTTATGCTACTTCACAGCACACACACGCGCACACACACACACACACACACACACACACCCGCAGTTGAGTCCTGTTCAACAGCCTACCACTCACGAACATGCACTATTCACTGCACCACCTCTGCCAACTGGGTGGGCCTGATGCTGTGGCCACAGCTGGCCTGGGGTGGGGGGCTGGGGTGCAGGACCGTCCTTCCTGCACGGGGGAGAACTCAGGGCCACTCTGTCTCGGGTCCCCGAGGTCGGGGGTCCCGGGGCTCGGCATGTCTGTGAGCGGTGCAGGTCCCATCGGGGACAAGCGTGCGAGGACGGAACGGCGGATCCCCAGCCAGGCCATGCTGGAGCTCTGGAGGGGGCGTGGGGACAGGAGTCTTGAGGGGTCCTCCGGGGTCAGGCCATCCACTGAGATGGGGGTGCAGGGGGTGTCCCCAGGAAAAGCTCTTCCAACCACCAGGGCTCCCGAAGCCTAGGGCCGGTGCTGTGGTTGTGGGGCGCCCCTAGTGCTCCTTGGGGACACAGTCACCCTGTCCCCAGCACCTGGCCGGATCGCACAGGATCTTCCCCCTGGTTCGTTCTGTCTGTCCTGCCCTGGAGGTGGCTGCGTGCGCAGACCGCAGGGCCAGCACAACCCGGTCCTGGGGGACCCCGGGGCCGTGGGCAACGGGGGGGGGGAGGGGATGGGCGGCGCCCGTGCCACACATGGGCCAGGCAGGGCTGCACAAAGGTGGCTCCTGCCCTGCCCTGCGTCTCTCTGCAGCCCGCAGAGCTGGTGGGGGCCGAGGCCAGCCAGGCCGCAGCCCGGGGCTCCTGGTCACAACCACAGAACAGGACTTTGGGGGGGGGGTCACCGAAGCCTGGCCACACAGCACCAGGGACTCAGTTACACCCAGCGTGGCCGGCAGGGGGTGGCCTGCAGCTCGGCCCACGCCGCCAGCTCTGGCGCCATGCGAGAGCAGGCTGGGTTCCAGCTACTCGTTACCCTTGACCGAGACCCGGCCGCCTCTGTCGGGGATGGTCGTCCTCTTCGACGGAGCTTCAGGAGGGACGCACATGGAGTGGTGAGGGAGGAAGGGGACACCCGCCTATCCAGCCCAATCAACCCTGGAGATCAATGGGGTGGCAGATGTCGCAGCCAGATTGCCCTCACATCCATGGGTTCCAATAAAGCTTTATTGTAAGCCCGGCGCGGGTCCCCGGCGGGGCGGCCGGGGTGGGGGACAGCCCGGGCGCTGCAGGGACACTGAGGCAGCAGCCCGCACCGCCTCTCCAGCCGCCGGGCGGCCGTCCCCCCCCACCTCCTCTCAGGTCCTGTTCTAGGGTTTCTGTGCGTGGATCTGGGTCATCTGCTGACGCCTGGCGAGAAGCGGGCGTGCCTGTGTGGCCTCAGGTGGACGCCTCAGCAAGGGGACAGTGCGCGTGCCTGTAATATGGGGGTTGACTGGCTGGCAGAAGTGTTTCTATGACCGAGGTGACAGTCACCCCCTCTGTGGTCACGTCCAGGTCCAGGTGACCTGCCAAGTCTGAGCTAAATCTATCTGCGATTCCCCAGAGGGCCCTGGCCATCCCGGCGAGGGACACACGGGAGGGACAGAGGGCAAGAGGCTTCCCAGGTCCCCCCCCCCCCCCCGCTGCCACAGCCTGCCCGCGTCCTCTCACTCCTGGGCCCAGGCCCGGGGGTCGTGACCCGGCCGGCGGCAGCTTTCCCAGGCACACCCAGCTTTCCACTCCTGGGCCAGTCCCGCACCACCTCCCCCCTCCACGCTGCTACCCCCCTCCTTACCCTGCGGAGGCTGCTCAGCAGCTAGGCGATGGCACCTGCCTGGAGCGAGCCCTACAACTCCCCCCGCTTCCAGAGGCCTCAGTTTCCCCTCCAGCGGCACCAGATGGTTCTGGCTCTGATCCGCCTGTGGCACGGGGGGCTGCGGGCTGAGCAGGCGGCCAGCTCCTGAGTTTGCTTCCTGTAGGGAGTGGAGGAAGTGTGTTGGAGGTTGTGGGGTTCAGGGGTGACACGGGGTGCATAATGGAAGGGACCAGCACGTCCGGGGCGGGGTGCGGATGCTCCTCGTGAGGGGGGCTGGCCCCTGGGAGGGTTCACAAGGGCTTCCATCTGTCCTCCACCCTCACCCCAGCCAGCGCCCTCCCTCAACCATCCCCCTCCCTCTGTCCTCTGGAACCCGGGGTGGGGTGGGGTCACAGACGTGCAGCAGGCGCAGGGCCTGGGTACTGGGGGGGGGTCACAGACGTGCAGCAGGCGCAGGGCGCGGGGATTCACGCGCTGTGTGCGCTGTGGTCTCCTGTATGCAGTGCTCCGTGCTAACCAGTTCCGAGAAGCCAGAGGCGAGGGCTCCCTCGGGGCCGGGTGGTGCAGGGCGAGGTCTGCGCTGTGGATGGGCCGCAGCTGTGGGCCTGTGTCCCGCCCCGCGGTGGCCCCGGGCGCTGATGCCGGCTGCCTAGGGCTGAGCGGGCAGGCGGCCTCTAGCGGCCATGTTCGGAGCTGCAAAATTCCAGAGCGGGGAGGGAAGGAAGGACTCCCCTCCTCCCCTCTCACTTCCCCCTTCCTCTCCACCCTCTCTCCTCCCTCCCCTCTCCACCCTCCTCTCCACCCTTCCTCTCCACCCTCCCCTTTCTCTCTTCCCATCTTCTCTTCCCTCTCCTCCCCTTCCTTTCCATCCCCCCTTTCCTCCTCCCCTCTCCCCCCTTCCTCCCTTTCCATCCCCCCTTTCCTCCTCTTTCTCTCTTCCCTACCTGGCCACCCTCCCCTTTCCTCTCCTCTCCCCTCCTCTTCCTGTCCACCCTCCCCTTTCCTCTCCTCCCCTTCCTGTCCACCCTGTCCTTCCTCTTCCCTTTCTTCTCCCCTCCCCTCTGTCCTCTTTCTCTCCCCTTCCTCTTCCTCTCTCCATTCCCCCTCCTCTATTCCCTTCCCTCCACCTCATCTTCCTCCCCTCCTTTCCTCTCTTCTTTGTCCTCAGCCAGGGCAGAAAAATCCCTGAGATGCCATCACCCAACTAACGAGCAAACAGCCAGGCCGGAAGCATGGCTGAGACTCATCTCTAACTAATAAGCCAAATGCTCGAAGTGGCCCTGTGGCTAAGATGGTAGAGTGCTAGCCTTGAGCAGAAGTGCTCAGGGACCGGGACCGCACCCAGGCCTTGATTTCAAAGTCCACACCTCACAAAAAACATGCCCAATGGGACAAGCCATCCCTGCAAGGAGCACCTAGATTCCCCCGTGACGCCTCCCCCCCCCCCCCCCGGGCCAGGCCAGTCCTGACCATCAAGAACCCTGGAGAGGAGAAGATATGCCATCACATCCTAAATGGAGCCACTTTGTGTCTGCCCTTTCAGAATTAACCAGAGCTGGGAAATCCAGAGCAGCAGTTAATAAGCCTGCCCACCTCATGTCCATACCTGTCTTCCTTTCTACCCGGATAGGAACTGGCATTCTTATCTTTGGTACCTGCAGTTTGTATTTATAGTCAGTCTTACACGCAGGACGCTGCCTGGGCAGCCTGCCGCCATCTATCACCCAGACATCTACCAAGGCCTTCTGCAGAGACCCTAACTAGCCAAGTCCCCCAAGTTTTAATTTTCAGCCCTGAACCCTTCCTTTTGCTGTTTGTGCGCCTTCTATTTTTTCTGATTGCTCAGCCCCTGCCTTGTGAGATTTCTTTCATCCAAAGCCACACATGTGTCCACCACCAAGTAAGGGCCACAGCTGCCTTCTCCTGGACCAGAGGGGACATCTGTCTCCTCCCCCTCCCCCCCTGTGGATGCCCTTTGCCAGCAGGAAGTGGCCGTAGAGTGTCTGTGTCCCTTTCATAATGATCAAAAAAGCCCAGGATGTAAGATCTGCCCAGGAAGACCCCTGTGCGAGGCCCTGCGTGAATCTGCCAGTAGACGCCCATCCCTCCAGCGGTTAAGTCCCTGCCCAGTACCTGTGCTACCCGGGCGACCGCACACCTGCAGGAGGGAGAGGTCACATCTGCATCTGGCATGGCCACACCTTCTCCCCGCCCCTACCTTCCTTAAACCCGGCCGTGTCTCCAACCTGCACTGGGGGCCGGTGGCTCGGAACAAACTTCTTACCTGCCTGAAGACCGAGTGGTAGTCTCTTCAGCAACCTAATTAAAATCTAACACCGAGGAGGCAGCTTCTCCTTTGAGTTCTCAACTGAAAAAGCCGGTAGAAGCCAAGAGCCGTGTCCTTGGCCCGCTAGGCGAGAGGCCGGGTGCTGTGAGGCCCGCGGGCCAGCAGGGGGCCCCCGGAGCTCCATGCTGAGCCCTGTGTGTGTGAGATTGCCATGTATTACAATGGGGCTTCGCTGACAATGTACCTTGAGCAGATTCACCCTCTGTTCTACTAAGCTTTAAGGAGCTTAGTGGGTTTCTGTCCGCGACATGAAATCCTGCTTCAGTCATGACCCATCACCCCACTTTCCCAGACCAGCCCCTTTTGTAATCATAGTCTATGAATATGATTTTCTTTTTGGCATAGGCTCCTTGTCCTTGCAGAGCCTTCTGAACAAAGGGCAAAGTGCTTCTACCTAAATCCCAGGGCCCGGGCTGGGAAGGTGGCTCAGTGGTAGAGCGCTTGCCTTGCATGTCTCAGGCCCTGGGTTCGATTCCTCAGCACCACATAGGCAAAAAGAAAAAAGCCGGAAGTGGCGCTGTGGCTCAAGTGGTAGAGCGCTAGCCTTGAGCTGAAGAGCTGAGGGACAGTGCCCAGGCCCAGAGTTCAGGCCCCACAATCAGACAAAAAACAAAAAAACTAAATCCCAGGGCCCCTGGCTTGAAAGCAGAAGCAGGAAGCCCAGAGTGGCTGGGAGGAGGAGGTGGGTGCTGCCCCACAGTGGGGCTCATGGGGTGCCCACAGCTGCCCTGGGGCTCCAAAATGGACGTGGATTCAGCCCTGAGGGGAAAATCGCATCCTAACCACGCCATCAGCACGTTGTCAACCATCTTACCCAGATGCCCGCACACTGTCAGTCACCCTTCCTGCGGGGACAGGGGGGAGGTGCACCAGTAAGCAGGATAGGAACACACTGCAAAGCAAGGGCGCATGGGTGCGTGTGTGCACGCCCAGAAGTGAAAGAAATGGGAGGGGGAACAAAGGAGGAGACAGCAATGCTTGATGAGAAATGGACTCATTACCCTGCCCAAGTCATTGTAACCCCTCTGTACGATATTTTCACAATAAAAAAAAAACAAAGCTGAGGAGGCAGAGTATGAGAGGATCACAGTGGGAGGCCAGATTGGAAAGAAAAATTCATGAGACTCATTCTCAACTCCCATAGCAGTGTCCGGTGACACCTATCGTCTCTAGCTCCATGGGAGGCTGCGGTGGGGAGGATCGAGGGGAAAGGCAGCAAGACTCCATTTGTACAAAGGGAAGCTGGACACACTGCTGAGATCCCAGCCACTCGGGGGAAATCCAAGGCAAGACCCGGCCCTTGAAAGGACTCGTGAAAAATGGGGCTGGAGGCATGGCAGCATGCACTGCGCTGAGCCTCAAGTTCAAACTCGGGGTCCCCACCCCAACAAACAAGTAGGCCAGACTGCGGTTCCATGCCTGTAGTTCTAGATATTCAGGAAGCTGAAGCAGGAGGACCTGTTAAAACCAGCCTCTTGAACAATGATGGTAAAAGCAGAGGCTGGGCCTGGGCACCGGGGGCTCCGGCCTGTCATCCTACTCAGGAGGCTGAGATCTGAGGATCATGGTTCACGGCCAGCCCAGGCAGGAAAGTCCGAGAGACTGACTCTTCAATTAGCCACCAAAGATCCAGATGTGGCGCTGTGGCTTAAGGGGTGCTAAGGAAGCTGAAATCGGGAAGATTTCAGCCTGGGCAAAAAAGGTGGTGAGGTCATCTCAGCTAGCAGCTGGACATGGTAGCACAGCACAGAGTGTGAAACAGGAGGATCACAGGTCTGTGGGAAAGACCCGATCTCAAACTAACACTGCAGAAAAGGGCTGGCATAGCCCATGTGGTAGAACCCCTGCCAAGAAAGCCTGAGGCCTTGAGTTCAAACCCCAGTACTACTGAGAGGGGGGGAGAGAGAGAGGGAGGGGGGAAGGAGAGGGAGGGAGAGGAAGGGAGGGAGAGGGGAAGAGAAGGAGAAGGAGAGATGGACAGGGAGAGAGGAGGGAGAGACCAGGAGAGGAAGAAGGAGAGGAGGGAGAGAGGGAGGGGAGAGGGGGAAAGGGGAGGGGGAGGGGGGGAGGGGAGGGGGAGGGGAGGGGGGGGAAGGAGGAGGAGGGGAGGGAGGGGAAAGGGGAGGGGAGGGGGAGGGGAGGGGGGGGGAAGGAGGAGGAGGGGAGGGAGGGGAAAGGGGAGGGGAATTCAGCTTTCCTGCTGGTGGAGTGTGAATGAGAGTACTGAGTGTAACTATTACGTCATGAGGTAGGTATTTAAATAATACCCAGAGCCCGTGGGGCTGCACCAGCCCTGGCCGCGGTCCTGAGCCCTTGTCCCACCCGGGCAGTGTGTGTGGCTTGCACGCCAGCCCTCCTGACCTGACAGGCCCACCCAGACGGAGGAGGGGCACTTCCAAACATTTTCACAGTCATCCCGGCCCAGCTGGGAGATGGTTTTTTAAGATAGGCTCCCCCACCCCCCAGTTCCTGGGGCTTGAACTCCGGGTCTGGGCGCTGTCCCTGAGCTGCTTTTGCTCAAGGCTAGCCCTCTACCACTTGAGCCACAGCGCCACTTCTGGCTTTTTCCTTTGATGTGGTACTGAGGAATCGAACCCAAGGCTTCATGCATGCCAGGCAAATGCTTTACCACTGAGCCACCTTCCTGGCCCTGGGAGACATCTTTTTGAAGATCAGGTGACATGCTGCACTCATCCATCAAGAAGTCCAACCAAGGGCGATGTTTCACCGCGAGGATCGGCTTCCGCTCCAGTGGGCAGCAGCCTAGATGGCTACATGCAATGTGCGTGGGGCCCCTGGGCTGGCCGGAGATCCGGAGGATCCAGGGGGAGGCCTAGACAAGAAGAGTGTACCAGACTCCCGTACCCACCATGGGAGTGTGCCCATGCGCCTGACAGCCAGCTATGTCCATGCCAGGACAGGAAGACCAGACTCTACCTTAAAAAGACTCAAAGCAAGCTGGGCACCAGAGACTCACGCCTGTAATCCTAGCTACTCGGGAGGCTGAGATTTGAGGATTGCAGTTCAAAGCAGGCAGGCAGGAAGGAAAGTTGTGAGACTCTTATCTCCAATAAACTACCAGAAAACTGTGGCTCAAGTGGTAGATCACTAGCCTTGAGCTGAAGAGCTGAGTGAGGCACAGCACTCAGGCCCAGAGTTCAAGCCCCATGGCCAAAAAAAAAACAAAACAAAAAATCAGGCAGGCACCAGTGGCTCACGTCTATAATTCAGGAGGCTGAGATCTGAGGATTATGGTTCAAAGCCAGACTGGGCAGGAAAGTCTAAGATTCTCTTATCTCCAATTAACCACTAGAAATTGGACGTGGTGCTGTGACTTAAAGTGGTAGAGCACTAACCTTGAGCAAAAAACCTCAGAGAAAGCACCTAGGCTGTGAGTCCAAACCCTACAACTGACCAAAAAAAAAAAAAAAAAAAAAAAAAAAAAAGCTGGGCCGGTGGCTCACGCCTGTCATCCTAGCTACTCAGGAGGCTGAAATCTGAGGATCATGGCTCAAAGCCAGCCTGGGCAGGAAAGTCCGTGACACTCTTATCTCCAATAAAACACCAGAAAACTGGAAGTGGCGCTGTGGCTCAAGTGGTAGAGCGTTCGCCTTGAGCTGAAGAGCTGAGGGACAGCGCCCAGGCCTGGACTTCAAAGCCCTTGACCGACCAAAAAAAGAAAAGCAAAAATGGGCCAGGAATGTGGCTCAAGGGGTAGAGCACCTGACTAACAATTACAAGGTTCTGAGTTTAAATACCAGTACTGCACACACACACACACACACACACACACACAAAACAAAAGCAAACAGGAGCTAGACGCTGGTGGCTCACGCCTGTCACCCTACCTCCTCAGGAGGCCGAGATCTGAGGATCGTGGTTCCAAGCCGGCCCAGGCAGGAAAGGCCATGACACTCTTACCTCTAAGCACCAAAAGACAGAAACACTAGCCTTGAGGACAAAATCTTAGGGACTGCACCTAGGCTGATGGTTCAAGCCCCAGGACCAGCACCAAAAAAACAATAACTCACTTCTTAGTTGAATCTACTTAAAAAGTCAGCATAAGCAGCAGCCAGTGCTGGGGGCGGGGGAGGGGGGTGCTGCAAACCCACAAGGTGCTAACTCAGGGGCAATGCCCTGTCTTCAGAGCGGTCGGGGCCACCTGTGTGTGTGTGTGTGTGTGTGTGTGTGTGAGTGTGTGTGTGTGTGTCCCTGTGAGTATGAGTGTGTGTGTGTATGCGTGCACACACAAAGCAGGCCAAAGGCCCAGGAGAGAGAGCAGAATGCATTAGGGACTCCAGTAAAGGCCTATTTCAAATGGGGGGGGTGGCGGCGGGGGGCACTGCCCTCCACTCCCTGACAACAGCTGGCCACATCTGGGGGTAAAGGTCAGAGTCTTCCTATTACAGTGGATTCCAGAGGATTCAAGGGTTGAGACACACACCACCAAACTGTGGAAGACCTATGAGAAAAACATGTTTTTATATGCAGCGTCTTGATTTGTGCCCAGGGCTGGCTGGCATGGGCAGCAATCACACACACACACACACACACACACACACACACACACACACACACACACACACACACACACACACACACACACACACACACACACACACACACACACACACACACACACACACACACACACACACACACACACACACACACACACACCCTACACCTGGGATGACAGGCATGTACGTGCCCCCTTGGTATTACTTGTTGAGATGAGAGACTCACTAGCTTGCGCTAGGCTGGTATCAAACCACGATCCCCCAATCTCTGCCTCCCAAGCAGCTAGGATCCCAGGTGGGACCCACAGAGCACAGCTTGAGACTATTGACAAATTTAAAGCAAAACAAACAACCCAAGCCCCTGCTGCCAGGGTTTGCGGCAGCCCTAGACTGCGGAAGCAGGAGCCGGGGTTGGGGGAACCGGCGCTGCGCGGCCAGCTCTACCTTCCCGGGTGGTATTTTTTTTCCAGCCATGCTGGCTTGAAGTCTGGGCCTGGAGGTAAGAGTCTCATGGTGGCTCACGCCTGTCATCCTAGCTACTCAGGAGGCTGAGATCTGAGGATTGTGGTTCAAAGCCAGCCTGGGCAGGAAAGTCTGTGAGACTCTCATCTCCAGTTAACCACCAGAAAACCTGAAGTGGCGCTGTGGCTCAAGTGGTAGAGTGTTAGCCTTGAGCTGAAAAGCTGAGGGACAGAGCCCAGGCCCAGAGTTCAGGCCCCACGACTGACCAAAAAAAAAAAAAAAAAAAAAAAAGACTAGTAGGTGCTGGGGCTCATGCCTGTAATCTGTAATCTTAGGAAGCTGAGATCTTGAGGATCAAGGTTCAAAACCAGCCAGAACAGAAAAGCAGGCAAGACCCCATATCCAAAATAAGCAACAAAAAGCTGTACTGGAGTCTTGGTTCAAGTGGTGGAACACCAGCCAAGGAAGTTTGAGGCCATGAGTTCAAACCCCACTACCATCTAAACACTGAGTGGTAAGCGAGTCAGGTGTCTCTAGTCAAGAAACCCTTAACTGGGAGCTGGTGGCTCACACCTGTAATCCTAGTTGCTCAGGAGGCTGAGATCTGAGGCTCTCGGTTCAAAGCCAGCCAGGGCAGGAATGGCCATAAAACTCCAATAAACTACTCAGAAAACGGAAAGTGGCGCAGGGCTCAAAGTGGGTAGAACGCCAGCCTTGAGGATAAAAGTTCAGGGACAGCACCCAGGCCCTGAGTTCAAGCCTATGACCAATAAAAAATAAAGTCTCACAGACTTTTCTAACCTACTCAGGAAAAGCCAAAAGTGGCATTGTGGCTCAAGTGGTAGAGAACTAGCCTTGAGCAAAATCCTAGGGACAGCAACCAGGCCGAGTTAAAGCCCCAGGTCCAGCAAAAAATTTTAAAAAAGACAACAACTGCTGGGCGCTGGTGGCTTAGGCCTAGTAATCCTAGCTACTCAGGAGACGAGAGCTGAGGATCACGGTTCAAAGCCAGGCTGGGCAGAAAACCAGAAGTGGGGCTGCGGCTCAAGTGGTAGAGCGCTAGCCTTGAACTGAAGAGCTGAGGGACAGCACCCAGGCCCAGAGTTCAGGCCCCACGACCAAAAACAGCAACAAAAAAAGACAACCACAAAACAACAGCGACAACAACGAAAACCCCTCTGTCACCATGGTCATACAGCTTGGACTACAGTCAGCCTCGCTCATCTAGGCTACAGCCTAGAATGAGGCCTTAGAGCTGCTTCCTAATGGGGCCCTGAGGGCCTGGCACGCCCCCCCCATCCCTCTGCTGTAACAAGAAGAGCTGGCGCCCCACGACCCCCTCCCCCCCAGGGACACTGTGAAGCTCTGTCCTGTAGGCCACTCGGAGGAGACTCGATCTCCGCTCCTTGGAAGCATGGGCCCCCGGCTGCTGTGGGCCTGGGGGGTGCCCGGCTCGGGCCAGCTGTATCCCGGTGGCCCCAGGGTCACCAGGGGGCCACCAGCTGCCTTTGGGGATCTGAAAGGCCCTGCCTTTCCCAAGAAGCTGCTTTCGGGGTTTCAGGAGGGAAGTGGGGAGACAGGAAACCACAAACCCATAGAGCTTGACGAGTGGGGTCACCTCTTGGTCCCAGGGGTGGGGACAGGGCCAGCAGGCAGCCCAGCGCCCGTCCAGCGTGGGCCTGGGGCCCCGCCGAGGGGGCCTTGTGCTGTCCCGGGGCGTGGGGACCAGCCAGACAACCCGCCGTTGCGCCGACTCTGAGAATAACAGAGAGGGGCTGGGGACTCCTCTCAAGCGCCCCAGGCTGGTGCTCCCCTCCCTGCCTGGGCCCCCAAAGCTGGAGCCAAGTCCTGGGGCCAGTCTGTCCTCCTGACCCCCATCCTGGCGCCCCCAGGCAGGCTGGCAGCCCCTGGGAGAGCCGGGCACAGCCCGGGGGGCCATCCTGGGAGCTGAGTTTGTCCCGAAGCCTTCTGGGAAGGCATCGGGCCCCAGGCGCGGCAGAAAAGGGTGAAATCAGGCAAGAAGAGACATGTTTTTCCAATTACTTCCCAAACCACCCATGTTGGAACATTTGCAAAGCTGGTTGCTTGTTTTCCCGTTACCCAAGATCCCTTGCTCTTTCCTCATAAACCATTTTGCAAGGGTTTCCAGGGAATCTGGAACGTGGGATAAACAGGATGCTCATGGTCAATGCTGCAGCCGAACCCCTCGACTCCCCTGCGTGGGGGGGTCACCATCACCTCCCTCAGCGCCTGGAGAGCCACCGTGGTTCCTCCCCACTGACATTTCTTTCTCCAGCCAAGGCTGGGCCAGCCCACCAGACCCAAGAGGCCCGGATCTGGGAGCAGCGCTCGCTGCCACAGGCCCGTCTACAGAGATGCGCAGCACCCCCTCAAAGGCGGGGGTCGAGGTCACGGGCACAGCGAGCATTTCCGTCCCGCAGCCGGGTGGCAATGCCTGCTACCCGGCTCCAAAACCCGGCACCACGCCACCTGGATGCCAGGACTCCGCCAGCGCCTGGTGCCGGGCACAACTCCAAGACACCCTCTGCACACGAGGTCTCCGCCCTGGTGGGGCCTCCTCCTCTCTGGTCTTGTCAAACATAGGTGTTGCTACAAAGGGACTTTAAGGGGACCCCACCCTCCTCCCCCCCTCGAGGCTGGGCAAAGGGCCCAGTTCACACCAGCCCAGCCTGGGGAGGCCCAGGTAGTGAACTTGTGTCATGAATCACTGTGGTCCCCAATCTCTGGTCTCAAGTATGTGTGTGCCAGTCCTGGGGCTTGAACTGAGGGCCTGGGCGCTGTCCCTGAGCTTCTTTGCTCAAGGCTGGCGCTCTACCACTTGAGCCACAGCTCTACTTCCAGCTTTTTTGGTGGTTAATTGGAAATAAGTCTTACAAGCTGGGTACCAGTGGCTCACACCTGTAATCCTAGCTACTCAGGAGGCTGAGATCTGAGGTTTGAGATTTCAAAGCCAGCCCAGGCTTTGAACACTGGAAATGGAGCTGTGGCTCAAGGTGGTAGAGCCCTAGCCTTGAGCGAAAGCGCTCAGGGACAGTGTTCAAGCCCCACAACCAACAAATAGAAAGTCCTATAGACTCTCCTGCGTGGGCTGCCTTCAGACCACCGCTTAAGTCTCAGCTTCCTAAGCAGCTAAGATCACAGGTAGGAGCCTGGCTTCAAGTACCACCTGTCACCCACTGAAGACTCCGTGTCCTCGCAGGCCTCCCTGGAGGCCTCCCACGGCCACCGCAGGCTCCCGAGCGCCAGCAGGCACCGTCCCAGCTGCCCGGAGCCGAGGAAAGTACCAGCTCTAGCCGCCAGGGCCTCCGTTCTCCCCAGGGTGAAGTCTCCCTGTTAATGCTGACCCCAGCTGCCTGGCTCAGGTGGTTCTGTCTGGGTTCTCTGTTGCAAAGTACTCTTTCTACCCAGGCTGGTCTCGAACTCAAAGACCATCCAGCCTTTACCTTTCAAGTCCTGGAATTACAGCCTTGTACCACCACACCCATCAAAAATACATCCAAAAATATTGTGGGCTTTTTTCTTGTCATTATTCCCTAAATGCAACAGAACAACAATTTCTACGGTATTTCTATTGTGGTAGCGTGTCACGAGCCACGCAGAGATGAATTTGAAAGTAGGGAGGAAGGGGGAGAGGGCAGCAATGGAGGGGTGAGTGCAAAGCATGTGATACGCGCGTAAGGTGACAGCATGGTGTAACCCCTTTCTAGGTAAAATAAACACACCCCAAAAAAGAAAAAAACAACATAAAATACATACGGCACCAGCGGCTGGCGCCTGTAACCCTAGCTACTCAGAAGGCAGAAAGCTGACAGTCTCGGGGTTTGAAGCCAGCCCCGCACACAAATCCAAGAAACTCCTATCTCCGTTTAACCAGCAGGAAAACAGAAGTGGAGGCGCGGCTCAAGCAGTAGAGCACCAGCCTTGAGTGGAGAAAAAAAAAAGTCAAGCGAGAGCATGAGGCCCTGCCAGGCGCCGGCCCCCCAAAACAAGCTCATGAGTTAGGGGTTACTTTTGTCCTAGCTCCCACATTGGACGGAGGCGGCTGGGTGGACACGGTCCCCTGCAGCAGTGCGGCACGCCGTGCCCCGTGCCAGCAGCTAGCACCGCCCACCCAGACCCAGTGCTCCGCCCCCCGCACCACCCCAGCTTCCCTTACTCACCCTGAGAAGGCTTCCACATTTAGCGCCATCCCGGCGGCCCTCCGGGCTCCCACGGCCTCTGTCCCCGGCCTGGGAAGGTGGCGATGCCCCTCCCTCCCCGTTCCTGGTCTTCAGGACTCGGGGATCCCCACTGAGAGGGCTGCTGCCCATGTGGCCGGCAGCAGCTTGGACCCCTTCCTGCCCCAGAGGTCGGCGGCCCAGGGAGCTTCAGCCCCACAAGCCTCTCCCTGCGAGCTTTCTGGACGCTGAGGATTTTAGGGCCCAGCTGCGGGGATTAAGTAAAGCTGCGGATCAGCTGGGCCGAGGCCTGGGAGGGGCTGATAATCGGCCTGGCTCCCCCTACCTCTGCGGTCCTGGGCCCCACCTGGGGATGTGAGGGGGCTGGAAGCCCTTGGGCGCGCCTCACGAGACGCCCCTTCCCAAACCGGGCACTAGCTGTGGGTGCAGAGCAGCCTTCCACCGTGATCTGCACCTCATGACCTTTCACCCAGGCCCGTGACCTTGGCAGCAAGAGGGATCTCATCAGCGAGGCTATGATTGGGGAAGATGCATGTGAGGTGGGCAGAGGGGGGTGAGGAGACAGTGGGGAGGGTGGAAGCAAGCACGCCTCTCGTCTCCCCCCCCCCATGTCCCCAGCTCATAGCTGGGGGACACGAAAGCCCATGGAGAGTGGAGAGAGGTGTGTTGTGTTTTGAGTACCGGCTCAGCTGCCTGGACCCAGGTGAACAGCCTCGGCTGGAGATAGTTAACCTCTCTAACCACCCCAACCACCACTTCCCCGCAGACGGGCTGGGTGCGGATCGAGGCCCTGGGCCCCTTCCGCCAGCCTGGCAGTAATAAATGACAATAAACGTTTTCATCGCTTATAAAAGAGAGCTGCAGAAACTCAGCAAGGTCACACCTGTAGTAAACAGGGCTGGGGTTGAAGGTCAGAAGCCCGTACTGTCCCCACCCCGCCCTGGCCACGGTGGGCAAAACTCCCACAGCTGTGAAACTTCTCGTGGCCGTGTGTTCCTCGGCCTCACGCAGTGGTTTTCCATTCTGGTCACTGCTGAACACTGCATTTCCTAGGGCTCAGGCCAGCCGCGCTGCCCACAGTGGCCAGCAGGGGGCGCCCGTGCGTGTGTGTCCCGAGCAAGGAGGCGGCACCTAGCCACCAACCACACAGCGTCCCTGACCACAGGCGCCGGGCACCATGGCTGGCTTGCAACACCTCCCCAGAGGCAGCTTTTCCAGCTCAATGAGGACATGCCTCCTAGGTAAATAAAGTCAGGAGCACAGCCAGGGCACACACTCGGCTGAATGTGCATCCTCTACCAAGGGTCCAGGGACGGCTCTCCTGGACGATCATTCTGAGCCTTCTTTTACACGGGTGTCTCTATTTGTCTTCCCTTTTATATTGTTTAAAAAAAATAGTAGCCGGGCGCTGGTGGCTCACGCCTGTAATCCTAGCTACTCAGGAGGCTGAGATCTGAGGATTGCGGTTCAAAGCCAGCCCGGGCAGGAAAGACCGTGAGACTCCTATCTCCAATAAACCACCAGAAAACTGGAAGTGGCGCTGTAGCTCAAGTGGTAGAGCGCTCGCCTTGAGCTGAAGAGCTGAGGGACAGCGCCCAGGCCCAGAGTTCAAGCCCCACGACCGACAAAAAAAAAAAAAAAAAAAAAAAAATACACGTTTGGTATTCAAGATTGGTTTCCTTTCCTTCTTCTTGTGCTGGTACTGGGGCTTGAACTCACCTGTTGCTGAATGAGTACACTTCTGTGTGCAATCCCTTCCAGTGGCTCCTGGTGTGTGCGTGCGTGCATGCGTGTGTGCGTGCATGTGTGTGAGTGCGCCAGACCTGAGGCTTGATCTCAGGGCCTGGGTGCTGTGGGCTGGAGCTCTACCATTTGAGCCATACCTCCACTTCTGACTTTTGGGTACTTAATTGGAGCTAAGTCTCACACCTGGGTGCCCATGGCTCACACTTGTAACCCTAGCTACTCGGGAGGCTGAGATCTGAGGATGGTGGTTTGAAGCCAACCTGGGCAGGAAAGTCTGTAACGCTCTTATCTCCAATTAATCACAGAAAAAGCCAGAAGTGGTGCTGTGGCTCAAGTGGTAGGGGACTACTAGCCTTCAGCAAAAAGCAGCTCGGGGACAGCACCCAGGCCTAGGGGGGGAAAAAAAAGCCTGACAGATTTTCCCGGCTGGGCTGGCTTCAGATCTCTGCCCTCAGCCCCCAAGAGCCAGGACCGCAGCCACTAGCACTGGGTCCCGGGTTTCATAGTGAAATCTTCACCTCCCCTCAGTCCCGCCCGGCCTTAGATCCACGCCCAGACTCCACGGTTCCAGTTCCACGCTGCACATCAGCTGTGTGGGCCCCCCCCCAGAACCAGCCTTCATAGCTTTACATCCCCACCCCCCGCAGGGCTGAGATTCACGGGCCGACAAAGGAAGGCGCCCGGGTTCGAGGGCCGGGAACCCAGGGTAACTCCAGGGCCCGCACAGGGCAGCGTGGGCCGCATGCACGGCCTGGGGCCAGCGACAGACACACAGACGGACAGGACCCGAGATACAAGCAGGATGGGGTGTGGATGGGGCCGGAGGCACGGGTCTGATCCGTGGGGCGGGGTGGGGGAGCCGGGCCCGGGGCTGGGCTGCGCTCTGGGTTTCCTTCTCTCCCTCTCTCCATCCCGGGCCCGCCCGGCCGGCGCTCCGCCCTAGGCTGGGCCAGGACCCCGGCCGCTCTTCTGGCTTTCTGAATTGTGCACCGACGCCCCCCCCCCCACACATACACACCTGGAACATTCTGTGGAGAAGGCTTCAGCTGTGTAAGAGCTGAAGGAGCCACAGGCGTTAGGCGCCCGGCGCGCAGCGGGGGGGAGGGGGTGAGGGGGGCGGGGGGGGTGAGGGGGGCGGGGGGGGTGAGGGGGGGCGGGGGGGTTGAGGGGGAGCGGGGGGGTTGAGGGGGAGGGGGGGGTTGAGGGGGAGGGGGGGGGGGGTGAGGGGGAGCGGGGGGGGGTGAGGGGGAGCGGGGGAGTGAGGGGGAGCGGGGGGGGGTGAGGGGGAGCGGGGGGGTGAGGGTGAGGGGGGGTGAGGGTGAGGGGGGGTGAGGGGGAGCGGGGGGTGAGGGGGAGCGGGGGGGGGTGAGGGGGAGCGGGGGGGGGTGAGGGGGAGCGGGGGGGGTGAGGGGGAGCGGGGGGGGGTGAGGGGGAGCGGGGGGGTGGGGGGGGCGGGGGGTTGGGGGAGCGGGGGTGTGAGGGGGAGCGGGGGGGTGAGGGGGAGCGGGGGGGTGAGGGGGAGCGGGGGGGGGGGTGAGAGGGAGCGGGGGGGGGGTGAGGGGGAGGGGGGGCGGTTCCCAATAATGCAGCGCAGCGCCGGGAGCGCGCGGGCCCGCCGACCCCCCCCCCGCCCCCTCCTCCCCTCACCCCGCCGACCCCCCCCCCTCCCGCCCGTCCGGCCTCGAAAACCTCACTTTGATTTGGTAAAGAACTGAAGCCACCTCCGGATGCGATCTCATCCGGGACCGAACACCCGCCCGCCCCACGGAGAGAGCTCTGTGTTCACACAGACCGCGGCCCGGCTGGAGTGCGTCTCCGGCCCCGCCCACCCGGCCCGGCCCCGCCCACCCCGGGACCCCGCCCACCCCGGCCCGGCCCCGCCCAGCCGGCCGCCCGCGGTGGGCAGCTGAGGTTGGGAGAGGACTCCGCCGCTGCGGGGGGGGGGGGGGGGGGGGTGCTGCTCAGTCCCGGTTCCTTTAGAAAATCGGGTTTCAGGACGGGGCACAGCAGGGAAGCCCTCAGGGCAAGTCTACCCACAGGCAGGCGCCTCACACCAGCTCCCCCCCCCACCCCCCCCCAGCACCCGCAACGAAAGTAGCTTTGAGTTTTCACCTCAGAATTCTGGAACAGGGATAGCAAGCCCGGGGGCAAAACTGACCATCAAGATGCACCCCCCCCAGGGTGAGATGGGTCAAAATTCACCATCAAGATGCCCCCCCCCAGGGTGAGACGGGGCAAAATTCACCATCAAGCTGGGGGCGCGGCTCACCCCAAGCTCCAGCCCTAGTGCTGGAGAACAAAAATTGAATGAGATGAGGCTGGGAGGGGCTGGGCATGGTGGTGCACAATTTTAACTTTTTTTGTTGGTTGTGGGGCTTGAAGTCCGGGCCTGGGCGCTGCCCCTCAGCCTTTTGTCAGTCGTGGGGCCTGCACTCTGGGCCTGGATGCTGTCCCTCAGCTCTTCAGCTCAAGGGAAGCACTCTACCACTTGAGTCATGGCCCCACTTCTGGTTTTCTGAGTGGTTTATTGGAGATAAGAGTCTCACTGACTTTCCTGCCTGGTCTGGCTTTGAACAGCAATCCTCAGATCTCAGCCCCGAGTAGCTAGGATCACAGGTGTGAGCCACCGGTACCCAGCTCTCTAAGTCTTTTATACTCCAGGTTAGTGCTGTGCCACTTTGAGCCACAGCGCCACTTCTGTTTTTCTGGTGGTTAAATAGAGACAAGTCTTATGGACTTACTTTCCTGCCGGGGCTGGCTTCAAACCATGATCCTCAGATCTCAGCCTCCTGAGCAGCCAGCTGGTGTAAGCCACAGGGGAGGCAGGGCAGGAGGCCGTCCAGGACTCTGTCTCCAAAACATAACACAATCAAAGAGAGCCTGAGGGGCCACAGTGACTCCATGGGGTCAGGTGAGGACTGTGAAGCCCTATAAACCAGACTTGGCTTTGTAACATCTCACTATTCCTGCAGTAGTTGCTGTTCTAATACACTGTATTAGTGATAGAGGAAAAGCTGAATGCAAGCTTATAGGAACCCCATGCTACCTTTGTAAATCTGTAGATCTAAAACCTTCTAAATAAATGCATGCGCACATACATATACAAAGTAAGCAAGAACTTTCCAGTTCTCCCAGCAGCCATAATTTGATGCCTACCATAGACTAGGCACTGTGTAAAAGTGGTGTGTGCCATCTTTACTCCTCATACCAGTTGCTATCATCTGGGTACAATTTGCGTTTTATTGATAAGAACAGAGAGGTTAGACGACCAGCTCAAAGCCACCTAGCACTAGGTTAGCAATGGATGAGACTCAAATGTACATCTACAGGACTGCAAAGCTCTTACTGAAGCCAGTTATCCTGAAAACCTCCACACAGCAGACACACAACCAACTCACGCCGGGCGCTGGTGGCTCAGGCCTGCAATCCTAGCTACTCAGAAGGCTGTCTGAGGATTGTGAAGTCAGCCCAGGCAGAAACATACTCTTATCTCTAAGTAATCACCAAAAAAAAAAAAAAAAGCCAGAAGTAGAGCTGTGGCTCAAGTGGTAGAGCGCTAGCCTTGACACTCAGGGACAATAGCAGCCAGGCCCTGGGTTCAAGCCCCCGGACACACACAAAAAACAGAACAACAACAACAAACCCAAACTAGCTCACAACAAACTTCATGCAGCTAAACCCAGGTCCACAAATGAACACAACTGCTTCCCATATGTTCTAGCTGTCGTGGTTTGAGAACTAGTGTCTCTTGCTGCTGGGGTGCGGCAGTGCCAGGCCACAGCCCCGCCAAATGACCATCATGGGATGGGGCCCGGGGAGGGCCGGGAGGGTTCCTAGGCGGAGCAAGTCCTGCGTGGCGCTGTACGGGTGGGCACTCTCCCATCATACGTTTGGCAAAGCCCCCAGAATGCATACTGCACAGTGCACCCTAATGTCCAACTACTGACTGCAGGTGGCGCAGGGTAAAGGCCCAGAAGATCATTCAGTAAATGTCAGATGGACATGTTCGTGGTGGCTGTTCCTGGCTGCCTGTACTAACAAATGGCCCTTGGCAGGAGAAAGGCTCAGCACGGAGGGCATCCATGTAACAATTCACTGTAAGACACTGCTGCCCAACTGAAACAACACACCACATCACAGCACGCAGGTGGAGGAGGAGGAGTGTGAGGCCAGCCGAGGCTCCCCAGGGAGACTTTAGCAACAGGACCACGCACAGTGTGGGATCTCTACTTCCTGCCAACCAAAACCTGCTTGGGGGGAAAAAAAAAGCAAAACTGTTTTCAAAAGCAGACACTGGATACAAATTTGTCGGTGGTAGAATATTGACAATCAGGTAAAACTCTGCTGGCATAGGGGATACACATGGCCCCCCCAATGGTGAGGCAGAGCGGCTCCCAGAGGGCAGGCTGGGCTGGGCTGGGCTGGGCTGCGCTGAGCAGCCGCTTTGTTCCCAGCAGGAATCCGCTGTCACCATCAGTGCTTTCTGGAGTGCAGGAAGGAAGTGGCTGGAATCTTGGTGGAATCCAAGCAGAGGAGATCTGAACCTGTGCCCCATCTTGGGGAGGTGAGAAAACCGAGTCAATGCCAGTGTCCTCGTTTCTCTCCCTGTCTGTGTCCAGTCACCGCGGGCAGCGTCTGAAACTCCAGCAGCGAT
Source organism: Dipodomys merriami (assembly GCF_024711535.1). Classification (NCBI taxonomy): domain Eukaryota; kingdom Metazoa; phylum Chordata; class Mammalia; order Rodentia; family Heteromyidae; genus Dipodomys; species Dipodomys merriami. Next base: position 3,031,055 of record NW_027206180.1, read on the forward strand.
GGCAGGGTGGTCGTGGAGAAAGAGCCATCACTTTTCATCAGGGGACGGTGGAGGCAGGAGCTGGAGTCTTCCAGTATGATGAACTATGGCGGGCCACCATGGCTGGGCGGACACCCACCCTAGCAGCAACCCCTCTCCCAGAACCCTTTGAGAACTGGACCCCAAGTGCTGGCCGGGAGGTGCTCAGGGCACTAACATTGCCGGCTGGGGCCAGCACGGTGGGAACTAAGGCAGGCTGCGGTGGAAGTCCTCCACCTCCAGCTCCCACATGCTCCGGTGCACGGGGTTTTCGGACAGGTCCGTCATCTTCACGGCCTGGAGGCTGGGCTCGGGGCTGCAGGCCTGGACCACTCCCATCACCATTACGTACTTTCCTAGGAAGACAGCAAAGAGGACCGGGGTGAGGCTCCTGCCTGAGCCCCTCGGCGCCCTGGCTGTGGGCGGCAAAGCCTCACGGACGGGGAAAGGACACAGAAAACCATCGGGGCCCTCGGGCAGCTAGGAGGCTGGGCACAGAGCGTACGCCTAGCAGCCTGAAATGATGCCTCTATTCCTGGTGACATAAATGTTCAACCGGAGGACATTCTGTGTTCAAATCTTCACCCACCTGTGTCTTCATGCACCAAGCCTCCAGGGGCGACGAGTTCTAATCACACTCCCAGGGCAGGGGCAGAAAAGCCAAGCTCTCCTCTAATTCTTTCTCCGTGCTCCCTGCCAGGCTGTGCCGGCTTTCTGTGCAGACCGGTCCGCTGTCTGCAAAGCCACTTCCTGACAGCCGAAAAGCAAATCCAATCTTCCCTTCCCCAGGTTGCCAAAAAGCTGGGCAGACACAGCCCCTCCCCCTGGCCCTCTCCACACACACACTGGCCCACTGTGCAGTGTGCAGCGCGAATTCCTGCCACCTCCGGCTCTGTCCCGCCCGGCCAGCGCTGGGCACACACGAGTCGTCAAGGCAAGGGCAGGCTGCTACGAGGATGATCTAATGCCACGGTACTAACCACGACTCTCTTCCAGTCCCTGGGGGAAATGACTCTCCTTGAAAGCACAGCTTGGCTAGTCACAAACCACACAAAATGCAATTGTGTTTAAAAAAAAAAAGAATTCTCCAAACTGCAGGAAGGGCAGGCAGGCGGCCAGCCCCACAGCACGCCCCGTTTCCTGGTCAGGGCTGAGTCTGAGCGCAAGCCCAGGGTTTGGCCGCCCAGCGCTGAGTTTGCCCTGGCAAGACGCTGCCAGCTCTCAGCATCCATGTCCACACTCAACTCGGGTCCCTGAGCTGTAAAGTTCTACAAAGGTACCAGCTGTACACTCCTCAGTCAGTGGAGATGAAAGCCCACACATGGAAGGGCTGAAGGCCAGGCCAGGCTGTCGGGCCAGCCAGGCTGGCTTGCAGAGCAAGGCAGCAAGACACATGACACCCTGGTGACCGCGGGGGTCGCGCCCCATGCCCTCTCCAGTGTCTGCCCTTCTCTTTTCCCACACGACCCTCACTAGACTTGGGGGACTGCCCAACTGCCTTCAAGAGGCTTGGCCTGGCCGGGCACCGGTGGCTCACGCCTGCAATCCTCGCTACTCAGGAGGCTGCGATCTGAGGACCATGGTTTGAGGCCAGCCCCGGCAGGACAGTGAGATTCTTATCTTCAATACACTACTCAGAAAAAGCTGGAAGTGGCGCTGTGGCTCAAGTAGCAGAGTGCTAGCCGTGAGCACAAAAGGCTCAAGGACAGTGCCCACGCTTTGAATTCAAGCCCCAGGATCGGGGAGACGGGAGAGGGGGCTTTGCTGAGACCCCAAGCTTCATTGCTTATCGGCAGGGATGGCAGAGACTTTTTGCAAAGGGTCAGATAGTTAATATTTTAAGTCTTTGTGGACTGTAGGCTATGTCACAGGGCACCTCTATTGGTAGAGTGGGACACTGACCTTACACCTTATGGAAACTACCAGTGTGTTTCAATAAAGCTTCACTTTTTGGGGCTGGGAAGGTGGCTCAGTGGTAGGGCGCTTGCCTTGCATGCCTGAGGCCATGAGTTCGATTCCTCAGCACCACATAAACAAAAAGAAAAAAGCCAGAAGTGGCACTTTCACTCAAGTGGTAGAGCGCTCGCCTTGAGCTGAAGAGCTGAGGGACAGCGTCCAGGCCCAGAGTTCAGGCCCCACAACCGGACACCAAAAACAAAACAAAACAAAACAAAAAAACCTTCACTTTTCCTTTTCCTTTTTTTATTTTGGTACCTGAGTTTGAACTCCAGGCCTCGCGCTCTCTTACTTGGCACTCTACCACATAAGCCACTCCTCCATCCCGGCTTTTTGTTGGTTAATTCGAGATGGAACCTTGAAGACTTTTCTATCCAGGCTGGCTTCTGAGCTCTTGCGATCTCAGGCTCCTGAGTAGTATTACAGATGTGAGCCAGTAGCCCCTGCCTGTGAATTACTGACTTGTGAATTACATACACTTTTTTTCATGTCATGGTGATTTCTTTTAGCCACTTAAAAACATCACACCCATTTCTAGCTGGCAGGCTAAGTGACAAGTAGTATGGACCTGAGGTTCGTCAGTTCTGGGCTGGAGCTAAGGCTGAGGAGTGGGGCGTGGGGGGGGGGACCCTGAACATGTCATAGACAGCAAGAGTCACAATAGGCTGAGGCCTCACCCAGGACAGGGCAGCCACCTTCGGGTCATGGTCTCCTTGACATGCACACAGCAGGCTTTGGGTCTTTTTGCTCAGAGAATAAATCCAGAAAGTTTAAAAGTTCTGACAGTGTAATGGGAAAGATGTGGGCCAGGAATTCAACCTGCCTTTGAGTCCCAAGCGGTGCAGGCTAGACCAAGACCAAGGGCCCCGCCTCCAGTTAGAATCCAGACTCTCAAAACAGGAAGGGCCCTGGGATGGGGAGGAGGTGTGGGGGAGACGACGACCCCACAGGTTAGGTCTGGAGGTAGCGGCCTCCTGCCACCCCACACAAGTTCTGTAGGGACCAAGGGTCCCCAGGGGAGCCGGTTCCCAGGCTGCCCCTGGGTCTCTGCAGCCCAGGCGGCCAGCATGACACCCCGGGCCTGCACAGGATCAGTGGACACCCCGGGCATTAGTGGGTGTCCAACGCCTGGCACGTGGAATAAACCGGTTCTCAGGGCACCTATGGAAAACAGGCTCTGAAGCTAAGCTGCCAGGGCCACAGCCCAGGCCGCCCCAAAGCTCAAAGGGAGCTCCAGGCCCCCCCGGGACTCCCCGCCCCTAGGGGCATACATTCTCGGCCTCCCTGGCCCCCGCGAGCCCCACCCCAGAGGACTGTGGGGCGCAGGTCCAGCCCGAGCACGGGCGGTTCCGGGGAGAGGCAAACTCCACTGCGCGGCGGGAGGGACAGACGGTCGGACAGACGGACGGACGGAGGGGGGGGGTGCGGGGTCCCCGCGCGCCTCCCGCGGAAGCCCGGCGGCCGGGGAGGCCCGGTTACCTGGGACGAGGCAGGGCCGCCCGCGCGGCACCCGCTCCAGGCCGCGCACCGAGAAGGCCCCGCTCGGGTCCCGCAGCCGCGCCTGGCCGCCGGCCGCCGCCAGCACGGTGCCCTGCATCCACACGGCCTCCAGCTCCAGCGGCCCGCGGCCCGCGGCCGCCCGCGACAGCCGCCACGCGCCCGGGCCGCCCTCCGCGTCGCGCCGCAGCTGCTCCGCCAGCACCTTGAGCGGCGGCGACCGCGGCAACCGCACGGCCGCGGGGCCGCCCGCGCCCGGCGCACCCTCGGTCGCCGCCATCCTGCGTCGCAGCCGCCTTCCCGCCAACTTTGATAGGCAGCGAGGCCTAGTCCGCAGCCACCAATCAGGAGCGCGCTGGAAGGGCTGGCCAATAACCCGCGACGGGAGGCGGGACCAACGGGCCAGGCGGCCCTCTCTAGCCCCCGGGAGTGCGCATGCGTACGTCAAGTAAATAAACGCCCCCGAAGTAGTAATGAATGAGTGAAATTCTGCGAGGGCCAGGGGAGGTAGAGCAACGTAAATGGGTTCTAAATTTCCCGAGCTCATCTGTTAAATCCCCCAGCCTGGAGAGGCTAATGTCAACTCGTCATGTAATACTCAATTGGTACAATAAGTTATGAACCCAGTCAGGAAATGATCTATGTAAGCCACGGCTATGCTAATTAGTCTCTTGATTACCTAAAGTATACCTGTGTCAGTGTCACACTAGGAGGTGGAGCTGTGGCTTCCAGCGGCAGAGCACCAGCCTGACGCGAAAAAGCTAAGGAACGGCACCCCGGCTCTGAGTTCAAACCCCAGTACTGGTGCGCGCAGGCACAATGCACCCCACTGTTTCGCATAAATGTACACAATCACGTGTCAATTTACAAAGTAATGTAAGGACGACGAAGTTAGAAGGGAAAGGGGATGGGACTGCGCTCATAGATTTTGCTTTTTGTATTTTACTATCAAGTATTTCCTGCCCGGGCTGGCTTCCAAGCGTAACCCTGGGATCTCATCCTCCTGAGTAGTTAGGGTTACAGGTGTGAGCCACCTGTGACCAGCTATCAAATAGTTTTAAAGTTAATAAATTACCATACTTTTCATGAAAGAAATGCACGCTAGTTGTAGATGATTGAAAACAGGAACTTGAGAACAAAAAAATGTAAAATAAATCAAAAGTCACCAGTGTTAACTTTTGAGTATGTTAAATTACAGGTTTTAAACTATCCAGGATTTGCACATTGTTTTCACTGAGTAACATCTTCCACACCAATAAATACCCTTCTGCATGGTCTTGAATGATAGTCTAACACTCCAGTAGTCTCTGTCCATATCTAGCCAATATCCTATAGGGGGCAGTTAAAGTTATTGCCAATTGTTGTTTACAAATATTGACTATTTGAAAAGCTTGGTGTGCTGAGCGCCAGTGGCTCACACCTGTAATCCTAGCTACTCAGGAGATCTGAGGATCACAATTCAATGCCAGCCCAGGCAGGAAAGTCCTGAGACTCTTATCTCCAGTTAACCACCTGAAAACCAGAAGTGGCACTGTGGTTCAATTGGTACAGCACTAGCCTTGAGCTGAAGAGCTGAGGGACAGCGCGCAGGTCCAGAGTTCAAGCCCCACAACAGGGGAAAAACAACAACAACAACAAAAAAAAAAAAAACAACAACCTGGGTGCCAGTGGCTCACACCAATAATCCTAGCTACTCAGGAGGCTGAAATCTAAGGATCATGGTTCAAAGCCAGCCCGGGCAAGAAAGTCCATGAGATTCTCTCTTATCTCCAATAAACTACATAGAAGAAGACAGAAGTGGCACTGTGGCTCAAGTGGTAGAGTACTAGCTTTGTGTACAAAGAGGCTCAAGGACTGTACTCAGGCCCTGAGTTGAAGCCCCAAGCCTGGAAAAAAGAAAAAAAAATATGCAGAACTAAATTTTTCAGATGAAATCCCAGGAAATTTCTCCTTAAAAACTGGCTGTCCAGCTGGGTGCTTGTGGCTCTCTCCTGCAATCCTAGCTACTCAGGAGGCTGGGATTTGAGGATTGTGATTCAAAGCCAGCCCAGGCAGGAAAGTCTGTGAGACTCTTATCTCCAATGAACCACCAGGAAACCAGAAGTGGTACTGTGGTTCAAAGAGGTAGAGTGCTAGCCTTGAGCAGAGAAGCTCAAGGGTTCGTTCCCAGGCCCTGAGTTCAACACCCACAACCAACCTCCTCCTCTCCCAAATTGGATGTCCCTAATCAACAAAATCTACAAACCCTACACCAGGGACTCCTTTAGGTCACAACCAGTCTGAGCCATGCCCACAGCCCCACTCCATGGCAGACTTTGTACTCACAGCTCCCCACAGCTCCAAACCATCAGCAAGAGGGTGGGTTTGGTTGTTTTTCAGTACTGGAGTTTGAACGCAGGGCCTTATACTTGCTAGACTGGCGTTCTACCACTTAAGCCATGCCTCCAGTCCGAGTCTTTGCAGGTTATTTTTCAGATGGAGCCTAGCCCACTTTTTCTACCTGGGCTGGCCTGGAACTCTGATCTTCCAGATCTCAGCCACCTGGGTAACTAGGACTCCAGTGTGAGCCTCTGGCGCCAGTGGCCTCGTCTCCATGCTGACCAGAGACACCTCTGGCCTGCCAGTGTGCTGCTGCCGGCCTGATGTGTCTTAGCCTTTGATGGACTCCTTGCTCCATCGTGGCGTAACTACCTGCCACCATGACCTGCAGGGAAGCCATCCCTTCCCTCCCTGCACGCTGGAATGACAGAAGCCAGGCAGGGTGCCTCAGGCCTGACGGCGTTTTAGCCCAGGTAATCCTGCCGAAGGCGGCTGTCCCAGGTGCACTGGATGACGCTGAACGTGTCCCCTGTCTTCCTCCAAATACAAGCCAGCAACAGCATTTGCTGACTGTCCATGCACTGAGACCTCCAAGGCCGCGGACCGAAACCCACCTTTCCTCTTTGTAAGTTGGGTGTCTTGTGTTTTTGTTACAATGATGGGAAGCTGACTAACACTTCAGGGAGGTTTTCAACTAGAACAACAACAAACAAACAACAACAACAACAGGTACCCAGGGGGTGTCTGCCCAAGGCCACACAGCCAGAATGAGGTAGAGGCAGAGCCCGCGCGGCCCTCCCAAGCTGGAGTCCTCCCATTAGCACCGGTGAGAAAACAGACATCATAATATCCCCAAGGGAGCTGCCATCCGGAACCTCTGCTGTGTGTACCTGGGTACATCTGTGTCACACAGAGGGTGTCAGGTGACAACCCCAGTCAGGTGAGCTTGTTTACGTGAAAATTCTCCTGGGGCATAAACAAGAAACCAGAGCTAAAGCAATAGACCCTCTTTCTCATAATGAGCCTAGTTCTGGGAAAGTGAAACTTCCAGAAAGTGCAGCCTAGCATCCCTCTGCCTGTTTGCATCGCTCCCTTAGCGCTTTACTGGCTCTGCCTGTGATTGGTAACGTAATGAGGAAGGAGGTACTGGAGACTTCAAAATGCAGCCAGGGCATGATGACTGGCATTGTACAGATGGCTCTTGGATGGGGGTTCAGCCAGAAGACAGGGGCAGTTTCTCCAAAGCTGACCAGCCCAATGTCCAGGACAGAGGCTTAGGGGACATGTAACCCTCCTGGGGTCAGGCCAGCGGGCAGCACTGTGTCCAAAGGAGGCTGGCTTTGGAAGGACTTGAGACTCAGCCTTCCCTAGCACAGCTGCAGCAGGGAAGTTCCGGGGCCCCTGCAGCTGGAGGGGGGAGGGGAGGCCAGTCCTGCACAGGCTGAGCATGTGCTCAGGCTGTCCCTCAGCTGGACAGCGTCTTCTTCTGGTCATTGGACAGCAAAAGGTGACACTGCCCTAAAGGAAGACGACAGCCAAAAACCTCAGGACCAGCATGCCCACAGCCTCTCTGGCGCTCTCCTGAGTGACTGAGGCTGCTCATTACCTGTGCTCACCTCTCCGTGGCCCCGCCCCTCCAGTTCGTGGTCTGCAAAATCTCTCACGTCTGTCTGTGCCCTGAAAGAGGGCTGCAGCGCTATTTTCCTGTGGCGACCACATAATAAACTTGCTTTCTCTGCCCTTCACCCTATCTCTAGATCTCATGGATAGGGGTGAACGGCCAAACCTGATGTGTGGAACACCAGGAGTTTGGGCCTGGGGGTCGACAGCCTCTGGTTTCTGGCTACCTAGCTGGGTGCTTGGGGTTGGCTCCTTCCCGAGGCCTGGCCAGCCGCCCACTGCGGTCCCCCAGGGGCCGGGCAGGGGCTGGGGCTCTGGGAGGAAGCGGTTTCATCTGGGCAGAGGGAAGGTGTGGCGAGCTCCCTGGGGCGACTGTGGGTTTGTGCTGGGGCAGATGCCTGTGTCCATGCCTGGCTCTCCATAGCTGCGGCTGGGGCAGGAGAAGGAAGCCACAGGCAGCTTACAGGAATCAGGGCTTCTGGGGCTGGGAAGGTGGCTCAGTGGTAGAGCGCTTGCCTTGCATGCCTGAGGCCCTGGGTTCGATTCCTCAGCACCACATAAGCAAAAAGAAAAAAGCCGGAAGTGGCGCTGTGGCTCAAGTGGTAGAGCACTAGCCTTGAGCTGAAGAGCTGAGGGACAGGCCCATAGTTCAGGCCCCACGACCGGGCCGCCCCCCTAAAAAAAAAAAAGGAATCAGGGCTTCTGCGGGGCAGCAGATGTAAAACTGAAGCGCGTGTGTGGACGTGTACACAACACCCATAAGGATGGTTTACCTACAGATGCACCTACACGTGGGTCCACATGTGCTCCAGCCCAAGTGCACGTCCTGCTGCATCCTCACAGCGCTGCGGCTGATAGGGACTAGTGAGCGTGGGTAGGGACAGATGGGAGGACACAGCGGCCCAGAGACCGCAAGGGACCTGCCCTGGGTGGCCAGCGCATCAGTTTCGGGAGCCTTGTAAGGACTCGAGACAGGAAGTGAATCCTCATACTGGAGCTCAGTTGGGGGAAGTCAAAGCACACCCAGGGCCAGGGCCCCCCGACTCCCAGAGAAAATCTATCTTACGCTCCAAGACATAAACGGTTGCCCAATTAATACATAGCTGATCCACCTTGAATCTGAGGGGGCTTGACTGGGGCTTGGACTCCCCCAGAGCCCCTTTGTGATGGCCTTTCCCGACTCTCCTTTTCTGGCCCCCAGAGGCAGGGGAGGCCAGGAGCACCAGCCCCAGGGTGGAGGGAGCTCCACTCCTGGCCCGCTCTGACCTCTGGGCACATCTTTGAGTAGGTTTCCCAGGGCTGCGCTGAGGGTGGGCGCGGGGAGCTCAGAGGACGTCAGGGCTGCGTGTGGAGAGGCTCTGAGACCTGCTAGATTGCATGTTCCAGCCCTCCGGTATTCCTGGAGCCCAGGCACTCACTCCAGAGGTTGCAGACTTGAGGACCGCAGGCTCACCAGCCCACGGGCTGCACCACCGAAGAGCTGTGTGGCTTGGGCACATCCCTTCAGTCCCAAGCCATGTATATGACACACGCACCTGCATGTGCGCACACGCACACACACACACACACACACACACAGGAATGATGGATGCTTGCTGCCCCGTCTGGTTCCCCAGCCCCATCCTCTGTTCCATTATTCCTGGAACTCCAGCCACGCAGGCCTTTCTTTTCCCTCAGGATGCCAGAGGCCACCTCAGGGCCTTTGCGTATACTGTTACTACTCCAGGGACATTCTTCCCTCAGACTGTCAGACATTTTAGTTCAAAAATGGCTTCCCTGAGAGCCCAGTGCCCCACACCCAGTGGTAACGTGGTAACTCCATGCCAGCCTCGCAGGTCCTGCAGAGCAAGTGCTCTGGGCCCCTCTGGCCCCTCTCCAGTGTGAGCTCTGGTCCCAGGCTGAAGCTTCCTGGTCTATACTGGCCCTGATGGCTTTGTCAAGTGGCCTTAGTGGTAGCATGTCTGCTGGGGGTAAAATACAGGGTGAAACCCTGTGGCAGGGCGCTGGTGAGGCCTGCCACGCACCAAGGCGCAGCAGGGTGGCGGTGGTGATGGTGGTGGTGGTGATGGTGGCGGTGATGATGGTGGTGGTGGTGGTGGTGGTGGTGATGGTGGGTGGTGATGGTGGTGGTGGTGATGATGGTGATGATGGTGGTGATGGTGGCGGTGATGATGGTGGTGATGGTGGTGATGAATGTGATGGTGGTGGTGGTGGTGATGGTGATGGTGGTGATGGTGATGGTGGTGATGGTGATGGTGGTGGTGGGTGATGGTGATGGTGGTGGTGGTGGTGGTGATGATAGTGTTGGTGGTGGTGGTGGTGATGGTGGTGATGAATGTGATGGTGGTGGTGGTGATGGTGGTGGTGATGGTGGCGGTGGTGATGGTGATGGTGGTGGTGGTGGTGATGGTGGTGATGAATGTGATGGTGGTGGTGGTGGTGATGGTGATGGTGGTGATGGTGATGGTGGTGATGGTGGTGGTGGGTGATGGTGATGGTGGTGGTGGTGGTGGTGATGATAGTGTTGGTGGTGGTGGTGGTGATGGTGATGGTGATGGCGGCGGGTCTCCTGCCCCTTGCTCTACCCCATCCCCAGCCAGGCTCCAGACAAAGGCGCGGGCCGGGCGCCAGCCTCCCCCCCCCCACCTCATTCTCCCCATTCACAAAACCGGGCTCCTGGGAGGCTGCGGAAAAGCAGCGCTGCGTGCCCTGAGGCCAGGTCCGCTCACTCACACGGGTCATCGACCTGACAGACAAAAACTAGAATGCGGTCTGGGAAAATGAGCACCCAGCCGCCCCCAGCCCCCGTCTCCCCCCCCCCCTCCCCGCACGGGCGTGCGTGAGACCCCAGCAGGCGGACTGCACAGCCCGTCCCCGGCCACGCCCCCACGAGACCACGCCCACCGAGACCGCGCCCCACGAGGCCACGCCCCTAGGCCACGCCCCTCCCGGAAAGGGGCAGGGCGGCTTTGGGAAGGGACTCCCTGCCGGGCATGCGCCGTGTACCCCGCGGGGGGCCTGGGACCCTCCCCGCGTCACCTCTGGCACCTGCAGCAGCCTGGCCCCCGCAGGTGGACTGCGGGTCTCACGGGCGCCGCCTGACCTCGGGGCACAGGGGTCTCCAGCTGCTCACCTGCACTGGGGGACAGGTGGCCTTCGGTCCGCCCTGCGGCCCCAGCCCGGGCCCAGACTAGTCTGGCGCCTGGCGCCGCAGGCCGAGGGAGGGACCGGGAGCGGGGAAGGCAGGGGCTTTCCGGGAAACACAAAACGAAAGGTGCAGGCGTGCAGCGAGGCGCAGGGTGCAGGGCAGCGGGCATGCAGGGGCACAGGGGTGTAGGGGCGCAGGGTGCAGGGCAGCGGGCATGCAGGGGCGCAGGGGTGTAGGGGCGCAGGGCCCAGGGCTGCGGGGGCGCAGGGGTGTAGGGGCGCAGGGCCCAGGGCTGTGGGGGTGTAGGGGCGCAGGGCCCAGGGCTGCGGGGGTGTAGGGGCGCAGGGCGCAGAGCTGCGGGGGCACGGGGGTGTAGGGGCGCGGGGCTGTGGGAGTGCAGGGGCACAGGGCGCAGGGGTGCAGGGGCGTGGGACCCAGGGCTGTGGGGGTGCAGGGTGCAGGCGCGGGGCGCAGGGGTGTAGGAGTGCAGGGCCCGGGGGTGCAGGGGTGTAGGGGCGCAGGGTGCAGGGCTGTGGGAGGTGTAGGGGTGCAGGGGGGCGGTGCCTCCTTTCCCCTGGGCGCCTCCCACACCTGAGCGCTGGCAGGCGGCAGGCAGGTGAGGTGCGAGGACCCCAGCCCCTGTCCTCCCTCACCCCACTGCAGGGGGCCTGGGACTCCAGGGTGGGGTGAGGGGGGCCCCCAGCCTCTGCATTCCTCACCTCTTCCAGCCCGCGCTGGGTTGCCCCAAGGGCCACCATTTGAGAACCGCTGCTTACACAGCTGCGGAACATTCCTGAATAAGCCCATCACACATGTCTGCATTCTAGAGGATCCTCTCTCCTGGGTTCACCAGACACCCCTGGTCCTTCAGGAGAAGCGGGGCAAGGCCCCAGCAGGCTGCCCACCCCCAGCCCATGGCCTGTGACCCGCCCCCCAACCTCCCCGATCATCTCTGCTGTGGACACTACAAGGTGAACATGGAGGTCTCAAATCAAGTGTGGGGCTGCAAGCCATGGTGCTTGCCTATCATCCCAGCTACTCAGGAGGGTGAGGCAAGAGTGCTGCTTGGGCCCAGCAAGTTCGAGACCAGCCTGTGCTACACAGCAAGCCCCATCTTAAAACGATGAAGGGAAGGGAGGTAACGCAGCGGTATTGGGCGGTGATCTGGACGTGAGGGTGAACGAATGAACTCCATTGTTGCTGGAGTCGCTTGCGTCCTTTCTCTCAATTATGTGATGCCTTCTACCAAGATGCCACCACAAAAAGACCCTCGCCAGAGGCAGCCCTTGATCTTGGACTTCCCAGCTGCTAGCGCTAAATATCAGTTCAATATAAATGGACCAGTCTGTACTCCGTTACAGTAACACCAAATGGATGGACTGAAGCAACTCTTCACTGTAAGTCATTCTTGTATACTTCACCAAGAACACCTGCAAATTCTATAGAGTTGCTCAAGGACACAGTTACGAAGTGTCCTTCGCCTGGCACTGTGTGTAATTCTACTTTAAAGTCAGAACATGTATATCCATCAGGAGGGGAAGAAATAGAAAAGAGATGTCTCCATATGGGATACTGAAACAGCAACAAGAGAAATGGACTAAGAAAGGAGGGAGAGAAAGCCAGGCCCAGGTGTTTCACGCCTGTTACCCTACTCGGGAGGCTGAGATCTGAGGATCTTGGTTCAAAGCCAGCCCGAGCAGGAAAGTTGTGAGACTCTTATCTCCAATGAACCACCAGAAAACTGGAAGTGGTGCTGTGGCTCAAGTGGTAGAGTGCTCGCCTTGAGCTGAAGAGCTGAGGGTAAGCGCCCAGGCCCAGAGTTCAAGCCCCACGACCAACAAAAGAAAAGGGGGGAGGGTAGTGAAGGGGGAGGGGGGGAGGCAGGCAGGTCTGCTCAAGTGTGGCATTGAACACATTTTAGGATGTGTCTGGCAGCATCTCCTGGGCTGGACAATCACCTTGCGCCTGAACAATGCCAAGGAGAAATGTGGCCACGTGTTCATCCAAAGACACATACAAGGCTGGGCACAGTGGCTGATGCGTGTCATCCCAGCTACGAGGGAGGCTTAAAGAGGAGGATCGAGGTCCAGGCCAGCCTGGGCAAACGCGTGAGACCCTAGTATAGAAACAATGAGAGCAAAGGGGCTGGGCACGGCTCAAGCGGTGGTGCACCTGCCTAGCAAACGTGAGACCCTGACTTCAGTCCCCAGTCACACACACACACACACACACACACACACACATGTGCACACGTGCATGCACCACGTGCTGTCACAGCAGACCAGAGCAGGTGAGCAGGTGAGCCAGGTGTGGCCTTCACACTGGGGGATAGTGCCGAGTGTGGAGAAGGCGGGAATGCAACTGTGGACGTCAGTGTGCACAACGCGTGTGGAAGCCGTGTGTGGAGGCAGTCTGTGCCACGTGCTGCTGTTTCTAGGAGCTCCAGCGCAGGGCCGGCCGGCAAGGCCTCCAACGCAATCTGGGTGGTCACTGGGTGTGCACACCACAGCCCGCGGCGGGCCGTGTCCTGCAGTGCTCACTGAGCCGTCTCGCTCTCGTGAAACACAGGGCAGGCTCACCGTCTCCCCTGGGCCCAGCACTGCCCACAGACCCAGCTGCAGACGCTCCACCTGGCAAGCCAGAAGCTTCCTCTCCTCCGAGCTGTGTAGTTGTGACCGTCTATAGTGATAATTCCACGCCTCTCTGGTGGCTGTTTCTCAGCATGGGACTTCAGGACTCATCTCATCCCCGTGGTGGCATGGGACAAAATGCTTTCTTTCTTTCAGGCTGAGTTATATTCCACGGTACGTGTGTGTGTGTGGGGGGGGGGTTCAGGCTGCGATACCATAACAGAACTCCGCAGGCTGGATACCTTATACACAGCACGGGTTTGGGGACCGAGGAGGCCAAGGTTAGTGGCGGCCTGGGCCACTAGGGGCAGTGGGTGTTTGACAAGTGCACAGATGAGAACGGAAGAGGGAATGCGTTTCAATCATGACGCTGCACACGGAGCCGACCCCCAGGACGCCAGGCGCATGCTGTGCAAAGCCATGCCGTGGGCACCTCGGATTGATCCAGTCTGGAGGCTGCGCCCGGCAGAGGTGGTGGCAGATGGACAGGCGAGGGCAAGGCCAGTGCTCTCTGATCCTGACCACATTGCATCGGTGGGCCAGGCCATCCCCTGGCGGGGAAACGACAGAAACAGATGGAGCAAAGGCCCTGGGGCAGCAACCGCTTTCCTACTTGAGAGACCTAAAAGGGGCTGGGGCAGAACCCTGAGGATGCGGGGAGGACGGGAGATGGAGTGGGGAGGGTAAGTTGTGGGGTCCACCTGTGGAGGTGGGTGCACGGGCAGACGACGCAGCCAGGAAGAGATGGGCCGGGACGCTGGGCTGTCTCTCCACACTGGGGGCGGACAGAGGCCTACACCTTTTGCCAAGGTATCTGGTCAACAGGTGAAGGCACTAGGCAGAGGGGAGGCAGGAGAAAGGGTGGAGGCTGGGCCTGAGGCCGACTGGCCCACAGGAGTTTGCTGGGGTCTTTGCCAAGCCAACTGAGGGTAAAGGGGGCTGGCTGGGCAGATGGGGGGCCTGCAGCTTGCAAGGGTAAGCCAGCCTGCCTGCCACCTTGGGCCCTCCGGCCTCCAAGAAACCTCGCGGGGTGGGCGGGAACTCCTAGCTTAGCCTGCCCGATTTTGAAGGGACTACCTGGTATGAGACCTTGGAGAAGCTCTTTGCTGTCTCTGCGTATTGGGGAGTCAGACGGTTTAAAGGAATTCCCGAATGCAAGGTGTCAGCACCCACATGTGCATGCCAGCCTCCACGGTCCTGGTTACAGTCTTACAGGCAGGCAAGGGGCCTGGGGCGGGACAAGCAGGCTTGCTTCGGGTCCAGCTGGATCCAGGTGTTGGGAGACCCCATACAGGAGCCCTGCTCCCCAGAAAACACTGCTTCTACTGCAGCAGCCAGGTCCCCCGTACCCCCTCCCCCGGGAGAGACCCCCAGCCACACCGCCCTCCCTGGCTGGCACAGTGCCGGGGCTGTGACAGGACCACAGGAAGGATTTCTCACTTTTATTTTAATTTTTGGTGAACTAGGGTTTGCAGCCAAGACCTCATGATCCCTCAGCTGGAGCTTTACTGTCTGAGCCACAGCCCTCTTGGCTCTCTGCAGCATCGTTGGAATTACAGGTGTGAGCTCCTGTGCTCAGGCTCAGATGTTGTTCAGTTCTCTCCAGGAGGGCGTGGGCAGAGGAAGTGTGATCAGAGTGCACGGGGGAGAAGGCTCCAGCCCGGTTAGTCTCGTCTCCACGCGCGTGTGCTCACCGCACAGTCCCGTGCTCCCACCTGACACGTGCGGCCGGCAGCAGCGGGGCTGGGCTGTGCTGGATGGCAGTCCTGGCCATGCCCACACTCCTGCCATGGTGTCACTATGCCCCCCACCCCCACCCCGGGCCTGGCGCCAGCGCCAGCCTGGACGGGACGGTGGAGAGTCACTGCTGAGCTATCTGGCCCTTGCAGCAACCTTGCCAGGCAAAGCCTGGCTTGTGTTTCTGGTTCGTTTTCTTCTTCAGTGCTGGGGGGTAGGGGGGGAGTTTAAAACCTAGGCCCTCAAACACTGCTGGGCGGGACGGGGGGGGGGGAGGTTCCACTAAGGACTCCCTGGCTCTCCTGTTCCCATGAGACTGAGGCTGCCAGGGCTGCATGGAGCCTGGGACCCCCCAGCTCAGTGTTGGCTGGGTTCATGAATGGAGGACAGGCTCAGCCCCAGGCCCAACAGTGCATGGCAAAGGAAGGGCAGCGCAGGTGAGAAGCCACAACTCCACCAGGCCCGGGGCTCCCCTCCATGTCCCCGCCTCGCACGGCCGGCCTAGCGGGCCAGGCCTGTCCTGCGGGCCCCCTCTGCTTTCCGTCCCGGGGCTGCTCTGGACCAGGGCTGCTGTTAGTCACAGGGATGTGGGGGTGGGACCCCAGCATGACCTCCTCCAGGCCCCAGCCCGGCCTCCACAGATGGAGGAAAGGCTGTGTCTGAGTGTGCATGCATGCATGCATTTAAACATGCATGCATGAACACATGCACGTGTGTGCACATGTGCACACGCACACATGTGTGCGTCACATGAGTGTATGTCTGCACACGAGTGTATCTGTGCATATGCTGCATCATGCATGCATGTGTGTGTGTGCACGTGTATTGGCTTCCTTTGTACCAGTTTCCCAGAAGAGTCAAAGGGCCTGAGTGCCCCCTCCCAAAGTTGGTCCATCACATGAGTGGGTTCTCGTGTCAGATGGGTTTGCACGGGCTCTGGGGACGAGCCTGTCCGCTCCCAGGCATCCCAGGCCCGGGCCCCGCCCAGAACCAAGCTCTGCTGCTGGGAAGGAGAGCTTGGCACGCCATCAGGCAAGAGACTGTTCACCATCAGGGCGGTGCAGGCAAGGTGGGGGTCCCCCAGCTGCAGAGGCACACAGCCCCCACTGCCTGGCTGGGGAGGGCTGTGGGTCCCTGGGAACCCCAGCTGCACAGGCTGCCAGCCACAGGGGCAGGGGTGACTGGAGAGGAGGGCGAGGAGGACAGGCGCAGCTGGAAGCTCAGTTTCTCTTTCCTGTCAGGCCCTGGCTGTGCACTCAGGGGCCTGGAGCCACGCGCGCGCGCGCACGCACTGCTGGTACTGCACAATCTGTGTGTGGCCAGTTTGATTCCCTCCCTTCCACAGATTCTGTCTGCCTCACCCCTCCATCACGATCCCCCATCTCATTCCTTCTTCAACCACCATCTGCAGGAGTCACACTGTTCTATTTTCACGCATGCGCATACAGAACTTGGATCATATTCATACCCACTCACCCCCTTTTGTTGGCCCCCTTTCTCCTGCTGGCCCCTCTACCAGCTGGGCCTGCATACTTTTTTTTTTTTTGATAAAAGGGGATTCACAGGGCTGGGAAGTTGGCTCAGTGGTAGAGTGCTTGCCTTGCATGTATGGGGCCCTGGGTTCGATTCCTCAGCACCACATAAGCAGAAAAAGCCAGAAGTGGCACTGTGGCTCAAGTGGTAGAGTGCTAGCCTTGAGCTGAAGAGCTGAGGGACAGCGCCCAGGCCCAGAGTTCAAGCCCCATGGCTTGAACAAAAAAAAAGAAAGAAAAAAAGAAAGAAAGAAAGAAAGAAAAAAAAGACAAAAGGGGGGATTCACTACTCAAGAGCCAGGGTACCCAAACCCAGAAGGCCCTTGTGTCCCATTTCAGCCCCCAATGCCCCGTGTGCTGGCTGTGACCTCACAAAGGTGAAGGGAGGGTGGCGGGGGAGGGGACGCCGGGGGACAGGGCTGGAGTCCTTTGGGGTTCAGTGTGGGGTGGGGTGGTGATGGACACGGGTTTCCTAGCAGGGTGGTGCCCAACAGGACAGGCTGTATGTTATGTTTAAAATTCTCATCTGGGTGCAGGTGGCTCATGCCTGTTATCCTAGCTATTCATGAGGCCGAGATCTGAGGATCAAGGTTTGAAGCTGGAGCAGGAAAGCCTCAGACACTTTTTATCTCCGATTAACCACCAAAAATCCAGGACTAGGAGCTGTGGCTCAAGTGGCACAGTGCTGGCCTTGAGAAAAAAGCAAAGGGACAGCGCCCAGGCCCTGCGTTCAAGCCCCAGTCCTGGCAGACAGGCAGGTGCGCATATGTGTGTACACACACACACACACACACACACACACACACACACACACACACACACACGGATGCACGCATACACACAATTTTGCTCATCTAGCCAGCAAATAGAATAACTCCAGCACAATGCTGTGATTTTAAGACTGTGAGACGAGAGGGGCATTAACGGTCCATTCAGCAAACGCTGTCCCCACCATGAGGCTGCCCCGGAGAGTTCCCTCCCCCTCCCCCATTCTGACTAGGGTGGGGATGAGAACCGAGGCTTGTGGGTGAGGGAGGGGGGGCGTTATTAAGCAGGGCGCAGGCCAGCTGCTGCCACAAACCCCAACACCTCAGAGGTGGCCGAACACTCGGCACCCCAGTGAGGCCCGGCGTGCACGTGTTCCCCATGGGCCACTTGCTCGGGCCCTGAGAGGGGCCTGTGGCCCTTCCTACTCTGCAGACGTGGTGACCCTCTTTTAGTCCCAGGCTTTTTCTGTCCCCAGAGCTCTCTGTGCTGGCCCAATTCTGGTCACCCTTGCTGTGTGGCAGCCGTGCCCGCGTCCCCAAATCTCGTGTCCCTGGGGTCACAGTGAGGACCCAATCCTGGTGCCATGCCATGCCCGAGGCTTGGCTGGCGGGGGGGGGGGGGGAACGACACAAAGTCAGATACAGGGACAGGTCGGGGCACAGGACTCCCAGCCCAGGCGGCCTGGGGAGCTCCTCGGTCCCTCTGTTGGGAACCGTAGGAGCCACATGCTTAGAGGCCTAGGGTCGGCTGCTTCTGCCATTATGTGACAACTTTCAAAGCGTCTCATTTGTTTGGTTGCTCTTGAGCACATCTGCCCACATCTGGCAGCTGCTTGGGACCAGGAGCAAGCCCCGTGCCCAGGGCTGAGCTTGTAGGGCAGCTAGGTGTGTGTGTGTGTGTGTGTGTGTGTGTGTGTGTGTGTGTGTGTGTGTGTGTGTGTGTGTGTGTGTGTGTGTGTGTGTGTGTGTGTGTGTGTGTGTTGTTGTTGTTGTTGTTGTTGGCCTCAAAGTGCCTGTCTCCAAATGTTCTCAGCACTTCCTGAGACCCCCATGGCAGCTGGAGAGGGCCACCCCAGGAGTGGTCCTGCTGCCTGCCGGAGCGCTGAGCACACCAGCCGAGGATGGCCTTGTCTCCCCCCTCCTTTCTGCTTGGACAGCTGCTGAGCCTCCAGCGAGGCCTTTGTTCAAGTCTGTGAAAGATCTCTGGCGCTAGGTGTAGAGGACTTGTCTAGCAAGTGTGAGACTCTGAGTTCAGTCTCTAGTACCACAATAGCAGCAAGAAAGGAAGAAAGGAAGAGACTGAGAGAAAGAGAAAGGAAGAAAGAAAGAAAGAAAGAAAGAAAGAAAGAAAGAAAGAAAGAAAGAAAGAAAGAAAGAAAGAGGGAGAGAGGGAAAGAGAGGGAAAGAGAGGGAGAAAGAGAGGAAGGAAGGAAGAAGGGAGGGAGGGAGAATTAGTAAAAAGCCAGGTCCTGTGGGCAGAAGCCCCCCGGGGTGGGCCTAGCTGGGCAGTCAGACCAAGGGGTGGAGTTGTGTTTTTTAAAAATAATTTATTTGTAACAACTTCCAAGTTTGAGAACAAGTTTCAAAAGACCATGTCCAGTTCAGATCCTAGGCACTCCGGGCACATGCGCACGCGTACGCGCGTGCGCGCACACACACACTCCCTCTCCCTTCACACGGCACAGCCGCCACCTCTGCCCCGGCTGTGTTTCAGCGCCAGGACGCCAACAGCCTCTGGCTTCCTCAGAGAAACATCAGCGCAGATCTGGGTTCTGTGATGTTGCCAAACTTAACTCTGCTACCTCGGGTAACCCTAAAATTCACAGGGGCCATGGGGCAGATCATACACAGCCAGGATGGCCCCAATCCTTGGGCACCGCTCCCATCCTTGGCCGCGGTGCCCACGCCGGCCTGCCCCCTGGGGCCTCAGGCTTCTCCCAGTGGCGAGTGCCACGTCCCTCATGGCCGCCGGCCCCTCCCCGAGGCTGACGCAGGAGGGCCGCTTGCCTCAGCTCACGGGGGAAGCCAGGCTCCTTCTTGGGCGAGGATGTCACGTGGCTGTGTTCACCGTGTTTCCCGTGGCTGGGGCATGAAGCGTGCCACGCAGGACTGCGTCACTTACGTATCACCGCGTTCGTAATGACGTCTCACTGAGCGAGCGAGCGAGCAAGGTGGGTGAGCAGATGAACGGATGGACAGATGCCGCCTTGCCACCCCTTCATTGTGACACCGGCAGCCTTGGGCTCGGGTCCCTGCCCTCTCCACACATGCCCATATATGGGCATGATGTGCGCCACCTTGACCCTCTTTGACCTCACAGTGCCTGGGAGGGGCCGGGGATCTATAAGAGAATGAGTCCCGGGGGCCCTGGCTCACAGCCCCAAAAGTTCCACCTGCTCACAGGTTGGCTGGCTCGACCAACGTGGTGCCGCTGCTCTGAGCTGAACACAGGCCAAACTTACCACCTAGCACCATGGCCAGATACTGCTGCCGCAGCCGGAGCCGGAGCAGATGCCGCCGGAGGCGGAGATGCCGCAGACGCAGGAGGAGATGCTGCCGCAGACGCAGGAGAAGTGAGCACAGGCCTAATTGGGAGGGAGGACCTAGAGATCTAGGGCCTGAACCCCCCTCTCCGTTTTTTTTTTTCCCTAGGGTGCTGCCGCCGGCGCCGCAGATGCACCCTGAGGTGCAGAAGATGCTAGACGCGCACAGCAAATCCATCCAAACACCTGCCTGAGAATTTTACCAGACTTCAAGACCCCACCGTCACATCTGGAGAAGAGGAAGACCACCATGCCGTGCGCGTACAGGAGCCTGATGAGGAACAATGCCGCCTGTCAATAAATGTTGAAAATCATCCCACTCCCGCCTCCTGTCCTTAGTGGGGGAGGGGAGGGCGTCGGTGCTGATGGTGGGAGTAGGGGGGTCGGAGGGGGTGGCAGAGAACTCAGAAGCTCAGAACCTTGCACAGTGGAGATATCACACCAGAGGAGCGCCTTGAACCTGCCTTCCCATCTCCGTGGAGGAGCGCCAAGCGGGGCGGTGTGCGTTTGAGGCCTGGTGCCTGAATGAGTGTGGTGGCACCTTGCCTTGGGTTCATTGTGGGGGGTCACAGAGCCAGTATCAGGTTGGGGAACGTTGGGGACGTGGGCATGGACGAGGGCCTGGAGTTCAAGCCCCCCCTGTACTGGTAAAAGAAACCCGAGCCACACCTGGGGCTCCAGGTTGTGCAGGCTAGGAGAGCCTTGCTGTGCCATGGTGGCCGTCACGTGCCCTGGGCACCACCCAGCCACCACAGGCCCCAGCCCTGGCTGGCGCGCCAGCTTTTGGTTTGCGTAGAGTTGTTCATCCCCAGGCACCGGTGGCTCATGCCTGTAATCCCTGTTTCTCAGGAGGCTGAGATCTGAGGATCATACAGAAGGCAGGAAAGTGTGTGTAAATTCTGGCTCAAATGGTAGAGCACCATCCTTGGTCAAAAGTTGGTCAGGGACAGTGCCCAGACCCTGAGTTCAAGCCCCTGGATCAGCACGTTAACCCCTGCCACCCCCGAAAAGGCTTCACTGTCAGTCCTGCTTCCTCTGCCGCGGGCTCTCCCCCCACGTTGGCTCAGAACTGTTTGCTGTCCTACACTGCTGGAGCCCAAAGGCTCCAAGTCAAGGGCGGGCTCCCTCCAGAAGCCTCTCAGATGAAGATCCAGTTTTTGGCCTTTCCCAGCTTCTACAGGGCCCCGTGCGCCTTGGCCCAGGGCCTCAGCTTTCCCTCACCTTTGAAGCTACGTCTCTCTCCCTGAGTCTCCCCTGTGTCTCCTATCTCATAAAGACCTCTGTGATGGCGTGCCCACCCAGGACGCCAGGGTCTCTCCCCACACAGGTCCCTTCTGCCACCAGACGACATATCCACAGCTTCACACACAGGTTCGCATCCATCCACCCCCCAGCTGTAGTCCCATTTTCTGTGTATTCTGGGGGGACGGGAGGCATTAATCTGTCCACCACATCCGCCCCAGGCTCCAACACTGGGAAATGGATTGCAGATGCTATGGATCTGGTTCTGGACCATAGCATCACTCGCTTGTGGGTCTGATAACACCAGGCATGGTAGTTAACATCATAGTCTTAGCTGCTCAGAGAGTGGAGCGCAGGAGGATCTTGAGTTTCAGGCCAGGCTGGGCACATGGCTCTTGCCTAGTGTGTCCATCCCCAGTACCACACAACACAACACACATTGCATGTTGTACTGTATACACTTTTTTTTGAGGGTGCTGGAGATAGAATTCAGAGCCGCACACGTGCTAGGTAACACCCTAACACCCCAGCCCCAAAGGTACAATTTCTATGTTTCTCTGTGTCACAATTAAACGTGTGTGTGTGTGTTGGTCCTGAGGCTTGAACTCAGGGTCTGGGCGCTATCCATGAACTTCTTTTGCTGAAGGCTCGCGCTCTACCACAGTGAGCCACAGCTCCATTTCTGTTTTTTTTTTTCCGAGGTTAACTGGAGATGAAGAGTCTCACTGACTTTCCTGCCCAGGCTGGCTTCGAACCACGATCCTTAGACCTCAGCCTCAGCCTCCAGAGGAGCTAGGTGAGCCACCGGCGCCCGGCTAAGGTAGAGAAGCCCTCTGCTGCTCTTGGGCTGGGAAGGAGCCTCTGAGGCCACCTGGCCTTCAGCTCAATTCTGGCCCTGTCCACCCCTCACCAGCAGGGACCTTGAGCCGCCTTGGTTTCCCCACAGAAAAGTGAACGCGGGGAAGATGGGGGGAAGTGGGGGGACTGGAGAGGGTGGTCATGCTCAGTGGTGGGCCCATGTCGCGGTAGAGCCCCAAGGACGCGGGGAAGCATCTGGAATGAATGAGTGTGGGAGCACTGCAGGTCGCCTAGCTTTTATTTGGACACTAAGAAGCTGGCTACTGTTCTTGGGACGAGCGGGTCTCCGTGCTGCCAGGGCCGGCCTGCCCTCACCCCCAGGCTGAGTGCCTGGCACAGCCCTCACAGGGGCTGCGCAAGGGGGGGACAATCACGGGTGGGCTGCCATGTCATAGTGGGGACCCCCTTATATTCGGGGCCCCAGGCAGCCTTGCGCACCAGATCAACATCAACACCAAGCGCAGGTGGCCGGGCCTCACCTCCTCCTCCACCAGGCCAGCCGCAGCTCAGCTTCTCCTCGCCCAGCACCATGGTCCGCTACCGTGTGAGAAGCCCCAGCGATCGCCGGCGCCAGGGGCGGCCGGGGCAGGACCAGGACCGGGACCGAGACCGGGACCGAGACCGAGATGGAGACCGAGACCGGGACCGAGACCGGGACCAGGACCAGGGCTCAGACCAGGCCGAGGCCTACGGAACACACCGGGGCTGCGACCGGTACCGCAGCCGCTGCTCTGGAAGAAGGCTGCACGGGATCCACGGGCAACGCCGGTCCTGCCGCCGCCGGTCCTGCCGCCGGTCCTGCCGCCGCCGCCGCCCATGCTGCCGCCGCCGCCGGTCTTGCCGCCGCCGGTCCTGCCGACGCAGGAGACGCTGCTGTAGGCAAAGACGGCGGGCGGCACCGCTGAGGCCCGCCCGGTCCTCACCCCGCTACCCCAGGCTCTTCAGGCCGCAGCGGGGAGGGGGGAGGCTTGGGATCACCCCCAGCCCCAGCAGCTTCCAAAGGCCAGGCCTGGGCCCCCTCCACCCCAGGCTGACCCCGGCAGCCCTACTACCGCATCTCTTTTCTCCCCAAAGGCTGTAGGAGGAGGAGGAGATGCAGGAGGCGCTGCCAGTAAGCCCCCACGGCCCCTTCCCTACTGCCCAAGCCAAGGAGCAGCCACCTGTCCAAGGAAGATCTCGCGAGGCCGTAACACCCCTCCACGCTGACCCTCAGCCTTGATGCCTATGCCAAGTTGCCAAGAAACCCACAAGACCTGAGTCATGAGCAACACCACCTGCCAAATAAAGCTTGACACGAACCCACGCGCTGCGTGCCTCTGCTCTGTGCGCCTGTGTGCATACGTGTGCCTGCGTGCGTGCGTGCGTGCGTGGTATAAATGCGGCAAAGTGGTGGCCGAGACACTGTCTCGTCGTAGCCCTCCCTGAGGCCAAAGGCCTCGTGCTTCTGCCTTGACCCCCACTGCCAGGGTGGTGAGCGTGCTTGGTGTACACTGGAGACAATCCCTGAAATGGGACGGCTGCATGGTACAACCTGCCCTGTCCCCCAAAACCGTGAGGCCGGGATGCTCGGAACAGAGGAACATCAGAGAGATGCGTGTTCCCACCTCCCATGTGGCTGGAGCAGTCATCACACAGACCTTGCGACACTCACGGCGGCGGACCGCCTGCACGGCGCGCAGGGCCCTGCCTTCCATCCCAGCACCACCACCCTCCAGAAAAAGAAAAACCACCACCTCAGTAGCTGCTGCCTTCCAGCATGCCGGAGGACCCCACTTCTGCCCTTAAAAGGGGGGGTGTGCACCCGGGCAATGGTCAGGAAGTGACATTTTAGGTTCACAGCTCAATGGCCAGAAACACGTCAGCCCCCCCCCCCACGTGTGACCCCATCTCCACACAGGCCTATCACCCTCAGCTCCAAGACAAGCCCTCCCCCTCAGGCAGGACGCCCACCCCTCCCCCCCTGGGCCCCGGGGAGGGGGGTTCTGGGGTGGGGCTGCGATGCATCAGAAGACTCTTTGTGACGTCAGCACCCGGTCCCCCCCAAGCCACCCTCACAGCCCCTCTGCTCTCCAGTTGCCGCCCCCCCCTGGTCTGGAGAGACAGGCAAAGTCGGCCATGGGTTCCCGTTGCGCAAAGCTCAGCTCTGGCCACAGCGCGGGCCAGAGCTCAGGCCACAGCCGCGGCCACGAGTCGTCGATGAAGAAGCTCGTGGCCTGCGTGAGTCAGGACAACTTCTCCCTGTCGTCGGAGGGTGAGGAGGAGGAGGAGGAGGAGGAGGAAGAGGAGGAGGAGGAGGAGGAGGAGGAACAGCTCCCCGTGCAGGGCAAGCTGCTGCTGCTGGAGACCGAAAGACAAGAGGAGCACGCCCAGGACAAGACCATGGCCCAGCCGAGCCCCGAGCCCAAACAGACGCACTCCTGACCTGCCGCTGCAGCCCGGTGAGGGGTGCCCACCGCGGGTGCCCACGCACATCTCCGACCTGGCAAGGACGTCACACAAGAGTCAATAAAAAGTCTCCAAGGAACTCTTCTCTCTGGCTTTTCTCCCCTCCCTGCCGACACGGACTACGCACGCGTGTGTGCACGGGTACTGTGACAGGACACTCAGTGGGTGGGGAGCGGGGGGGGGCTGCCCCAGTGGCAGTGGGACCCCCCACACCCCTGCTCTGGGTGGGCAGCCACACTGGAGCGGGGGCTCCTCCTCACCCCACCAGCGCCCTTGCTGCTCTCGATGCCCGCTCCCAGCCTCCTACCTCCTCCTGTCCAGAAGAAACGTGTCCCCCAAAGACCCCAAGTTGGGAGAGGCCTGCTTCGGAACATTGCTGGGGGGTGGTGTGGAGGCAGGGAGGAGGCAGGGGACAGGGAGGAAGAGGAAAGAATGATGCAGGGAGGAGGCCGGAGGAGGCAAGGATGGAGCGGAGAGGAGGCAGGAGGCGGGACTTGGTTTGGCCACATCCCGTTCTATTTGCCCACCCAAGCACGTGCTGAGCTCGGCACTGGGCCTATAACATGGTGCCTGTCCTGAGGACCGAGCCCTATAGGTGAGCCATACAAGGTGAGGGGTGCGGGGGCACAGCCCCACCCCCACACGCAGACCTTCCAGAGCCTCCAGCAGCAGCGCCATGCGAGCCCACAGACTTGGCCCACCCGAGGGAAGCGGCCAGGCTGGACCCACATTGCTCCAAGGCTGTGCTTTCTGTGGTGGTGAGCTAGAACCCAGAGCCTGCTCATCTCAGGACAGTGCCCCACCACTGCACTGCGCCACGCCACGCCACGCCACGCCTGGCCTCCAGCCGGGTCTCTGCAAGTCTTTCCCTGGGGTGCCGGCTCTTCTGTGCCCAGCAAGAGCACCAGGCAGTGGGTCTCCACACTGAGGTCAAGGGTCTTAGCTTAATCCTGTCCACAGAGACCCATTTTCCTCTGAAGGCTCCAGGAGTAGAGGCGCGGACACGGGTGCCCTGTGGCACTTGGTACTGAGCCTCCTGGATGTGTGAGTATTGCCACAGAGGTGGACTGGCTGTGGCCCGGGGCCGCCTGTGCATTGCTGCTCCTGCGGACCATTGTCCAATCAGTGCTGGGCCCGCCTGCCCCGCGCCCAGCCACCCACCACCCCGTGAGGGCCAGGAGGCCAAGAGCAGCCGCTGGGGCTCCGCAGGCTGGGCCCGCACCGACGGCCTGGCAGGGCTGCTCTCAGGACATGCTCCCAATGTCCTGTGAGGCGGGCAGTGACCGGCCAGCACCCCCTCTGCAAACAACAGCGGGTGCTGGAATGCACCGTATAACTGACGGGAGAGGGTGGGGCAGAACGGAACGGTGCCATGCTGGAGGAAGGGCCAGAAAGGGAGTGTGCTTAGTGGCCAGTGGAGCACTTGGACGGGTGGACAGATGGGTGAGGGGGTGAGCAGAGGGACGGAGTCATGGAGGCCAAGGACCTGGGTGCCAGGCTAAGCTCCATGGAGGAGTGAAGACTCAGAACGCACGTGCCCACGTGGGATGCACAGCGCCACTCAATCTGATCAGAGCCTCCACTCTTAACCAGAGGTGGGATGCCCCCCTCCCCCACCGCACTGCAAGCTAACCTGCCTTGCCCTGCCTTGCCCTGGGCTGCGCGTCAGGGGCAGACTCTGTCCTGGTCTGGCTTCAGGCATCATCCTCTGTTACCTGTGCCATCACAATAGGCACCAGCTATATAACCCATGATGCCAGGACTGCGCAGAGCTGGGCCTGCTGGGAGAAGAGGAGGAGGAGGTGGCCTGCCCCTCCGAGTACACCCCCATGGACACCAAGACGCAGAGTTCATCCACCACGGCCCACTCCCAGCCTCCCCACAGCAGCAACCAGTGTTCCTGCAGACTCCACTGCCCGGGCTGCAGCTGCAGCCGCAGCCGCAGCCGCAGTCCATCCAGCTGCCAGAGCCCCAACCCTAGCCCCAGCCCACCATCCAAGAGCTCCAGGCAGGCCACCCCACGGCCCACCCACCACAGTGGCTGCTCCAGGAACAGAAAGACCTTGGAGGGGAAGGTGAACAAGAGAAGGGTCATCAAGAGGGGCAGGCAGGGAAACAGAACCAAGAGGCGAGGTGCAGGTACGCTTCCAGCCGGGGAGACGCAGATGAATGACAGAAGCTGTGTGGAGGTGATGAGCTGGGTGGCGGGTGGACTGGATGCACGGGCTGGTTAGACACGCTGGCTAGTAGGTGGCTGGATACGGCTGAGGGGTGGGCGGATGGGCTGTGGATCGCTTGGGCTTGGAAGAGATGGCTGCGTGGACGGATGAGTGGAGGAGCTGACGGCA
The DNA here is from genome assembly GCF_024711535.1 of Dipodomys merriami. Lineage (NCBI taxonomy): Eukaryota > Metazoa > Chordata > Mammalia > Rodentia > Heteromyidae > Dipodomys > Dipodomys merriami. The sequence continues at coordinate 3,057,715 of NW_027206180.1, forward strand.
CTGGGTGTGGAGGGACACTGGGCGGATCCACTCAGGCAAGCTCCACAACGCCTGGTGGGCAGTCAGGACAGAGCAGGTTGGGTCTCGGGTCCAGCCGCGGCTCACCGTCCCTCCCGCTCCTCCGTCAGGGCGAAAGCATAAGTGAGGTGGTGGCACTCCGGGCTGCTCTGTGTGGGATGCATTCGGAGGAAGGCCACCATGACGGATGCCTTGGTGACCGCCACCTTCTCGCAGGAACACGTCACCACGGTGATTATTGCAACACTCATTAAAGCTTGAACTGGAAGGCCATCCTGGAGTCAGCCTGGTTTCAATCACAGAGTTGTCGCGTGGGCTGTCCTAGCTTGAAAGCACAGGTGGGGGCAGGGACAGAGAATGGGGCGGGGCTCTGCAGAGGGGAGCAGGTGCAGTGGTGCCAACCGCACACATCCACCCCCAGCCTCCACCACGCACGCGCACGGCCATGTGCCAGCCACTTGCGGCACACAGCGCCACAGGTTTGGGGTGGGGTGGCCAGCCTGGAAACAGAATGGGGTCCTGCAGTGAGGTACGGTCTGGCAAAGGCTGGTATGCAGTGGGGCCTGTGGGGGACCCCCAGAGCGGAAGAGACCGCCCTCCCCGGGCCGCTCCCACGGTCTCTGAGGACCCGCACTGTCTGATCGCTGTCACTCAGTCCCTCTGGAGCGAGCCTGTCCTGGAGGCCAGCAGGTGTATGCCAGCCTTCCAGGGAAGGCCTGGGAGCTGGCAGAGGAGGGGGACAGCAGCCGGGCCCGGGCCTCACCCGCGCAGGGCCCTCCATGGCACACTGCCAGTTGTGCCCTCTATCCTGCCCTAGACCGAGGCCCATTTTTCTGGAAAACTTGGGCTCGCCCCCTCCTCACAGGACCAGGTGCTCCCCAGCCTGCGGGCCCCGAAACACAAGGCTGAAGCTGGGAGCCTGGTCAGTCCGGCCTGCGCTGCCCGTGCGCTGGCTCTTCTGACGACGGCGTGATGGGGGTCGGCATCGGGGGTCAGCCCTGCAGCCTCTGTGGACACTGGGAGGCTCCCCGTTGCCCACGTCTTGCTTGTTTGTGGGGCAGAGGGCCTGGGACACGTGTGCTGGTGGCTTAGAACAGATCGAGACCTCGGGAACCCACTCCTGCTGTCCTCCCAGGACCTCTGCAGCCTGCCGCTCGCTCCAGGGCCCCGGAGTCCCCCAAACCCCTCTCCATGGACCTGGGGTCCACCGCAGGAAAGAATGAGGGGCAGAGATGACCTTCTGTCCGACACAGGGAGGAGGGTCTCAAGCCAGGTGTGCCCGGCCAGGGTGCCCTGCCCCTCTGGGCCCTTGGGCCATGGCTCCACGCAGGGGCACAGACAGAGCTCTTCCAACGACCACATGTGCCTAATGACCGCCCTGTGCACTCAGGGAGAAACCTGACCCCTCCCCCCCACCGGCCAGACCCCACCAACCCCTCCACCACACCCCTCCACTCTCTGCCTTGACCTTTAAGCATGCTAGAGAGCTGCACCCCAGGACCTTTGCACTGGCCCCCCTCCACATCCTGCTTTTATCAAGGCCTTGGTGCTGCTGTGACGCTGTAAGAGGTTTAACTCACCCCCACAAATACTCAGTTGCCCCCTTTCCTTCCCATTTTTTCCTATGGGTGCTTAGCATGATGGGAACGACTAAATTCAGTCTCAGCTGTGCTTGGGGGCCGCTGGCTTCCAGTGTCAGACATGCTAGGTGCTCCCAGTGCCAGGCATGCTAGATGCTCCCAGTGTACGGCATGCTAGGTGCTCCCAGTGCCGGGCATGCTAGGTGCTCCCAGTGTACGGCATGCTAGGTGCTCCCAGTGCCGGGCATGCTAGGTGCTCCCAGTGCCGGGCATGCTAGGTGCTCCCAGTGCAGTGCATGCTAGGTGCTCCCAGTGCCGGGCATGCTAGGTGCTCCCAGTGTACGGCATGCTAGGTGCTCCCAGTGTACGGCATGCTAGGTGCTTCCAGTGTCAGACATGCTAGGTGCTCCCAGTGCCGGGCATGCTAGGTGCTCCCAGTGCCGGGCATGCTAAGTGCTCCCAGTGCAGGGCATGCTAGGTGCTCCCAGTGTATGGCATGCTAGGTGCTCCCAGGGCCGGGCATGCTAGGTGCTCCCAGTGCCGGGCATGCTAGGTGCTCCGTCAGTACCTGCCAGAGACAGAAGGTCCCGCTTTTCAGATTTGTATTCATCCCAGGCCCCACTCAGGCCCCCAGGGGTCACAGCCCCCTTCTCCTCCTCCCCAAATCTCACTGGCCAACGTGTTCCAGGAAAAGCAGGGCAGAGAGCACTTTCAGAATGATGCGGGGCTGCTCTTCCCAGCAGAGTGCTGCCCAAGCTGGAAAGAGAAACTGCAAGGCTGCGCTCACTGCCCCACCGGCGCCCTGCTCCAGGTCCCCTGTGCACAGCTGCTCTGAGGAACTGCACCCCAGAGAGGGCAGGGCGCCTGCCCAGGGCTGCACAGCTGGGTGGCAGCAGGTCCCGGGGCAGGCGGGGAGGAGTGTCCCGTGCAGGGTGAGCGCCCGAGGCAAGCTGCCCAGACGCCTGGGAGCTGGCAGCCAGCCCCGTGGAGCCGCTGGGCATGTTTCTTTTTCCACTCTGCTGTCTGGGTTGGGTTTCGTTTTGAAGTTGAGGCTTCAGAAAATGAAAGCTAAGCCGAGTGACTGTTAGTGCGCTTTTGCCGCCCAGAACCTGTGACCCCGGGCACCTGACTCACCACCCAGGGAGGGCCGGGGGGTGGGGTGGGGGTCATGTCCACTGGACAGACCGGGGACCGTACACACTGGGGACTGGGGTCCATAAGGGCAAGACCTGGGGAGGCCTCCGCAGGTGTCTCTGGTTTCTTCGACATGACAGCCCAGGTGGAGACCCCCAGGGGTGGCAGGGGAGGGGCCTATGGCACAGTTGGATGGGGCAAAGCTTCACGGTCAGAACCCCAACTCTGCCCTGTGTGAGCTGTGTTCTCTGGAAAGTGTGGGGGGGTGGGAGGGAGGGAAACAGCAGAATGGAGAAGGACAATGGCTTCACCAGGTTAGATCCCCACCTTGGCCCTGCAATGAGCTGTGTACCCTGGGAACACAGAGTCCCCAAATTCACGGTTTACTTTAGCAGAGCGAATGAATGAAGGTGGCGTCTGCAAGGACGGGAGGGACAAGGGGGTAAGGGAAGAGGAGGTCCCAGGCTGGGGCAAAGAGGTGCTTTCCCAAGCAGCTCCTGAAGCCACCAATGGGAAGAGAGGGTGTAGGGACTATGAGCTAGTTACAGTCCCCCCAGCCCACCCCAGACACACACAGAGGGACCATGGGCTAGTGACACGGCCCCAATGCAGGACCCTGAGCTAGCGATAGGACCACCCCCTCCCCTGCCCCGTGCAGAAGGACCATCAGTTAGTGGCAGCCTCTGCAGCAGGGACAAACGTCTTCAGAGCCACCCCGCCTCCCCGCCTCCTCCAGGGCACAGCAGGACTGCTTCTCTCCCACTGTCAAGGGTCACATCCCACGCCGGCCCCCCTGGGGGCCCTGGCCAGCCGGTGCTCCCGGGAATGTCTGCGCTCCAGGCACCTGGGATGACCGATGGCACAAACACCTAGCCGCGCTTGCTTCCGGCTCTGGTGGTCGCCAGCAGGGTCGGCGGTTGCTCCAGACAAAAGGGCTAGTCGCCTACCGAAGTCACGGGTTAAGAAGTGACCGTGCTGGCCGTGTCCAGGGCTCACACCCATAATCTGGAGGATCACCACTTGAAAACCCGCCCTGGTGGAAAAGTCCCGGGACTCCCAAAGAACCGTCCCGAAGCCGGGCTGGAGGTGTGGCTCCGGCGATAGAGCCCCAAGCCAGCCAGGCCAGGGTGAGGCCCGGCTCTGAGCCTGGCTTTGCGGGCCCTGCACTCCCCGGCCGGGCCCCGGCGGGGCTGTCTCCGTCTCTGGAGGCCCCCGCGGCCGGGGCCCAGCAGCCCCGGGTCACACCCAGTCCACACGGCGAGGCCCGGCCGGCGAGCGGCCTGCAGGGGGCAGTGCGGGCCCGGGCCCGGGGCCGGGACCCCCCGGACTCGGCTCCCGCCCTTCACCCAGGCCCGGGGCCCCCGACCTCGGGGACGCAGCCGAGCCCAGGTGTGGAGGGGCCCCGCGGATCTCTCCCCGGATAACGCGGAGGGCGGGCGGGCCCGGGCCCGAGCTCTGACCCGCCAGCCAGCGCCCATCACCGGCGTCCTCGGGCCTCAGTTTCTCCCGCTGTCCCGCAGGAGCCGCCCGGGGAGGCAGGGGAGAGGCTGGCGCCGGCCCGGCCGCGCCCCGTTTCCGAGGAACTGGGATGGGTGGGTGGGGCGCCCCTCCCGCGCCGCCCAGGGCTCCCCCGAAGCCTGTGGTCTGGACGGCGCTTCCTGGGAAGTCGGAGCCGGGCTGAGCCGGCGGCAGCTGCGGGGGGGGGGGGGGGCCGCGGGCGTGGAGCGGGGGGGGGGGGGGGGCGGGGTGCGCCGGGCCGGCTGCGGAGGCGCGCGGGAGCCCTGCGGGCTTCCCGGAGGAGGGGGCCGAGCGCGGACCCCCGGGCCCCGGAGGGGGTGTGGCCGCGCCAGCCGCGGCGCCCCGGGGACCGGAGAGCCGGCGCGCGAGTGCGGGCTCGGGGCTCCAAGGCGGCGTCCCGGGCGCTGCCAGGCGAGGCGCGGGGAGCACCGGGACGCAGCCGGGGCGCAGGCCGGGCGCGCCGAGCCCGGGGAAGGGACCCAGGGGGCGCGCGCTCCCGCGGAAAGAGAAACCGAAAGCGAGCGGGGGCGGGGCCG